>NC_037093.1:22843564-23468564 GCF_002994745.2 Rosa chinensis | reverse complement strand
GTTTGGCGGTGCACTGTACGGAGTTTTACCGCTTGTGGTGATTAGCGGATGAAGGCTACCGGAGGCCTGGCTCTTGGTGCTTGAAGAACGTGGGTTTTTGGCTGAGCGGGTTTCATCAGTGGAGTGGAGCCTTTGGCCGGCGGAGCGGTGCTTTTGGCAGCGGTGCAGAGCACTTGGCCGGCGGTGTTTTGGCCAGCGGTGAAGCTTGGCGGAGCGGAGCATTTGCTTAGCGGTAACCTTGGCTTTCGCCGACGGAGGTGTGCCGCTGATGATCATTGAAGAATGGCCATGGGTGCCCAGAGAAGTCCTCTGGGTGTCCAGAGTGACTCATCACCAAATTTTTTTTATCTTTATTTTTTATCGCCAAGGATGGGTTGGCGTTGACCTCTGAGTTGGGCGTTGACTTGCCCTTTAAGTTGTAAGTTTCTGCACATTTCTGCTCTAATTGTACCGCTGGAGTAGTGTTTGAACATGCCTTGGCAAAAGTTGCCGGCAAGAAACACAAATTCAAACATGAACTCATTGGGAACCAATGAAGACTCAAGAATGACTAAAGAGAAACGGGTGACCAATGAATTTGAAATGGCTCAAAGAAGGAGGGAAGAATTTCTTTGAGTTCCGCTAAGCAGACTTAGCTCATGGTAGGTGACGAAGCCTTTGTGTGTCGGCTTCCCACAGACGGCGCCAATGTTAACGTTAGTGATCCGTGGGATCCCTAGTTAGCTTTAGAGAGAGAGAGAGAGAGTGACACGAGATGTATAGTGGTTCGCTTCCCGCCTTAGCGGGAAACTACGTCCACTTGAATGTTTAACTAGTGTGTTGAGCCTTGCGGCCCAAAGGGGAATTACAAAGTGTGTAATGGGATCGTTTTAGTTGTGGGAGGAGGCATTCCTTTTATAAGTGAAGGAAGCCATCTCCTTTACATGGTTTTCGATGTGGGACAAGCAAAGATAACTATTCTAGTGTAGAAAGCCTAGTTGTGAGGGCACGTTGGCAAGGCCGGGAAGGTGGCTTCCCGGCGACATATTTGCCACTTTCGGATACCGTGGCGTAGCTTGAACATAGGGCTACAAGATGCAAGTAGCGGTTGGGCCTCACCATGGCTTGTGGGTGTCCCAAAGAGGGTGTTACTTATGCTTGGTGAGATAGCAAACTAGTCATGCTAGTAGAGGTATCTACACAACGTCTCTGCCCTTCACTTGCCCTGATTCATGCCGGGCAAGGATGTATGAAGCCTCGAAGCCGCTGCGGACCCTCGACGGCTGACCTTTCCGGAACTCTTGATTCTGACCACCTATGGCGGCGAGACCACCCGCGTTTGGAAGCTCCTTGCACGTACAACAAACCCACTAACCAGCTTGGACCGATTTCAAACGAGAAGGAGAATCGAAGCTTGGAAGATTCTGGCCCCTTTTCCAGTTCGAGGACGACGTACCGAGTTATTGCTCAACGAGGGATCCCTACGCCTGACTGCTTATTGCCATGTACTGTGAGTTTAAATGATGCATGCAATTATTTTTCCGAACTAATGATTTATTTAATTATCGTTTGATTTATTGAGCATATGTTTTGGTTTTGGTTTTGGAATATTAATTGAAATTGGTTTATTGATTGAGTTTTGGATTATGATTTGGTTTCGGATAATATTTTGGTTTATTGATTGGATTTTCGGAAATGAAATTTCGATTTTAGTCATGATATATAGTTTTCGATAATACTTTGGATTTTAGTTGCGATCATGACTGATGTTTTTTAATAATTGTTTTTGAGGAGCATTCCGAAATAAAGTACAATTTACGATCTATAATGATTTTTCGACGAATTATTTTCCGAGATGATTTCCGGAATTGAATATATTTTATTTGTCAATTTTGAGCTTTCCGAAAGATTTTCGATGAAAATTATAATTATCTTTTATATAGTGGTTTGAGACAAATTCACTAGCCAAAGCTGCTATTCTCTTTCGGCCTTACTCATGGTACAAATCTTTCAATTGCCCAATTCTGACCATTCATGCTAGACATTCTGATTTCTGAGACTCTACCCTCATAAGCTCCACAACAAGTAAATGCACTACCGTCCATCATGATCGATCTGTTTTATGGCATCTTGTTTGTGACTGAAGAACTGAAAAAATATATATAGTATCCAGCACGAACAAAAACAAACCATGCCAGTCAAAATGCTAGATTGAACTCGATCATTGGGGAAACTCATAATTTCCATATGTTTGTACCGGAGTTTTTGTAACGTCCCGAACCTGAATTCACCGGTTTACTAGTCATTTGGATGGTAAACGACCTTTATTTTCACTTTTACAGTCGTTTCGGTACTTTTAGGGGGGCCCTAAAAGATGACTTTTTGTTCGGGTCAAAATTTGAGAAAATGTTCTTCATGAAAGTTGTAGAGGACGTTAAACCGAGCGTGTGCATTTGTGGTACGTAAAAATCGGAGTTCATATGCGAAAAATTAATGTTACTGTTCATGGTTAATGTTCATGGTAAGTTTATTTATAAATGGAAAGTTACCACGGTAGGTTTCCATTTCCGGAAACCCACCTCGGTAACTCTCCCTCTCTCCTTCCCCGAGCTCGTTCTCTCCCTCTCCTCTGCAACTCCGGCGTCCTCTCAATTCCGGTCACCTGGGAACGAGCCGCGGCCATCATCCTCTTCCTCTCCTCATCCTGGACTCGCCTACAGTGGTAGCTTGCCGTTTCTTAGCCGGAAATCGTTGAATCGAGCCCAAGAATTTTACTGTAGCAGTTTTGAGGCAACGCATCTTCCGATTTCGGCTATCTCCGGCCACCAAACCGGCGTCGAAGGTGCAGTTTTTGCCAAGGATCATTTTCCCCCTAGCCTTGAGCCACGATTTGCAGTGTAGAGGGAGAATCGATCAAAACCCGATCCTAGGGTTCTTGGATTTTCTGGGTTTTCTTCACCGGCCAATTTCGAGCATTTAAAGGTAAAATTGGAATGTGTTGTAGTTGAGAAACTTGTTGGGTATGTTGTGATGTTGCTGCTGCTGCCAAAATTTGGTGGCCGCCTGCGCGTGGGGCCCACGCGCTGCCACTGTTGGTGGTGCGTGGAGGCGAGTAGGGTAGGTTTTTAATTCCTGTTTTAGCCCAATTAAATCCTATAATTGATGTAGAGCTCGTAAATGTGATTTTGGTTGGAATTGAAGAAAATTTGTGTTGATTATGAAATTTTCGAAACTTAAAATTCCATTATCGATTTACGAGAATCCGACCGTCGGATATCTCTCGATTCTGCCTTGGAACCTTTCAATTAACGGATTGATATTAGTGGTGTAATTTGGGTTGAATCCGAGAAGAAGTGGAGATGTGATTATGAGGATTTGATTTTAGGAATCGTATTAAATTGTTGAATAGTGATTCACGGAATATAATTGTGTACAGGGCGATGTACCGAGCTATTGCTCGACGAAGGAACTCGTATGCGTGATCGCCTAAATAGAACAGTGAGTGGACTTTTGTTTTAAATAATGATGCATGCATTTATTTTGAAATTATTGATTAATTTAATTATCATTTTATTTATCGAGCATAATATTTTGCCTTGGATTATAATTTTGACATTGTTTTTCCATATGAATTTCGGTTACGAATCTATTATGCTCGGATTTGGATTTATGATTTATTTTTGGAAATATGATTTAATTTTTGGAGATTAATTATGAATTATTTTCAATTATGATTCGGAAATGGATTTTGAGCCTTCGATAAGTATCTCCGATATATGGCTTTTATTTGAAATCATGATTTTCGACGAGTTATTTTCCGAGGTGATTTCCGGAAATTTATAATACATTTCTATTCGTCGATATTGAGATTTCTGGAATATTTTTCGAAAATGGGATTTTCGATGGAATTATATTTATCGATTATTTCTCGCCTAATGGTTCATTGACTTGAGATTATTTTGGCGTGCGGAGCCACGTCGTTAGAATATGTCTTCTCTTGTGAGTAATGGGGAAGCCTTACTGATTTTCGAGTTTTTGTATGGTTTTAAACCACCATACCTGGGTCGTCATATTTATTGCTAGCTAGCTTATTAGTACTCCTCGCTCCCTGCTTTCCATAGACTGAAAAATCGAAAATTTCGCCAATATTTCGGCGAAATTATCATTTTTTTGAGGCTTCGATATTTTGGATGACTTCCATTAATATTTCGTCCGATATTTTTGAAATTTCGCGATATATCGCGATATTTTCGAAAATATACGATATATCCGAAATTTTAGGGAATATTCGCGAATATTCCTCAAACAAAATACAAAGAAAAGCTTGACAAAGTTGGGAATCGAACCTGTCTCCCCCAGTATCAAGTGCAAAAGCACCCTAGCCAACTCGACTGGGATTCATTTTAGTTCATCTATGCTTTTTTTTTTTATTAATAGTCGTTTTAATAGAATAAATTTACTAATTTCTTTAGACAATTAATGTAAACCTCTAACTTCTAAGATATAGTTTTAACAATTATAGATTTTTATTTTTTTGAATCTAACATTCCTAAATACTTTTGACATGTTGTAGAAATATTAATTCATTTGTATTTATTGATTGAATAGCTTTACAACTTTATAAAATTTCTAATTAGAATTATATATTCTAAAAGTACCAAATATTATACCGGCAACTTCAAACATTTATTCTAAATTACTATAATTCACTATGAAATGAAGCTTGGTCACCGTTTTTTTTTTTTTTTTTTCTCTTTCTTCCCAATATAATAGATAATTGATCAAATAAGTAGTTCACAATGTTTCACTTAAAATTTCAATGATATTCTCCCAAATTTCCATCATTTTTTCGAAAATTTATCGATATCGAAACTTTCTCGATATTTCCATCGAAATTTCCATTTTCCGAACCATCAATATTTCCTCGATACTCGATATTTTAGTCATTGCTGCTTTCTATGTGTTCATGGGTGAGTAGAGCAGAGCATGGGATGCTCCAGAGTGTGGGACACTCCGACCCGAGCCTGGGAGGCTCCCTTATTTGTATGGTGAGAACTTCTTCCCCATATTTGATTTGATACCTTCAGCAAGCGGGGCTAGCTCGATTTCTTTTGACCAGCGGGGCTGGAATGTTTTCATGAATTTTCGTGTTACGAGAAATATGTTTTATCCACATTGCATGCATCAAGGTTTTTAAAGGATGAACATGTGGGAAATTATTAAAGCTTTACTTTCTTTCGGATTATCTTATTTATCCATTTATTTTTGTCCACTCACTCTAACATGTTTTTAAATTACTTTCCCCTAGGCCTTTCGGTTTCAAATGCCCAGTTTGCAGACGAATTAGTGGAGGTTGGGCGTACATGGCATTTGAGGCATAGTTATCACTACTTCCGCAGTGTAGGATCCCTTGATCCTTTACTCTTCTTTTTATATCCTTGTGTATTAGTATTGCTCTGATAACCTTTTGGGATTAGTATTGTTTAGTTGAGTTTTGTGTTTTGTGTTTTGCGAAAGTGTAGTTGATGGTATTTGGGAGCAGGGTGGCTCCAGGAGTATAAGGGTGGTTTGCTTGAAGTGTTTTGTGTGTTTTACAGGTTGTGGGTAGTCCACTTTCGGGGGAAGTTCTGCCAAATTCTTGGTAGAATTCCTTCTAAGGTGGGCCCCGCAGGGCCTCTTTGAGTTTCAGGGTGAAACCCGGGGGCGGGTCCTGTCAGTTTTCCTTCCTGTATGTCTCAAAATGCACTACCATCCATCATGATCGATCTATTTTATGGCATCTCATTTTTGACTAAAGAACTGAAAAAAATATAGTATCCAGCACGAACAAAAACAAACCATGCCAGTCAAAATGACAGGTTGAACTCATTGGGGAAACTCATAATTTCCATATGTTTGTACTGGAGTTTTCCTTCCTTTATGTCTCATCTCATGTATACGCATATTTTCAAACAAAATAAGATAATTCATCAGTTCATTCATTTTGCATGTAAATTCTATTGCCTCCAAGGCTCGCTTCGAAGGAAATGCATCCACTGCTCCAACACCCTTATTCATAGATGGGGAGCGAACAAATGACATTATTGTTGGCCTAGCTACATAGGATGGGCAACTTTGTTTATGAGATTATCAGCTAGTATTTATAAAAATCAGTTGGAGTCTTGGGATGAATGACATAATTATAATATTATAACTACAATAATAAACTCGAATGTGATACTAAATTCAAGGCGTGTTGTTGTTATCAAGGCTAATTTTGAGGACGTGCAAACATGTGCAACCGCATTGGGCCCTCCAAATTTAGGGGTCTCGAAAAAGAAAATTATACATTATATAATACTAGCCACTTAACATGTGCTCCTCACATGTCAATTGGCTTTTGTCTTTATAAATAAAAAACTGAAAATCGTGTTTATACAGAGTTTCCCACTCCTATATTGAGGAAATTTCTCCATATTTTGTGGAAAATGTTGTGATTTTTTATTACTTTTTAAATTAATTTACTATTGTATTTTGATTATTATTATTTTTTTCATTATCAAATAGCTTAATATTATGTGAGGATATTATTGGCGTTTCAAAAATTTAACCATTTGGATGCCATTAAGCAAGACCTCAAGAAGAAGAAAGAGCGTCAAAATGTGGAGTTCATGGAATTGTTCAAGAAAGTGAATATTAATATTCCACTTTTGGATGCCATTAAGCAAGTACCCTCATATGTCAAGTACTTGAAGGAATTGTGCACAAACAAGAGAAGGTTTAGGGATGATGAAAATGTGTTTCTTAGAGAGGAGGCTTCCTCCTAAACTTGGAGATCCCGGATTCTTTACCGTCCCTTGTACCATTAGATTGAGAAATTTTGATAAGGCACTTCTAGATCTTGGAGCGAGTATCAACCCTATGCCTTATGAAGTCTACAAAACACTTACTTTGGAGGACATTAAACCAGTCAAGATTAGATTGCAAATGGCGGATCGAAGCGTAGTTTATCCAAGAGGAGTAGTAGAGGATGTCTTGGTGAAAATTGATGAGATATTGGTACCCGCCGACTTTGTGGTTTTAGATATGGAGCCTTTGAGTAATGATAGTGATGAGCTCCCCATTATTTTGGGGCGGGGCATTCATGGCAACCGCCGACACCAAGATTGATATTCAAAAGGGAATCTTAACTATGACTGTGTTTGACACGACTATTGGGTTTTGAATCTTTGATGTTATGAAGAGTTCGGTGTATCTCAAAGATTGCTTTCGAGTTGAGACGATGGATATTATTGATGATCTTGTTGAGGAGTCTAGCTTGAGATTTAATGATGATGACATAATGGAGGACGTGAATCACATGGAGATTATAATGTCATTCCAAAAGGTATACAAGCCCAAAATAGTGCCTTTGCCTCCTATTACTACTAGAGTGGTACCTTCTCTTGAGAGCACCCCTACACTTGAGTTGAAGCCCTTGCCGCCCACATTGAAATATGTTTTTCTTGGAGACAATGATACCCTTCCGGTTATTATTTCATCAAAACTTAGTAAGTTGGAGGAAGGGAAGCTTCTTAGAGTTTTGAAGGAGCACAAGAATGCCTTAGGGTGGACAATTGCCGACATTAAGGGCATTTGTCCTTCTAAGTGTATGCACTGTATTCATTTGGAGGAGAACTCAAAACTGGTGTGAGATGCTCAAAGGAGGTTGAATCCTCCGATGATGGAGGTGGTAAAAGCCGAGGTGCTTAAGTTACTTGATGTAGGTGTGATATATCCGATTAGTGATTCAAAGTGGGTTTCACCAGTGCAAGTTGTTCCTAAGAAAGGCGGAGTAACGGTTGTGACAAATGAAAAAGGAGAAGAGGTAGCACAAATGGTACAAACTGGGTGGCGCGTATGTATTGATTACGGAAGTTGAATGATGCTACCCAAAAAGATCATTTTCCCTTACCCTTTATTGACATGATGTTGGATCGTTTATTGGGACGCTCTCATTATTATTTTTTGGATGGGTACTCTGGGTATAGCCAAATAGCAATCGCCCCTAAAGACCAAGATAAGACCACTTTTACTTGTCCATTCGGCACCTTTGCCTATCGGAGAATGCCATTTGGGCTTTGCAATGCCCCCGCTACATTTCAAAGGTTGATGATGTTTATTTTTCATGATATGACCGAAAAATTTATGGAGGTGTTTATGGATGATTTTAGCATACATGGAGATAGCTTCGATGATTGCCTTACCCATCTATCACTTGTGCTTGCAAGATGTGAGGAGACCAATTTGATCTTGAATTGGGAGAAATGTCATTTCATGGTAGATGAGGGGATTGTATTAGGGCATGTTGTTTCATCAAGAGGCATTGAGGTTGACAAGGCGAAAATTGATTTGATTACACGGTTACCACCTCAAACTAGTGTGAAGGGTGTGAGGAGTTTCTCAGGACATGCGGGATTTTATCGGCGGTTTATTGAGAATTTTTCCTTTTTAATCTCTAAACCTCTATGTGATCTCTTGGCGAAATATTCTAAATTTGAGTTCACTTCCGATTGTCTACGTGCTTTTGAGTTGCTTAAGGAGAGGTTGACACAAGCACCTATTATTGTTGCTCCTAATTGGTCACTCCATTTGAAATTATGTGTGATGCATCAGACTTTGCCTTGGGAGCCGTGCTTGGTCAAAAGAGAGAAAAGTGCTTGCATGCTATATACTATGCTAGTAGGACTTTGAATGAGGCTCAAATGAACTACACTACTACCAAGAAAGAACTACTAGCGGTGATTTTTGCTCTTGAAAAGTTTAGAGGCTATCTCTTGGGTTCAAAGGTGATAGTCTATACGGATCATGCGGCATTGAGATATTTGTTGAGTAAGAAAGATGCCAAGCCCCGTTTGATTCGTTGGGTGCTATTACTCCAAGAGTTTGATTTAGAGATTAAGGATAAGCCGGGTCGGGAAAATCTTGTTGCAGATCATTTGTCTAGACTTGAGTATGGTGGAGATTCTTCTGATATACCATTAGTTGAGTATTTTCCCGATGAGTACCTATTCCATGTTGATATTGAGACGCCTTGGTTTGCAGACTTTGTGAATTATTGGGCTAGCAATTGCACTTTCATTCCGGACACTATGATGCACATTCTAAAAAGAAGTTTCTTCGTGATGCTCGGTCTTATATTTGGGACGACTCGTACTTGTGGAAGGTGGGCAAAGACCAAGTGATTAGACGTTGTATTCCTCAATGGGAAGCCCCAAAGATTATCTCATTGTGCCACGCATCTTTATGTGGATGTCATTTTGGTGGGAGGATGACAGCTTTCAAGATTCTTCAATCCGGTTTCTTTTGGCCTACTTTATTTCGGGATTGTCATTATTTTGTGCTTCAATGTGATAGATGCCAAAGGATCGGGAATATATCCTCCAAAGACCAAATGCCTCTCACTAACATTATGGGAGTTGAAATTTTTGATTGTTGGGGCATTGACTTTATGGGACCCTTTCCAAAGTGTCATGGGAATGAATATATCATAGTTGCGGTTGATTCGTTTCAAAGTGGGTTGAAGCCAAAGCCACACGGAAGAATAATTCCAAGGTAGTGACCAAATTCTTAAAAGAGCACATTTTCTCTCGATTTGGGACTCCTAGGATTATCATTAGTGATGGTGGGACACATTTTATCAACCGGACTTTTGATGCTTTGTTGAAGAAATACGGGGTCAAGCATAAGGTTGCCACACCTTACCATCCTCAAACCTCTGGTCAAGTGGAGGTGTCAAATAGGGAGATTAAACGGATATTGGAAAAGACTGTCAACTCTTCTAGAAAGGATTGGGCCATTAAACTTGATGATGCTTTATGGGCCTATCGAACCGCATATAAGACTCCTATTGGCATGTCTCCTTTCCGTTTATGCTATGGAAAGAATTGTCACCTTCCGGTCGAGCTTGAGCACAAAGCTGTGGGCTATCAAATTTTTGAATTTTGACTTGAAAGCAAGTGGTGAGAAGCGGAAGCTTGATCTTTGTGAGTTGGAGGAGATTCGGGAAGAGGCATATGAAAGTGCCAAATTGTTTAAGGAGAAGACCAAGGTGATACATGACCAACACTTGGTGAAGAAGACATTTCTTCCCAAGCAAAAAGTTCTCCTATACAATTCTAGGCTCAAGTTATTTCCCGGAAAGTTGAGGTCTAGGTGGAGCGGTCCATTTGAAGTAGTTGAAGTTTTCCCACATGGTGCTATAGCAATTAAGAACCTCAATGGTGGGGAACCCTTCAAGGTAAATGGGCACCGATTGAAACCTTATATGGACTCTACCTTTGACTCTCAAGAGGAGGTGATCATCCTCCAACATGTTCCTTGACTTACTCTCTTGATCTATGGACCGGCAATGAAGTCCTTAAACAAAGCACTCGCTGGGGAGGAAACCCTAGCATTACTTGTGATGTTTACTTTCCTTGTTGATAGTTGTGGTAGGTAGTTTAATTTCTTGTTATTTTTGGGAGGTTGGGAGGTGGTTGGAATTATGAGAATATGGAGATCTTTGGCATATGGAGGATGACTTTGGGTTGTGAATTGATGGGATCAAGGCTATGAGCTTAATGGAGGACCCTTGTCCTTATTCCTTGCCTATTGTGTAGTCCATTGCTCTAGGACATTCTATGTTCTAAATGCAGTCGACTTTCTCATGAGCACCTTGAGCTATTATGGTGCATATGTTAAGGAAGTCAAGGCTTTGTGTCTTGAGGTTAGTGTCTCATATTGGTCTTCTCCAAAGGTCGTGAGTAATGGAGGGTCGCCAAATAGGGTTTTCCGTATCTTTTCTCCGCATTTAGTGTAGTATATTTGTGTAGGTTTTTTTTTTTTTTTTTGTGCCTTCGCCCGGACTTCACTCTCATGCCTAATTCCAACTTGGATTTAGCTTTCGAGCTCACTTGACAACATTGATGACAATGTTGGTTTTAAGTGTGGGGGTGAGGGCTCGGGTGCCCTAAAAAAAAATAAAAATTAGATAGCCTTTTTGTAATTAGAAGTTAGTGGTTAATGCCTTTTCCAACCCCAATGACGAGACATGGACTTAACTTGTTATGATTGTGGATAGATTGAGCATGATCTAGGACTTTGAATTTATTTTGTGATTAAGTGTATATGTGATCTATGCTTGATTATATGTGTGCACATAGCCTATGTTAGGTTCGTTCATCATAGTAAGAGAAGCATATAGATTATTCGATTAACTTGCATGCCTTAGTTGTGAGCTTTTGAGCCTAATATCTATAGTGTATGCATTGTTCATTCACTTATTCTTTCATGTGTGTACAATTTCATGACATTATGTATCTAGAACTTGCTTGAGACCTCTCGAGACTACTTTTAGCTTACGACGGGATAAAAAGGATTGTGGCAATTAGGACTATATACCACCATGGCCAAAGAAGCATGTGCCCAAAAATATTTACCACTAGATTGCCACTTTGAGCCTATTTATATATTTAGTCTTTTTGTTATTCGCACCACAAATCCCTACCTAGCTTATACACTTTTATCCTACCCTTCCATGGTAGTCGGTGAAGCGATTCGAGAGAATGACTTTATGTTTGAGTGCTTCAAAAGAAAGAAAAAGTCAAAAGTGTGAGATTAGAAAAAAATAAGTGTGGGGGTGAGCGTTTTTATTTAGAAAAGAAAGTTCGAAAAAAAAAAAAAATTGTTGAAAAGAAAAAAAAATAGCTAGTATTATTTTTGCTTATAGTATAGTGTAGTGTGGGTTGTACATTGGGTGTAGAGTAAGTGAGTTAGCATTCGAAAGCAAAAGTCATTAATCTCTACAAGAGAGAGTGATTCACCGATTTTCATAGATTTTGTCTTTCCCTATCCTTTATTTCTTATAGCCAGCTGCCCTTAGCCCCATTACAATCAAATAAAAGACCTCTTAATCTTGAATGTTGTGAGCTACCTAGCAGAGACGAGATCGAAGAGCAAGCATATGGCAGCGCATGTTGTGAAATTGCTTTTGAGTGAAACACATATAGCCCCTAAATACTTGAGCGATAATATTTAGTGAACCTATGTGAGTTTAGTGGGTTATATCGGGTTTTTATATGCCTATTTGATTATGGTGGATTGATTTGACACATGGTCAACACATACATATACTTGAGCATTTCTCATATGTGCTTCTTAATTGCCTTAGAAATTCACAAGTCCTATGTTGTGTTTTATCAACTTTATAGTCATATACATAATTAGTTCACCGAGGGTTATGGTTGGAAAGGCTAATACCGAGTGTTCTTTATATTTGAGCATATGAGTTTAAGTTAATAGATTTTTGGTTATTAATTTACATTTAGTTTGAGCATATGAGTTCAAGTGTGGGGGTGTGATTATACGCATTTATATGCGTGTAATTATATCTAAAGCACTAGAAATAAGCAAATCCTCATGTCAATTAATATGTAATTAATTCATTTTTATTTATGTTGTAGAAAATAAGCGGAATTGCAGAAATGAGAGAAAATGGTGTGAAATGGGAGCAAATTTAAGTTTCCGACAAAAGGATGAAAAAGTCAATGCAGGTCAACCGTAGTCAACACCATCAAGGGAGCGGAATCCAACCACCTCTGATAATGTGTGGAAGTACATTGAGGAAGAAGAGAAGAAAGAAAAAAATGGGGAAAAGAAAGAAAGATAAAGAAAAGAAGAAAGGAGAAAGAAAAGAAAAACAAAAAAAAGGAAAAAAAAAATTATATCTGGACTGTGCTGACGTCATCATGACGTCGGCAATATCATCATTAGCTCATTTTCTTCTTTCCCACGTTGTGCTGCTGCTTCTTTTTATTTTTATTTTTATTTTCCTTTTCTCCTATCCTGTGCTGCCACATGTCTCTATCCACATCTCTCTTCCTCTTGTGCAAGACAGCAGCCACACAAAAATGGATGGCAATTATGCTTCTTCCTCTCTACGGAGACACACCCTAACACCACCACCAGACTCATTAATTCAAAAACCCCATTTTCCCTTCTTCTTCCTCTATCACGCCCAGATCCCTTTCTTCCTCTTCTCCCAGCAGAACACGTCCAAACCACCCATAATTCCAATTCTCCATTTTTCCCTTCTCCTCACCAAAATCCAACTCACCTCACCAAGATTCACACATCCTCACCAAGATTTCTTCTCCTCACCAAGATCCACACTTCCTCACCAAGATTCATACTTTCTCACTAAGATCCACCTCACCAAAATTCCATCTTCTCATCAATTTCACAAGATTCAAAGGGGAAGCACTTCAAGCATAAGGGGTTTAATCACCACTTGGGTAAAAGGGAGAAATTATAATTCCAATGCTTGTTATGTTTGCTTTTTAGCATTTGTAACTTGTCTTGGTTGTTCTCCCTCTTTTATACCTTTTCCTCTTTCATTTGAATGAAATTGATGGAATTGATGATGTATATATTTATGGGTAGTGAGTAGAAATTTTGTTGGGGGCTAGGGTTGTGTGCCCTAGCCCAAATTTTATGTAAAGGATGTCTATTTTAATGGATTGATGCAATTTATTTTATTGGATGCTTATATCAATTTTTATTGGGTTGAAATGCATGTCTAGGAGCCTAGTCAACTCTAGGGTATGTATTTTGAGCATGTGTAGGACGGAATTAGAGGCTTGACCTCTTTTAATTTCTAAGCTAGAACCCTCAATTTGGTATTGTAGGAGTTATAAGCATGGTGATTTACACCAGCCGCGTGATTGCGAGGGTGAATCGCTTAGTGGTCTAATTCTTGAGATTTATGCCAATTAGAGCGACTTAGAGACCCTTGAACCGGCTCTAGCTCTCTCTAATTGAGTTTGTGTGGCCCTTGAAACGGCGCATTAATACCGTAATTGAGAATATATGGTCCTTAAGCCTTGAACCGCCTTGGATACATCTACCGCCTAATGAAGAATTTTGCATCTACATTAGATTAGCTTCCGGCACATAGGATTTGGGTGAAGGAACCCTCCCTAGCACCCAACACTCTCTTGTCTTGAATTTTTTTTCGCAAATTACTTTAGCATTGCATTTTTATTTTTAGCAATTTTCTGTTTTTGGATCTCATATTTAGTTAAGTCTTCACAATCAAAAATCACAATTTTGGATACTTGTTGCTAGGATAATTTGTATTTGTGCTTAGTTGTCCGTAACCAAGTGAGGGTTCCCTATTCCCTGGGTACGATACTTGGAACTTAATTTATTTGCCCTAAACTTGATGACTGTGTTGTATTACGCGTGAGGCGCTAGTATAGGCACCGAATCACTAGAGAGTGGGTAGTTATATGAAGATTTTCTTTTGAGATTGTGTCCACAGGATTAAATATTCTCAACCAAGAAAAATCATATGCCAAGTGTTTGATTTCATGGATGCACTCAAAATTCAAAAATGCAATGCACAATCGAAAAGTTTCCTACCAATGCCTTACTTTCTTTTGCTATAGTTGGTGAATTTGTCTTGTTTTAGTCTTAAATTGCACTTTAATAAGTAAAGATAGTACTAATACCTTTTATTGTATTAAAGTCCAAATTGAAAACAATTGTGGTGATTCAGTTGCTTGACATGGAATAAAATACAATGTTAGCTTTCGGCTGAGCCGCTTCCCCTTTGCGCTTCAGAAGCCAAGCAAGGTCCAAGTTTGACTCATAGTCAAAGACCACAGATATTTGGCTGTTAACAGAAGCCAAGCAATGTCCAAGTTTTACTCATAGTCAAAGACCACAGATATTTGGCTGTTAACAGAATGCTGACGAGACACCCAACTCAAATATCCCTGAGAAAATGGTATACCATCTTTCCCAGCTCCATCTTGTGCGGCAAACACCACACGGTATGTCAATTTTTGGTTAACCTCTGTAAATGTAAGCACCTCAGGTAGCACAGTGATGTCCATTTTATGTAGTCTCAGGGGAGCCAATTTGTAAGTTGAATTAGCTGGGCCAACATTGGTCAAGGTTCTTGTGTAATTCTGAGGCTCACCACCAGACTCTATATAGATACAAAATGTGGGATAGTTTAGCTGTGCTTCAGGTATGACTCCTACTTTAGAGCACGACACTTTTTGTTGGGTGATTGCCGATATCTGTTTGCTTGTGTAATTCAAACCACACAAGTAAGGAATGTAGTCCTCTGGTTGTATGTCGTAGATGAGCCCAGGGTCATTTGCTTTTGAAGGGTTAACATGGCCTGCGCCAATGGCAAAGAGGTCTGCTGCAAGAAGTGTTTGATCAAGAATGGCCGAGCCAGCGAGGTTGTTTACTTCAGCAGTTGTCATCATTGCAGACTTAATGGCAGCAGGTGACCAGTCAGGGTGTGAGCTCTTGAGCAAGGCTGCAATGCCACTTAGGTGAGGGCATGACATTGAAGTACCTGAAATAATGTCAAATGTGGCCTTAGATTCTAAAGCATTATCCACCGAAAAAGGCCACGCAGCTAGGATGCTCACACCGGGACCAATAATGTCAGGTTTCAAAATTGCAGGGCTTGCCAGGCTTGGTCCTCTTGATGAAAAGAAAGCAACCTTGGGAGCAAGCTGATCACCGATGACAGTGCCTTTGAATAAGATTGTCGCTGTAGGAGTTGAGGTTGAATTTATATAGGTTTTGATGCTCACCCCTGCAGAGTAACTCACATGTGTTGCCGGAAGCACGTGAGCGTCTGCTATGGTGGTATAGCCAGCGAAGTCTGGGTTGACAAGAATCATGGCAACACCACCAGCTCTTTTCACTTCTACCCCTTTTGCAATTCTTCCAGTTCCTCCACCTACCTCACACACCACTACTTTCCCTTCAACATATTTAAGGGACCCTACATCGCAAAGAGCTGATGAATCATTGCTATGTGCACCTGCATAAACAAGAGCTAACTGTTTTGAACTAAAATCTTTAGGTTGGAATACTGACTCCCCGTCATATTCTTGCCCATTTCCAAGCTTTGCTGTTGCTCTTATGTTTCTGTCAATGGTGCTTGCTCCAACCGTGAGAATCCATGGAGCTTCATTGGATAAAGTCATATAGTCAGGGCCAGCATTTCCAGCTGAACAGCTGACAAAGATTCCCTTCTGAATTGCTCCAAATGCGCCGACTGCAATTCCATCAGCATAAAAATAAGCTGAGCCACCACCGATTGAAAGGGATAGCACATCCACGCCATCATCAACAGCAGTGTCCATAGCAGCTATAATGTCTGATTCAGAACAACCCTCGTCTGAGCATACTTTGTACATTGCCAAGTGAGCATGAGGTGCCATGCCAGTTGCTGTGCCGTTGGCCATTCCAAACACGCTGGCACCTTTTACAAAATTTCCTCCAGCTGTGCTTGACGTGTGAGTTCCATGGCCTTCATCGTCAACTGGAGGGCCTCCAGTAGTTTTTCCACCATTAAAACTTCTGGCACCTATAAGCTTGTTATTGCAGACTGTCCCGCTGAAATCACACTTGCCTTTCCATTTAGCTGGAGGAGGTGGTACTCCTTCATCACTAAATGAAGGATGGTCTGGGAATATCCCACTATCCAAAATTCCAATAATCACACCTTCACCATAGTTAGGCCCTTTATCGAGTCCCATTCCTTGCTGCAGCCCCAAGAAGTTAGGACTATGAGTTGTGTGCAATTGCAGATTTCGTTCTGGATGAGCGGAGATAAACCCATCTTTCTTTTCCATCTCTTCAACTTCCTTCGCTGTCAGCTTTGCTGCGAAGCCAGTTGCCACATTGTGGTATGCATAAACCATTCGTGGCTTCTCAAGCTGGTTTGAGTTTGCAATAGTTTGGGGCAAAAATGTCTGGTACCAACTCCCTAAATCTTCATGTTCAGATTGTGCAATCAAATCGCTAACTGGCTTTTCCACCCAAACTATATAAGTTTGCATGCTCTTTGTCTTGGCTAGCGGCTCCAATGCTGCCACTTTTTCATCAGCAACTGCTAGTGACATGTAAAACATGAAACTAAAACCAAGGTATATGATCTGCATCACTACACACATTTTGTTCTCCATCTTGTGACAAAGAAGAAGTGGATAGTGCAAGTGCTTGGTTTTAGTTTACCATTTCAAGCTCCTATATATAGATATTAAGAGATTGTGGTGAACTTTAAGTCTCTGAAAGCACACATTCGCCTGCATTTGTTTTGCAGACGTGATGATTTGATGTCCTGAAAATTGGGTTTTGTTGCGACATGGTTAACAGGATGCTAAGTGGGAATGGAAACAAAAGTGTGAGAGGTTTTAATATATAGGAAGGCCTGCTAATTCAGGCAGTTAAAACAAAGTGGCGATAAACCCCATGTCAAAATATGTTGGTCTTTATTTTTGAGGCCGTTCTATTAGACTGTTTCCGACTGGTTTGTCGTTGAGCAATAGTTAAAAATTTGATCTTAAATCTTGACTCTGTCTCAAATCTGCTATATCTGCTGCTGGTACAACTGATAGTGTTGAATACTTGAATATTCATCAAACTTCTCTACCTTGATCTCCTAGTGCATGTCGTTGCCTTGAGGAAACAACTTCACCAATTAATTAATCTAATGGGTTTGGTCACGTACTCCAAATTAGCCCAAGACACTTGAGTGATTAACATATTCTCTTCTTTGACAGTGTTAATTGAACTTTGATAATTGATACAATGTGCAAGCACCATTTGGGTTTTTTTATTATTATTTTGTAATTGATTTGCATGGCTCTCACCTTTAGTAAGTTTGTACCATTTTTATGTTGAATAAAGTGCGAACTTTTAACGACAGGAATAGTTTAGTTTCTAATAGTGATTTTTTTTTTCTATTGTAATAAGGCAATGTTAAGTGTACTCGTATACTTTACATGGTGAGTTTTAGGAGTTGAAAATTTTTAGTAGCTTCATCATCTGTGTGTACAGGAGGTAATATGTAATGAGAACAAGTGACAATTTCCTTAGTATATATATACTATGCCATTTTTATGAGGACTTAGGACTTGGATCATTTGCTTGGATTTTGTGCGGTAGCATTTGCTGTTAGGATTTAAGTTTCTAATTTGTAATTAACAAACTATAATCAACAAGACAACATGGATGCTTTGATTAAATTGCAGTAGCAATTGAAGCAGTAAGAACATATGAGAAACCAGCAAACTTTTGTACTTGATTTCAGATCTAGAATCCTTAGATTTCAACAACAAACTTAACCCTTATATGGGCTAGCTCCTTAATTAGGGCAAATATATTCGGGAAAATTCGCTATATTTATCGAAGAACAAATTTCTTTTAAAAAATGCTACATGGACCATATTCTTATAATTAATAATTGTGTATCACACATTACTAATACATATGATATTAGGACAGATTGGACGATTATCACATTAGTAACGTTGTCTACATGGTTTTTAAAAATTCCAAACCCTATTCCGGCCTACTTTTCAGTTATTTACTATATAATAAGTGTTAGTTTCATATACACGTCCTATCGTTTCAATCTTTATAGTTGGCTTTGTCCGTACTGATGTAACACAAGAAGTGGTACGTGAATGTGATCCAAATTGAGATATGACTTAAATACGTTTTTTGTAATATTCACATGTTTTGTATGTGTTCCAGCTTCTTAAGCATCAGAAAGCAAGGGATGAGCTAGGAGATGTCGAAGGACTCACCGAAGAGAAAGTGGACAAGGTTATCGAGGAGTTTCTGAAGGATGCGAAAGAGATTTGGTCAAAGCTAATGGCTGGCCTATAAACTTCTCTGCTTACATGGTGTCCAAGGCAGCCATGAATGCTTACACCAAAGTTTTGGCAAAGAATCACCCTGAAATTGCAATCAATGCAGTTACTCCTGGCTACACTAGCATTGACATGACCTTCAATGTTGGCAGGCAATCTGTTGAAGAAGGTGCAAAGGGTCCTGTTAAGCTGACCTTGAGCCCTGAAGGTGGACCTTCTGGCCTCTATTTTGACCAGCTTGAAGTCTCACCCTTTTGAATGAAAACGTATGTTTAAGTATATATCTATATGTTACATATAATAAAGATTAAAGAAGACACAGATAGGCCCTTCTTTCAAAAAAAAAAAAGACACAGATAGTCTCTTTAATGTAATGATGTTTTAAATTGGGAAATTGTGTTGTTCTACATGCACTTTCTGGATATTTTAATCTCAGTTTGTTTTTGATAGGAAAGTTTTGATTTGGCCCTCCTTCCTTTCTTGTAATTGTTATTGTTTTATTAATAAATTTAAAAAAAGACTAATTTTAGTTTGCCTCCTCCAACTTTGGGTCGAAACTCATGTTAGTCCCTGATCTTTTTTTTTTAATCAAGTATACCCCTGCACTTCCCAAATTTAGGCCTCATCGAAAAGCCCGCGGATCAAGTGGGCCAATGGAGGCCCGCCGACCAGGAGGGCCAAAAGCCCTGCCCGGCCCATCAAAAAGCCCGCTAGGCCCAGCCCGTAAAAGCCCGTAAACTATTATATATATATATATATATATATCTATATATGTATGTTGATGTGCTCATATTTTCTTAATTCTTATATTTCTATGCCTCTTTCTCTTGGTATATATGTTTAGTTCTCCTTATTTATGGTTCATTTACGTTAGTTTAGTGTCTTTGTAGGTGTGTTTCAAAGAAGGAAGAAAAGAAGCTAAGCTAAGCTAACTAACATAGAAACTGTTGTGCAGAACACCTAACTTCGCTGAATTAATGGGAACTTCTCGGATGGAATTAGGAGTTGTACGCTATATGCACGGAAAGCCCCATGTGTCTAGTTTCTGAAGAATTTACGGTTTGTGATTCCGACTTTTCTAGAAGGAGTTATGGAAATTTAAGTGAAGGCAGTTCAGCTGGGACTGGAATCTGCAACATCTTTTACAAGTTCATGTCTAGAATCTAACTTCACTGAATTACTGGGAACTACTCGGATGGAATTAGGAGCTGTACCTTATATGCAAGGAAAGCCCCATGTGTCTAGTTTCTGAGGAATTTTACGGTTTGTGATTCCGACTTTTCTAGAAGGAGTTATGTCAATTTAAGTGAAGACAGTTCAGCTTGGACGGGAATCTGCAACATCTTTTACAAGTTCATGTCTAGAACCTAACTTAGCTGAATTACTGGGAACTGCTAGGATGAAATTAGGAGTTGTACCCTATATGCACGGAAAGCCCCATGTGTCTAGTTTCTGAAGAATTTTACGGTTTGTGATTCTGACTTTTCTAGAAGGAGTTATGGCAATTTAAGTGAAGAAAGTTCAGCTTGGACGGGAATCTACAACATCTTTTACAATATGCACGGAAAGGCCCATCTAGAAGGTCAGCACATATATTTGGAAATCTTTAGTATGCCATATCATCATTATTGAAGATCCAGGACTTTTAGATATGTTTATATATGTGTGTGTGTGTGTGTGTGTGTGAGAGTGTGAATTTGTTGTAATTTGGTTTATGGTGAAATTGGAAGTTCTCATACTTCTATATAGAATATGTGCATATATATATTCTAGTATTCTACATGTCATGACTACTGTTAACCGATTCGATTGGATTCGAAAATATGGTGAAATTAGCTAAATTTTTTACCACACTCATAATTTATTACAATAATCTAATCCAACGGTCCGTTTTTCCATTTTATTTGAATTGATAAAGGTTGCCCTTTGGAGTGTATGATATATAAATATAGGTTTATAAGAGTAACTAAGTTTGACCTAGTTGATCGAATTCAATACGAGAACTAAATTGGTTGGATTTTCTACAACCACCATAAAACATTACAATCTCTCCATCGAGCGATTGGTTTCTCCTAAGTCATTTTCCACTTCATGGTTGCTTTAGAATGAACCTCAACAATTTAAATGCAATGTATAAGTCATACAACTTTAGAAGGAAATTGGTGTAGGCCAATGTGTTTGTAATTAATTTTTTTTTTTTATCTTATGTCCACGCACATCCATCGATGAAATATTTACAAACTTGATGTGAAAAAATAAGTACGTTTCGCGATCGTCATGCCATCGGTCAACTAAGAAGACATACAAGTGACGACGGTTGACCAATTTGATCGGATTCAAAAATATGGTGAAATTTGCTAAATTTTTTACCACACTCATAATTTATTGTAATAATCTTATCCAACGGTTTGGTTTTTCCATTTTTTTTTGAATTGATAGAGGTTGCCCTTTGGAGTGTATGATATATAAATATAGGTTTATAAGAGTAACTAAGTTTGACCTAGTTGATCGAATTCGAAACGAGAACCAAATTGGCTGGAATTTCTACAACCACCATAAAACATTACAATCTCTCCACCGAGCGGTTGGTTTCTCCGAATTCATTTTCGACTTCATGGTTGCTTTAGAATGAACCTCAACAATTTACATGTAATGTATAAGTCATACAACTTTAGAAGGAAAAATAGTATAGGCCAATGTGTTTGTAATTAATTTTTTTTTTTTTTTTAATCTTATGTCCACGCACATCCATCGATGGAATATTTACAAACGTGATGTGAAAAAATAAGCACATTTCGCTGTTGTCATGCCATCGGTCAACCAAGAAAATATATAAGTAACTACAGTTGACCAATCCGATCGGGTTCAAAACTATGGTGAAATTGACTAAATTTTTAACCACACGCATAATTTATTGTAATAATCACATTCAACTATTGGTTTTCCCATTTTCTTTGAATTTATAGAGATTGCTTTTTGGAGTGTATGTATGATATATAAATATAGATTTATAAAAAAATTATGTAAAATACTAAAATTATATATATGTTTTTAGAATGATATATCCTACCGTTGGATTTGGAAAGGGAATCCAATCCTAGAATTCTAATTTCCTACCGTTGGATTTGGAAATTGGAGACCAACTGTCTCACACCAGCCCCACTAGGTCACTCCCAATTGACCTAAAATCAAAATCCTATTTCGTAAAGTGTAAACTCTTCTCTCCTGACTCAGCCGCTGTCTCCATTGCCTCCATTCTCTCTCAACCATGGCCTCTTGTCTCAGATCGAGGTTGCCTCCATCCCTCATCGGCTTATCCTCTTCTCTCAGATCGAAGTTTTTCCATCACTCCAAACGACCAAACTTTTCTCTCTTTCTCAGTCGTTGTGCCTCCATTCTCTCCAGATCTCCATCACTCCAAACGACCAAACTTTTCTCTCTTTCTCATCCGCTCCTCATTCACGACTCATAGTATCATAGTCACATCGATCTTTCGATCCTCTCCCTTCGACTCACAGTCACATCGATCTTTTGAATCCAGGTTATGGCTTCTTCTTTTTTCCATTTTTTTTTCGAAGTTGGTGTTTTGATTTATTGGACAGGTCGACAGGAGTTGAAAGAGTGAAGTTTTTTTTATAGTTAATCAAATCCCTATGCTTTCCCTCTTCTGGGTTGTATATGTTAATCGAAGTTGGTGTTTATGCATGATTAGAGTTGGGTCAGAATGATTAGATGTTATTTTATGTATGTTTTGAGTTCTTATTTTCACAATGAAGAACCCAGCTTTCTTAGTGACAAACTTTGAGTTGCTTGCTTTTACTAAAACTTGCAGATTAGATATTTGTAATAAGCATGTTCAACTTTATACCTAAGTAGAAATAAAACTGGAGTTTTGGTTATTCTGTGTAGTCCGTGCATTACAAATAAGTGGCTCATTTCAAGAATTTTTTGCAGGGCTGTACCAATTATGCAGGGCTGCAAGCAGATTCTAAGTGTTAGCCTCAATGATACCAAGTCTGGTGTGAAGAAGAGGAAAAACCTTAAAATGGAAGACAATATGCCTAATTAGATAAACTCATAGAAATTGTATTAATAATTGGGGAAATGATCATTTACCCAATTTCAACTTAGAAATTGCCCACTTGCTCCACCAACTGTTTTTTAACCCCATTTACCCAAAACACTCTAAGAGATTATTTCCCTAATACCCAATTAATTCTTTTTTGGGGAAATTACTGGTCACTCCCTGTACTTTCGGGGAGTCGACAGTTCAGTCCCTCATATCTCAATTTCAACAAATCACTCCCCAGACATTAAAATTTCACACAATTTGGTCCTTCCGTTAACTGTCCGTCTGAAGTGGCTGTTAACTTGCTGAGTTGGCATTTTTTCCATGCCAACTCAGCTGAATGCATGCCATTTCAATGGAATCAAGAGGTCAGTCCCTGTACTTCATTTTTCCTGTTCTTCACTAAAAGAAGATCAAAATGCCTCCAAAATTGAGATCATATTTCCCTCTATATTCACAAATTGAGTAATATTTGTGTAAATTGAAGCATCCACAAATTTGAAGCATAAATGGAAGGAAAAAGTTCGAAACAAACATTCATCTACATTCATAATTAACCCCTAAACCGAGAAATACAATATATCATCAACATTAGCAAGCCATTTAACAAAGCTCTAACTTACCAAAAATAAACGTTCGAGCATTGCATCCTCCAATTGTTCAAGTACTAATATGTTTGGAATTAAATTTAGCTCTAATCATCTTATCAAAAGATTAGAGCTAGCAACCAAGTGACACAGCACAAGGTTGCCCAAAAACATGATGCCTAAAACGTTTTGCCTGGCTAGCTAATATCAGATCCCATACCCTAAACTATTTTGCAGCTCCTTTACCTGAGTTTTGTCTAACCCTTTGAGAGGACCTTGATGGTGTTGCAACCTTTTTGGTTGATGCATTGGAACCTTGTACAGACCTTGAACTTGTTGGGGCACATCCAGCTTGTCCAGGCCTTGAACTTTGCTGGGTAGATGCAGCTTGTATAGGCTTTGATGTCTTTGGGGCAGACTTGTTTGCTTCCAATGTTGATGCCTTCTTGGCAGCCTTCCTTTTCTGGAAACACACAACATTGCATTAAAAGTAATGTTACCTTTGATACTTTAGATAGTAGCAATACATAAAAAAGAAGTAGACAAGAGAGTGTGTAATACCATTTGATACTCGGCCCTTTGTTTAGCTTTCTGCCTCAACTCATTCTTGGTCATGGGTGGTTTTTTTCCTTTCTTGGACTGCAGCAAACAATAAGGTAAGTAAATGACAATTCAATGTAAGTCAAAACCACTAATTGCCTCAAGTTGGAAATACAAGTTACCGGATTTTCAGATGTTTGTCCTTCCTGTGAATTCAGCTTCCTCTTCTTATTAACAACAGAAGCCTTTTCCTTTGGTGGCAAATGTCTTTGACATGTTTTCAAGTTGTGACCTACTTGCTTACAATTGCTGCACCTTAGGGATCTTTGCACTCTTCCAAGTTTAACACCACCTTCCTGAACCCTTTCTGAAGCATCCTTCATTCTTGCTGTTTTGGGCCTTCCAGGCTGTCTTGAATATTGCGGAGGCAAAATAGGAGGATCTTCAGTTCTTGACCACAAATCCATGCTATTTACAGGTTGGATGAAGTTGTTGTAAATACTCATGTAGGTCTTCTTCAAATAGCATGCTGCCACATAATCATCCGGATCATGCCTCTTTAAGTAAATGGCAGAGATAGCATGCTTGCATGGAATTCCAGATAAGTCCCACCGCCTGCAAGTACTTGTCCTCATTCTTAAGTCCACCACATTCTTCGATCTGTCAATGTTCTCTACCTCTGCAATGTCACCACCATTAAATGTTGGTATGCAGTCTGTTGCAGCCTTCAGCTTATTCTTCTCTATAACCACCCTTGGCTTTGGACAGATATTGCCATGGTAAGCCTCCATTTTTTCTTTCCTCATTGCAACTCTCTTCATTAGTTTGACCCTCAACTCTTCAAACATGGTCACTGGTGGTTTACCCCTTGCCTCCAATATCCAACTATTAAAACTCTCACACAGATTGTTTATCATGATGTCACAGTCCACATCTGTGTTGAAATATGCTCTGCACCAATGTCTTGCAGGCCTCTCTTTTGCTGCAATCATTACCATCGCATAATATTAAAATCAGTTTAGATATATCAACATATGAACATTCATAATAAAGGATTTTCAAGTACCTGTAAGCCACTTATATGCATCAAGATCAAGGGCCTTCATATCCTCCATCTCCTTCTGAAAGTAAGGTAAAGTAGTTGATTTTGCACAAGTCCACATCTGATCTTTCATCACCTTTCCGGGAAATAACTTCGTAAAGTTAGTCCACATGTGCCGGACACAAAATCTGATATGAGCTCTTGGAACAACCTCATTAAATGCTGGTATGAGACCTTTTTGCCTATCACTAATGAAGGTCCATCCTCTTCCTTCATGCTCAATGTTCAGATCAGAAACCATTAACTCTAGGAACCACATCCATGAATCCTTGCTTTCTGCCTCAACCATAGCATATGCTATCACCCATGATGTGTTATTGGCATCGATACCAACAGCTGTCAACAATTGACCCCCAAAGCAGCTCTTTAGATGTGCACCATCTAAGCCAATAACAGTTCTGCAACCAGCCTTAAAGCCATTCTTAAGAGCCCCCAAACAAATATACATTCTTTTAAATACTGGAAGGTTGCTTGTATCGGGGAAAGCACACTTAATATTAATTGTAGTGGATGGATCAGCCCTCTGAAGCTCTCTTCCATAATCTCTCAGCCTTGCATATTGCTCTATTATGGATCCTTCTACTTCCAAAAGTGCAGCCCTCTTGGCCCTATAAGCCATTGACTTGGAAACCCTTGCTCTAATGCTAGCTGACATTGTCTTGGCTAGAGATTCTGCATCAACAAACATTTACAACACATGTTACAAATCAGAAACAGTTCCAAAACCTCATAAGTAACACAATTAATCACAAGTCCATTAAGAGAAATACCTGGTTTCCAGCTCTCATTAAGAGCAATTTGATCTTTAAACTTTGAAGTTAGGTACTTTTGCTTAACCATGCTGTTGTTGAATTTCCTTGTGCACTTGTGAACTGGATCATAGCTTTTGACCATCAATGTGCTCTCATGCTGCATTTTGCTGGCAAATAGCTGAAATGGACAGTTGTCCTCCTTACAAACCACCCTTACCCTTGTCTTGTCATTCTTAACGAACACATATTCCCAACCTCCTTGAATGGCATGCTCCCTTAAGGCATCCCTAAGAATCTGCGATGTTGCAAACTTCATTTTAAGTTTGAAAGCAGGATTCTTCATATCGGTTTTGGGGTTGAATTCGCATCCCAGCTCTTCACGTTTCCCATCAGAATTCATAGTATATACCAACTTCTCATCATCTGAATCATCAACACCAAACATGTCCTCTTCATCAACCCACTCTTCATCCACATTTGACCTGCCCAGAATAGATTCTAGTCTTGTTGCAGTCCCTTCAATATCTTCTTCATTCAACCATTCATCATCATCATCGACCCCATAATGGTCGTACTCCTCATCCTCTGCACAAGGATCATAATCACCACCACCATCCTCACTGTTTTCTTCATGCTCACTGCATTCCTCACTTCCATATTCCATACCACCAAATGATTGAAGTTCATCCAAATAATCTATCTCTACATCCAGAAGACCGCTTCCTTCATTTTCTTGAACATTTGCCTGCTGCCCTATCCCACTTGATTGTTGTTTAGAAGATCCTACTCGTCCACTAGACTGCCCTATCCCACTTGACTGTTGATTTTTGCATGTATCATACACCACCAACTTCTGTTTTTGGCTTGGATCATGCTCTACCAACTTCTGCTTTCCCTTGTCTTTTGGACCAAGGCCACCAACAATGCTTGCTTGAGTAGATATAGTCTCCTCAACCTCCCTAATCATGATTCCCTTGCTTGTACCAGGTTTAGGCGAATCAGGTAACTCTTCTATGATCACACTACTGCTCTGAGCTGCATTAAACAAGAAGTCTTCATACATGAAAATGTCATCATCTTCCTCTCCAAACACATTGTGCAACTCCATATGGTCCAAGTACAATATGATCAACCTCCACTGTGGTATAGCACTACACATGATCATAACATCTGAATCTGTTTCCAACTTCATCAGCTCATCATTTTCATCACCAACCTTATACCAGTAATCAATTCTTTGATGACTATAAGCTGGATTGAGTTGCCTTACCATGTTATCTACCTCAACAAACGACATTCTATCTTTGTCGACGTTGTCGTAGAAATCCACCTTCCTTCCAACGTATTTACTGTCCCTTATGCACCCTCCATGATACACCTTGACTGTGAAATAGTCAGGGTGACCTGCAATATTTCAACATATGCCATTATTCAGTATAGTCAACATATACCATGACTCAACATGCCCATTAACTTCATACCAAAATGAATATACCTAACTAACAGATGAAGTCGGCAAAGCATGATTCACAAAATCAATTACCAAAACATGCAAGACTTTTTTTTTTTTTTTTTTTTTTTGAGAATGAAAACAAGCAAGAATACAGAAATCAAAAGAAAAGAAAGAACACCTAAAAACAGAAAGCAAAAGAAAAAAAGGGAAGGAAATAAAGTAACAAAATTGCATCTTGTAAGGAGTTTCCTACACCAGAGCCCAACCAAAATAACCCTGAAAATGAAAAACCAGAAGAAAAAAGAGGATCTAAGCATAGACTTATCCTCTTCCCCACCGTAGAAAATTGGGGAAAGATGGAAGGAGAAGGGAGGAGACCAAAAGAGAAAAAAGAGAAGAAATTAACTAAAGGCAGAAACCCCATATCTGAGATGTAGCTCAGGAAAACTGAGATATAGCTTATGGAAGCACCCATAAATGGTGAGCAGTGCCACCGACTTTCAATAACAAGGAGTGACTACCAGAGAGAGATAGAGAAATCTACAGTACTCTCCAAAGCAAATAATTATCCCCAACCAACTAATACTTGGCTCCATAAAGAGCTACAAGCCAAACACTAAACAATTAACAGCTATATCTCCAGTTTTCCAATTGTTCACACATGGCAGACAATAACAAAACTTTATCTCCTCTTTTCTAATTGTTCACACATGGCAGACAAAAACAAAACTTTGTTTACTTCATGCTAGGACCACAACTAAAAGCTTTGCATATTGTTCTATATTAAAAGTCAAAACCAGATTCTCCAACCACAACTAAACCAATATTAAAAAGCCATGCCATACGAGCTCCAACATTCATTCAAAATTACTGCAATTAAATAGCCAACATCATCCAACCTTGCATCTCCAAACCCATAAACCAGCGTAAACCCCCAATTTTTTTTTATCAAAACCGGAGAACTCGAAATCATAACAATAACCATGTACCCACTTTGAAATAGCAGCAGTCCTTTGAAACCAACAAATACAGTTTAAAATCAGCCCAGAAATCCTTGAATTCAAAAATCCCCAATTTCTTTTTCCTAAATCCAAAACCCTAGAAACCCTGCGATTTTCAATCACTCCAAGTCCGAAAATCAAATCTAAATGCTAGAAACTTACCATAATCAGGGATTTCTTCCTTCTCCCCTTCTGAAAATCTTGGAACCCACAAATCAATGTCGTTGACCACCATGTCGCGACCTCTAGCTGTTGCCCTCCAATTCGAATCCCTATTGTGGACACAACACTCTTTGATTTACAGATTTCAAAGGGTTTGATTTTGAATAGCATTAGCCTGATGGGTTGTGTGCGATTACGAAGGCTAGCGCTCGAGCTTAGAAGATTTCAAATTTTAGTTTTTTTGGGAGATTGGAAACTGGATTACGGTTTACAATGGATCGAAGACTACCGTAATGGGCTACGGGTTTCACGACATTTTATTATCCAACGTGGCGCCACATGGCGTATCCAAGTTGCCAACTCAGCAAGTTAACAGCCACTTCAGACGGACAGTTAACGGAAGGACCAAATTGTGTGAAATTTTAATGTCTGGGGAGTGATTTGTTGAAATTGAGATATGAGGGACTGAACTGTCGACTCCCCGAAAGTACAGGGAGTGACCAGTAATTTCCCCTTCTTTTTTCATTCTTTTTATTTATTTTTGAGACTTTTTTGCCCTCCCCTTCTTTCTCACTTAGAGAGAGAAGTCATCCTCCACCTTGCTGTGCTCCGGTGACCAGTGGCCGGCCGCTGTCTCCAGCGACCGGTGACCGGAATTCTGCAACCGATGACCGGAATCAGGCTACAGGTCACCGGAATCCGGAATTAGGTTACCGGACTGGTGACCGGATTCCGGCGTCTGAATTTATTACCCCTAATAATATCCAGTAACCATATTATTACCCCTAGTAATCATATTATTGCCCCCCAATACTCATATTATTGTCTCCCAATAATCATATTATTGACCTCTAGTGAATTGCGTAAACTCCCAAAACCAAAATGAATACACTACAGGCACAATTGATCAATTTATATGCATATTATTGGCCCCCAATACTCATATTATTGTCTCCCAATAATCTTATTATTGCCCTGCAATAGACATGTATAACTACTCAATAAAACTTTTTTTTTTTCGTTCTTGCTTCTTCTTTCCTTATAAGCCTTCTGCCAAATTTACCCAAAAAAAATAAAAAAAATCCAGATCGACGTCGCCATCCGGTAACCCAGATTACACTGGGCACCCAAAACATGTCACCAAATCTACCCAGCCGGCCACCGCCACACTTTGTTTGCAGCCATCCCCGCCACCTGCGTAAAATTCCTCCGTCGCCGCCTAGGAATACCTCCATTAGATTTCGCTCTAGCAGACCCTCCACCGTCAGCGACCCGACTTGATCTCCTCCACCGTCGTCGAACTGGACTGCGGTTGCTTGATTTCTAATTTGAAGCCGTACTGAACCAGACCGAGGGAGAAAAGCAGCAAGCATAGGAAAAACGCTCGCCGCCGATCTGCTGGGCTCTCCCTTGATTTTGACAAACCGAACCCATTTTTCGATCTGCAGACATGGAGAGAGAGAGAGAGACTGAGACTGAGACGAGTTGAGAGAGAGAGAGAGACTAAGACTGAAATCGGTGAAGGGGGAGGAAAGTGAAACAGATCGAAGACGGAGGGGGAGGAGAGAGTCTGAGAGGAGAGAGTTGATTAATAGGGCAAAACTGTAAGTAGATGTTAGATTGGGTAAATGGGGTTAAAAAACTCTTAGTGGAGTAAGTGGGCAATTTTTAGGCTAAAATTGGGTAAGTGGTCACGGCCCCTTAATAATTTGCTTTTGTTTTGAGTTGTAAATTGGGACACTTTGTATTCTGTCTTTTTATTTCAATACATTAAAACGGGTGTGGGGATGAGCCTCCTAGTTCGGCTAGGTTCCAAACTCCTTAAAACTTTAAAAGGAAAAAAATAGCATCCTTAATATGACCTGAGATGATCTAGAAGCAAGATATCTGATATTACACAATAAAATGCTTTGTCTCTGATGGCAGTGGGTCTGAGACTCACATTGTAGAAAAGCCCGGCCTGGCCCGGCCCGAAAAAGCCCTCAAGGCCCGCCTTATATGGACAGGCTTGGATCCTTCAATTTATAACGAAGCTCGGCCCGGCCCGCCACTATTTAAAAATCTAGTTAGGCCCGGCCAGTTGACGAGGCCTACCCAAATTCATCTTCCGTTTCCAATCCTCATAGCTCCGTCTAAATGTGCCATCAAAAGGTGACGTGGCACCGACAACATGACCCACTTTTCCGTCTTTCAATCCATAAGAAGGCCAAATGGAAATTGCCCCCCTTCCTGATGAAATCAATCCATTGTCACTTCTGGGTTTCTGTATGAGAGCTCGAGCAGTCAAATCTGAAATTCTCGCCCTCTCTCCTCCACCACACTTCTCTAAGCACCACTGTGACTCACCTCCACTACCATCACACTCCCTGGTCTCCGACGAGTCAAACCTAGAATTGATTTGGACACCCACATCTGACTTCTCTCAAATATTTCTCAACCAATTCGTTATTGTGTTCTAATCTTCTTTTTGAGATGGATACCAGAAAGAAGAAAATTGACATAGAGTCGATCACAGACTACCAATCTCGCATGGTGGCCTTCACTAGGAGATGCACAAATTCGCCATTACTGTGATCTCCGAGTTTGGTCAACCTTACCTTCATGGCTCTCCTTCCTTTCGAACAATTTCTTGCCTCCACCGCCACTGCTGCCTCTTCATCCACAGTTATAGCTCTTCCACCACCACTACCATCCTCCACGCCATCCTTCTTCTGAATCTCATCGATAAGCTCCGTCTCTTTAAGCCCAGATACTGTTAGTTAATGGCTGCTCCAATTCATATGCGCATGGCCCAGAAAAAGCATCAATTTTATGCCAACGCAATGCGATAATCAAACCCATAGACTGAAAAATAATTCACCAATTCAACCTCGGAAAACCAAATTTGACATCATTCCACATAAGCATCATATTTCAGAATGTTTAACCTTAATCTCCCAATTCACAATCGATTTTCACAATCCAAATAGAGCAAATATCCCAAGTAAAACAAAAAATTAGAGCTTTACCGATTCATCTTGCGAGGTAGCGACGACTACAATTGGCCGACACCACAACCTCTGCTAGTGCAGAGACAGCGAGCCACCATAGCCGAGCCATTTCGAAACTTCAATCAAAGCTCCTCCATAACTGCGAGCACCAATGAATTGACCAAACCACTGAGAACACAAGGCAAGCGGGGTCGCCGCCGCCTTCTTCTTGAACCGAGAGCTGTGGGAGTATGCTCCTGGGTGCAAGGCTTGGGTTTTTGCTTCAGTTTCATGGGGAAGGTCTTGGAGATTTGGGGTTCCACCATTGAAGAAGCCTTTCTCGGAGGAGTTGGCAAGATTTGATCTTGGTATTTAGTGGGTGATTGAAGGGTGTGTTAAGATGGAGATGGGTTTAGGTGCTCGGGTTGGAAATAAGATAAAGATTGTGAATTTATTTATTTTATTTTATTTTAGAATTAAGCCCAAAGGTTATATAGGAAATTTAGCCATTTATGTGGGTCTCGAAGCAAAAAATGTGTCAGCCTGTCAGTGTCACATCACCATTTGACAGCATATTTAGACGGAGCTTTGAAGACTATAGACGGAATATGAATTTGGGAAGTGCAGGGGTATACTTGATTAAAAAAAAAAAAAATCAGGACTAACATGATTTTCAACCTAAAGTTGGAGGAAACAAAGTGAAATTAGTCCATTAAAAAAATAGAAAAATGGGGGATGGGTTCTAGCATATGACAACCTCCTCTTCATAACTTCTTCAACTACCACAGCTACCAAAAACAAATGGATCAGTCGATAATTACCTAGAAAAAAAATTGAAAAACCCTAGAATTTTAAATGCTTGATTCCAGCTCCATGCTCCAAATTGGATCAAGATGTTTGGATGGATTGATGTGCGCCCTAAGAGCTTTAAAACCCATGTGGTATCACTAGAATTGGTGGCCGGAAACATGAGTTTCGACTGGGTCAAGCAAAACTGTCTGTCGGGCTTCCTTGAGCTACTGGGCTTTACACACCTTGAATTGTCTAATGTCACCACCAAGGATCGAACGAGGATGAAGAGACAAATCCGATGTGACTCGTGTGGCATCGATCGGGGGCCGAACGGTGAAGTTATGGCCGGGTTTGGAAATCGGGTTGGGTCGGTTTCCTAGGTCGATTGGAGAGGATTTTATGGCTGGTTTCTACTTTGAGCCGAGGTGAGAAAACTGACTTACCATTTTTGGTAAGTCCCTTTTTATACTCCTTTCTCGAAATAGTGGCTTTAGTTTTCTAACCATAACTTTCACGTTCGAACTCTGATTTGAGCATGCCATGTGTCAACTGACTTGATTTAACATCCTCTACAACTCTCAAGAAGAAAATTTTCCCAAATTGTCATCCTATAAAAATTCAATTCTTCGGGTCTCCTAATAGTTAAAACAAAAATCGAGGATAGTAAAAACTCAAAGTAAATGACTTGAATACAGTAATGAGGTGAGCTAGATACGGGGCATATCACATCTTTTCATAATATCATTCCCTTGATCTCCAAAAAAGGAGGTCGGAGTGGAGGCTATACTCCTTCTCCAAAGAAGTTCAAAACAATTCTAGGAGCCAAACTTCTTACCCTCCAAGCTGATGTAGGCACTAGGTTTGGTAGAAGTTGATATTGAGGTGGATCATGGGATACTGAAGAAAAAGGTGGGAAGACCTCTCGGAAGCAAGAACAAGAATCCTTGCTCCTACAAGAAGCCGGGTGTGACTCCATTACGCCTCACTTACCCTTCTGCTGCTACTCATGAGGTTTTCCCTAAAGATAAGGACAAAGGGAAACTTTAAGTTTTTTGTTTCTCTGCCTAGCATCTGATTTATGGTTTTAAGTTTGGTTTCTCTAGTTGTACACCAATTGAGGTCTCTAGGCGACTAGGGTTGCTGTTACAAGGATATAGGTAGTTTAGACTTGTGTTCATATGGTTAGGCTTAATAAGTGTGCGTAATTTGCTTACAATAAGGGTTACCTGTAATTTTGCTTGGCGGCTTGTGCCATCTCTATTTTTTGTATAAGATAACATCTGATATACGTGTCTTTTGGCCAAGGATAAGTAATGAAATTATCTATCCTCAAAAAAAAAAATGTTATGATTTTAGACGAACTAGGTTGGGGTTTAACCACAAGCACGCCCATACTAACTTAACCAAATTCTTATTGGCTAAAAATGTTATGATCTCAGACTCCAAAATGCTACGAGTTATTACTTATTACTTACCAACTGGGATTTCTTATTACTTATTACTGAGAGAAGATCTCTTGGATTTAGACACATATTGGCTTTGTCATGACAGGATAGATCATTCTAGTCATGATATGATGATCCGTCTACTAAAGACTTCACATGGACATCATTTCTTTCGAGCGAAATGAAGCATGAATCGAGTTGATTCTTGGACTAAGTGTAACTGACGCTGCTGCCTAGGGCACCGCCTCTGTCCACCACCAGCCTACGGCTGGCACAGTCCCTATCCATGACACCATGGATAGCGTCCATCATGGAGATGGCCCGCCAGGTGATGCTGCAATTACCAACTTGCTTCAAATAGCTTTTCAGACGCTCAGGCCTAACCAAAATTCTCATTGGTTGCTTCTAAAGCCTCTCGCTCATTTTACAAAGCCGTTCCTTAGGGAAATTAGGACTGAGACCGTCCTATGAAAAGGATATGAAAATACTCATTTTGTTCTTACATAGAATCCGTGGGGATTCTGTGGTCTGATTCAACCAACTTGCGGACGTTTAAATATCTCATTATGTTGGTTGACATGCAAACACGCTGGTCACGTGTTGTGCCATTGTCCACTTGTAATGCTGCTTATGCTACACTCCTAGCACATACCATATGACAACGGGCTCACTCCCCGGATCATCCTATTCCGTCAATTGGATTTGACATTGCTAGAGAGTTTACATCGAAGACTTTTGATGGTTATTGCATTGGGACTAATGCTGGACATCATATTCCCATGAACACACCTAAATGGTCTCGCGAAAATGACTACGATGGTAGTCCGGATATTGGTAATGCGCACAAATCTCCTTATATCCGCTTGATGTGATGCAATATCACATGCAGCTATGCTAATTCTTCTACGACATACCGCCACTCAATGTATATCTGCGTTACAGCAAGTGACTGGGTACAAGTATTTTTTACTTACGCACATTTAAGTGAGCCCTTTATGTGCCCATTGAGTTGCCATAACGCTCTATACTGGTTCCTTACAGATGAATGGGTAACTACGTTGGATTTGAGAATCCAACAATCGTCTGCCACTTAATACTCTTGCAAGACGATCTTCTTACCGCTAGATTTGCTGATTGTCACTTTGATGAGACAGTCTTTCCGTCGTTAGGGAGGGATAAGAACACGGATGTTTAGCAGGAACGACAGGATGTCATGCCCTGTCCCCACTATGTCTCATCTCGATCCCCGTTAAAGTGACGAGATCACACAAATATGCTGCAAACATGCCTGCAAGGATGGCTGTCCCTACGAGAGGACGTAGCGCTACCCTACACGGAGGTAGGCATGGCGCCACCGCCAAAGAGAGTGGCATTCTAGCGTTATAGGTCAGGGCCCCAGCTAGGATGCGTGGGAGGCCCGTGGGTTAGAATGATACTTTGGCACATTCCAATCCTTTTGATCATCAAGACTCAAAATCCGTCTCATGAGAATCTTTCGGATTATGGTTATCGTTGGGGGATGCCTCAACGTCAGAACCTATTCTTGAGAATATAGAGCTCTATGAAAATTACACTAGTGTACATGAGACGTGGGATAGAAACTCCATCATAATTGATGATGTAGTTGCGCATTTCGTTGTGCATGAGTTTGTTTGAGTCTGATGACATCGAACCACTCTCCGTTGATGAATGAATGCCAACGTAGAGAAATCTGGCCTAAATAGAAAGATGTGATCCGGGTTAAGTTGGATTGCCTAACGAAGAGGAAGGTTTTTGAGCCAGTGATGCCAACACCTCCTAACATAAAACCTGTTGACTAATGGGTCTTCATTAGAAAGCGTGATGAGAAAAAGAGATGGCAATCTCGTCTTATGGCTCAAGGCTTCTCAAAAAACGCCCTGAAATAGACGACGATGAGACATATTCTCTCGTAATGGATGTCATTACACTCCACTACCTTGTCAGTTTGGTAGTTTCCGAATAACTGATTATGCAGCTTATAAATGTGGTCACTACGTATCTCTATGGGGATCTAGATACGGAATATACATGAAGGTTCATGGTGAACTTCATTTACCGTATCCAAGTCAAGTGGCTCTAGACCATGGAGCGCATTTACAAAGAGGTTGAAACGCTCACTAAAATGACTACTTAATTGGGAAGGGATATGCCCACGCGTTTCCATAACAAGTTTCGGATTCTATCGCGTTTCATGTTGGACATGATCTTCATTGGAAGCCCTTAAAGAGTTAAGGGAAACCGCTGAACACTTGAAATCCGAGTTTGAGATGAAGGATTTTTGGAAGAACACGATTATGTCTCGGTTTGGAACTTGAGCATCGTGTTGATAGATGCTTAGGCATTTTGACAAGGTCAAGCCTCCAAGCACCCCCATGATTGTCCGTAGTCTTGATCCTAAAAATGATATTCTTCGTTCAAAGGATGATGGCGAAGATGTGCTAGAGGCAGGGGTGTCTTACTTGAGTACAATAAGCGCATTATTGTACTTAGTTCAATGCACAAGACCGGACATCTCATTTGCAGTGAACTTGTTAGCTAAGGTATAGCTCTGCACCAATGCGACGCCATTTGATTGGTGTAAAAGACATTTTTCGGTACTTGAGATGTACAATTGATATGGGCTTGTTCTATCCCTACAGATTGATGATGGATTCGGACCCATCACACACTAGAAAAGCAGCCAACGCTGACCTGCGTTCTCTATCCCCACCTCAAAACGACATATGTGTTTTGGAAGGTTTTGCTGATGTTGGGTATCTCTCTGACCCATACAAAAGTCATTCCCAAACTGGTTAAGTGTTCACCATGGGTAAAGACCGTGATATCTTGGAGGTCTACAGAATAGACCATAATCGCTATATCTTCGAACAATGCAGAGATTCTTGCTCTTCATGAAGTGGTTTGTGAATGTATATGGATTGGATCCATAATTACGCATGTTCTAACAATTGTGGTTTGAAGTCTACCACAGATAAGCCTACGAGCATATAGGATATACTGCTTATTTTGAACAAATGAAGCAATGCTACATCAAAAGAGACAACACCAACCATAATCAGCAACAACAAACTCTCCTCAAAATCAAAGTGAACTAGGTTCGATCTGAGGACAGTATGACAGACTTGCTCATTAAGTCATTGCCTAAATTCCACTTTCGAGGAACATGTTGGTAGCATCGTTTGTGGAAGTTATCCGAACTCCCATGACCGTAGTCATCAGGGGGAGATGCAGACATCAGGGGGAGATGTCTACATGTATGGTCTCGAAACGTGAAGGGTGTGTTGTGCTCTTTTTCCCTTTCGACTGAGGTTATTTTTGTCCCACTGGGTTTTTGTTACTCGACAAGGCTTTTAGCGAGGCAACGAGAGAAGCACCACATTTGGGCGACACAAGGGGGAGTGTTCAAGTAAATCCATATTTGTGTGTCTGGCTCAAACCCTAGGTTACTTGACCTAGTGGTAATATGGTTAAATTAGAAGGATCTAAATTCATATTCAATGTATGATTATCTTTCCTTGTATGATTCAGATTCTATGCATTGTAATCCTCTATATAAAGAGGCCCCTATTATCAATGAAAATACACAACAATTCTCTCTCAAATATCGTTTCCCTAAAACATAATTCACTTTATGAGAAAAATTGTTTGGTTTTTGCAATTTCTTGTTAGGAAGGGAGAATTTCATTTCACAAATGCAATTGATGAGTAGGAAGAAAAATTTCATTTCACTAATGCAATTCATGATTCTTTTATGATATTTTGTTTACTTTTGATTAGGATACTTTCTCTCCCAAAAAATGAAGAATTTCGGATGTGATTTTAGAATTGGATATTCAGAAGAATTTTCCAAATCTTAATTGTAAAACTAATGGTTAGTACTAAGGGTTGGGCATTTAAACCTAAAAACCCGCAAATCCAGATCGGCCAATCAAAGCCCAACCCGTTCGGGCCGGGCCCTATTTTTTTCTTCACCAAAACGGTTCAGGCCTGGCCGGGCCAGGCCTTGACCTTCAAATTTAGAAAAGCCCGTAGTAGGGAAAAAAGAGAGACAGATGTCAGTGTTTTATGGGTCAATATAAGGACTCAAAATATTTATCATAGGATCAGGTACACTGGGCACTGAAATACTAAAACCTAAGCGACTAATAAATCAGTCCTCTCTCTCTCTTCAGTCTTCACTTCACTTCAGTCTCAGCGTAATCAGTTAGCCAATTCATCAATTGTTCCCAAACTCGATCTGAACCTTCATTGAAAGCACTCGATCTGAACCTTCAGTTAGCCGGTGCTGCCGAAGCAGTCCAAGCACCGGCTCGGGATCGAGAAGCGAAGAACGAGAGATTAGAGAATAAATTGAGCAAGACACTCGAGCACCTTATAGAGGTAATTCTGAAACCTTCCAGTAGTTTACTGATTAATTTCCCGTATGGTTGATTGCTGCAAGTTTGGGTTGGTATGGTATATTCTCTATAATTGCCGTTTGTGTTGCTGGCATGGGTTCTCTAGAATGCTCTCTGATGTGTAAAGATTTGAAGATTAATTAAACTTGATTATCTCAGAGGTGTGCTTAAAGTTTCTAAAGGAGGATTATATATTATATTATATTGATCTGGCATGGAAAGAGCAATCCTAAACTGTTTGTCTCTTTCTCGGATAAGGACTGTGTTCTCATTCGGTAGTTATGTTTGTGTTGGAGAATGGGTTTGAATTGGTTGATGCCTGAGTGGCTTGCGTCTAGTTTATTTGATGCAGGGGCTAGTTTGCGTCTAGTTTATTTAGAGCTTAATCATTGAAATATTTAGGCTTTGCAGTAAACCCCTGAAGCCCTAAAGTGACGGAGTTGTTTTACTTGAACAAAGAAAATGATTGTTGTTTTGGGGTTTTCTTATTTTAGGGATTTTAGATTTGAATGTTAGAGCTTTAACATTGTTATGAAGGGAATTTAGTTCAGAGTGTGCATCCCTTTATCAACAAAGTTTTGATCTTATGAGGTACTTGCTGATAAATTTCATTATTCTATCTTGTTGCAGAAATTCTCTTTCTCTCTCTCTGTTCATTTGTTGACTTGTTGTGATAAAATATGATCTGATTCCCCTCCCTGTTTTGGTTATAGCATGGCCACTGATGGGAATGCTATTATCCCATTGTCTAATAAATTATACCACTGATGGGTCCAACTTAAATCTTACTGGGCCCGGGCCAGTCCCCTTTTTGACGGTTTGAAAAGAGATGGGGTTTGAAAAGAGAAGATCACCAACATCTACTTGAATAACTGCTGAGTTGCGCTGCTCTCTTCTACTCAAAAACTTAACTCTCTGCACAATCCCCACTACCCATTGCTAATTGATTTGAGGTTGAGTACATTCTTTTCAGTTTAGCTGTAGTGATCTTCCTTTCTTTTCGAGTTTTTGGAATTATTGGTGATCTGGGTCAGGGTTGTAGATTCCATTATCCATGATTCTTTTTGGGTGTCTCAAATCTTGTTTTAATTGTTTATGCAAATTGGAGTTTATTGGGTGAAAACTGAAATTGTTGAATTTAACTTATGATGATGAAATTATAATATTAAAGGAGTCAAACAACTAAGAAATCAATTTTCCTTGTGAGTTTAGAATTGGGTTTGTTTTTATATAGTCATTGTTTTCTTTCTGCTTATTTAGTTTTGAAATTTTTGGAAAAGGTGGCAGAAATGGCAACGACATCAGCTGATTTGAAAGAGGAAGTGAAGAAGAAGAAGAAGGATGGATTGGGATGGATAGAGTGGTTGAGAGGTTGGTTCTATGTGGTGTACGAGATGCTGTTCCAGAGAATCACTGCCAGCCATTTGCTAAACCCAATGCCTTTGCCTCCTGTCAACGATCTCACATGCATTGTCACTGGATCCACTAGCGGTATCGGCCGCGAAATCGCCAGGTATAATTTGCGTATCTCAATCAGCTCTTTTTGGCTACCGGATTGAATAATGCAAAAAGAAACTTGCATGATAAGTTTGGATAATCTGCTCGGTTAGATAACTGGTATCTGGTGGTTGTAACTTATCCATTGAACAGGCAGTTGGCGGAGTCTGGTGCACATGTTGTAATGGCAGTGAGAAACACCAAAGCAGCTAAGGAGCTGATCCAGAAGTGGCAGAATGAATGGTCAGGAATGGGCCTTCCTCTCAATGTTGAGGTAACCTCTTTCTTCTGGTGATCAAGTCAATGCTCTAGATAAATTTATAACAGGGCCAAACATCTCAAGTTCCATATAATATGCATTTTAAATCTTTATCTTGTTGAAGTATATAATAGTTAAATCACTGAAGTTAGACTGCTATCATATCAAATCAGGAAGCCATTGCTTGACGAACTCCTGGTCTTAGAAAAGCAGAGACAGTAATAGGGCAATTGCCCTTGTTTGAATCCAGAGACCTTATAATAAATTTATTTTTTGGTTCAACTTGTCAGCATCTGTAGTGGAACATATTCTGTGTATGATGCTAATCATTTCAATTTCTTGTTTCCTGGAAAAAGTACAATTTTCCCATGCATAATGACTTACATAATAGTTGTAACTTAACAGGTAATGGAACTTGATCTACTCTCCTTGGATTCTGTTGTGAGATTTTCTGAAGCGTGGAATGCACGATTGGGACCTCTGCATGTTCTTATCAACAATGCTGGGATATTTTCTATTGGAGGTTGGTCTTTGTGCCATATTTACTTAAATTCAAATCTTTCAGCTGTTGAACTGCTTCCCTAACACATTATCATGCTAGTTGTAATATTGGTCCTAAATACCAATAACTTCTTGATATTAGATACTGTAGTGGTAAGCTGATCAAATCATGTCAATTTCCTCTGCTGTTCAGTGAAAATAAAGAACCTTCCTACTGTTTTAGAAAGTTAGAGCTGTTCTATTAAACTTGCAGCCTAACATTCTCACATATCCAAGAGCACATGCAAGTTTGTGAGGTGTTGAGAGATTTACTGTTTTCCTGTTCAAACATCCAGTATTTCTTTCCCTGTCTTTTCAGTCATTGGAGATAGTTGATTGGAATACAAAAGTAGTTGTATTTCTGTCAAAATCTGGTTTGTCATTTATTGGTATATTTTGGTTGTTGCGAGTTCAGAGCCACAAAAATTTTCACAAGATGGGTATGAAGAGCACTTGCAAGTGAATCATCTGGCTCCAGCACTGCTATCAGTATTGCTACTGCCATCCCTTATTAGAGGCTCTCCAAGTCGAATTGTTAATGTCAATTCCGTTGTAAGTTCCATGATCATCATGCATAAAAAGATGCATGGATGTTCTTATACTCTATAGCTATATATATGCATGCACACACATATGGTTAGATATACTCTAGGAAAGCTATGTCATTCTAAAAAAACTGGAATATTAACCTGCACTGAACTGTTCTGGATAGTTTGGTCTTTTGTTGGTGACTTAAGCATGCATAAAAACTGTAGTTGGTGTATATACCAACTAGATCTAGTTCAGCCTTAAATTAAAATTATACACTTCAATTGAGTTCATGTAGGTATTGACTAGAAGTTAAATTATTATATTACATTTTCTACTTTACTTTAGAGTAATGTCATCATGTGAATCTAAGAGTGCTCTTTCCATTATATAGATGCATTATGTTGGGTTCGTTGACACAGATGACATGAACGTTGTTTCTGGGAAAAGAAAATATACAAGCTTAGTGGGTTATTCGAGCAGCAAGCTCGCACAGGTACCTTAAAAGTTTAGTTGATTGTGGTTGTTCCAAATTTTAGAAAAAAGGACACGTGTTCCTAGCTAGGTCTGTCGAACTAGAAATGCAGGTCCTTGTGATTTGTGAATTATTTAACTACTCTGTTATTGTGTATTTGTTTTGTTTAGATTTTCATCACTTGGTGTTGTACATGTTGATGCTTTGTTTGTTGCAGATTATGTTTAGTAGTGTCTTGCATAAGCGGCTGCCTGCTGAAGCTGGTATTTGTGTAACATGTGTTTCTCCTGGTGTTGTCCAGACAAATGTAGTAAGTATCTTGATGTGTTTCCCCATCTTCTTACTTTGAAGGATGTAGTTTCTTGGTTATTATATTATATTTGAATGACAATCTAGTTAGAATTACCTTAGAATCTTAGATATTTAGTTTCAAATTTTCTACATGTGTGCGCCCACACACACACAAACACAAACACACGCATGCCCCTACAGGCCTACACACTCATCACATTGGGTATCCTATGAAGTTTTAACTGAGTCCAAGACTAAGATCGAAAGATTTATGTACTTTTCTACATATAACCTTTTGCAATTCCAATGTGATGCTGTAGTTTTATCAATTTATTCTCCTGTTGTTTAATATCCAATAAATTGCAGGCGAGGGATCTTCCCAGAATCATTCAAGCTGGTTATCGTTTGATACCCTATTTTATCTTTAGCCCTCAAGAAGGTGAGTCCTTTTGCTTTGCATATATATATGAATATATTTTACATGAAGACAACTAGAAGCAAGCTCTGTTCAGTCTTTAATTATTGTGAAGTATAACAGGGGGCCTTCGACTGACCTACAGTAATCACAGCAGTATTGACTGATGTCATGACTCATGAGTATATTTTTTCTCATAAAATAAATGGAAGTTTAAAGTTTTAAAGACAAAGTTTTTCCTACTTTTCCACATATAACTCCCAAAGTATATTTTATATATATATATATATATATATATATATATATATATATATATATATATATATATATATATATAGAGGGCTTCCACTAAGGGATCCCTTTTTTGGTCTTTTATAGGGATAGGCATTAGACCAACTTTTAGATCATATTTTCACATCTTAACCGTTCAGTTTTTAGGTCCTAATGTATAGATCACTTCTGCAAATTTTCAGCCAAATTGGTGATTGTTAAGGCATCCAAAACTGCAATTTACACGAACGGACTGAATCTGTCGAACCGGAACCGTTCGTGTTTATAATGGTAAATTGCAGTTTTGGATGCCTTAACGATCATCAAATTGGCTGAAAATTTGCAGAAGTGATCTATACATTAGGACCTAAAAACTGAACGGTTAAGATGTGAAAATATGATCGAAAAGTTGGTATAATGCCTATCCCTATAAAAGACCAAAAAAATGGATCCTTCACTAGAAGGGCCCTGTGTGTGTGTGTGTGTGTGTGTATATATAAAGAAGAGTCCCAAATATAGACAGACAACTCCTACTCCTTAATAGTTAAGATAAAGAAAAACTAAAACAGGGGAATGTCGTATTGTGAAAACTGACCCTGTCCTGATTTATTGCAATGCAGGTTCGAGGAGTGCTCTCTTTGCAGCCACTGATCCTCAGGTTCCAGAGTACTGTCAATTGTTGAAATCAGATGACTTTCCTGTTTGCGCTTTCATTTCTCAAGATTGCAATCCAACCAATCCTTCTGAAGAAGCTCATAATGTTGAGACTTCACACAAAGTGTGGGAAAAGACATTTGAGATGATTGGCCTTCCTTCTGATGCTGTGGAGAAGCTTATAGAAGGGGAAGAAGTTGCATGCAGATATGGGGCTCATAATGAGTAACCTTATTCCATGATAGCAAAGGTCTGTGCCCAATATATTGAAGATTGTTTTTATACTCGAATGGAGAGAAATGCCATTCAGTTTTGCAATGGAAGGAATGGGTGAGTACCACAAGCATTCTGAATTTCTGATTCTGGTAGGCACTTGAGATGGTTATTAGTTGTACACTACTATTCTTATTAAGTTTGTGTTTTTACGGGATCTGATCTAGTTACATTGATTCACTCACCCGTGTTGTAAAAACTAATGTTTACAACAACCGTCTTGTTAATTTAGAGAAGTCTAGAACACAAGGAATAGTAATGTTGATTGACTTCGACAATCGACTTGCCCCTATTATGTGGAACTGATATTAAAGTGCATCCATGATGATTAACCTTATACAATGACACCACTGTGGGTTTGATTGTTGATTTATTTTTTTGGGGGCAAACAGAGTTTCATTAAATAAAAAAACTACAACAGACACATACCCAATATTGCAGGTTCAAAATGAAAAACAGATTCAAATTATAAATTGAAAAGACTCCAAAGGCCCAAACCAAACAAGCTCAAACCCGAAACTACCCAAACAGAAACCCAGCAAGGAGGAGGGCGCATTAGCGTCGTCTGCACTTCCACGAAGGAAGCTGCACCAAGTTGCATGATCCGATGAGAGCGAAAGATAGAGGGAAGAGTCGAGGACGATTTCAGAAACACAACGAAGAACAACAATTCTGAAATTATCTCCGCAACGGATATTAACTTATACCATCAATAAATTAAAACAAAATCATCTAAAACAACATAGGTGAGTGCTTTTATTATGCAATTGGCTTAGGTACCGTTTTGGATTTGAACCTAGCAATGTTAATAGTTTCCATTTCAGGAACCTAAGTGTACAAAGTATATCTTCTCTTAAATTGGTGTAAAAAATATGCGATGGTTTGTTTTACTTCAGTTCGGGTAGGGTCCCTTCTTTCTCTCATTGATTTTTGTTCAATTCATTTATCCGACCCGAAAACACAAGTCGGGTTTGTCGATTTTGGACTTGCGGGTCGGTTTATGCCCAATCCTAATTTGGAGGCCAAATTAAGAGTGTTCATGCATTGTTTTTTGTCTTAATTTTGAGGCCAGCTCAACTTTTCTATCAAAAATTTCATTGTTAGTGTTCTTTCTCAACAAATTGATGGATGTTACTTTCTGTTGTTTTAGTGAGTGTCAGTTTGACTTTTGTACGGCATTTGAATACCACAATTATGTGTCTTGACGAGCAGCATAACCAATTTATATGGCTGGTATAAATACTCGTTAAGATCCTATTGCGATTTGAGATCACGTAATTGCGGTAGACCATTCCCCAAGACACAAAACAACATTGAAATTATATGCCTTGGTGAGCAGTGTATCGTTTCTCAAAAACCAATTTACTTCAATAAACACTCTTTGCCTTTATTGGAAAAATGTCCTAAAAAAAATTAAAATAAAGAGTCCTCGTTGGAAATCCGAACAAAAGATTTTTCCGCAAAACCTCCATATTTATCCTTTTGATTTTGTGGAAATTATTGATGACTTTCATATGAAAAAAAGAAGAAGAAGAAACAAAAAGAAAGGGAGAAATGTGAAAGATAGTACCGTAAACAGGCTGGGTATTTTTCCTTTTTTTTTTTTTTTTTTGACTCATTTTCTTGACCGCGTCCTCGGTGAATCCTCATTGATGGAGGATTTCGCATCTCTGAATGGGAAAAGGAAAAGGAAAGTTTCCTATTTCTACACCAACCTCCTCTCACTCCAACCCAATTCCTCTATCGCCTTCAAGTTGAATTCGATCTGGTTTTCGGGTTTCTGAGTCCCATGGCCACCCATATGATATCTTCTAGCAATCACAACGAGATGATGAAGCAGATGAAATTCCCCAAATTTGCCTGCCGACAAACTAGGGTTCAATCTTCATCTTCTTCTCCTTGTTCAGTCCTCTCTGAATTCCCCAAGTTGAAGAAGAAGCAACCGCTTTCACCACAGCCACTCTGTGCGGATCAGAAGAAGAAGATGATGAAGGTGGTCAAGTCTTTGTCTTCTACTGCTACTGCTACTTCGTATTCTCCACTGTCACCAACAAAACTCCATGGTGCATTGGCGAAGATCAGGTTTGCCGATCTTATCTTGAAAGCAGAGAAGCAAATGCTTGCTCTTGACAAAATAGAAGCTGTTGCCAAATGTGAGCTTCAGCAGCCTTACTACTGCACTCTAAAGGAACTTGGGATTTTAACTCGATGTGATTGTGCTTGGTCTTGGGGTTGTTGGGGAGGGCTAACACCTGTAGCCATTGGAGCAGCTAGGTCTCCGTATAAAGGAAGAAGGCGAAAATGATTTACAAGAAGTTGAGTTGGAGGAAGGCGAGATCGTGGATGAATTGGAAGAAGGAGAGATCTGTTTATTGGTTTATTATTCCACCTTTGAACCATTTTGTATTTCTGTAGTGTTGTAATTTGTAAATGGACTTTCTTTTTTGACTCGGGATGGTTTAGAGACCATTGTAATTGAAAATGAATTCGTTACACTTGGTTTAGAGAGCAATCAGACCATTGTAATTTGTAAATGGAGTTTCTTTTTTGACTCAGATGATCGAATAAAACAATGTGATTTTTGGCCAAGTTTTTTCTCTTTAATCTTAACTTGTTCTGCATTTCTTTTCAGAGCAATTCATCATGTGGATTATCAACTTCACTAGTTTACTTGTCCTTCATTATTTTTTCTTCTTGCGGCTTAGTGATGCTTCTAAAATCAATTTATCTATCTCATGTAATCTAATTGTGCTGCTCGAATCTATTTTCTCAAACCCAAGTGTTGATAGCACCTTCTTTTTTTCAACTAAAAACTGATGGATTTACCATTTCTGTCAAACCAAAAAGCATGCATGTGCCTAAGAAATGTTTGGATTATGATATATTTCTTCCATAAGCAAACTCACACCAAATGTAAGAACAACACCATGATGTTACTCTAGTACCACAAAACAGAAAGGGACAGGTTTATACTCACGAATTCTGTGATGAGCTTTCATGCTAACCAAGAAAACCTTGGGTTTTCAGTGTGACTGTGAGTAATCAAAAATAGTATATTAACCAACTGAGTTTTAGACCAATACTGCTCCCCTAAATGTGTGGTGTCTCTGAAGCAATAACCTGGTTTAGTACTTCTCAGTCAGACCATTTTTCTGCTGTAAATAATACACAATCCTCTCAAGGAGTGCAAATGAAGTTTATGAAATGGTAGCTGACCATATAAAGAAACAGAAAGTGAATTATGTACGTGAATGATAATATATAGAGTTACTTTTGAACAAAATGCAGTAATAGGAATCTAGACCCTTTCTTCTGTCTTAGACTCTTAGTTAATGATACACATAACTGAAATGAGAATGTGAGGATGCAAGTCCCTCATTTTCCCTTTAACCTCACCACTCGCGTCCAATGGAGAATTCCTATGTAATGAGTTGCTAGTTTTATGCTCTACTTTGTAATTTTTGACTGTTTTATCTTTCTTTTGTTGCTCTTTGAGTCTTTTGCCTCTTTTTTTTAATTTTTTTTAGGGGCTTTGGTTGTTAGCTGACTTAGCTCTGTTGGTAGAGCGGGTGTTTGCTTGGTTGCTTTTGTTGCCAAGGTCTTTTCTATATATCCATTCATTTAACCAAAAAAAAAAAAAAAAGGACTATCTACCCTATGTCTATTTCTAGGTTAATTATACGCGTACAGAAATGCCCTCTCTCTCATTGTAACTTCAATTATTTTGCAAGTACAATGCAATGCAGGCAGATGCCCTTGAATCTCCACCTCCGTGGCTACTGATCGACTGCGATTTTTATTTGAAGAAGAAAGGCAGGATTAACAGGTGGTCGGCACTGTTGTACTTGTCCACACTGAGGGGTCATATTCCTCAAAAGCTCAAATCGAAATGTACTAACAAGGAATTGTGCAGATGGTTGGTAATATTTTCTTACCTCCCCCTTTTTTATTTTTTTATGAAATCTTGTTTGTAATTTTGGAAACAAAAATTGTAGTTTTAGATTGAGGTATGAATTCCTAAGGTTTTATTCTAGAATCATGCATGTTGATCTGGGTTATGCTAGTAATTGAGGTATATGATGGGTGTTTATTACTTTGCTCATGAATAGAAGTAATTCATAAGTTGTATGAATAAATGAAAGGATAAGCTCCTGGAAATGAAAGGTGACAGAGCCCTGAAATTTTGTTAATGTTCATGATAAATCTAAAGTAACTTTTTTCTCTTTCTCCTCATTTGATAGGATGATAGGATACAAGCTGAAATTGTTAACTTCTAATAGATTGAAAAACAAGAAAACTTGAATCCTTTGTCTATTAGAGGAAAAGGGAATGGGTAATGTGCCCTTTCATTTTTAGAATAGAGAAGGACTGAGTTGGGATATAAGGGCAGGAATGAGCCTCGGTGTCTGTAGTTCCAGCAAGGCCAGCCTTAAATGGCAGTTTGGCGAGGACTTCCAATGTCCCTGCCACCGCTTGTGCATGTGCTTGCTTCAAGCATTGCTTCAGGGGAGGGCGGGGTGAGGGGTGCTTGAGATATTCAATAAGCTTATTTTATTCCATATTACAGATGGATAGGGCTTCAATGTGCCATAATACACGTCATTGAGGTTTTACTTGATTTCTCAAGGGATTTTTCGAGTACGATTGGGAATCTTGCTAGTGTATTTTTCTTCTTTGATTTTGCGAGAATTTTGGGGAAGTATTTTTATATTGGTTTTCGAATTTGTTTTTCTTCACCATACTTGGGTTGTTATATTTTATCTTTAGCTAGCTCATTGCTCCTCTTCACAACACCTTGTAGGTTGCAATCGAGTCTTTAGCCTGAGAGGCTATTATGTACAAGAGCCTAGGAGGCTCCTTTTATTGTATGGTGACATTTTCTTCCCCTTGTTACTTTTGTGTTTAACCAACGGGGCTAGTTCGGTTTTAAGAAAACTAGCTTTAAATGTTGCATGCATCGACGATTTTAAAAATAAAAATGTGGGAAAGTATTAAAACTTACTTCATTTAAATTATCTTGATTATTTATTATTTTTTTTGTCCATTCACGCTAATGTGTTTTGTGTTTTTTGAATACTTTCCCCTAGGCCCTTCGGTTTCAATTGCCCAGTTTGCATATTAGATTAGTTAAGGTCAAACATAACTGGAGTCGAGGCATATAGTCATCATCACAACTTCTGCATATTGACTTTGTTTATACTACCTTGTATCCCTTATGGATTAGAATTGCTCTGATAACCAATCTATTGTACAAAGTGTGCAATTTAGGTAGATGCAGACTTCTGTATCTGTTGTGGAGTTTGATATGAAAATGGGGAGCAAGTAGGCTCCAGGATTTGGGGTTGGTTGTAAAATTTCTAGAAGTGTGATTTTAGTCTTCCACAGGTTTTGGGTGGTCAATTTTTAGGAGTAATTCTGCTGAATTTGAAGTAGAGTTATTACTAAAGTGACCCCCCCCCCCCCACATGGCCAACTCGGATTTCAGGGGAAATCTGAGGCAGGTCGTGTTAGAGGTAGCTTCTATGAGCAATCTGAGATGTTTCTATGTGTCATGTGTACCACAATTGCGTATCGGTAGGTGAGGCATACATGAATGATTTTTCCTTACGAGGCGAGGTTAATTGTGTGTGTATTAGGCATGCTTTTAAGCGAGCTAACCTTGGACTATAATGAGTTGTCATACTTGGATAGAGAATTGGTTGTTTCCCCGCCAATGTCTGTATTCTCAAGTGTTGTAGTCTCTAGCCTATTTATGGCTGTTGATCTAATACATTCAACTTCCAGTTTTTTTTTTTTTTAATTGAGAGAATATGATGGACATATGTAAAAGGTTTGATTTTAGTAAAGTTAATCAACCTCCTCTGGAAATTGTTCCTATTTTCCAATTTGCTAGCTTCTTTTGAATTCTCAGAAACTAAGTCATTAGTATTAATTAGATCCTTCCAGTTTATAATATTATTGATGCCTAAATATCTACCCAACTAGCAATATGATTTATCTCCAGAATGTTAGAGATTGTTGTTCTTGTAGAATGAGGAACATTAGTAGAAAAATACATAGCAGACTTAAGATAGTTAATATGATGGCCAGAAGCTGTAGCAAAATTATTTAGAACTTGTAAAATGTTTCAATAGTATTAGCTTTGGCAAATATCATACAATCATCAGCAAAAAGCATATTAGTTATCTTGATGCCATTAGGGGAGCTAAGAAGTTTTACTTGGTTCCTGGATCTTTCAGCTAGAAGTTGAAAATGCTTAGAAAGAGATTCCATACAAAGGATAAATAGATAAGGAGACAGTGGATCACCTTGTCTCAAACCTCTTTGAGGTTGAAAGGGAGCATAAATATGGCCATTTAAAGTAATAGAGTAATGCACTGAGGTAATACAGTTCATGATTAGAGAAAATCAATCTTGATGAAAACCAAAGGGAAAATTACTGGTCACTCCCTGTACTTTTAGTGCGTCGACAGTTCAATCCCTGCTATTCTAATTTCAACAAGTTACTCCTCAGACATTCAAATATCACACAATGTGATCTAAAATGACTATTTTGCCCCTCACTTTTGTGTTTCCCTCTCTCTCTCTCTCTCTCTCTCTCTCTCTCTCTCTCTCTCTCTCTCTCTCTCTCTCTCTCTCTCTCTCTCTCTCTCTCTCTCTCTCTCTCATATTCCAGCAGCCTCAAGCTCTTTCAGCTCGAGAGAGGAAAAACCAACAACCCGCGACTAGGTCTGATTGGAACTGCATCCTCTGACGATCTCTGGCCAGCGCACCAGCACCAATACCTCCACCTCGTCGTCGCCATCAGATCTCCGGTCTCTGTTCGTCAAATCGTTAAGTTTGGAGAGAGAATTGACGGCGAGAAGCAACAACTGCTCTGATGGTTGTGTGGTGCTTTCCGGCAACCGATTAGGCTACATGTGGTATGAAACTCACTCCTCTCGTTATAATCTTCAAGTCTATGTAATTATTTTTTGAATTGGATTAAGTGTTGATGGTTTACATTTTTGGGTAGCTACAGTTTCACCATGTTCTTCAATGCTGGCGGCCTCTCTGGTCTTTCTGGGCTCTGTCTCTTGCTCATCTGCACTTATAGATCAACAATCGAGAAGTTTGTTGAGTTGCTGTTGTGAAAATCATGAGTTCATCACCATCCCCGTCTTGGCAGTGAGTTCTTGGAACTGAGTTTGGGTCAATTGAAGTTGATTTTCGATTTAAAAAGGTATAATCCCGACCTTGAATCAAAGTTTTGTACTTGATGATAATTAGATGTTAATCTCTGAAAGTTGAGGAACTGGGTTGGCTATGCGATGTTGTTTGCCTGTGCAAAATGGGTGTTTATGTCTTGGGTTGAAATATGCAGAATGTGTGTGTGTGTGTGTGTGTGTGTGTGTGTGTGAGAGAGAGAGAGAGAGAGAGAGGGAGAGGAGAGGAGAGAAAAAATAAAATAAAAAGAGGAAGTGACTGTGCAGAATGGGTGTTTATGTCTTGGGTCGAAATGTGCAGAATGTGAGAGAGAGGGGGAGGAGGGGGGGAGAGGAGAGGGGAGGAGAGAAAATAAATAAAAAGAGGAAGTGAGGGTCAAAATAGTCATTATGGACCACATTGTGTGAGATTTGAATGTCTGAGGAGTAATTTGTTGAAATTAGGATAGCAGAGACTGAATTGTTGGCGCCCTAAAAGTACAGGGAGTGATCACTAGTAATTTCCCCAAAACCAAATTGCATTAAGCAGCATTTTATATAGTCCCAGTGTAAAAGATCATAAGCTTGTTCTAGATCTAATTTAATTGTCATTGTAGGGAACTTACTTTTTTTTTTTCTTATTAAAATTAGTAAAAAGTCCATGAGCTATAAATATAGTGTTATAAATTGATCTCCTTGGAACAAAGCATCTTTTCTTTTTTTTTTGAACGCAAGGGGTGTCAGTCTATTATATAGTAAAGTAGGAGCATTGCAAGATATGACTCACTCGGACTCCGGTCAACGACAAAAAGAGTCATGAATGAAAAATCTAAGACAAACCTAGACTAATCAAACATAATGAATCCATGAGATGAAGCTCAAGTGATGTAGAAAAACTAATTTCGATACTACCAGAATGGTCTCTAACTACAATCAAGAAACCATCCCAATTTATTCATGTTCCCATTGAAGTAACCCTACTCTAAGGCACCCATGAGAGTGCTTTTCTCTGGCTCAAACTCTTTACCATAAGACATGTGCTCCTCCCCAACATCAGGGGGTGCTGTTACTGCAGCTGAGCCCTTCACCGCCTTAAAACTTCTTTTCTTCTAAGGTTTTAGATCCTCAGAGTTCAGCTTCTTAGGTTTCAATCCCATAGGTTTCGGATTGTTCTTTCGACCAGGTGGACGTCCCAGCTTTGCCTTCTTAGCGGGGAGACAAGAATTACAAAATTACCCCATTATTGCTCTTCAGAGCAACTTCAGGGTTTAAAATCAAGGTTAACATCCTCCACCGGAGGTGCAACCTCTACTGTCGTCTTTCGCTTGGTATACTGCATGAGGGCTGAGAAGGCTATTCTCTTCTTCCCACTTCGATTTGGGATATCAGCAACATGCATAGGAACTCTTACCGGCTGGACCGGAGACAGAATGTTGGCTAGTTGAGCCGCTATAGTTGATGCCGAGAAGCCCTAGAGTGAACCTGAGATCAACTTGGGCATGGAAGTCAAGAGGTTTGGTGTTGGGGATTGAGCCAACACCTCTGTAAGGCTCGGAGTTGCATGATTAGGGACCCTGGCCACGTTAGGGTTAGGGTTGGCTCCAACAAAAACCTGTAAAGCTTCCGAGGGGCCAACACAGCTCTGTCGCTGATGTTCCATCAAGCCATAGAACCTAAAAAAGCCGATGAGCCTCTCATATCTGAACCTAACAGTTGCAGATGCACAACAGGTAAAATCAAAAGTGGACGGAGGGAAAACCTATTTCACCGGTGATGACAAGACATGTCGGATCCGAACCCTAGCTGCTGTACCCTATCGAATTCTAACCTTATCCAGCTGCACGATCTCCCTAAGGTAGCTCCAATAAGCGCCATAGCGCCTTTAGGGATGAGAGCCGGTGGTAAACTCATGATCTCAACCCAAACCGGAATAGAGTGGATCAACACCTGTGCCACCTCCTTCAGACCTTCGAAGTCAACCATAGCCAAAGCCCACTTTCTGAAAAACCATGGCCCTCCATCAACAATCCTCAGGTGATCTTCGTGGTTCAAAAACTGGAACACAAATCTATCCCTATCAGCACGAGCAGAGACGCGATTTCCAAGCCCCTAGAGAGAGGTCATAGTCCCCAAGATTGCCTTGGGATCATCCCGACGCTTAGCCATGACCGAGAGTTTTCCCCAAAGCAAAATGGTGGGAGGAAACAACAGCAGCACCAACCGGACCAAAGGATGTCCAACCATCTTCAGAAATCGCCAGGGTAGTTGCCAAACGAGCGGTTACGTGATCAACCATGAAGAGAGAGAGAGAGAGAGAGAGAGAGAGAGAGAGAGAGAGAGAGAGAGAGAGAGAGAGAGAGAGATGCTAAGAGAAGAAGATGTGAGAGAAACCCTAGCCAGAAACCCCAGCAAAGTGAAAACCCTAACATCGTGAAACTCTCCTCTTTTTTTTTTTTTAACAAAAGTATCTTGGTTTTGAGATATACATTTATGTAATAAGGGTCTTAATCTGTTAACAATGATTTTGGAGATAATTTTGTAACTTACATTACACAAACTTATTGGTCTAAAATGAGAAACTATCTAGTAATTGTAAAAGTATGCTCTCTCTTTCTCTCTCGAGTGCAAACCTAAGGGTGTTGCTAGTGTTTACTAGCGGCGGTGCTGAAAACTCACCGACTCTCGATAGAGAGATTTCTCAACTACATAGTGGTCTTGTTCCTTGAATATGGAAGGATGGCGGCGCTGTGCTTTCTTATCCCCTCCTTGACAGCGACGACCATTGGCTTCGACGGCGCCATTCATGCTTGGTTCAGGCTTGTCTCCTTGGGGGATTAAAGCCTCAGATGATGGGCAACTTGGTCGTGGTGGCACAGGGCTTCTCGTCTTCCACCTTGTCAGAGACAAGAGGAGCAGGGGTTTTCATTGATGGCAAAGGCGGTGACGGGGCCATGGCGGCCACTTTCTATGATGGTGGCGGAAATTGGATGAATCCGATTTGGCTGGGTCTCTCCTCTGCCTCAGTTGACGGTCGTTTGGCTTCTGACTCAGTGGGTGCTTTCGAGGGTGGAGTTGGTGGATATGGCTTGCTCGAGGGCCGGGCCTGGTTCGGGCATTGCATATCTGCTCCCTCTGGCAGTGAAGGGTGGCGCTGGCCTGGGCTGGTTGTGTTTGTATGGTTTGACGGTGACCATGGTGGCCACCGGTGGACTTGCTGATGGTGGTGAGGTTGGGTTTCAACTTGGGCTCTGTGGAATTTAGGCCTTGGGGGATGCTAGGGCTTCCATGTTTAACTGGGGCTTTTGGGCTCAATCTTGGTTGATGAATTCCTTATAGACTGCAGGGGTCTCTTGTTGGGCTGAGATTGATTGGGGCTTCTCAAATTGGGTGGCTCTAATGAATGAAGATGGAGTTGAGGGTGACAAGTCATTCTCTACTCCAATTGTTATTTAATTTTGTTAGGTCGCAAAGATCATAATCTCTGAGGGTTTTTTATCTTGCTTCGGAGATTACTGATTTTTGTTTGGAATAAAAGTGCGTCAGCTGTCTAAAAGGTAGGTGTACTGGGGGTATAGTGGGTTCTTGTTCTGGTTTTAGAATAGGAGTCTCAGGGTACTCTGAGAAACGATTCTTTCTGTCAACCCCTTCTGGGTGTTTATTTTTTGTACTGCTTGCTGAATCTATATAATGGGCTGACCTCTTTCCATCTAAAAAAAAAAGAAAAGAGAAACTATCTCTGGACTATCTACTTTAAGAATTAAGACAATATTGTAAAGTTAATAAGTTCTAGAGAAGACTTACCAGAAAAAAAAATTCCCGTACAAAAGGAATAATAATATGCTTAACATTGTTCTAGTAAGTTTGGTAGAATAGAGCATGAATGCCATCTTTCAATGATCCAAATTTGATTTATAGCTTTGCATATTTCATCTTCTGATAAAGGGGCTAGAAGTAAGGCATTATATGCAGAAGTGATTACTTAGGAAGACAATTGACAATTCATATGATTTTAGTACTTATTAGGAATGGAGGACAATTTATAATTTTTTTGTTTTGTTTTGTTACAATACATGTTCTATATATAAGACTAATAATGACATAAATACAGCTCATTTATACGTAAGACTTACGCCTCAAGGCGAACGCCTTACTGAGACTCTCCGGAAAACGCCTCAGCCTTTTAAAACATTGAACATCAACCTGAATCATTCATGTTCATAATGGTAACTACGATTATGAATATCTTAACGATTTACAATTAGCTGAAAATTTGCATAAGTGATTTATTCATGGAAACTTAAAAATCTAATGATCAATATGCATATATATATGATTGAAAAGTGAGTTTCATATTTATTATGAAGACCTAAAAATCTCGTGTTATATATATTTTGTTCATGACTTATATACATTGAGGCAATTTTCCATTGTTTTTTTTTTTTTTGTTAAACTTTATTGGATGATTTCTCTAATGTAACAATACGTTCTCTGCGTTTTGGCTAAAATCAAGTGTAAATGCAGGGTACAGTTCTTTTGGTTCATTGCCAAAATCATTTGATTTTAATAAAGAAAAACAAATAATTATAGAAAACAAACTAAAGCAAATGTAAGCAAGGTGATCGGTACTGTACTCAAATCATGCGGTGGTCATAAAAAAAGGCAAATCATGCGGGTGATTTTGTTGCTTCTTTAGCTGTCAAGATGATGTGCGCTTTGGAAACTGTTCAAAACAATGTGGCGGTTAACAATACTTAGATTCTACATATCTTTCTTTGCATCAAGAAATCGGAAAAACCTAAGTTGATTAAGAGTCAGGAGGCTACATCGATAGTCAAGTACAAATTAATGCGAGTTTCGAGGGTGCAAGGACGAATATTACCTAAAAAGAGTTGATGATGCGAGAACTTTGCACGTTGGCTCTGGCTAGCAATTTTCAGTAATACTGTTTAACTGATAGACGTCCCCTTATTGAGATAAGAAATTGGATGATTTGGATCCTAAGAAATTACTGTTAATGCTTTAGCTGTTTGACTGGATTTGCCAGAAGGTGTGTTTGTAACAGAACAAGAAGTTGACCTCCACTTGAAGCTTTACTAATAAATATTTATTAATTAACCTCTGCTATCCATTTTTAACTAGAATATCTAAGGGGCAAGGGCGCGGCACACCTTTTGTTACTAATCCCCACTTACTCTTCTCTAGCTCTCTGCATTGTTTTTTTTTCCAAAATTTTACCCTAGTGTAGAAGTCATGGTTGGTTTTGTGATTCACCATTAGTTTCTTCAAATGTTATTTGTTTTTCTTTTTCGAGAGTTTAGGAAACAACTGTCAAACACTATAAAACGCAGCAATCACCAACTAACTGTGCGGTTATCTTTAATAAGTAAGTATACATCATCACTTCTCATTCTACAATAATCAAAATCACCTTTTGTTTTAAGTCATTCTTCAAGCATTATTTAAGTAAAAAATTTAGTCAAAACAAATACAGCTGAGCTATCATATATATAAACTTAATAATCATTTCGGCTTTTTTTTTTTTTTTTGCATTTTATTTATTTACACACCAATGAATTTTCCATTGGTAATTCTTGAAAATAATTCTACAAATGTATGGTGATTGTAGGCTGAACACGGTAATGACTTTCTCCATTTTGTGTGTGTAAGAATGACACATATTCCCACAAGACAAACACACACATCCAAAACACGAGCATCCTTTTTGAATCATTTAGCAAACAATGTTATCTTTAGAGAACACATCATGAAGCAAGAGTACCTTTGCTAATGTTTTTCTAATTGTTTTTATTCCGGTGCTGGGTAAGTCTGTCGCGACAGTGACGTGAAAGCTGTGAAACACTGAAACATACTAAAAAGCCTAGATTAGTAGAATCCATGGCGGATCGGAGTTAGAGTTAATTATTGCCATTATATACTACTATTAATTTATTATTTCTACTGCTACATACTGTATCGATCCACTATATAAGATTGATTAGTTTCTGAATCTGATGAAGAAGTTCAATATCAGTTTCTACTTAATCTCATGTTTATCCCCTAATAAGAGCTACCTAGGCATCTAAAAAAGCAGCAGGCACACAAACCCAAAGAAATTAAAGTGATCTTCTCGATCCAAAACCTCCACTCTTCTTCCCCTAGCTTAATTTCATCAAAAAATAAGACGGAAACTAATGATCATCAAACTTATCGATTGAGTACGTACAGTCGTGATTAATCTATCTTAGTGATCGATGAAGTATCAGTGAAAGGCTGAGGCGAGGAGGAGGAGGAGGAGGAGGAGGAGGGGGTTTAACAATGGGATCAAGGTCAAGGTGCGAAGACTGTGGGAATAAAGCAAAGAAGGAGTGTGTGTACATGAGATGCAGGACTTGTTGTAAGAACAAAGGGTTTCGGTGCCAAACTCACGTCAAATCGACTTGGGTTCCTCTCTGCAAAAGAAGCCTACTCCATGAGCAGCAGCACCCTAATGATGATCACCACAGGCAACAGCAACTTGCTATTGATCAAGGACACATCTTCATCAACCCTGATAAGAAGCTAAGACAACACAACCCCTCTTCATCATGTGCAGGTACTAGTTATCACCATGTATAGATCAGTTTATGTATTTCAGTATGAGGTATGTCTGTGTGTACTGGAATTGATTTTTACACACAACAGCTAGATAGCCAGAGGATAATGAGTTTTTCTGTTGAGTAATGTGACTACTTAAACCCTAACCTAACAGTGCATATATACTTCATGAGAGATCTAGGATAAGCTTCTATATCTCTTGGAATCTTGGATCAATTTCTTTCCGAACTTTTACTGTATATGTAGGTATCTAATTTCTTGATTGTATATGCGTGATTGATTCAATTTTTGTTAATTGGGTTCTTACTCATGTTAACTTGTTAAGTGTAGGGCTAGATCGAGATCATCAAGAGGCTAATTTTCCGGCTGAAGTGACTACCATGGCCAAATTTCAGGGCATTCGAGTGAGCTCCATGGACGATATGGTGGATCTGGATCAGCATGCTTATCAGACAAGCGTGATTATAGGTGGCCATGTATTCAGGGGCATTCTCCATGATCAAGGCCCTGCTGTTCATCAGATGAATTATTACACTTCAGCCTCTGCAGCAGATCAACCACATCATCCTCCTTCATATCAATTGATTAATCCATTTAACGCTTTCATGCCTGCAGGTACACAATTTTTCCAAAACCTGTCATCTTAAATTCTTAATAAATTGGGTTTTGCAGTTTGAAATCCTTTCTTGTAATTAAAAGAAATAAGGAAAAAAGATGTATAATATTCTCAAATAGTTTTGCCTTCATACCTATTTTTTAATTTTAAATAATAAATGTATGATCTACCAAACAATTGTGAAATATAAATTAAAGATCGATCTCATCAAATACTTGTATGTTGCACTACAGGCTCTCACCATTCATTAGTATTAGTTTCTGCTTAACTTGTTTGAATCCAAATGTCTATAATATGTGAATTGTTCGAATCCATTAGTATTAGGCTTTCACCATATCCACTGGTACTAGTTAACTGTGGAATAATATATATAGTTTGTATGTCTTGCAATTTGTCTTCTTATAGATATGTTTAGCGTTAACCGCATCTTCAAGGTTAGTTTCAAGTAATTCTAACAGTTAACTAGTTGTTTATGTACTTTGAATCAACTTTTTCCCAAGAATTCTTTCTTGCTTGCTTTTAAAGCAATATCATGACAAATATTGTAGTCTCAACTATATTGCAATTGTTATGCTTTTGTATCTAAAAATAAAAAATAAGGAAAGATCTGAATTTATCACCCTTATTAATTTTAATTTGCATGTTATCACAATGATAATATCTCGTAATTGTTGCACCAAACTAACCAAGGAAAATTTGGTTCAAAAGTTAAAAATAGTAGCCATGATCACTGATCTAGTAGCATTAAGTTTCTTCTTTGTAACTATATGGCCATTCTAAAATCGACTTAGAGACAACTAACTAGTTATTTTGTAATGAAAAAACAAAACTAATGGCTTTCTTTTCATTCTTGACAAACATATGGATCAAGGGCTAGATTTAGCTATTTGCACATCAATAGTGGTGTTGAATCAAACCATTAAATTCATTGTCCCGCACTTATCCTTCAACTTAAGTACTGCAATAATTAAGAAGCAATATGATTGAAGGGCAATCACAATATGATTGCAATATGATTAATTGAAGGGCAATGCTTAATAATTAACCCATGTTTGCACGGTGTGCTCAGATTGGGTTTTGTACATACTGTTCTTTTGATTCCCATGATGTGAGGTGTTAACTCCCATCATGTGGTGTGCCTTATACATAGTAATTGCGTAGTTGGGCAAATAAATTCCTCTACACAGAGTTTCTTTTTTAACTACCATTTTCCATGTCTTAATTAATTCTCTACTAAGTAGTAGTAGTAGTAGTAGAACGTAGTTAACTTTGTACATACATGCATAGTTACTTGGTTTATATACCTCTGTTTCATAGTAAACAATAGGTTGTGTCACCTTCGAGGGGAATCATCACCATGTAGGTAAACCTATAACCATAAAGCTAAACCCATGTACGGTGCATATTTATAATATTGTAACCTAAACAGTGCAGAATGTATAAAGATTAGCTAGCTAGTTGGGCATCTTATTGTGATAATTTGAGACTTTAGGAAGAAAGCAGTATTAAAGAAACCCATCCTGCTCGTTTATGCTAAAATTATAGTCACATTCATACACTAACTCCAGGAAAAGATTGATACCTCTAGGACACTAGCTACCTTCTGGAATATATCCTTTGTACATCAAAAGGTAGAATGCCTGCATATGTATAAAAATCTATATAGATTTTTAACTAAAAGTAGTCATCATACATTGCATTTCTGGCATGGTTCTGTTCTCATAATGTAGGAACTAGGAACCCATATTTATATGTAGGATAACAGTGGATTCTCGTATATAAGGTCCTTCTGGAGGATTGCCAATAATGGTCAGATGATATTGAAAAGTTGCAGAAAATGCTTCAATAAGAAGACATTGGATTCTCGTATTTAAGGACCTTTTGGAGGATTGCCAATAATGGTCAAATGATATTGAAGGGTTGCAGAAAATGCTTCAATAAGAAGACACTGGCAATTTTAGGTCAATCTTTTGAGCTTTTTATGGTAAGGCATGAGATACTGTTTCTTAGGTAAAATAACACGGAGAAAGCATGCAGGCATATAAGTTCCACTCCCAAAAGAAGCTTATTATAAATACTCTCTCTCTCTCTGAATAATTCCAATTGGAATTTCTGCAGATCACAGGGTCAACGATTTTTTGGCAAATTTACAGGTTCAATGTTTAAACTGTAATACACGCAATTTGGCATGCCATTAGAGCAACAAACATTAAGGCTTCCTTTGTTTCCATTTAATAGGTGACCTGAGGGTCATATGTAATATGGCAGTCACATTTAGGGCTAGTTTGAGATTGCCATTACTCTAAATAAAAAAAAACTGCTACTGCTGTCTTATGAGAATAATCAGCTGTGAATTAAAATAGTTTTGTGTTTGGTAGACAAAATTTTTAGAAGTGTTGTCAGTACATAAAACAACTTCAGAGCGTGTTTTGATCTTAAGTAACCTTTGAGTTGCTTCTAAAATTTGTTGCTAGTGACCTAAAATTTTCAATTAAAACTGTTTTTACCGAACACAATAAAATTTAAAATTTTAGACAAAAGCTGATTTTTTTATTAAAAGCGAAGCAATCCCAAACAAGGCCTTACACTAACATCATCTGGTTTCTTAATTAACACCGCATTTAGATGTTTTAATAAAACTACGTTGCTAATAGTCGATCATATGTACACGAAAACAGGAAGTCACTACCTTTAAGCGATTCACGAGTTGGCGTCTCATTCAGTTAAAAATGTTTATTGATATGTCTGCTCATCTAGTTTCATCGCTTGACAGACATCTTATGGTTATCGATTTTGGTTTTGTTGGTATTTTAAAAGATTTTAAAATCTTTAATTTAATTTGATTTTCAATTTTCAATTTGTAACGTATGCTTTTAATCCTATAATTATTTGGGGGTTATAGGAGTTTCAATTTGGATTTAATTTTCTGATTTTATGGTGTGTTTTATGATGGAGGTTACATGAGATAATTGGAGCCTATAAAAGGCAACAATGTTTCCCAAGTTGTCAACAACAAAAGGATTATCTCTACTCCTCATTTACATACTACCACTTCGGTTACTACCTTCCATATTTTACTATTATTTTGGGCAACGGTTCTGTGACGTGGAGATTCTATCCAACTGTGAACGTGCTCATAGCGGACTTTTGGTTGCTTGTATTGGGGTCTTATCTTGAAGCCTTGTAGATCATCAGCACCTACACGTAGGGAGGCTACAAAGGATGTAGGACAGCGTCTTTTGACATGCTTCACCATACCAAGCTTGTTTTCTCACTTTGGTTTTACTATATATATATATTATCTATTAGCCTATCTATTTTTATCTTAATTTTTTTTCTTTAATTTTACCAAATTCATTTTCTATTTTAATCAATTTTACAAAGGAAAAACACAAATTTTTACAACAATCTAAAGCCTTTGTAAGTTAAGTTTCTTTTAACCGATTTTAATCAACTATCTACTTCACTTTAGACTTTTTTAAAATTGCTGTTACAAGTTTATACTTAATTGGTTGTTTTGCTTTCGACAATCAAATTGACAATTAAGAAAATAGTAATTATTGTGTATGTTGCTTTCTATTATATATATTCAAGCATTTACTATCAACTTTTATTGATATCATTGTTATTGTTAGCTTGAATACATATATTTTCTATTAAATGTTTAGTCCTTGATTCAAGTTAGGAAATCTCAAATAGACTTGTATTTCAATTTTCAGAAATATTTTTGCATCTCTTTGATTGTTGGAATTAGAATGGATACCATAGAAACCAATATTGTGAAACCTGAAAAATTTGATGGCCAAAATTTTAGGAGATGACAAAAACGAATGAGGTATTGGCTAACTTTCTTAGGGCTAGTTTCCGCCTAAGAAGATACAACTAGTGAGACTCCAAAGAAAACCACACTTACAATTTCCACTCCCACTAGTGAAACACAAAGCTCAAAATCCACCACTCCTAAGATGATAAAAGATGAAATAGAATATCATTGTCACAATAGGATTCTTAGCGCCATTTATAATGATCTCTACGATGTCTATCGTGATACCACTAGTGCAAAGAGCCTTTGGGAAGAGTTAGAAGCTGAGTATGGGTTAGATGATGCAGGCATAGATCGTTTTACTGTGTCAACCTTTAACAGCTACAAAATGGTTGAGGAGAAAACCGTGAGTGTGCAAATCCATGAGTTTAAAGACCTCTTAAGAAAAGTAGAGTCAAAGGGAACCAAGTTTACCGAAGGATTCAAAGTGTCTTGCCTCATAGATAAACTACGCCCTAGTTGGTCAAACTTTGCCAAGAGTCTTAGGCACAAACAAGGAAAGTTGACCTTAACCAAAGTGTTTAACAACCTTAGGGTAGATGAGAAGCATAGGTTAGAGGAGCAGATTGAAGAAGAAAAATCTAAGGTGAATCTAGTGGAGAATTCAAACAATAGGAATAGGTTCCAACGTAGAAAGAATTCCTTCAAGAGAATCAATAGAAACAATTCCTTCCACCAAAACCAAAATTCCTTTCATCGAGACTTCAACCATAGGTTTCATTCCCACCCAAATAGGTCCCATAACAATTCCAATGACAAGAGAGAGCAAGCATGCTTTGTCTGTGGGAGGACCAATCACTTAGCAAGGGACTGCCATTTTAAGAAGACAGAAGCCTACAAGCCTAAACGTAAATGGAACAAAGGGCAAAAGGGTCCAAAAGCTCAAATAAATATGCTTGTAGATGAAGATGATCAAAATGATCATATTTTGAGGTATAGTTCTAAGCCCTTAATTAATTTTACACTCTAATAGTGATTGATGGGTAGATTCTGGAGCAAATGTACATGTGTGTTTTGACAAAAGGTTTTTTAAAAATTATCAGGACTCAAGTGGAGGAAGTGTAACCCTAGGAAATGACACTGTCGCACCAGTACATGGAGTAGGAGACATAGAGTTGAAAATGACGTCTAGGAAGACCTTAGTTCTCAAAGGGGTGCGACATGTTCTAGAAGTGAGGAGAAATCTTATTAGTGCATCATTTTTAATGAAACAATGTTTCAAAATTGTAATGGAAGTCCGACAGGATTGTTACTACAAAGAATAATGTTTTTATTGTTAGTGAAGGTTTAATTAATTTGAATGTAGCACATGAATAATCTTATTCGTGCATCATGTTTAATGAAACAAGGTTTCAAAATTGTAATGGAGTCCGACAGGATTGTTATTAGAAAGAATAATGTTTTTTATTGGAAAAGGGTACGTTTGTGAAGGTTTAATTAATTTGAATGTAGCACATGAAATGAACAAAATTTCCCCTCAAACTATTAGTGTTGAATCTTGTGATGTGTGGCATGGAAGGTTAGGACATGTGAGTTTGAACAAAGTGAAAAGATTGATGGACTTAGAGTTAATATCAAAGTCTAGTGTAGATTTTAAGCAAAAATGTGAAGTGTGTGTTCAAGCCAAATGACCCAAGTTATCCTATAATAAGATTGTAGAAAGAGACACACAAATTTTAGAACTCATACACAGTGATGTATGTGACTCAAATAGAACGCCTACTAGAGGTGGAAACAAATACTTTGTGACATTTATTGATGACTACTCCAAGTATTGTTATATCTTTCTTATCAAAACAAAAGATGAGGTGTTTGATAAGTTCAAGATATATAAGAGTGAAGTTGAAAACCAATTAGAGAAAAAGATCAAAAGACTTGGGTCTGATAGAGGTGGAGAGTATACCTCCAATGAGCTTAATACCTTTTGTGAAGAACATGGAATTATTCACGAAGTCACTCCACCTTACTCACCTCTATCCAATGGTGTAGCGGAGAGGAAAAATAGGACTTTGTTAGACATGGTCAACTCCATGATCTTTAGTAGTGGAGTACCTGAGAATTTGTGGGGGGAAGCAATGCTGACAGCTTGTTTCATACTTAATAGGATAACTGTGAGACAAAATGACAAAACTCCTTACGAGTTGTGGAAAGGAAGGTCACCTAATCTCAAAATCCTTAGAGTGTGGGAGTGTTTAGCAAAAGTACTTATACCAGATCCTAAGAGAAAGAAAATAGGTCCCAAGACCGTAGACACCATCTTTCTAGGTTATGCCAAAAATAGCAACGCCAATAGGTTCTTAGTATTCAACTCTGATGTTAAGGAAGTTGCAAACAACACTATCATAGAATCTAGAGACGCTACTTTCTTTGAAGATATCTTTCCTTTCAAAACCCGAATTCCAAAGGAAATACAAATTAGAGACAAACCTTCTAGCTCAATTACAATTGAAAATGCAGAACCTTTAGATACTAGAAGGAGTAAAAGGGCTAGAGTAGAAAACAAATTTGGAGATGATTTCTACACCTTTTTTAATAGAAGGAAAACCCACAACTTATCAGGAAGCCACTTCATCTATAGATGCGCCTTTTTGGAAAGAGGCAATAAGTGATGAGTTTCAATCTATTATCCAAAACAACACTTGGGTGTTAACAATAGGTTGCAAATGGGTGTTTAGAAAGAAATTGAAACCTGATGGAAGTATAGACAAATACAAGGCTAGGCTAGTAGCTAAGGGGTTTACACAAAAGAAGGACTTAGATTACTTTGACACTTATTCACCTGTCACTAGGATTACCACCATTAGGACTTTAATAGCCTTAGCATCGGTACATAATCTAGTCATTCACCAAATGGACATGAAGACCGCATTTTTGAATGGAGATTTAGATGAAGAGATTTACATGGAGCAACCTAAGGGATTTATAGTTAAAGGTCAATAGCATAAGGTCTGTAGGTTAGTTAAGTCTTTATATAGCTTAAAGCAAGCTCCTAAACAATGGCATGAAAAGTTTGACAAAGTGATCCTAGATTATGATTTTAAGAACAATAGTCATGACAAATGTTTACACTCCAAAGTATAAAATGGGGAACACATGATTTTATGTTTATATGTTGATGATATATTGATCTTTCGGACAAATTTGGAGATTGTTAATAATGTAAAATCATATCTATCCAGGAACTTTGATATGAAAGACATGGGAGAAGCCCATGTGATTTTAGGAATGAAAATTGAGAGAACCTCTGAAGGTATATTTTTGAGTCATTCTAGCAACATTGAAAAGATGTTGAAGAAGTTCAGTTATTTTGAGGTCAAACCCGTGTCGACACCTTACGACTCAAACGTCCACTTGAAGAAAAATCAAGGAGAACCTTTTTCACAATTGAAGTATTCTCAAATGATAGGTTCTTTACTTTACATTGCCAATAAGACTAGGCCAAATATTGCTTATGCAGTTGGGAGACTAAGTAGATATACACATAACCCTAGTAAGGAGCAATGGAATGCTTTGGAGAGAGTCTTTAAATACCTTAGAGGTACACTTAATTACTCATTGTGCTATAAGGGATTCCTTAGTGTGGTAGAGGGTTATACTGATGCAAATTGGATAACAGATAATGAGAATGTGAAGTCTACTAGTGGTTACATATTCTTATTAGGGGAATGAGCAATTTCTTGGGGATCAAATAAGCAAACCATAATCACTAGAAGGTAGCTCTAGATGTCACTTGTACTGAGGCTGAGTGGATTAAGAGTTTGTTGACGGAAATACCTTTAGTAGAAAAACCCTTATCTGTTATACCTGTACATTGTGATTGTAATGCAGTGATAGACTTGCTAAAGCAATCTCACACAAACCAGAAGATGAATAGACATATACATGTGAGATATAAATCTGTGAAGGGACTAATTAGAAAGAGCATTGTCACTTTAGACTTTGTAAAGTTAGAGAATAATATTGCAGACCATTTTACTAAGGGTCTTTCTAGGAGCAGAGTCCTAGAATTGTCGAGGGGGATGGGCTTAAGCCCACCAAGGAGTCACCTAGGGAGGTAACCCAACTTTTGTGATTGGAGATCCCATGAAGGAAGTTCAATGGGTAGAAACAACCCATACTGCGTGACTCATTAAGCACTATTTTATATGATGGAGATATCCTAAATGAGATATTGAGATATTCTTCGCTCATCCCTATGATATGAGTGCTATATAATGTGACGTCAGGAAGGGACTTAAAGTATCCCTGAATGAGTTTCAAGGCGGGCAATTTCCCGCGGGGTGCAAGTCACATGTTCCCTTGGAGAACTCACCTAGCGAGAATCGTCGTGAGGACGCGACCGTGAGAATTGGGTTGTTCTCTAAAAACTCTCATGAGAATCAAGATTGAGCGCATGGCCATAAATAGCGCTACCCCGCATCCAAGTCTTAATCAATACTATGTGTGTAATATGTTGACGTTTGATCAAAGGGACTGAGTTCAAGACTGTGTCACTCAGGTTCCTCAAATGGAAACTATTATCACTAAGTGTAGGTTCAAGCCCGGAAGGCACCTACACCTATTGCATAGTATTATATTGCCCTTATGTATATATATTATTTTCTTTGCTTTTAAAGATTTTAAAACCTTTTGTGCGGGATTGTTGGTATTTTAAAAGATTTTAAATTTTTTAATTTAATTTAATTTGATTTTCAATTTTCAATTTTCAATTTTCAATTTTCAATTTTCAATTTTCAATTTTCAATTTTCAATTTTCAATTTTCAATTTGTAACTTATACTTTTAATCCTATAATTATTTGGGGTTTATAGGAGTTTCAATTTGGATTTAATTTTCTGATTTTATGGTGTGTTTTATGATGGAGGTTATATGACATAATTGGAGCCTATAAAAGGCAACAATGTTTCCCAAGTTGTCAACAACAAAACGATTATCTCTACTGCTCATTTACATACTATCACTTTGGTTACTACCTTCCATATTTTACTATTATTTTGCGCAGCGGTTCTGTGACTTGGAGATTCTATCCAACTGTGAACGTGCTCATAGCAGACTTTTGGTTGCTTGTATTGGGGTCTTATCTTGGAGTCTTGTAGACCTTCAGCACCTGCACGTAGGGAGGCTACAAAGGCTTTAGGACAGCGTCTTTTGACGTGCTTCACCATACCAGGCTTGTTTTCTCACTTTGGTTTTACTATATATATATATATATATATATATATATATATATATATATTTTATCCAGAGCGAAGCTCTGCTTTGAAATTAACGTGTGAAGTTCGAATTTTCAGTCGCATATCCACATCTTGACTGTTCAGTTTTTAGGTACTACTGTATAGATCATCTCTGCAAATTTTCAGCCAAATTGATGATCGTTAAGGTATCTAACTCGCTTAAACCAATGGACTGACTGAATCTGTCAACCTGAACCATACTAGCTTTAAAGCAGTTATCAATGCCATAACGATCATCAATTTGGCTAAAAATTTGCAGAGATGATCTATACCAGTACCTAAAAATTGAACGGTCGAGATGTAATTATGCGACCGAAAAGTGACCCAAAACTCGAACTTCACACTTTAATTTCAAAGCGGAGCTCCGCTCTGTGTATGTGTGTGTGTGTGTGTGTGTGTGTGTGTGTCTATATATATATATATATATATATATATATATATATATATGAGGTTGGTTCTGAAGCGGACGTCCGCACTTCGCTAAAGTGCGGACGGCGACGCAGCAGCGGCGTTCCAGGCTGCGACGGCTGCTCGAGGCTTGGCGGACTGAGGCCGGAGGCATCCCAGACGGTTCTGGGCAGCAATCAAGGTCGAGGTTGCAGGTTCTGGGCAACGACTTGACCTGCAACTGCAACTTTCTAGGCAGAGCTGCAACCTCGTCGCTGGCGACTCCATCCGACTGCAGACCGGTCCGTCCCACTCCTAGCCTCTGTCCGACAAGCGGCGCCGCGCCGTCGAAGCTTGATAGAGGTTGCTGCGTCGACGTCCGCACTTTAGCAACAGTGCAGACGTCCTCTTTGGAACCACTATATATATATATATATATATATATATATTATCTATTGGCCTATCTATTTTTATCTTAACTTTTCGTTCTTTTATTTTACCAAATTCATTTTCTACTTTAATCAATTTTACAAAGGAAAAACACAAATTTTTACAACAGGTTTTACCGTCATTGCCACTTTAGAGGTCAACTACGTACCATTTTGCACTGGGTCTGCATTTTGAGTTCCCAGCAAACACTTCATGGGTACGGTCTCCTAGTTTGGGGATTGTGAAGCCTTATCACGGTTCGGGAGCATAAATTGGCCTTTATACCTTCAAGTTTGATCTGACGGGTTTAAATATGTACTATGTTAATTTTAACCCAGTCACTTCTCTAGCCCTAGTTCCGGCTTAACCTCAAGTTATATTATCATGTCTAGGCTTTCAGAATGAGGCGCCTGTTCATACAGTTAATTAGGTCATTGTAGCCTTATTTACAAGTCCTAGTCAAGCGAATCGATATTATATGCTCCAAGCTGATGAAAGAAGTTATTGATAAAGCCACCTAGCCTTATGCTTAAGATGCCTCTTTCTACAGCATTCGGATGTGATGCCAAATCTCCTAGTTAACACCAGCAAAACAATCACGATTGATCGACTAAGATTCAAATAATTGAGAGGACTCCTCAACCCTTTTGGCATTGACCCGATTTTAGCCCGTCCTTCATCTAATGAGATGAGATCCTTATAATATTTCACCGGAAAAACTGTAGTGACGGATTGGCCGCCTAATAGAAAGCATAAGTATACCTGATTAAGGACGGCCAGAGCTAGCTAGTTGTGTAGCAAGATGGTAGACATAGCTCAAAGGGACCTGTGGCAGATGGTTTTTGGACCTGAAATCAAGTCTTTTATTGTTGGTCTTTGTCGAAGGCTCAGTTTGGCAAAACTAAATTCAAGAAATAAACAACTTTTAGCTTATGAGAATAGACTGATATTAAAATAAAATAAAAAAGAAGAAGAAGATAAATTATGAGAGCCATAATAGTTCACGCACACCATGAGTCATGAATTGTTCAAATAAATCCCTAATTGTGTGTCTGCCCCAAACTCTAGATTACTTGACCTAGTGATAATAGAGTTTTAATTAGAGAGAATCTCGGAGAATATCTTAGAGATATCCATTCATTGTATGATTATATTTTCTTGTAGAATTCAGATTCTATGCATTGTAATCCTCTATATAAAGAGACACTATTATCAATGAGAACACATAGCAATTCTCTCTCAAATATCGTTTCCCTAAAACAATAATTCTTTTTTTTTCTACCTTAAATCAAGTTTATTTATTTATTTATTTTTAATAAAGTATTGATCAACTTCCACTTGTATACTGTGTTCATGTTGTTGTACTGTCTGAGATATGTCAATAACAGCCTCAATATCATAGTAGAACTTTAAGGGGTGCTAAAATTTAAAACCCAAAGTCAAAAAACAAATTTCTTAGCCATAATAATTCACGCACACGATGAACCATATATGGCCTCTATATAGTCTATGCACTAAATTTATCAACTACCTCATGTTTCTTGCTCCTCTAAGTAACCATATTTCCTTCAACAAAGGTGAAGTAGCCAGAAGTAGACTTTCAATTAGTGATGCAATCAGCCCAATCTACAAATGTGCATCCACTAACCTCTAGATGATTATGTTATTTCACGAACATGAGTCATTTTCCTTGTGCAAATTCCAAATACCCTAGGATTCAGACTACTACATCCATATGATCTTCACTTGGATTGTACATGAGTTAGCTAACCAAACTAATAATATATGCAACACCTGATCTAGTGTGAGAGAGATAAAAATAATAATAAAATAAAAAATAATCCCTCATCTTACCGACCTTTAGTATCTAGCCCGATTAATTAGTACTTGATAAGAGTATTTTGCTGGTAGATGGTTCTGGCAGTCGATGGGTTTGCAATTCAACGTACTAGTGTCTATCATTAAGTCAAGCACATATTTTCGTTAGGGTAAATTCCTCCTATGGTACCTGAGGTATTGTTACTTGGACAATTATACCTGATGTATTAAAGGGGACAGTTTGGTACTTGAAGTTAGACTCCGTTTGACACTTTGGTACTTCTGTTAATTTTTCTGTTAAATGTAAGAATAAAATTGACATTTAGAATATATGTATAAAAACATAATGGGTTGATTTTCTTCATAATTTTATAGATATGAATTAATGCTTATGGGTTATGTTGAAGGTGAAATATTCGAATTTTATGTTCAAGAAATATAGTAATCATATAGTGAACACCCATGAGACTACTCCATTGAAACTAGTCTCGTACAACTAATTTTTTTTAAACAAAAAATTCAATTACGTCAACTTTAACATAACCCAAAAGCATTAATTCATTTTTATTTTCTCCTAAATGACCCAAAAAATGATGAAGACCTAAAATAATACCAAATAATATCATCGCATTGTGTTTATGAAGAGGAGGAAAAATCCAAATTTTGGAGGAAAAATCAGTGGATTCATAGAGAATAGTACAAAAAAAAAAATCTGATTATTATATTTCTTAAACATAAAATTCAAACATTTCACCTTCAACATAACTCATAAGCATTAATTCATACCTATAAAATTATGAAGAACGGCAATCAACCCACAAACTCATGTTTTTTTTATTATGTTTTTATACATATATTCTAAATGTCAATTTTATTCTTACATTTAACAGAAAAATTAACAGAAGTATCAAAGTGTCAAAACAAAGTCTAACTTCAGGTACCAAACTGTCCCCTTTAATACATCGGGTATCAAACTGTCCAAGTAGCAATACCTCAGATACCATAAGAGGAATTTACCATTTTCGATAATACAAGAAGATGCCCCTTCTCCTCTTGACTACCTTCGTACCAAGACACCGTACTGCCCATTAGGAAACATGACACCAATTTGGGTCAAATCCTAAAGGGAAATATACGCATCCCATTATGACGTGTGAGTGATGTCCGTGGCAGGAAGCCAGTAGTCATAGAATAAATAAAACTGTTTGTCACATGGAGGTAAATGATGGCTTCACGCCTGCTCGACTTGTTTCTAATCATGATCTTTAATACGGAATTTACAAAATAATCAACATAGACATCATTGTGTGGTGGTTCGAAATAGTCCTCATTTTCGTGTGATTTCCTCAGTGACCAAAACACGGATATCACCTCTGCAAATTCTAAAATTTTTACTCTAGAGTACTTTCTGTTTTAATCTTTCACGACTGAAGAACTGAGTTTGTTCAACTACTTGCTACTTGATGCCGGTGACAACTACATGAAAATAATTTACATAATTCCAGCAACAACACGCTCTGAAAAACCTATATTAATCTTGAGTAGCCTCTTGTTACAATTTAAAAAGCAATGTCAAATGTCAACCAATACATTTCTTCTTGTTCCTCCTATCATACTCTTTTGACACCGTCTCCATGAACAGCGACAAATCCCTCACTGGCAAGCGTAGCAATTGCATTCCTAAGCTGAAATACCAATAAAAGAACATCAGTATGACTGTGTGCGTGTGTGTGTGTGTGTGAGAGAGAGAGAAAGAGAGAGAGAGAGAGAGAGAGAGAGAGAGAGATGTACTAACATCGTTGACGTGAATTTCACTGCCAGAACTCTGCTTCTTCAGCTCCTCCAGCAGCTACAGGACATTAATTAAGCACATAGAGATGTTAGTTCTAGCTTTTCTAGACATTTGGATTTTGATTGTATATACATCTTGTAATAAAGCATACCTCTAACAAACGCATTGAGGGTCCCCCAAGTTGCATCTTCTCCATAATTAAGTTGCGAGCTGATGACACTAGATTCTCCCGTCTCATTCTTTCACTTGCCGAAATTCCAGTATTAATAAGATCCATGTCGATCGTTCCTTGAGTAAAAAATCATGACATTAAAATGTTTTGTCTTCATGGGAAATAGAATTAGAAAAAGTATGCACAACTGGAGTAAATTTATACCCGTGGAGTGATCTGTTGCTGATTGTTGCATTGCAACTTCAAGAAGCCGAAATGCCTCCATTACATCATGCTTTTCAACCTGCATATTAGGGCATAGTTAAGTTTATTTTACTCATACTCGTGATGTAGTTATTGAAAATTGTCAAGGTAGAATGCAATCTTTGCTAACCGATTCTGAAAAACGAATCCGAGCTAGAGCTTCACTAAGACGTATCAAACTCTCGATTTGCCTAGGAGTTGCTGTTATCACCTGTTAAAATTATCACACAAATGATCATGATATATAGGCATCTCAAATAGGTATTTAAAAGACAAAAAAACAGCATAATAATGGCCAAAAGCATTAAGAAATCTTTCTGGTCAAAAGCACATAATAATGGCCACATTAATGTTCTTCTTATGAAAAGAAATTGCAAATGCAAGTGCAAAAAGATAAGCACTTGATGCAAGAGAGGATATTTTTGATGGGGAGGGAACAATTCAATTGTATCTAATAACTGCCATTTGTTATCATTAAATAATAATCTAGTACAACTCTCAAAAACTGGTATTTGTGACTAAAGTAGAAGGCAGTGACATTAAGTTTATAATTATGCAAAACAAGTGTTACATGAAGAGAATATGTAGAGATGCATGCAACATTCTACCTTTTTGCTGCTGCCCGGAAAATTTCCTCTCCTCCTCAACTCTACATAGCCACGAGTCAACTCCTCTGCAGCTTCATCAGATAACTGTGGGTGAATATGCTTTCGGGCAAATCCCACATAAGCAGTCAACGTGGCAAGGTCTAAAACATCCTGCTGTACAGTCTGCAAGGGGAGACAAGGTGTGTTAAGTAAAACAAAGGATTTGCTAAAATTATTCCATTTTCTTGAACAGAAATCCCATATTCACCAGACCTCAGGATTCTCAAAGTGCAAGGCAACAATATGCTTTGCAAGGCGCCTGTCTGTCTGCTCATCAGCCTTGTCAAGGATTAAGTAGATCAGATCAAACCTGAGAAAATCACCAGAGAGCAGCTCAAGTCAGTAATAAACTCGAGTATGTTGTCAATGGCTTCATAACACAGAGAGAGAGAGAGAGAGAGAACAATCAGAACATATTCAAGAGAAATACAACATTATTACACTAATTCATTAAATTGGATGAACAGTGCCCTTTTAATGTCACTACTGGCTCAAACAAATCATTCTTCTTTGGGATGGGTCAAGTATTTCTTACCTGGATAATAAGGTAGGAGGAAGGTGTATGTTGTCAATTACGGACAAGCGAGGATTATAGCGAGATCCACTTGGATTTGCACAAGCCAGGACTGATGTCCTAGCATTAAGGGAAGCAATGATTCCCGCCTTTGCTATTGACACAGTTTGCTGCTCCATCACCTGTAAATATAAACATAATTAGAAACAGAGCCATCAATTGCAAGCCAGGGAATACTAGAATGCAGTTTCTCAAACGTCTTGGTTTATAGATAATACAACTTAGCATAGTATCTAGTGGAGCGTATTATATGCCTGACATATTAATCGTTAAAGAAAAGCAATTATGCCATTAAACTGTAGAATACAGAATTTCGGTCTTCATATATCATGAACAAAAGGTAGAAGACAAAGTTAAGCAATTATAAAAAGATAAAATGTTATAGCATGTAAAAGAAATGCACATGTCTGCCACATATTTATAATAAATAACAAAATAACCAACCTCGTGTAACATGCTCCTTGCACTGTCAGACATTTTGTCAAATTCATCAATGCAACAAATGCCTCGATCACTCAAAACTAAGGCTCCACTCTCTAAAACCTGAGAAGTCGTATATTGTTTCCGCTCAACTTCATATGTTTCTATGAAATGTGTAAGAATAAATCATTTAAAAAGAAAAAAGAAGAATCATACAGTTTCCCCTGTTTCAGGATCTTTTGCAACATAAGCAGTCAAACCAACAGCAGAACTCCCTCTTCCACTAGTGTATATGCCACGGGGAGCAAGCTTGTGTATGTACTGGAGCAACTGGGACTTGCTGGTTCCAGGATCACCAACAAGAAGAATATTGATATCCCCACGGAACCTTGCACCAGATGGCAACTTCAAAGCATTCCCACCAAAAAGCTGCATTTAAGACAAAGAACAATAAGCATCGATTCAGAAATTAATGAAAACAAACTAATTCCTGTGCTTATTCAAACAAAGTACTGAAGGAATCAGTATGAGGAACATATAATGTACCTGGCAAAGAAGGCCTTTCTTGACATCATCTAACTCCCAGATGTTTGGTGCCAAAGATCTGGTTAGGCGATCATATATATCAGGCTGTTTTGCCAGCTCTTTCAATTGTTCCACCTGCAATTGAAACAATGGGATATGATAAGTGGAGACAATACAAACAATGCCTGATGCAAGTACAAGTGACAAGACAGTATATTGATCTACCTTCTTTTCATCAAAAAGAATCTCATCTGAATTTCCACCCAAGGAATTCTCAACTTCCGTCTGCTCCTCCGCCAGCATTCTTGACTTGTCAGACTTTTTTATATGCAGACAATCAATATAAGTCTGCAATCAAAAGAGAAAGATCACTGTATGCATTATAGGCAGCCACCTCAATGACAAAAAGCTTGACCTTCAATGGAGGAAAAGATAGAAGCATGCCTTGAATAATGATTTTACAGTTCTCTGTGTAGGTCCAACTCTTACGCTCATAGCCCGATATATCCCAGTAACCTATTGGAAACAAACAAATTGATCAGATAAACAAAATATATCTTTATCTTTCTTAGGACCGACAACACTTCTCCATATGGCATATGGCCTTACCTCAACTCTGTCACCTGGTTTTCCCGCATCAACCAGTTTGTCATGCATCAACAAACTCACAGTATGCGGTGTCCCTCCTTCAGGGATCTCATCAGGCGTCTCCTGGAGCCTCACAATCTGTTTATCAGTAAACCTGATTCACAAAGTAAGACCCATTAAATAGTCTCATTACAAAACTCAGTTCTCAAAACTACAAAAGTCTCATTTTGAAATCAATTATTAGCCAAATAACTTCATCTGATAAAAGTTTTGCTCTTTGATCTCTCTCCTTTTAGGTGTTTTCCTGAACATACTTCATCCAAACCAGTTTAGAACAAAGGCAGTAGATTAACATTGCCCCCATTTTAGTCACAATTCCAAGTAAGAAAATGGTTTTAAACTTTAGCAAAGAAAAGCAATTACTGCCACTTGCAATCTTATTAAATTTGGTACCCATCTTTCATAGTATTTAAACGTTTAGATTTATACAGGACTTGTGATCCACTAAAACTAAAAACCGCATATGTTTCAGAATGCCCCCAGAAATAAAAAAAGGTTACAGACGACAAACCAATGTAATATAACTTTAAGAAAGATAAGAACAAAAAATTAATTAATTTCTCTTATGTGCCGACAGCTTCTAGCAAACAACAATCATACAGAGAACTCAAAAGATATTTACGAAGAATACCCACTACAAGTTCAAGATGTCAGTAAGAAACAAATATAGAGCAAGTTCATAAGAAAGGAAAATGTACCATTTCTGGCCATAGAGTGATAATCTAACAATTAAAACAGCATAACAAGCGCACTTGTATATTAACGGCATGACCTCAAGACAAAAACTCGAACATAATGCCATGAATTACCTGCAACGGTTGTGAACAAGTGTCATAGAATTCTTGGCTTGACACTCTTCCTTCATGCATCTTGTAGGTTCATTTATTTTCCCTGACAGCACTCAACATTCAGCAAACTATAGATAATTACATACAGAAAATTAAGCTAACAAACACAAGCTTCTGTAGTGTTTACCTTTTTCTACAGGAAGAGGGTCAGAGTAGTAACCACACACGAGGCATCTAAATATTGCTTCCCTTATCTCAGGTATTATTGAACTGGACCGAATAATCATCCCCTTTATTGAAACCATCCTCTCAATATCTACAAACAGATATACTCAAATCAGTCCATTTCTCCGTATCCACATCACACATGATCAACAACAAACCGAAAACCCCAAAACCAAAAGACGAAAATTGAATTGAAAAACAAGAAGGGTGAAGAAAACTAACCAGACGGGTTCAGATTTCTCATGGATGTTGATGTTTTGAGATTGAAAATGCGAGTCTGAATGTGCTTCTCGAACAAGGGGTTTATGACAGGCAACAATTCCATCAAAACAATGTCGAAAATAGCAAGAACCTCAAGTGGGTACCTGACCATCTTAGCATACAAATCGGAATCATAATCAAACACATTGCGGGCATCCACATCCAGGGAATCGCCTTCCATTTCCAGAATTCTCTTGATGGCCTCAATGTATTTCCCTTCGGTAAGATAATCGCTCTCGGAGTTCTGCGATTGGTCCCGAAAATTCTTCAAAAACCTAATAATGGCGAGCTTAACATCATTGACGCTGATATTGGTGCCCCAGACGAAGGTGGGGCGGTCCTCGTCCATGCCGTAGCTGTCGCCGCCTTCCGAAGAGGGGGGGCCATCATCGGTAGAGGAGGGGGTGCGTGCGGTGCCGTTGGGGCGGCGCGTGCGAAATGATGGGGTTGGGGTTGTTTCGGAGGCGGCGAAGCGGGAGCGGGAGGCGGGAGGGGTTGCGAATGCGGTGGGTGTGGTGGATCGGCGGCGGGTTCTCTGGCGAGCGGCGGCGGCGTCGGCCGGAGAAGAGAAGGTGTTGCCGATTGGGCTGGAGAAGGAGTCATCGGGAGAGGAAGGCCCTGCGTTGAAATTGGGAATCAGAAAGAAACCAAATTGGGATTTAGGGAAATGCACTGAAACAAGCAATTTGAGAGAAATAGAGAGAGAGAGAGAGAGGGAACTTACCGTTGTTGAAATTGGGTGCAGAAGAGTCGGAAGCCATTGTTAGAGAGAGAGAGGGAGTTAGGGTTCAGAGAGTGTGAGCAGCACCAAGTGTTTGCCTCTATTCCTTCTAAAGTTTTAGATTTAGCGGGAAGAGGCTATAATTTTCCCGCCCAGATATGTTGCGGGATTAAATGGTCTTTTTCTTCTCTCTCGGCTAGTCACCCCCCTCATTTTCATTGTTTTGTTCTTTTTTAACTCAACCTCGAAGGACTGATGTGTGACATGCATCTGTTAGGTATGGTTTTCGCATGAGATTTACAGATCGCGTAACCCAAAGCAGGATTGCCGGCAGCGGGATTGTACTTAGATTAGGGTTCAACCACAAGCACGACCATACCAACTAAACCAACCAACGTTGGTATTGTTTTTTCTTTCTTTTTTGATAATCTTAAGAGGCAACAACATAATTACCGAGAAATGTCTCTTAAGATTTTTATTAATCATTAAGCCTTAATTTTGTTGTCGGTCATAAGGCCAATTGGCCAAGCCAAAACGCATGTGTTTACCTTCAATTTTTCCTCCCTGATCATTTTCCTCTGGACCCCTTCCAAATCGATCAGACCCAACCTAATGTACTGATTTGGAGAGTTTGGATGAGTTTGGAGATTGTTGTTCGCCACTGGTAGTGTTCGATGAGCTTGCTTTATGCAACCTCTCTTGCATACAATCCTCCTCACTCATCTTCTTTCATCGTTGTTCTCGTCTTATCACTGCGATGAATTTCATCGATGTAAGTAACCTCTTTTCAAGTTTTCCAGCACCATTTTGAGTTCCATTTGAGTGATTTTATGAATGTTTCAAACTATTAGGAATTCAATAGGAGTGAAATTCTTGTATTTAATCCCAAGTTCCCCACTTATACACTAGTATGCAGTCTGATGAGTTTTTGCTCCCACTTATTTGGTTTCTAAGTTTCTCCTAGCAATAATGTAGGGGAATAAAATTCACACTCCCTATTTTACAATTTACCCTCTATATTTATATTTTTTTACTAACTTAAATTCTTTTTTTTTTAGAAGAATTTAAACAAAAAAAAAATGAGCGTGAATTGCAAATTGAGAGCAACTCCGATTTCAAATATTGTTGTAAATTAGGGAATTTGTTGGAGTTGGAGAATAAAAATTGCTTAAAGCTTTAACTTTAACTTCTCTATACTACAAAAATTATAAAGAAGTTGTTGGAATTGCTCTGAGGAGTATGAATTTCATTCCCCATATTTTTTTTTTGAAGTGCCCGCAAGCAAGAAATATATTCATAAGCCAGAATAGGCTGTTACATACCATTCCGCTGCCATTTAGGCAGACAAGAAGATAGTGGTAGTACCCACAGTGGTACATAGAAATAAACCTACTCATTGTACAATTAGGTACGTAGAACATAATGGGAGCCCCCTTTGGTACTACGCCGGAGGCGCTAGAAGGATCCGGCCCTCCCAACCTAACTATTACCCAGTAATTTAGTCGCCTAGAGACCTCAATTGGTGTACAACTAGAGACACTGAGAATTAAGTCGACAAGACCAAAACCAATAGCTAAAACTAGGTGCACAGAAGTACCTAGACTGTCCCTGAAAATAGGGAATTATTGACTAAAGAAAACTAGATAAAAGGTAGGGCCCACAGACCCCAACCCAAACTGCAGCCCATAATAGGCCCACAACCACTGCCAAAGCCCAGAGAAAGCAAACCCAGAAGATTGTCGTCCCCAACCCTTCCCGACCCTAGACCAGCCTCGCCGCGCCGCCCCCCATCTCCACCACTGATGTCGGACAGAAAGACGTCGTCACCGCCGGACCACCAGCGAGAAACACCACCAATCATCATCCCAATCCCACACCAGGCCGCACCCTGAACTCTGCGCCATAACCAAGCCGGCAACCCGATCACCGTCGACAACCAGTCGAGCCAACATCAAATCCAATCCGGCGAAGTGGCCCTCCGAATGCCGACCGTCACCCGAAGCCGCAACTCCCCAGCAGAGCCCCGAGTCCGCACCGATCCAATCTGCAACCACAGCTCGACTACGCCATCCACCGAGAAAGAGAGGGTAGGACATCCCCGGATCTCCTCCTCCAAGCCTTAAGCACAGCCTTAATTACCCGTCCGGCCGCACCCAACGTGCGTTGGCTAGGCCAGAGGCCGTCGCCTTTGCCGGGGCATAGCCGGACAGGCGCTAGCACAGTGTCGGCGACTAGGACTGTTCAAAATAAATGTCTCAAGTATGCGTTGATAAAGTTGAGCATCTTGAGAGATTTCATTCCCCATATTGAATGAACCAGTTGCTAATGAAGTTAGAGTGATAGCTGTGGAAAGCATTGTTTCTTACATATATATCATTACAGAGATGCGATTGACCGGCAATGCTCAAAATGCAGTGGATTTTTAGGGTAGAGATGACTGAAATACAATCAAAAAGAACCTCCAGAACATCTAGAGTTATTGGTAAGATTGGGATGCCACTTGGATTGCGAGATAATGTGGGCATATAAAAAGTACACTAGGCCTGTCATCCTGGATTATATCTCAGATCGTTAATCAAAATGAATGGCTGTTTATGCTCTATAAATTAAATCAAGTAAAAAAGAACAATTAATCTTCAACTTGAGACCAATGTTGAATGATATTCGATTTATGTGTGCCATACCAAACTAGGATTACTTTCCATTGTTGTAATAGAAGAATATTGTTCTAGATTTGTAGTCTTGATTAGAATAGTCATGTACTCAAAGGAGTTGTACTTGTATCTTCTATATATAGAGGCTCCTATTATTAATGAAAGACACAACTATTCTCTCTACTCCTCTCTATGCATCATTTATTCGTAAACATATTATCAGCACGAGGCTTAACCTTGATTCAAAAGTCAAAAACGCTAAAATCCTATACCTTCTATGCGCATTGCCTACACGCTTGCCTCTACAACCTACCCCGTACACCAACAGCAGCGCGCACGCACACTAGCAGCAGTGCATAAGCACGCATGCACCAGCGCAACAAGGATTTGCAAACCTACATCACAACCAGGATAGAAAGCCAGCTTTCAATCCTACAACCAGGATAAAAAAGCATCTGCAATCCTAAAAGGTAAACTTTTCTAAAAATCACTACTTTGGTTTAATTTTATGCTTTATTGCAGTTGGGGATTCTAATATCCCTTCTTCTTCCTCCTACATTTCTTATAACATGGAATTTGAATAGAGTTGAATTGTGGGGGTTCGTGCTTCTCCGAACAAGAGGGTCGTTGAGAAAATTGAATATACACCGAACAAGAGGTTCGTTGAGAATTTAACGACCACTCTAACATCATTGTTTTGGTCTAATCCAAAGATTCTTGGAAATCAATTTCTTGGAAGTGAATTGCGCTCAGAAATTTGTGTTGTTTTCGTGAGAGACGATTAGCTTCAAAAACTCGTCTGTTCTTGTTCCCCATTTTCAGGGTGTCGAACATTGAACAAGCTTGACTTTCCTCCACTAGACACAACTGGTGATGGATATCACATGTGGAGGACAGATGTCAAAAACCATCTCTAAGTCAAAAGGATCCTATCTTCGATCCAACCTGACAATCTTGACGTGATTGTAGAGCGACTTCTAACAAAGGTTGCAAGGCCCTCATTACTATGACGGCTAACATGGATGAATTGCTATGCTTGGAATACATGACTATTAAGAACCCTAGAGAATTATGGGTCACACTTAAACAACGCTTTGTGAATGTTCAAGACTTCCTACTTTCTGAATTGAAAGATAAGTGGAATACATCACTTCTCTGACTTTAAGATAGTTCGTAAGTACAACTCGAAGACTCTCCGCATCAGATCCTTGATACATGCAATTATGTAACCAACCACTTACAGAGAATGATTTGATTGAGAAGACTCTCTTCACCTTCTCCGTTTATGCTATGATAGTAGCTATGCCTTGAGGTAAATTGTCAGGACCCACCCCGGAATTACCCCCTAACTCCAAGATGGACCTGCGGAGCCCACTTTTCAAGAAAATTCTACAGAACTTCCCCTAAAAGTGGACAACCCAAAACCTGTTGAAATACACTTCTAAGTTTAACTCAATTCCAATTCCTAAAGCCACCCTGCTTCCCAGAAACAATCCGCAAAAATTCCAAGTAAAAACACCGTAGATACACAAACATAACCACTTATAAAATATTACAACCCAGCAAGTCAAATCTTCTTACTTCCTCCAAATTATACAACTCCGTCACATTCATAATTATACAAATGTTTAAATAAATCCTCCCAAGGTCATCAGAGCAAGCTATAGAAAACAAATAAAACGTGATACATAAAGTAGGTTAATAAAAAACCTACTGAGGATAGATGGCAATGCTGGTGCTAGGCCTCAACTCCTAAGCCGGACAGCAACGCTGCGATCTGGGCAATTGAAACCAAAGGGCCCAGGGGAAAGTACATAAAAACACGTTAGTGTGAGTGGACAAAAATAAATAAGCACAACGGAAAAGAAAGTTTATACTTTCCCACATTTATTTCATTAAAAACCGATGCATGCAATGTGAATAAAGATAATTATCTCAAAATAAATAAGCCTCCAGTAAAACCAAGCCAGCCCTGCTGGTAAAAGTGAAAACTAGACTAGCCCCGCTAGTCAAAGATAAATAAAAAGTATGGGGAAAACGTTTTCACCATACATATAAAAGGGAGCCTCCCAGGCTCGGGTCGGAGTGTCCGACACTCTTGAGCATCCCATGTTCTGCTCTGCTCACCCACAAACACATAGTAAGTGAGGAGAGGTACTAATTGGCTAGCTAGTAATATAATATAGCGACCCAGGTATGGTGGGTTAAAATCACGAAAAAGAATCGAAAACAGAAGGGCTTCCCCAATACTTCACAAGGAGAATATAGAAGCTAATGGTGTGACCCCGCACACCCAAAATATTCTCAATCCAAGTAACTTAAGCGGAAATAATAAATAGACGTAATTCTCTTGAAGAAAACCCCATTCCCGAAATTCTCTTAAAAGCTCAAGAATTGATATTTGAAAATTACCAAGGCATAATAACTCAACCAAAATTTTCAGCAGAAATTATGAGTCTCATATCAAGCATAATAATTCTCGATTCAAAAGTCCAAGTCAATTATATCAAGTAATCAAGACCAAAAAAATAAAATGCTCGATAGCTTATTGATAAATAACACAATTCTTGCTTAAGAAAATTAATTGCATGCATTATTTAAAAATCAAACGTCCACTCACAGTGTACGGCTAAGCTTGCCGTCGATTTGAACCCTCCTCGAGGGAATCCTCCTCACGTCCTGTACAATATAACGTTCGTAAACCAATAATTACCGGATGGAAAATTAAATTACGAAAAATAAAAACCAAACCCCAACATTGTCTTTATATGCCCAAAACCTCCAAATCTTTTCCACTAACGTCATTCCGTTAATCTAAGGGTTCTAGGGCAGAATCAAGGAAATCCGATGAATGGATCCCTCATAATTAAATTAACAAACTCCACCCTTGGAACAATATATCGAAATCCATACTCATACTCCTCCAATTCTACCCAAAGACGTAAATATAGAAACTACAATGCACAAGTGAATATCTAGCTAAACAACAGAAGTCAAACACCTGCCATACACCATCCCACGCGCCACCCACAGTGGCGGCGAGTGGCGCCCACGCGCAGGTAACAACCCCCACCACCGGCTGCCAAATTTCATGTATGACAACAACACGACACACTGATCATTATTCTCAACTACAACACAACCCAACTTTACCTTAAAACAGTCGAAACCGGCTGGTGAAGAAAAACCCAGAAAACTCAAGAACCCTAGAAATTGCAATTGTTAATCTGGCCTCCACACTGCAAATTGGAATGAAAGACCTTAGGGGAAATGATCTCTGGCAAAAACTGAACCTTCGACGGCAGTTTGGTGACCGGAGGTAGCCGGAATAGCCGGAAATCGACAAAACCCCAAACTGCAGCTATGAAGAACTTTGCTTTGATCCAAGATTTCTTGGCCAAATCGTCCCAATCAAAGGCCACTAGGGTAAAGAGAGGAGGGTGGCGCTCCAGTAGTGGCCGGCTACACGCCGGTTGATGGCCGGACGGCGAGGAATCGAGGGGGAGGTGAAGTGACCGAAAGGGAAAGAGAGAGTTCGGGGGAGAAGAGAGAGAAAAGGGTGGGTTTCCTGTTTTGGAAACCTACCATAGTAAATTTCTCATTTATACCCAATTGTTACCATGAACAGTAACTTTCGTATTCTACTCATAACTTTCACATACCCAATTTTTACGTACCACATATACACGCGCTCAGTTTAAAGTCCTCTACAACTTTCATGAAGGAAATTTTCTCATAAATTGACCCGAACAAAAAGTCAACCTTTTAGGGCCACTAAAGTATCGGTAAAAGTTGAAATTGGTAATAGTCGACCTTTACCGTCTAAATGGTGAGCAAATCGATAAATCTAGGTTCGGGACGTAACATAAATAATAAATACTAGATGGTTCACGAGGCTCCATCAATTGATGAAGGCTATGTCTGTGGCTGAAAAGCATGACAATATCCTCGTGAAAAATTATAATTCTAGACCCGTTGGGACCAAGCCCATTACGGAGTCGAATTATAATGGCAAGACCAAAGAAGGTCATCGCAAGTGAAACCCTAAATGTAGGGATTGGTCCATATAATCGCTCTGCTCAAGAAGGTAACCACTAAAATAATGAGCGGACACGTGACCATGGGGACCGACTTGGGAGAGAAGCGGCTGGTAGTGGTGGCTACGCCACCGCCAGTCCTAGAGGATGTGGCTCACATGCACACGTGCCTCAATCAAAAGAGAGTAATTCTAGTCATGGTGAAGTATGTTTTCACTGTGGGTCATCTGATTATTAGGCAAAAATGTGCATAGCACCTAAGAACGTAGCTACATCATACAAAGCGTTTAGGAATGCAAGAGAAGCTCATCTCATGGAACATGAAGATCAGAATGTCAAGCTAAAAAGTTGATGACTTCAAATATGGAGTAGATGACATGATCACTGCAAATTTTGATTAAAGTCTCTTTATTTTTCCAAGAACTTTTGTAATGGCACTTGCCATAGAATTTATCAATAAGACCATGGTTATAACTCTTTCAAATGCAACTAGGCTCATCTAATTAAATGTGATGTCTAGGTAAGGTCTGATCTGAGAGAAGTGTTTTCAAGTAAGCCTTACTCCACCAAAATCTCGCCTTACCTTACCTGATCACGACTAATTGGAGTTACCTAAAGGATTGAGTAATGATCATTGGTCAAGTGTTGATAATAGCTATTTGGATTAGATTTTCTTTGGTCAAGAAACTTTGACGTAATCATTGGCTTTTGAGATATTCAAGCCAACATGCGGAAATGCATAGTGAAAATGGGAATAAATTTCTTTACATCAGCTCTAATGATTGCGGATAAAAGCGCATATTAAAGAAACATATGTGTCTCTCTAGTGGATTGTATGTCACTACTATTCAAGCAATTGAATCTAACAATGTCATAAGAGATGACTTGTGAGATTTAGATACATATTGGCTTTGGCACAACAAGTTAGGTCATCCTGTTCGTGATATGATGATCTGTATTCTAAAGACTTCACACAGACATGCATTCTTTCTTTCGAGCGAATAGAAGTAAGAATCAAAAGTTGATTCACGAGAATACTAGAACCGCCTCATCGCCACTTGGTACCGCTGTCGTCCACCGCCGGCGCTGCCACCTTCCCCTGCGGCAAGCACATGTCTTTAACACCACATGTGAAGTCTTAGTTTCCAAACCTACTTCTCACCCCCATGATAGCATTGTGGCTGAACCAAAATCCTTATTGGTTGTTTCTAAGGCCCCTCGCTTATTCTGCAAAGTCTGTTACTTAGGGAAATTAAGACCGAGACAGTCCTATGCAAAGGATATGAAAGTTCACATTGTATTCTTACATAGAATTCGAGGGGATTTTATGGACTGATTCAACCAACCTGCAGACCGTTTAGATACTTTATGGTGTTGGTTGAAGCGTCAACATGTTGGTCACATGTCACGCTATTGTCCACCCCTAATGTTGCTTATGCTAAACTCCTAGCTCAGATCATAAGGATACGGCTCACTACCCGGATCATCTCATTCAGTCAGTTCAACTTGACAATGCTAGAGAGTTTACATTGAAGATTTTTGATGATTATTGCATATCATTGGGGATTGATGTTAGACATCAAGTTTCCATATACACACCTAAATAGTCTTGCAGAAGCCGCCATTAAACAACTACGATGGTAGCCCGGATATTGATAATGCACACCAATCTTCCCATTTCCACTTGGGGTCATGTAATATCACATGCAACTTTGCTAACTCGTCTACGACCTACCGCTGATCAACCTTCCTTTGCATTACAGCTAGTGACTGGATACGAGTCTGACATCTCGTACTTATGCATATTTGAGTGCTCGATTTATGTTCCAATTGCACCACCACAGTGCATTAAGATGGGCCTTCACAAAAGGATGGGCATATATGTTGGATTTGAGGCCCCAACAATGGTCCGCCATTTAGAACCCTTGACAGGCGATCTCTTTACCGCTATATTTGCATATTGTCTCTTTAATGAGATAGTCTTCCCATTATTAGGGAGAGATGAGAACGTTAAACTTTCAACAGGAATGATAGGAATTGTCATGGTTTGTCCCCACTTTGTCTTATCTCGATCCCCGCTAAAGTGACGAGATCACATATACTGCTGCAAATATGCGTGCAAGGATTGATGTCTTCTCAAGAGGATATCACGCCACCAAGAAGAGTTGGCATGGCGGCGCCGCCATAAATTGTGGCATGGTGACGCCACAAGGTGGCATGATGGTGTCACAAGCCATGGGTTCCGCGTGGGTAACCCATAGGTTTGATAGATTCTCGCCCTAGGAAGAGAGCGAGTTTGGCAGAACCTGATTCATTGATCATCAATTCTCAAATCTGTCTCCTGAGAATGTTTTGGATCATGGTTATGTCCAAGATATATCATTGGGGAATGCCTCAAAGTTAGAACCAATTCAGTCCTGAGAATGTTGAGATCTCTACAAACTATAGTAGTGTACATGGGATGTGAGATAGGATCTCCATCATCCTTGATGATGTATTCGCGTATTCTGTAGCGCGTGAGATTATTGAGACCGATGACATTGAATCTCGCCCCGTTGAAGAATGTCAACGTGAAGCAGATTGGCCTAAATGGAAAGATGTGATTCAGGCTGAATCAGATTCACTCATGGAGAGGAAGGTTTTTGGGCCTGAGATGCCGACACCTTCGAATATAAAACATGTTGACGTCTTCGTTAGAAAGCATGATGAGAAAAAAGGAGGTTGTAGACTCGCCTCTTGGAGCAAGGTTTCTCACAATGCCCTGGAATCGACTACGAGGAGACATATTCTCCCATAATGGATGTCATTACATTCCACTACCTTGTCAGATTAGTAGTTTCTAAATAACTGAACTTGCAGTTTACGAATGTGGTCACTAAGTATCTTTATGGGGATCTAGAAACATAGTATACATGAAGGTTCCTGATGGACTTCATTTACCCAAGTCAAGTGGCTCTAGACCACAGATGGCGTTTTCAATAAGCTTGAAACGCTCACTAGGTGACTACTTGATTGGGAAGGGATATATCAATAATGAACTATGCCCACGCGTTTTTATGACAATTTGCTATGGTTGCGGTTTATGTTGATGACATGAACTTCATTGGAAGCCCTTAAAAAGTTAAGGGGACCCGTTGAAAACTTGAAATCCGAGTTTGAGATGAATGATCTTGGGAGAACACGGTTTTGTCTCGGTTTGGAACTTGAGCACTATGTTGATGGATGCTTAAGCATTTTCATAATGTCAAGCCTTCAAGCACACTCATCTTTCGTTGTCTTGATCTTAAAACAGACCCACTTTGTCTCAGGAATGATGACGAAGATGTATTAGAGGCAGAAGTGCCCTACCTAAGTGCAATAGGCACATTATTGTACTTAGCACAATGCACAAGACCGGACATCGTATTTGCTGTGAACTTATTAGCTATTTATAACTATGCACCAACTCAACGCCATTGGACTAGTGTAAAGACAATCTTATACTTAAAAGGTACAATATATTTGAGCTTGTTCTATCCCTACAAAGGACGACATGATGGAATCGAACTCCATAGGCCATAGGGTAGTCACCACCTCCATGCATGGGGAAACGCGCCACCTCCACAGGAGAACAAAATTTCTCCTCCCTTCATCGAAATCATGGTGACGTTTTGATAGGTTTTGTTGATGCCGGGTATCTCTGACTAGCACAAAGGTCCTTTCCAAACTGGTTATATCTTTACCATAGGAAATACCACGATATCTTGGAGATCTACAAAACAGACCCTTGTCGCTATGTCTTCGAATCATGCAGACCCTTGTTTCCTGTTCTAGAGGAAACAAAAGTATACGCTAACCAATGCACTGCTTTTGTATCAAACCTTAACGTTAAGGCAAATAATGAACATCTTCGTCAGTTCTTCAGTGATGTTGGAGGAGTTGTTGCTATTCGAATACTGAAGGACAAGTTCACTGGAAAGTCAAGGGGACTAGCATATGCGGACTTCTCAGATGATGCACACCTTGCTGCAGCCGTGGCAAAAAATAATCAGACACTCCTAGACAAGAAGCTGAGCATTGCACGATCAGATCCAAAGAGTGGCAAGAAAGAACATGGGCATACTGATCAAACTGGCGCAGTCAGGGGATCTCATGAGACCTCCAATGAACCTGGAGAATCTCGAGGAAGCGACAGTGCGATTAAGGGGAAGAACACATTTGCGGTTCCAAGGAATGTTGCGCACTTGGTTGGAGCACGAATAAGCCAAAAACTCAGGATCCGGATGATGAAAAGCCAAAATCTAATGATGAGTTCAGAAGCATGTTCCTAAAAGGTTAGAGATATGTTGTTGGGTTTAGGGGATGTCTGTAATCTGCATCAGGAACATATCAAACCAACTTTTGCCATGCATAGGGATAGTATTGGGATCAAGAGCTTTCAGTTTCTGGATGTATGGAAAAAAAAAATTAACCTTCAAAGGAGGCATATAGATCAAAGTTAAGGAAACTAGAAACAAGCAGTCTCCCATTCCAATACAGTGATACACATACATCATGGCTTGAGTTACATTATTAAGCAAAATCTGCATCAACTTAGATGGCACAGTTCTGGCCATTATTCTTCCTTAGTCGAGTGGAAGATGAAGTGTCTGCAGCAACTGAAAAATTAAAGAAAGCAAAAATAGAATAGATCAATGATATCCCACTAATTTTGTTGTGGCCCAATGGACAGAAGCACCAAAGTATCTGCTAATTGAAAAACAAGAATCCAGTACATAAACTCACCCTCACCTTGTCAACCTGCACTATAATGTGCCTTGATGTGAGAGAAAGGTCCTTCATTCAACATGGAACCGACAAAGAAAGGAGATATAGGCCTTACAACTAGACTCTCAGTTATAGTAAAGATTGCAAGTCTGGAATGGGATGTTTCAAACTGAATGTTGATGGTTCTCGCTCCTCTAATGGTCTTATTGGTGCTGGGGGAGTTATAAGGAATTCTAATGGTGAGTGGATTAGTGGTTTCATGGTGAACATTGGGACAGGTGAGGTGCTTCAGGCTGAAGCCTGGGGTTTATTTCATGGACTGCAGCTTGCTATTGCTTTACATATCAACAAGTTAGATGTTGATTCTGATTCTGCAAATTTGGTGACACTATTGAATAGTGAGAACGTGGATTTACATCCTCTTGGAACTGTTCTTCTTAACTGCAAAATGCTGATGAGTCAATTTGATATTCTGAACCTCAAGCACATACATAGAGAGGGTAATGTGGTTGCTGATATCCTTGCCAAAGAAAGTGTGCAGCATGCTTCTGGGATTTGCACTTATCAAAGTCCTCCTAGTTTAGTTGTGGAAGCCTTGCTTGATGATATTTTAGGTGTTTCTAGACCTCGGCAAGTCTGTAAAAGTCATCTTGGCTAGTTTGTCTTTTCTTGTTTGGGCTTCTTGCCTCCATTGTACCAAAAAAAAAGAAAGATTGCAAAGTGTATATAAATCTTCCATAATCACATCCAGATTCGTAACACGTAAGTTTGAGTGGAGTAACAGTCTGAAGTAAAAAACCTAGGGGAAATAGAGTTGCATTAGTAGTCAGCTCCTTCTGCCAAGATCGCCATATTCCCTCCTGTCCATGCTCAATTCTTAAAGATGGTTGAAATAGCAAAAACCAGGATAAAGTTGGGAACTCCTTGACATTAAAGTACTGCCTGTCAAGGTGGACATTCTTCTGTAGAAGATCAATGGGCGCTTTAAAGGAACTATCTTGCATTTGTTTCAGGAAACTGAAGAGGTAAATTAACAAAATCCTCACCTGATTCTGCATAACAAACCACCTTTTTGGTAACCATAAGCTTCACAGAATTTTTTTTTGCTTCTCATTTGTCGTGTCTAACCAACATTGGACATTTGCTACACAATTTTTTGACTGAGATTTTCATTGCTCAATTTTTGTAAGGATCTGTTCAGAAAAGTCTCTGTAAGAGGCATCTTTGATACAAAACCTTGCAGAAAATAGAAAAACAAACAGGTAAGCAACCACTCTGTAACAAACAAGAAAAACATAACCTGCAATTTGAATGTTAACCATTACCTCAGCTGAGTGGCAAAAACAGTGGAACCAATTAGTTCTTAACCCTGCTGCTTTGCTACAGTTAATCTCAGCTGTATAGATTAGATGAGCATTCCTGTTGTCCACTCTTTGCACACTCCACCAAGGCGTTGCTGGAGAGACAAATTTCTGGTTCAGTATATCACGAATTGATAAACAATTACTAAATCAGATGAGTACCGAAGCATAATTTTCCATATACTGCTCAAGGGATTCCACTAAAGTATATCACAGATGACAATTCAAAGCAATCGTGAGAGATATATAAATCATGTTTAACATAAGACATGTAACAGATGCACCAACCTGATCATCAGGTGGACACTAGGAACCATTTAAATAATTCCCACCGCAACCAAAAGCCTCGGGAATATCCATACACACGAGAAAATCACCAAGCCAAAAGGCAGCCGACTGAGAATATAGCTTCATTCTGGTATAAAGATGCTCTTGATCGAGTCTTGAAATCTGCAGCATTACACACGAAAGGAGGATTGGAAAAAAGTGCATGATCAATTTATATTGGGTGATGGAACATAACTGGTTAGTACGTCTTGACTCTGAACTGACATAACCAAACAACACTCACTTGTTAACTATTATAAGACAGACATTGTTAGTTTTTTTTTTTTTTTTTTTTTTTTTAAACTGTGGGGTGAATGTTTTAGCACAGAACAGGGGCTTGTACTAACCCTTTTAATATGCAGCAGTCATAAAAAGACAAATAATAGCATAAACCATAACAAAGTTTTCTTACAGTTTTACCATAAGACAAATATATTAAGTCACAATAAACCAGAACTCCCTTGAAATGAAGTCACCTAATCATGAATTTCTTTCGATGAAACTCATGTCAGTTATCTTACAGGTTTACCAGACTGACAGAGAAAGGATCTTAAGAGTGGACAGAATCCATCAAATATGTGCTTAGTAAGAAAATTATTTACCACCTAAAAGATACAGAAATTGACTGTGTAAGGCATGGATATGTTCGCTTTATAATAAACAATAGAGAGAGAGAGAGAGAGAGAAGGGTCAAGTAATGGAAAAATTCATGTTTTAGACACCTATCACTCATTCACTCATAGTTGCAATGCAATTATTCAATTTCTTACGCAATATCTTCTCTCATGGTCATTGATCGAAAATAATCCAAACTATAATACAGAAATGAACATTTGAATGAAGACTGCATCAATACCTGTAGTTGTAATCCTGTACAACAAATTTGGTGGTCCAAACCAAATACCCTGATATATTATTGAAATAGCCTTCAAAATTTGAATGATTAAACTGCCAAGAACTTACGAGTATAAGGTAAGAAGATTCCAGAAAACAAAGGGAGACCTGGAGGTAGCAGTCCAGGGGAAGGACAATCTGCTGGTCCAAACCAGTTCAATCCTAGTACATCATGCCCAGTGGCGGAACTTGAAACTTCTCTTTGAGGGGGCCAAAAATTTTGATACATTTTTTTTTTTTTACAATTGAAATTTACTATAAAATTCAAATACAAACAAATATTGAATAACAAGAAAGGAAAACTATTTTTTCTTCATTTTCAAAGCCATATATCAAGCATGCATTAATATTATCCTTTAAATGCACTCATTAATTTATATTTTATAGGATTCTATAAGATGCATAAGGCTATTAATTAAGGTAATTATTATAGTTATCTGTTTACTGCAATAATTAATGTTAAAAATTCAATTTGAGGGGGCCATAATTATAAATTTTAGTCAAATAGCTTTTAATTATGATAAAAATACAAGCCTACCAATAAAATAATTTCATTTTTCAAAATAATTGGGGGGGGGGCCAGGGCCCACTCCGGCCCCCAAATAGTTCCGCCATTGATCATGCCTATAAGGACCAACTCATGTAAAAAACTTATGTGAGGAACTCAAGAAATCGATATAAATAAAAATGAATAACTACAAGTTTTAAGCATCATTAGTGGTAAGCTACTTACAGTGCTTGCCAAGTTAAAAGCAACAATGACAGCAATGACGACCATCTTAACCACACAGAAAATTAAGAATGTGCACGCATGCACTTCCTACAACATAGCCCTGATCAACATTTCTCTTCCTTCAAGAAAAGAAAGGAGAAGATGTAGGATTACTTTTTTTAGGAAAAACAAAATAAAATAAAAACGAAAAAAATAATCGCCCATTGTTTATCTCCAAATATAGAAGAAAAAAAATAATTGTTTCACTTACTAAAATGGCGAATAGCCTCGTAAATTTCGGATGACTATGACTCATATCCTCTGAGAAGACCCAGAAATAAATAACATATACCAAGGGAAAAAGTTATCTTCATATAGCTGGCCAGCAATCCAGTTCTTCTATCATAGATTCCTACACCTGATATGATAACTAGATTAGAACCAAGACTAATGTGAGAAAGGAGAAGAGAATGTGTATATGATATGAAAGAGAAGACAAACTAAAATCAGTAGTATACAAAAGGCAAAGCAACCTCAACTCACTACATGGTAGCATGCAAATATACATTTAGTAGTTTCGACAAAGTGAAGAGACTTTTATGCATGGAAAACAATCAACACTGGATTCCTCAGCTCTCAAAAAGTCAAAATATATCAACACAACAAATGCAGTAACTTGGAGAAATAAGTCCAGCAGAACAGGAAGGATACAAAAGAAAGGTAGATTTACATCAGCGTAAAAACAAAATTTCAAATTACTCCTTCTAGGCCATAAAAAAAATTATTTACCTGCAAACATGGAGAAGACACGGCACACTGGCATAGGAAAGCAACTTCCCACTGCAAATGCCAAAACCTCAGACTAACTTGCCAGTGTTATGGATGGGCCAACTTCAACCAGTTCACTACTTATTTGTCTTTCTAATGGCAATTCCAGTGCATTACTTACCTTTTTTCTCACTATTATTTTTCTGGTTAAATCTATTGTTATCAAATGGCCTCTCAAGTAACTAATCAATTATATCAAAATTACCAGCATTTCTCTTTTCAGTCTTCATACAAGCATGCAACAGCTCAACTATAGAGTGCATCTCTCCAGCAGCTAGTGAATGGCAATCAATATCCCCAGCAACAAATCTACATGCCTTGTTATCAACATAAACTAAGCTATAACCAGCAACAACCTTCACCTCTTTTTCTTTCACCATTCTTCTAATACTTGCAGCATCAACCCACAACCCACCTGCTGCATAAATACTTGAGGCAAGTAAATACCCAGTTGAACTTTCAGGCTCTAACTCAAGGACATGAGAAGCAGCTACTGCGCCAACGTCACTATTGCTATAGCTTCTACAAGCACTCAATAATGCACTCCAAGCAGCATTTTCCCCAGTGACCTTTAAACCTTCTGGAATGTTATTGATAAAATCCATAGCCATATGGAGCTTTCCTGCTCGGCCCAACATGTCAACTACACACGCATAATGTTCCAATCTTGGCTCAATTCCATAAACTTGAACAAGTGAGTTGAACAAGGAGAGCCCTTCTTCAACTAAGCCTCCATGGCTGCAGGCAGATAGCATAGAAAGGGTGGTCACTGCATTTGGCTTTGCACCATACAGCTTCATTTCCTCAACCAAAGCTAGAGCTTCATGTGCAAGACCATTCATGCCATATGCAGCTATCATGGCACTCCATGACACAATGTTTTTTTCGGAAATCTGGTCGAACACCTTTCTTGATTCTCCTATTGCCCCGCATTTCGAGTACATGTCAACAATTGCAGTTCCAATGGCTACTTGATCTGCAGTTGACAAAGCTCTTCGAATAGCAATTCCATGTGCCCCTTTGGCCCATTTCAATTCGGCTGAAACTGAACAAGCTTCAAAAAGATTTATGAGTGTAATCTCATTGGGCTTCTGATCATCCTGTGCCTGCAGCCTTGTCATCTCTCCGAAGATGGCAATTGCTTGATCAGGTCTGCCACATTGTGTAAACCCTGCAATCATAGTGCTCCACGAAACCACATCTCTTTTCTTCATCCTTTCAAAAAGTTTCCATGCAAGCTCGATACTATTACACTTTGCATAAGCATCAATGAGCGAATTCAGGAGCAACTCATTTGATTCAAATCGCCACCTGATTGTTACACAGTGCACCGACTTGGAATGACCTAGGTGCAAATGCTTGCATGTTTGAAGAATATTCACCAGAGTCACTTCATCTGCGTTGATACCTTCCTTCCCCATAGAATAAAACAGCGACAGGGCATCCATGTACCTCTCATTATGGACAAATGCAGACAACATAGAATTCCATGAGACCCTATTTCTTTGCGGCAACTCCTCAAAAACTTTGAAGGCAGAATCCGCATCACCACACTTGGCATACATATCAATTAAAGAGTTTCCAACAAACAGATCAGAATCTAACCCTCTATAGATTACCAACCCATGGAGCGATGTTCCCATGGTCAAGTCCCTCAAACTAGTGCACCCTTTAAGAACACTGACCGCAGTTACGCCATCTGGTTCAATGCCAAGCTCACATACCATCTTTCGGAACATCTTCATGCCGTTTTGAGCTTCCCCGCAATGCACACAACCTCCTATCATCACACTCCAAGAGATGACATCTCTCTCAGACATTTCGTCGAACAGCTTGTGTGCACTCTCCATGTCATCATCTTCTGCATAGAGACTCAACAATGAGTTCTGAACTGAAGATATATAACAAAACCCGCCTCGAATCACGTAACCATGTACTTTCAGTCCTTCATATATAGCTGCTCTAAGCCAACGACAGGCTTGAATTACGAGTACCAGAGTAGAAGTATTGGGTTGAAACCCACAAACCGAAACCCTGGCCTTGTTAAACCACCATAACCCTTGTTCTAAATTCCCCAGATCAAGGCTCCCATAAACCATAATATTCCAAGAAACTTGATCTCTCCACCTCATAGAGTTAAAAACAGCCGATGCAGAATCTGGGTCCCTGGTTTTGATGTAAAAGTCCATGGTGGAGTTAGCAATGGAAGTGTATGAATCACACCCGGTTTTGATCAAACACCCATGTATAGATTTTCCGTAGGAGTAGGAAAGGAGGTTTGAACATGCTTTGAGAATTGGAGGGAAGTCTGAATAGTGTGTTGGGTGAAGTCCAGCTTTGTTTACTTGATGGTAGTGGCAGAGTAATTCTACCCATTTTCCATTGGTTGATAGCTCTTTGAGCTTCAAATGCCAATTACAGAGGTTGGTACCGCTTGGAACGCGCATGTCCAACTTGAATGCACCAATTGTTGGTTCTACTGTGGCGCTCTCCAACCAAATTTTATACATCTTATGTTAAAATAGACGGAAACATATTGACTCCTGTTATCATTCAGGACATTATCAATGAGTATAGTTTTAAAGCTTGTAATGCAAGTCGGAGTGTAGGTTTGCTGTCCCCGCCGAGGAGTAATCATAATTAGGGGTGTTTCGCCTATCTTTCCCTCAAAAAAAGAAAAATGAGCTTGAATTCGTAGATAGAATGAATCATGAATTTTCTAAGTATGGGCTTGGGGACAAAACGCAGGCTTTTAAAATAGAACTAGGCCTGGCATTTAAACCCGAAACCCGCAAACCCGCACTATACCCGCACGCTAAAAATCCGCACAAGCCCGCCCGTTTATTAATCCGGGCTAAAAAAGCCCGCACTCAAAAAACCCGCAAATTAACGGGTTTTGCGGGCTAAACCCATTGGAACCCGTTGGAACCCGTTAACTAAAAATCCTTCTCAAAAACCCATTTCCCATTACCCATACGGGTCCCTTTTTTTTTTTTTTTCAACCAAGGCATTTTTATAATTTTTCTTATTCCCCATGAGGATCCGACAGTTGGATCTTCATATAATTGTGAAAAGACTATTCAAAAGGAGATCCGTGAGGATTCGACTGTTGGATCGTCGTATAATTTTGTGAGGATGATTCTAAAGGTGATCTGGGACGATCCAACCGTTGGATCTTCATATAATTGTGCAAAGATGATTCAAAAGGCAATCCATGAGGATCCGACCGTTGGATCGTCATATAATTTTGTGAGGATGATTCTGAGGGCGATCCGGGACTATCCAACCGTTGGATCTTCGTACAATTTTGAGAGGATGAATCTAAGGGCGATCCATGAGGATCTGACCGTTGGATCATAGTATAAATCGGTAAAGATGATCATCTAGGTGATCCGTAAGGATATGACCGTTGGATCGTCGTATAATTTTGAGAGGATGAACCTAAGGGCGATCCGTGAGGATCTGACCGTTGGATCATCGAATAAATTGGTAAAGATGATCATCTAGGTGATCTGTGAGGATCTAACCGTTAGATCGTCGTATAATTTTGAGAGGATGAAACTAAGGGCAATCCGTGAGGATCTGACCGTTGGATCATCGTATAAATCGGTAAAGATGATCCTCTAGGTGATCCGACCGTTGGATCATCGTATAAATCGGTAAAGATAATCCTCTTGGTGATCTGTGAGGGTCCGACCGTTGGATTGTCGTATAATTGTGATTTGTGAATTATTTTTTGTCAAAAAAGAAAAGGAAAAAAAATCTAAAAAGATAGAAAATAAAAAATTTCAAAATAGAAAACTAAAAAAGTTCATATAGAGAAAATGGCAAATGAGGGGGATATATATAAGTCTTAATTAGTTTTAATTGCTTTGATAAAAAGTAAAAAAAAAAATTAAAAAAAGTTTACGGGTTTTAACGGGTTCCAACGGAAAACCCGCAAACCCGCCGGGTTTGGCCCGTGAAACCCGTTAAGCTAACGGGTTCTTACCGGGTCGGCCCGTTAAAAACCCGACCCGTTAAGAACCCACACCGTACCCGCACTATACCCGCACGTTGCCAGGCCTAAATAGAACCATGAAACATAACATTCAGAGCTTAGCTTATTATTGCATGCAGCTAACGATAGGATGATAAGGATAAGTGGCAGATCTATAACATCAATCAGTGCACAACCACCTCTGTACATAATACTATTTCAACGTCCACTCTTACTTCTTATTGCTACAATATAATTTCAGGGAAGTCGATCCATCATCACTATACAAAAGAGAAGAGATTGAAAATGGATACAGGTAACGAAATCAACAACTTCATCAAGGTGTGGATCGTAGCCATTGCATCTCAATGTTATTGTTATTATGTAGCAGCAAGAATCCCAACAAAGGGCATGATGAGGTTCATCTCTCTCCTCCCCAGTCTTGTGCCTCCTCATCATCCTCCCCTTTAACCTCCACACAATTCATCTAGTGTTAGTGTTATATTCATGTAATTGGCATTTCTTAAGCTAAACAATCAAGAATTCTATGTTGTAATAGTCATTACTCATGGAACTCAGAAGTTTGGATCACATACAAGACTCGCTACTCAACTCACCTTAGCACCTTCAAAAGGTAAATCTGTATTCATGTGTGTTTAATTACTTTTTGAAGTGAGCAAGTTCTTCTGTCCTAGATTAGGATATGTAGCACAGTTTTTTCGTTTGTTGAGTTGCTGAGTCAGACGTACATTGAAAGGTTTTTATTGACCGGGAGTAAAGTGTGTTTTAGTGTAGTAAATGGGCTTGTTATGAGATAGTTTATTATCCATGCCTCTTTAAAAAAGTTTTAAAGCCCATGCACAATAGGAACCCTAGAGAAGCTCTAGTATCTCACTAGTATAAATACATGTTGTTTGGCATGCTAGGGTTACAGCTTTTTTCAGAGAACTTTGAGCCTAAAGAGACTTTTGAGAATTCTTCATGAGTTGTTTCATGTTTAATTCTTGAATGATTATCAAAACTTTAAATATCTTCTTTCAAAGTTTTGGTTTATGCTTCTGTGTGTTGTTGATTTCATGCATGGTTCGTGCCTTGAGGTGATTGACAACTGAGTCTAGTGTTGTGCCATTTCAAGATTGATGACCATGATCAGATCCACTCTACATATTCAGTAGCAAAGTAAACTGCCTTTCTATTAGGGTTCTAGTAAGTAGAGTTTGTGTGAGTTCTTTATGTACTAAACCTTTATTAGTGGATTGTTTACCGGCATAGTGCCCGCAGTTGTTTTCCTCTTTGGAGGGTTTTATCTCGTCAACATATTGTATGTTGATCTACTACTTATACTTTCTTTGTGTTTAATGTTGGCCTACTGACAACATCCCATTAGGCTGGGTAATTCTAGTTCTTCAATTTCATCTACGTTGCCTTTCAAGTTTCTTTCTAGTTTGGCTTGCCGTCTTCAAACTCCTTCTCTTCTCTTTTGACTCAGGCCCTTTGTCTACCCCCCCCCCCCCCGGGTGACCAGACTTTTCCACTCCATTTCTATAGCTTTTCTTTCCATTCAAACTCAACAACTAGTCCCCAAGAAGCCCGGTTGCAATACTACTTATTCTATTACAAAGGTGGTGCTAGACAAGTCATCTTTGCGGGTAATAAAGGCCTTGCTTTTGGGTGTAGTTATTCATGTATGCCATGATTATGGAAAAGATTCACACCCTTATGTAATCACAGCCTTGTCATGTACCTCTGCCTTGTGGAAATAGGATTTGCCATGAGGATTAATGATTAATGATTGCATAATATTTGTTTTTGCCGAAATACAGGAGATAATTAATAAAGATTTTGACATTGAACAGGTTTCTAGATTCATTATGGATTTCTACTTCTTTTGGTGAATTTCTATTGGTTGAATGATACAGAAGAAGTAGTGAAAGACCAAAAAACTAGGGCATGCCGTGCACACATATAAGGGGGATCCTTTGATGTTAAAATCATAATCAAAACCCAGAATCAAGAAAACAAATACCTCCCCTTTTTATCTCAAAGTTTAGACCCCTCTTCATTGTGCAAGCTTTAAAGTCGTAAAGCAAGCTCCATCATCTCCATCACATCCTTACCGTAGCCTTCATCCTCTTAAAGTTCATCTTGTGTCCTTGAAGATCTTCAAAAGTGTAACCACGACTATCTCCATATTGTTTTCGGTTTTACTAGTTTGTAATTCAAAACATATTTCTTTTTTGTTCAAATGGATATTTCGAAACCTTGTTAGATTAAAGTTTATGTATTGATTGTTAGTTTTCAAAACCTTGAAGCATGAAAATGTTTTAGGATTTTTAGATTTATAAAGTGTGATTTCTTTATGTGTTGATGAATGATTGTTGGTTTTGTACTTCAATTTGTCTTTTATGTGTTTGTGTTCTTTGATGGCCAACTTAGGATTTCATGCATCTAAAAGTATGGAATTGTTTCTAGAATTAAAAGGCTAGCATTTTAGGTTTTAATTCACAAGTAGAAAACTTTTGAACTAAAGTAAATTAACAATGAGTTTTGCATGTTTGTATGGCGTTCCAACTTGTATGTTTTGCTTAAATCAATCAAACTTTCATTGATCTTTATGTGTTAGGTGTGTTTATTGTTAGGGTAACATTTTATCACTAGCAAGAAATGTTTAATAGGTTTAACTATGGTGCGTTCATTTAGGTAAATAATTAAGGGAGGTAAAAAAAACTTTGTATGCGTTCATCTTTGTTCTTGATTGATTTCTTTCTTTAACATATTTTGATTTGTGATTTGTGTTTGATAAACTTGTTTTCGAGTTAATGGTTGTTGACTACATCTCTACTATCTCCGCTCACCTTATTCTATCTTGATTCATGGTTTGATCGATGATTTAGGTTGGATTTTAATTAAAACACTTTTAAAACCCTATGTTACTTTGTTTTAGTAAATACCTATATAGTATATTAAAATTTTGTAAATAATAATTTCTAGTGTTGACATTTTGATACGAATACCGTCAATCCCCGGCTTGAATGATCCCTACTTGCTTCATACTAACAATTGATTTTCAGGGTTAATTTTGAGCACTCACTTTGAGTGTATCAATTTTTTGTTCCGGTTCGGTCTAAGTTGGGTTTATACATATATATACGGCCTAATTGGCCATCTGTTTTCCAAAAAGCATAAAACCATTAACACAAATCTTAAAGCTGTAATTTTTAAGACAATGACTACTGATGAATATGGGCTTACGAATACAATCCAGGATTGTAAATAAAACAATATGAAACATAAAATTCAGGAGCTCAACTTATTATTACTAGCCCATAAGTGCTTGTGGAAGTGCGGTGCATAAATTATGCAATTGCTGAATTGCATTAGCCAATAGCCAATGCAATTTAGCAATAGTATCAAGTCCCTTGCTTGTGATCAGGTTACCATCAATTACTACTTTAGTGTTGTTTACCAACTCATTTGTAGGTTTGCTAGCAATGGAAGGATTGGCAGTGGCTTTCTTACCCTATATTTGACAAAGGAAGCATAATAAATTTATAAGCTACGGAAAAAATAAAATAAAAAAATATCTCAATCCTTTCCTCAAAATGAAAAGAAAAGATAGAGAAAACATAATTTCATGTTACCTTTATTAAGTCCTGTTTAAGATCATATGAAAACATCAAGTTCATATTGAACTTGATGTTAAAGACAGGTCTTGAAAAACTGTACATGGAATGGAACCCTTATGGGGGAAGAATGAGTGAGATTTTGGAGTCGGAAACTCCATTCCCTCACAGGGATGGAAACCTGTTTTTGATTTAGTATTTGAGATATTGGAAAGAAGACAAGGCTGCGACAGCCCATAACTATCTTGACTTGATTAGCAAAATGTATCAAGAAATGACTCCATTTGTGTCCAACACCCCAAGAGAGGCTGTACCTACATGTGCTAGAACGAGCATAATTAGCTATAATGAGCCACGCTCATTGTACCGCAGGAGGTACCGAATCTCACCAAGGGGATGACCTGCGAAGTCACGGCCAGGAGGGCTATCGCTCGAGCCCTGGACCGCCCCCAGATTACCGCTGACGCGTCGCCACGCGTCGCCTCAAGATAGCATCAGAAGCCCCTGACGCTGGGAATCGAAGCACATCAGTCCCACATCGGAAACAAGAAGAAGATCAACCCCTTCCTCGCCTATAAAAGGCTATCTATTCTCTCCTCATTAATTACGCAATTACTACTCATTTATTGTTATGCTGCGCATATACAGTGACTGACTTAGGCATCGGAGAAGTGAAGACCGCCCAACGCGGTCTCCCTCTGACGCCCTGTCTATCGTGTTGCAGTAACAGGAATCACCTAATCCTAGGAGTAGCGGTCCGCCCACCGGACCCGCGTTAAGCAAGGAATCGGCTACCGCCGGACTTGAGCATCAACATTGGCGCCGTCTGTGGGAACCCTTGAACAAAAGGTCATCCCGCCACAATCACCATGACTAACGACAGCGGGGGAAACGCTGAAGAGCAGGCAGATCAATCCGCCATTCCCCAACCCACCAGCCCAGCGGTAGGTGTCAACCGCGCGTTATTCACCACCCCGGTCAACCCCGGCGATGAGACAAACCCAGGTAGCAGCCGCCCGCCAGGCCAAGACCTCGCCTCCCTATACTAGCTGGCACTGGAGAATCTTCACAAGGCAAACAGAGAACGTGAACAAGAGCGCAAGGAGAAGGCCGAAGCCCAGAGGCAGGTGACCACGCTGGTGTCCCACTTCGACGAGCTAAAGAAAGTGCTGGAGGCAACCGCCAACCCGGCACGAAGTGAACAGTCACGAGGCACTAGGCATAGCCGACCCGGCACCAGAGCATTGATGCCAACACCAGTCGTACACATGCAAGTCCCGCTGCACCCACCAGAGCTAGCGACAATGGGACCACCCCCTGCACCCCAGCCGATGTTGGAACTGGAGGCGGAGTCATCACTGCGCACCCACTGCTTGAGACCTAGGGCGAGAACAGAGGGAGACCCGCCCGCTCCCGGGCGAGGATCAGTTCAGCGGAGTACCCGCCTAGACCCTGCCGGCGACACAACCGCTCAAATACTGGAGAGGATGCAGCAGTTGGAACAAAGATTAATCCGGGCGGAATCGGGCACCCCGGCACCAGCTTCAAACCCACTTTTCGCGGCCAGGCCAGGACCATTTACCGCTGCAATTTTGCTAGCCGTCAGACCAGCGTATGCAAAGACCCCTAAAATGTCACATTACAGCGGTAAGACTGATCCTTTCGTCCATATGGATACCTTCAAGAAGGTCACCAACAATAAGGGATTCGATGACGCCACCCTGTGCCACTTGTTCAGTGAAACGCTGGACAATGAGGCAATGAATTGGTTCTTCGAGTGCCCGCCGGGATCTATTGACACATTTCAGGCATTATCGCATGCTTTCCTTTTTTGGTTCATCCTACTGTCCGCGGGGCACCACAACACAAGCCAACTGTTCAACGTCAAGCAGGGTACGGAAGAGACACTGAAGGCGTTCGTCACAAGGTGGAGAGCGGCAGCATCTCAGTGCCGTGATCTCGATAAAACAATGGCTTGGCGGCTTTTAAGCAGGGACTCCTCAAAGGGCCATTTCTATATCACCTCAACTATAATCATCCAAATGCGGTATACGACCACCTCATGAGTGAGGCGGTTATTCATGCCCAAGCAGAATTCATAACATATGGGGAGGCCCCACCGCCGCTAGCGGCATTGGCAAAATCGACACAACCCTCCTCCAGTCAGCAAGGGACCGATAATAAAACCTCCACACCGCCAACTGACAAGAAGAGGGAATGGCAGCAGGGTCAGTACCAAAACAAGCGGCAAAAGGATCAGCACTACAAGGGAAACCGCCCATCCCATGGGGACAACCGCAACAAACATGCGGAGTCTTCCCAGCGGTATGCGGTATTTACAGTCCTCACGGCTTCACATGAAGAAATATACAATCAGTGCAAGGATCAGATCCCACCGCCGCCCCCGGGAAAATACCCAAAAACAGGAAAGCCGAGGAACACCGGCAGGTGGTGCAAATACCACGAGGACAGCGGTCACAATACCAACAGCTGCAACGCCCTCAAAACAGCCATCGAGACCTTGTACCGGGACGGCAAGCTTGAGTAGTTCAAGGTATGCCAACCGCCACCTGTGATCGCCGATATTGAGCCCATGGGTCGCATCAACACAATCGACGGAGGTGCTCCAATCACCAGCATGTCTCACAGAGCTAGAAAGAGTTACACGCGAGCTAATCACCCAAAGGAAGTCTGCAACATCCGCTATGAAAGATCCGCCAAACTCCCAAGGTCCGGTTGGGAACCCATTACCTTCTCAGAGGAGGAGGAACGCGGAGTACATCTGCCCCACGACGATCCTTTCTTGATTGACGCTATTCTGGGCAAAATGTCAGTGGGAAGAATTGTCAACGTTATATTCGGCGGTTGTTATAACAACCTTAAGAGGAACAGAAAATTACTCCAAGACCATGAACCTCTGCTCAGCTTCTCCGGTGATGTCACGCAACCGCTGGGCTCTGATTATATGCGGCTCGTCATGGGCACTAGTCCATGTATGGCTAAAATACACACGGAGTTCATAGTTGTCAATTGCTCGAGTTCATACAACGCCATCATTGGTCGGCCAGCGCTCAACAAACTCAAGTGCATCATCGCCGGGTACATGCTGCTCATGAAATTCCCCATACCCAAAGGCACAGGATGTGTCAAGGGAAGTCAGCAATTGGCACGCGAGTGTTATTCTACTACCATGGCCCAATCAGCCCGCCGCCACAAGATCCTAGCGGTAGGCAGTCGGGCACCGCCACCAAACATTTTTGAGGACCCCAGGGAGGATGAAAAGAAGTACGTAAGGAAAGAGCCGGTCAACCCAGAAACATCACTGAGGGTTGTCAGCATCTCGGACGAGCACCCTGAGCGGACGGTCCGCATAGGCGCTCAATTGGACCCAGAGCTGGCTGCAGAGCTCACCCAGTTCCTACGAGACAACGCTACAGTCTTTGCCTGGTCATATGTAGACATGCCAGGTATCTCCCCTGAAATCATCTCACACAAGTTGAGCATCAAACCATCCTTCTACCCTATCAAACAGAAACGCAGGGCCTTCAACGAAGAGAAATACAGCGCTATCAGAGAGGAGGTTGCCAAGCTCCAGGGCATTGGGTTCATCCGCCAGATCATCTATCCCCAGTGGATTTCCAACATGTTTATGGTCAAGAAGGCTAGCGGCAAGTGGAGGATGTGCGTCGACTTCAAAAACCTTAACAAGGCATGCCCGAAAGATAGTTTCCCGTTACCTCGCATCGATCAACTCGTCGATGCAATCGCTGGACACGAGCTTCTCAGCATGATGGATGCTTTTTCCGGTTATAACCAGATCAGGATGCATCCCGACGACCAGGAATGCACCAATTTCACCACCGACAAAGGCCTGTATTGTTACAATGTGATGCCTTTCAGTTTGAAGAACACTGGGGCAACTTATCAGCGGCTGATGAACGCCATGTTCGCGGAACATCTGGGCAAGATAATCGAGGTCTACGTGGACGACATGTTGGTCAAAAGTATAAAGGCCAGCGGACATGTGGCAAATCTGAAAATCATAATAACCATCCTCTTGGCCTACGACATGCGCCTCAACCCGGAGAAATGTTTCTTTGGCGTCACCGCCAGCAAATTTCTGGGATATATTGTCAGTGAACGGGGCATCGAGGCCAACCCTGACAAGGTACATGCCATCCTCAACCTGAAGGACCCGGAATGGAAGGTGCACGTCCAATGCCTCCAGGGCAAGCTAACCGCCCTGTCTCGATTCATCTCCAGACTGACCGATAGGTGTGCCCCATTTTTCAAAGTCCTCAAAACAACCCTCAAGAAGGTCATAGACTGGAACCCAGAGTACCAGGCGGCGTTCCAAGGCCTGAAGGAATACCTGGCGGCAGTACCGCTCCTCTCCATCCCTGTCCAAGGAGAAACATTGTACATTTACCTAGCGGTATCTCAGTCAGCGGTTAGCTGCACCATCATCCGGTGGGAGGGCCAGGACGAGCTCCCAGTTTTCTATGCCGGAAGAGGCATGAATGGAGCGGAGGCACGGTATCCTCCATTGAAGCAGCTTGCTCTCGCACTCATCGTTGCCGCCAGACGCCTCCGCCAGTACTTCCAAGCCCATACAATACATGTGCTAACCAATCAACCGCTGAGACAAGTTATGCAGAACCCTGAACATTCGGGGCGCCTCAGCAAGTGGGCCATTGAGCTCAGCGAGTTTGACATTGATTACAAACCACGAACCGCCATGAAAGGCCAGGCGGTGGCAGACTTCATCGCTGAGCTCACCGAGCGTCAGCCCGAAACCAAGATCGATATACCGCTCGGAACAGAAATTGCTACGGCTGTAGAGCCGGCACCCCAACAATCGGACTGGAACCTACACGTGGATGGTTCCGCTTCTGCCAAGGCCAGCGGTGCCAGAATAATCTTGATAGGACCACGGGGGCTTAACGTAGAGTATGCGTTGAAATTCAACTTCAAAGCTTCTAACAACATGGCGGAATATGAGACACTCATTGCCGGCCTACTCCTCGCCATCGATTCAGGAGCCGACAGTGTCAACATCTTCAGCGACTCTCAGTTGGTCGTTAACCAGGTCAACAACAGCTTTCAGGCCAAGGATCAACAGTTAGCGGCATACTTAGGATACACCAAAACGCTGCTCAAGAAATTCAAGTTCCACACCATCACACAAATACCCAGGGAAAAGAACGCCAAGGCTGATTCACTGGCAAGACTGGCAACCGCCCAACCACACCAGAGCCCAGCAGACACAAGGGTAGAATCCCTGGACAGGCCAAGCATCACCAAAACCCTGGCGGAGATCTTTAGCATTGAGGCCAATCCTAGTTGGATGGACGAGATTATCCAATACAAGCGCAACGGGACATTGCCAGAAGACAAGATCAAGGCGCGGTAGCTCCAGCGGAGAGCAACCCGTTACAACATGCAGAGCGGCAAACTTTACCTCCAGGGATTCACTCACCCCAACCTTCGTTGTCTAACCCCAGAGGAGGGAAAGGTCGTGCTGGCAACAATACACGGCGGGGAATGCGGAAATCACTCAGGCGCCAGATCCTTGGCTAATCGCACAATGCGACAAGGCTACTTTTGGCCTACTCTTGGTGATGACGCCCGGCGGATATCAAGATCCTGTCACAAATGCCAACAATTTGCAGACTTTCCACACGCTCCGCCGGGACCTCTGTCAGTTATTGTCAGCCCCTGGATTCACTCAACGTGGGGCCTGGACTTGATGGGAAAATTCCAAACCGCCAAAGGTCAATTCAAATACATCATTGTCCCCATTGACTACAGCAGCAAGTGGATAGAGGCAGAGCCGCTGACGGCAATAACTACCGCCAAGGTAATCCACTTCCTCTGGAAGAACATCTACTGCCGCTACGGTGTCCCGCATGCAATCATCACAGATAACGGCACACAGTTCAACAATAAGGAACTCATCTCTTTCACCGCCAATCTGGGCACCAAGATGCGTTTTGCATCGGTCGCCCATCCCCAAACCAACGGCCAGGTCGAGGTGGCAAACAAGATAATCAAGAAACTATTGCAGAAGCGGCTCGATAAGGCAAAGGGTTTGTGGGCGGAGAAGCTCCCGGAGGTTCTGTGGGCCATCAGAACAACGCCAACCTCCGCCACAGGTGAAACCCCCTTTTGTATGATGTTTGGGACCGAGGCTGTCCTGCCTATCGAGGTAATCCAACCAACCGCTAGGGTCGAAGGTTACTGCCCCGAGACCAACAGCGACGGCGTTAACCTCGACAAGGATTTACTAGAGGAAAAGCGAGACGCAGCCCATTTGCGCAATCTCCAGAATAAGCGGCGAGTATCACGTTTCTACAACGCCAGGGTTAAGGCCCGCAACCTCCAACTGGGGGACTGGGTAATGAAAGAAGTTATACCCCCGCCAACGAAACTCTGCCCAACTTGGGAAGGTCCATATAAAATTGTAGAGGTCGTTAGCCCGGGCACCTTCTATTTAATGGACAAGGATGGCGTCACAACGACCCACCCTTAGAATACCGAACACTTTCGGTATTACTACAAATAGTCATACCGCTACCCAAGAGCATCTTGACTTAGCTAAATTTTTGTTCAATATTTAGCTAAGGGAAGCTACCCAACGGGTACGACAGCACTTTTGTAAACGCTGTTCAGACAGCTATCAATGAAACGAGGAATTATTCAAACCATTGTTACCAAGTCTAGCACTGAGGGTAACTGGCAACGCCAGTCAGCGGACTACGTCGGCTACATTGTGCACTTGGACCAATTTTAATTCCTTTAATGTTTCATTCATGACCAAAAGCAAGTATCAAGACTTCTAGCGGCACACACATTATCACAAACAAAAAGAAACACTTGGAATTTGGGTGCCAACAAATTTCATTTATCTCAAAACAGAATTACATCATTTATGCCTCAGCGGCTACAAAAAAAAAAAAAACTTTCCTACTCCTATTTAGAGGTTGGCGAGGTTGGCAGGGTTTGTCAAGTCGGCCCCGCTACCATCAGCAGTTCCACCGGCGGCCCGGGGAGGATCGGAACGGCTCGTCTGGTCGGACCCTCGGGCTGTGGGACTGAGAGTCTCTATTGTGCCATCCGCCCGAGTGTGGGCCTCCAGGAACCCAGCGCGGGACGCCTCGGACTGCATAGGCGTCCGCTGGGAGCTGCCTTCTGGAGGCTCGCCACTCTCCCCACTACCAGAGCAGACTCCGGGACCAGGTGCGGCAGTAGGAGCGGTACTTGGTGTCGGCGGCGCTTCCTTACTCGGCTGCACGACCGGCATTGCAGCTTTCGTCCAGTCAATGGCGCCCCTCTGCCGCAACATCTCTACATTGGCCAGGGCACCGGCCTTGGCTGCGTCGTTGAGCGCCTTCTTGTGCTCCGCCGACTGCTTGTACGATTCAACAGCGGCAGCCGTAGCACGACTTCCCTCAGCCTCCAAGCGAGCGACTTCACCTTCCAGCCGCTTGATATCAGATTGTTTAGCGGCGGACTCCCGCTGAAGGATCTCAATTTTCTTCTCCTTCGCAGTCACCCGGTCCCGCACCAGCGACATATCCTGCTCCAGCTTGGCGTATCGCTCATTCTGATCCAGGTGCCGCTCAATGGCAACGTTCAGCTTGCCCCTGGCATCGGCCGCATCGCAGTCGGCCTTTGTCAGACGCCGCTCGAAGTCAGCCAACTTCTCCTGGGTCTGCCCCAAGTCCCTCTGGAGGCCCGCCACTTCCTCCCTCAGCTCCCGCTCAACCAGGGGCTGCTTGGACGCCGCCTGGAACATCTCGTGAAGCCCGACGGCGATGTGCCCAAAGGCCGTGCTGAAGGGTGACTCACTGACGGCGGTCGACCGAACGATTCCCTCCAGGATGCTGAACCCCAGCCGCTCGCAGAGGTGATACAGGAAGTCCCGCTCACCGTCGTTGAGGAACTCGGCGTAGGCGGCAAATGAGTCCAGGCCGCTCGCACCCACCTCTTTCGCCACGTCCGCAACAGCCCCGGGCGGAACTTGCCTCGACTTCTTGGGCTGCTCTCGGGCCCACGTTACCTCCACTTCCTCCTCTTCCCCACCGGAGTCCGGCTGGCGGCGTTTTCGCTGGAGCACGCGGGTGCTCCCAGCAACGGCAGGCCTCGAACCCCCTGCCAGCGGCGCCAACCCCGCTATGGTAACACCCTCGGTGGGGCGCACAGTTTTCTATGCCGGATCGCACCGCAGGGCCGGCACCCTCTCTTTCCTCGGCACCGCTTCACTGGCACCGCCGGTCCCCGCCTGGACGGCAGGCAGCCCATCACCACCGAGATGGGAGTGGTGCGGCATTGGCAGCACCACAGGAACCTCTGACTGGCTCAACGCCAGTGTCTCTGGGTCCACCACCGTTTTTTGTGCCGCCATCCCGGAAGCATACATAGCTTCAAGGAAGTTGTCGATTTCAGCACGGTCCATGGCCTTCGCAAACGCGTCACAGCTAGCATTGTTTCCCGACGGAGTCTCTACAAAAATTAGTGGCAGGCCAGTTAGTATGGGACAACCTCACCAAAGGTACGATACGGCTAAGATTACTTACCAACGGCGCGCGTCAATTGTTGAGCTACCAACAACTCCCACCCGCTAAGGAGACGGAAGTCCAGCAAGTTGCGATTCCGCCAGCAACCTCTGATGCGTGCTACCCGGCACTCTTCCTTAAGAGTTAAGTTGTACCGCAACCCCGCTGCACAAACAGGTCATCATCAGTATACAAAAAAAAAAAAAAACAGAAACCACGCCAGTCGCGTTCAGCGGAAACAACAAACAACCTCGGATGGGCTGAAATTCTGACTTAATTCTAAACGACGGCTCCCCCTCGTTAGCCCCCGCCTGGTACTCCCATCCCGCTGTGGCAACGCAAAACGAGCCCCGCCAGTACGACATTGAGTCCCGCAGGTTTTCGATCAGCTTGGGCGCTCCTTGCCGACGGCTGAGGTTCACTTGCCCTCTACAACCCTGGCGCTTCACGTACACCAGTTCATAGAAATGCAACACCTCCGCTACGGTCGGTCCTTCGCAACAAGACAACCGCCACAAGGAGTTCAGCGACAGTAGTAACCGCCACATGTTGGGGCACACTTGCCCAAAGGCGATGCCGAACTCGCACAGCAGAATCTGAAGGTTGGGCACCAGCGGGAGGGTCACTCCCTCGCGGAATATAGCCTCGTGCACCGTGGCATGGCCCACCGGCAAAATCGAAGCTTTCTCCTCTACCGATGGTGGCTGTAGCTTCACTGCCCCGGGCAATTGGAACACCTGCTTCAGCCGGTTGACGGCAACCGCTGTCATCCTACCTCCCGCCTCGTCAACGGGAGTGCAGTCCTCGAACACCCACGCAGACTCGGTATCCTCCCCCGTGTCACCTCCCCCGCTAGCGGAACCGCTGGCGGCACTATTACTTTCTAGTCGCTCTTCATGCAAAGTATGCGCAACGGCAGCCTCCCCCGCCCTAGAACTCTCTGGAAGCGACGCACGACCCATATCTACGTCCCACGGAATGGTCTGTAGCGGCTCGACTTCTAGCGATTCTGGCAGTGAGGTTCCTGCACGGGCAGACGGACGCAACGAGTCAATAAAATTTCTATCCGCCGCGCTGAACGACACTTCAGATCCGGAATCCTCACTGCTCGAGATCTCTATGACGTCGGCCATCCCAAAAACCCTAAAACCCAAATCAGTTAGCTCACACAGGATCTAACCTATCCCTATAACAGTTAGTGCCCAAGAACATCAACAACACTCAACCCAGAAAATGCCAAAACAATAACAAACCGACTAAAACCCAGATTCGACCATCTAGAAAAGCCCTAACAACCCCAATTGTCAATCACAACCACCCTTCCCCAAACCCACTCACACCCTCACAGTACGTCGACAGAGCATATCACAGAAAAAAACCCAGAAATCCAACAACGCAGACACCCAATCAAACAGGAAAAAGGCCAGATTACCAACCTTACAGTGGAGCCTCTGACAGCAGTGTGCACACTACTCTTCGCAGCCGGAGATCGTCTGTTCGTCCACGCACAAGAACTCGCCGATATCGCCTCTCCTTTCTCCTCCGATTTCAAACACAGAACACTTGAAGACGACGAGGGCACAATTCGAAGTTTAGAGCAGTGCCAAATATGCAACCTTCCCCCCCTTTTATGTCAACGTCAAACAATCCCAAGCCGTCCGTTTAAAAAACGACATCGACTGCCAACCGTACGCGTGTCCAACAGCTGCAGTTACTCTCCGGATTAACCGAGGCGTTGCCTCGGTTACGAAATCCATCATTACTCGACATTAATGGCGAGGAGACGGCTCGACGAAGGAGACACGCCTCCGCACGCTAGCCTTTTAGGGGCTTGCCACGTGTCCACCACCATCAGGCGAAGCGTCCGACAGAAGCCACAACTTTTGGGTAAAAGGCTCCAAGTATCGAGGTCCGCTGAGCGAAACCCCGCTAGCGGAACTTCTCACTTGTCATCTTCCAAGTATCGAGGTCCGCTGAGCGAAACCTCGCTAGCGGAACCTCTCACTTGTCATCTTCCAAGTATCGAGGTCCGCTGAGCGAAACCCCGCTAGCGGAACCTCTCACTTGTCATCTTCCAAGTATCGAGGTCCGCTGAGCGAAACCCCGCTAGCGGAACCTCTCACTTGTCATCTTCCAAGTATCGAGGTCCGCTGAGCGAAACCCCGCTAGCGGAACCTCTCACTTGTCATCTTCCAAGTATCGAGGTCCGCTGAGCGAAACCCCGCTAGCGGAACCTCTCACTTGTCATCTTCCAAGTATCGAGGTCCGCTGAGCGAAACCCCGCTAGCGGAACTTCTCACTTGTCATCTTCCAAGTATCGAGGTCCGCTGAGCGGAACCCCGCTAGCAGAACTTCACTTGTCTTCCACTTGACAATTTGCAAGGGGCAGCCTAGGCTATACATGGCACTGCCGGCAGAGCCCTCTCCATCTTGCAAACCCCGTGCGTTGCTGAGCGCAGTTCCGCTCAGTAACCACGGCCGAACACGTCTACCCGACGCTGTTTTCTTGCTGCATCCAACGGGGGGTATCCGCCAGCGGCGGATCCCGAAGCTACGCCTCATTTTGCCAACTACCGCCACGCGGCGTTGCGGTCAGATCGTCCCTACGGGACACGGGGACTTGTCAACAGTCTACGACGACCCTGATCAGGTACGTTGACCCCCGCCACTCGGGTACTAAGATTGGGCTCGCTACCCAACACCTTCTGCTCCGCGCAGTTTCCCCTCATCAAACAATTTGCCGACCATCTGGAGGTCCGTCTTGGCTAGGGAGTGGGGGACTCCCTGGCGGGCCTGGCAGGGGCCCACCCGAAAGGGTATAAAGCGTTTGCTCAGTAAATCCATGGTTGACAACGCACTGACGCTAATTATGCTGTTGCAAGTCTAGCGGAAGTAACGCTTCACACCGCCGATCAACTCCCCAACCAAGATTGCCCTCCTTGACTGGGGACTTGGGGGACTTGTACTCACATGTGCTAGAACGAGCATAATTAGCTATAATGAGCCACGCTCATTGTACCGCCGGAGGTACCGAATCTCACCAAGGGGATGACCTGCGAAGTCACGGCCAGGCGGGCTACCGCTCGAGCCCCGGACCGCCCCCAGATCACCGCTGACGCGCCGCCACGCGTCGCCTCAAGATAGCATCAGAAGCCCCTGACGCTGGGAATCGAAGCACATCAGTCCCAAATCAGAAACAAGAAGAAGATCAACCCCTTCCTCGCCTATAAAAGGTTCTCTCCTCTCTCCTCATTAATTACGCAATTACTACTCATTTATTGTTATGCTGCGCATATACAGTGACTGACTTAGGCATCGGAGAAGTGAAGACCGCCCAACGCGGTCTCCTTCTGACGCCCTGTCTATCGTGTTACAGTAACAGGAATCACCTAATCCTAGGAGTAGCGGTCCGCCCACCGGACCCGCGTTAAGCAAGGAATAGGCTACCACCGGACTTGAGCATCAACAGAGGCCTTCCTAAACTATTGGGATCTTGACATTGGGGCCAATACAGGTAATCAGACAAAAGTTGGAACTGCAAGAGTTTATGGAAGCATGTATTTTAAAGAAAACTTTGATAGACTGGTACGTGTGAAAACTGCAGATGATCCTCAGAATTTTTTCAAGAATGAACAGAGCATCCCAGCACTATAGAGACAAGAATCCATTGTTGATTTGCAGTTAGCACACAAGTAGTGTGAAGAGGGATTTGCCACATCAGGTCATTCCCGACTTAGGTAATTTTTTGACTTTATGGAATAAAAGTTTTTTTTCTCAAAAAAAAAATTTTAATAAATAAAAAAAGAAGAAGAAGAAGAGGGATTTGAGGGATTTGGGGGACTCTGTTATAAAATGAAGTATAATAACTTTATTATTTCTACTACTAGTTGATGATTTACGATTTGGGTATTAATTTCTTTCTTCTTCTTTTTTGGAAAAAATACTGTTTACTTCCTATACTTATAGGGTATCGACGTTTCAGTCCCTGACGTTTCAATTTCACCTGGATAGTCCCTAAACTCTCTAATTTCACACAAAAGGTCCCTGCCGTCAATTTTCCGTCCAAAATTCCATTTTCTTGCTGACGTGACACTTTTTTCACACTGAAATGACTATTATACCCTCACCTTCTCTTTTTTTAATTATTTATTTATTTGTTCTCTCTTTTTTTGTTTTTTCTTTTCACCTCTTCTTCTTCAGCTCTCTTTCCTCATTCTCTCTCTCTCTCTCCCGTCTCCTTCTGCCTCCAAAGAAGTAGCAGCCCAAGAGGCAGAGCTGCAAACCCCAACCACCTTTAACCCGAAAACTCAAACTCAAAGAAACCAACCATGTAATTCGTCAGCACAGACTTTTCGGCATTGGGAGCCCCGCAATAATCCCAACCGTCAACGACTTCTGGTCCTCCTCCTCACCGTTCGATTCCTCCTCATCTCCTCTCTCCAGCGCCGCCTCAAGCAGCGCCTTAGCGAGCAGCCTCCGCTTCCTCTCGTCCTCCTCCTCCTTCAAAAACCTCAGCTTTGCTTTATGGGTCTCATCCCCATGTACCAATCTGTCAGCATTGCTTCTGTACTTCTCGTCCCAACTCGGGTTTTGGGGTTTGGAATACGAAGCGGCGGTGGGTAACTCGTAGAGGGTACTGTCGAAACTGTTTTCGGCGTCGGATTCTGAGGAGGATGGGGTGTGGGTGGGACCGGATTGTTCGGGTTGGGCGGCATAGAAGCGGCGGCGGAGGAGAAGGAAGGTTGGGGATGGAGTGGTGTTGGCGGGTTTGGAAGAGAGGAGCCTCAGGGCTCTCAAAGATTTCATTTTGGAGTTGCGGTGCCGCAATTTTGGGTGGTGAATTGATTTGGTTTGGGTGCTCCAATTTGAGGAAGGAAAGGTGGTGGAAGGTGAATTGATTTGGTTTGGGTGTGGTTCGATTTGGTTTGGAGCCGTCATATGGAGAGGGGTGATTGGGAGGGGTGGTGGTGCTTGCCGGTGTGACCGGGATGATGGATGGATGGAAGGATGTTGGGATGGCTAGCATGTGCTCGGAGCGGCGGGTACGCCGGTGAGGTTTTGGCTTGCGAGATGGTGGCAGGTTTTGATCTTATTTCTAAAGCCTGAATGGTTGGGGTTTGCTGCTCCGCCTCTTGGCCTGCTGTTGCAGCTGCTTCTTTGGAGGCAGAAGGAGAGGGGATAGGGATGGCAAAAATCTCCAGCGGAGCGAAGCTCCATTGCATACCCGCTCCTAATGGAGGGAGAATTCATGGACAAATGGGGAATGGGGATAGAGATCCCCAATCCCCGTTATCTAAGATTGGGGATGGGGTGGGGATGATATTGTGATTCCCATCCCCAAACCCGCCCCAATAATATATACATATATTTAACTTATATATATATTAATTTATTTTTATAATATAAATCACAAATATATATATATATACATATATATTTACTACTTTAATAGCCACACTTTTACTTTAATGGCGTTTTTTACTTTTGTACTCACTGAATTATGATTTATGAATTTAATCATGTTTTAAATTTATTTGTTGTAGATTTTGATTTTAAAAAAGGCAATACGAGAAAAAAGAAATTTATTTATTAAATTCTTATTGGGGATTTGGGGTGAGTTTGGAGACTTAGTCCCCAGTGGGGATGGGGACGAGGAATCCCCAATATATTTTTATTGGGGATTAGGGCGGGGATGGGGGTAGAGAATGACCCTGGGGATGGGGATGGTATTGTGATCCCTATCCCCAACCCGCCCCATTGTCATCCCTAAGAGGGGAGAGAGAGAGAATGAGGAAAGAGAGCTGAAGAAGAAGAGGTGAAAAGAAAAAACAAAAAAAAGAGAGAACAAATAAATAAATAGTAAAAAAAAGAGAAGGTGAGGGTATAATAGTCATTTCAGTATGAAAAAAGTGCACGTCAGCAAGAAAACGAAATTTTGGACGGAAAATTGACGGCAGGGACCTTTTGTGTGAAATTAGAGAGTTTAGGGACTATCCAGGTGAAATTGAAACGTTAGAGACTGAAACGTCGATACCCTATAAGTATAGGGAGTAAACAGTATTTTGTCCTTTTTTTATGTGCAAATTGTTGCAATGGATTTTGCCCCCTAATTTGTTGCCAAATGTTTTTACCAATGAATGTTGGTCATCAAATGTGCTTATAGAGATGGTAATGTCATCGGCGTACTTTTTGTGATGAAAATTGTCACCTAAAGACTCTCACAAAATAAAAAAGGATATATTTATGCTCATGAAATGTTGATCGCTAAAACCCCAACTTCTCATCACTTCAATTTAAAAAGATTGATCATATTTGTATTTTCATTACAATATGTACATGAACTCATTGACTTTTTTATCAATGGTAAATACAGCCAAATACTCCTTTAAAAAAAATAGCCAAAAACTAACACTCCATCAATAAAAGATAAAAAGGGACAAACGGAAATTTGTCATTCTTTATACCATACTCGATAAATATCACGTGAATTTATTAATATTCATTGTAATTTCTTAACTGTTACACCGAAGAAAGGATCGATCCTGGTTTTTTATATTCTTTTAATAAAAAGTTGATGAACAATTGATAATATTGCAACAAATTAGTCCATGAGTTGAACTCATGACTTTCCACTTACAAAATAAGCACTAATGAGATTAAACTACATGATAGTGGCTACCGAACTTTTGATCTAACCAAATGCAAACCTAATTCCTCTATTTTCTCACCACTTAAGATCTTAATGCACTCCCAATGCAATAAAGAAAAATTATAATATAGCCTCAGACCATGGTACACGTGGTGGTCCAAGTTGATATTATTGATCTATATAATTAACTTATCCTTATTTCTGATTAATTATCTTAAGTTAATTTTTTAACCCCCTCAAGGTCCCCACAAAATTTGAGTAATATGATTGACTCTCATTACTACATGACAATGCCACGTGGTATTCCGGGACTACAAGGAGTAATAAAGTATGTTTAAACATATATTATCACTCAAATTTGCCACCATTTCTGATTGTTTAAACATATATTATTAAACGTGGTGTGATCTGGGCCCAGATTACCACGTGGCATTGCCACGTTTAATAATATATGTTTAAAATATGTTTAATAATATATATTTTATTAACCAATAATAAATAATAAAATATTTACATTTAGCTAAATTTTAAGTAATGTTGTTGAAATGAGTTTCCAAAGTTTGAATCCCAACTCCCACAAGTTTGTGGCCAATAGGTTTGAGGGGCCTTAAGGTTTGTGCCCCTGCGGTGGAAGATTAGTCTGGTTTTGTTGGGATACTCTCGTGGACCTTGGTCCAGATACTGATTGGGTGAGTGTGTTACTAACTCACTAACATAACCGAGGTGGCTTGCTACCTTATTCTAGATAAAAAAAAAAGGTTAGTTAAAATAGTTTTTAGGAAAACTTTTAAACAAAATAAAGAAAATTTTAAATAATGTAGCGGTCTTAATCTATTGTAATTGTCCCTCCCAAAAAGGGAAAATACAAAATTATAATTCAAAATTACAAAATTTTTGCTAAGAAGAATCTGAAGCATTGATGTTATTCACCGCCGTAATTTTATATGACACATGTCAATATAAGAGTGGGCGGGTGATGCACTCCAATAACAAAACCCTAGTGAGTCTTTTCTTTTGCTCACCTCCTGTCAAATTCCATATCCTAGTAAAGTAGACCGCTGGGGGTTGTCTGAAGCAAACAGTTGTTCTGTCCTGTGGTCAGTTCATCGCTCGCTGATAAGAAGTTCAATCTCATCAATCTTATTTTCTTTTGTTTTATCAAGTGATTTTCAATATATATTTAGTGTTTGTTAGTTTCAGTCTTGAATGTTAAATCAAGACCTATTGGTATGCTTGAGATCGTTAAGCTTCTAGTTCCTGAAAATGATCTAGCCAGATGTTCAACCCTCAATTTGTTCTTGCATATCAATAAAAGTTATGATATTTATTTGGGTTTTTTTGAATGCTTTTTGGACTTTGTGGCGAGGGTTTGTTGGTGCACTTCTATTCTGCAATGCTTTGGCCATATTGAATGAGCATAGGTTCCTTGCTCGAGTAGGGTTGACAATAAAAGATGATCAAGCTGAGTATCAGAGAAAGCTGTCTACGCTCATCAATTTCAAGTATTGGTTCACAAGAATTCTACACGCAGCCCGATTCTTGAGGCATATCCTCATATTGGCGAATGGTTTCACCATTGTTGCTCTTTATAGGATATTGGCTCTAGTCTTGTGTTCTCTGTTTTTGATTGGTTTGTCCTTGAGTAATTAAGGATCGAGGATCTATGCCATATTAGTTGTTAATCTAGAATGTTTGTACGTACGTATCTTTATCCTCAATTGGATATCATATCTTTCTCACCTTTCTATCCTTGATCATATGGTGCCTCAGCAGAAAATGGTTGAGTGGAGTGGCAAATTTCTCAAGAACGACATTTTTCTCTTTTGTTTTTCTAATTTTTCCATAATTTCTTTTTTATATTTTTTTCTCCCATGCTTTCATGATTTCAAAAACCATTAACACAAATCTTAAGCTCTCATGCTTAAGTAAATTTACAATTCTTTCTCTGTTACTTAAGCTAAAGTTTGGTAGGGTATTTACCTTCTCATATAATGATTTGGATGGCACACTTAAATCAAAATGCAAGCTTTAACACAATGTACTAATTAATCTCATGCATAATACTACTCGATATAAGTATGGCAAGATGTGGCATCGTTACCCAAAAAATTAGACCAAAGCTACTATCAAAATCAATTCTGGCATTATCTATTTCATATGTCACATAGAACACATAGACAAACTTTATTAGTAAATTGAAAATCTTAGATGACTTGCACAGTACACTACTTGCTATTTGCCTTTATCTCAAGAACAATACTACGTTAATGATCAAAACTACTTCATCTGATTCAAGCACTACATCTAAGTCCAACAGCTTTTCCTCCAATTTTACTTGTTGCATCAGAAGGTAAGGAAGTAAGCTCTCCACAGTACACTAATTTTTTATTCCAGATTTCATAAATCATAGCTCGATTTGAGAGGAAGGTTTTCAATCTTGTAGGCATTAAAGTAGTTGTAATTTTCAAGCATTGAAATCAATTTAGCATAGATATTGATCACCACTCAAAAAAATAAAGAATGTTTGCTAAGTGCAAAGCTTATTCATGTGCACCAAAACTTTGTCATGTTTTTCATCATCAAGGTCAACATTCTCATAAAAAAAAAAAGTAAAAAAAAAAAAACTTTCAACACTATCTTCAGCTAAATATCCATAAAATGAAGCCATTCACCGAGGATGATTGTTTGGAAGGGTACTATGATTAGGAATATGAATATATCATCATCACAAAACTGGGAATCATATTAAAATAGCAAAGGAGCTTACCTAAGTTCTAACCAAGTTATGACCAGAAACTTCGACGGAAAGAAATGCACTAAAGCCTTGGCGAGTATTTGATGATAAAATTCTGTGGAAATAAACACACAATTAGATTGAGTTTAAGGAAAAAATGAGGCATAAGAATGTCAATACTAAATAGGATTACAAATTAAACACAAAAGCAAATCAAAGAAGTAATTAAGAGCAGTTTACTGAAAAAGAATGGCCTTTAATAGTTGAACATAGGCAATGCTGTTATAATTTTTTAACAAACCCATAGTCTCTGAAACTATGTTTCATTAAAGCTGATAAACTCCTTTAAAATATTAAAATGCTTATGTGCATTATCATAAACTAAAGGCTTAAACTGAAAATTTAAATTCAAGGATCAACAGACAATTCAACACCCAGAAACATGACCTCATAAAGGAAAGATTTGGTACACAACCCAACACCAGCCAACATAAAAAGGAAACCCTATAATGAAAGAAGAAATAAACAATACAGACAAAAACAAATTCCTCCAATTACACACATCTATTTTTTTTTTCTCAAACACATATGTATTCTCTATGTACAAAAATGTTTAATAATAAGTTATAAGCTTCAAAGTGTATGATTGTTAATTGCCCCTTCTGTTAGGAAAAAACTAAATTGAATTCAAATCACACCACTAAACTGTGTAAATTAAGCATAAAGAGACCAAAACTTTACCACTACCCATATGAAAAAAAAGGTTACCTTCTTGGCCGGTAGAAGCTTCTTGATCAAAGTAATCTGACTTCCGATCCTCGAGAATCAAATAAAGACCTGAAAACAAAAGGCCAGTTGATTGAATAGTAAGAATTGCTGGGATCTAAGCAGTTTCAATGTAAAAATTACACCTTTCTCTTGGAAGCTCCGGAGCTGACCTCTGTCGCACAACCTGTGATTTTGATCAGAGCGGATCCAAATCCTGAAGGCTCTTCCTCTTCATCTTCTTTTCCTTTCTCGCCTTTGCATTTTCTTTCCTCTCGTCGGCACAACCCATATCAAAACACTCCTTGATCTCTCCGTCTCCTTTATTTTTCTCTGCGTGCTTTCATCATTTACTTTGCTAACCCTCCTTGCTCTCTTCCACGTTAGCCAAACCAAGGTCAATTTGGGATGCTCGAAAGTTTCCCCAAGATGAACAGTAAACAACTGCTCGTTTTATTAATAGAGATTCACGGCCCAAGTGGCCTACTTTTTTTTTCCAGCAAGTATAAACACAAAAAAGAAAGTTCAAATGTTCAATACAAGATTTCATCAAGTCCAAAAACATCTAAATTTAAACCATAAAGTAAAGTTCAATACAAACACACAAGTCCAAAAATTTAAAGTTTAGTTTATTATTTCATTATAGACCCAAATTAACTAGTAAAGTTTCAAACTTAAAGGAAAGTTCTTGATTGAAAAAACTTAAAAAGAAAAGTTCAAGAAAACATAAAAATGCATATCTGCTTATTTGCAGAGCCGGCCTTGGGGTAGTTCAACTGATGCAGCTGCACAAGGCCTCCAAAACTTGGAGGCCTCCAATCTTATAATTAATTTGATGGAAATGGCTTTTGGTGGTGGGTTTGATTAATTTTGTTTACTTTTTCTTCTTTTTTCTCTCTCCTTTTTTCATCTCTCATTTGGTGGGCATTTATTTTCTTCTTCTTTTCTATCTTCCCTTTTATCATCTCTCATTTTTTGTTGTTTATCCTTCTCTAGTTTTTTTTTCTTCTCTTTCCTCTCTCAATTTTTTTTTTAAAAATACCAAATTGGAGGACGTAGGCCTTATAACAAACAAGAAAAACTGAAACTCAACAACAATGAACTTTATATTCAATATTTTATAGTCATTTATTAAGTTATGAATCTTATTTACTTTTTATGCTGTGCGGAAATTGTCATAGTGTTTTGATGGATACACAATTAGTAAGCCTTGTTATAATTTTAGTAAATCTTGTTATAATTTTCGCTCCAGGACTCTAAAATCTCAGGACTGGCCCTGATTATCTGCTGCCAATAACAAAACAGCAGTAACACATCATGTAGACAGTAGCTTTGAACCATCATTCACTCTTCATTATCATCCACCTGAGTTACGATAGAACATAAACACATAAGCAAGTCAACAACAGCTTCAATGTTCAAACAGAAACACATTTATCAAATTTCCAACAAATTTATTTGCAAATTGAATGAGAATTATAAACAAAGATTGGCAGGTCTTCCCAAAGCAATAGAAGTAGAAATAGAGAAACAAAAACAAAACAACTGTTATGTAGCGAGAAACATAAACAAACAAAGTCTTTCTTAATAAGTTGATAGTTGAAAATCAAAGTCTTAATAAACAAACAGTTTTCTAAAATCCCTTTGAAATTGATAGTTGAAAACAAAATCAAAACCATTTTTCTTCATCCCGAACCCTTAAATCAAAGTCTCAATAAACAAATTAACAATTTCCTGAAATCCTTTGATAGTTGAAAATGAAATCAAAACTGGTTTTCTTCAACCCGAACCCAAAAAATCAAAGTCTCAGCAACCTATCTCTACAAATACTATCCCAAATCAAAGTCTTAACAAGCTATCTATTATCGAGTCCATCTGAATAAGAAGAAGAGGAAGCAAAAATTATAGACAATACGAATCCATCTGAAGCAAAATGACGAGAATCTTGATTAAAACGGCGAGAAATGAGCTGATCTTTTTGCTTCTGGTGAGATGAGAGAGGTGTTTGATTTTCGAGAGAGAGTCCTAAGTCGAGAAAAACGATGAGAATGAGAGAGACCGAGTGGGTATCAGGATATGTTAGGGTTTTTTGGTGATCAGGTGTAGTCAAGTTCACATGAAACCAATTTGTAACCAATCAGAAATTGACAACATTTAAAAATTAATAAAAACTAATATATTTTATGAAATTCGACCTGTTCGATTTTTTTTTTCCAGTCGGTTCAGAGGATTAACCCAGTTCCGACCTGGTTTGATTCAGTTCGGTCTGGTTTACTACATTTTCTCCACTGTTTAGTCCGGTTCGATAATTGTAACCTCTTTTTCTGCTCGATTCGGCCAGTTTTCTTCCCTCAATTTGGTTTATGCCTACTTCTATCCAACGAGTGGTATAAAAATTCCTTTGAATCTTTGAGAAAATTCTTCTATGCACCACTAGTGGTGCAAGTAAACTAGTAGATCTCAACCGTTAATATTTATAGACAATTTTTTTCTTTGAATAATCAAGAAATGTACTTGATGTTATCTAGTTCTCAATTCTTGTTGGTGCAAGTGCACGCCGGGACATTAAATACTCTCTTGGCTCTTTGTTATGAATTATCTTCTATGAGTGCCAAGTTCTAGTGGGGGTGAAAAACTTCAAGTCAAAGTCTTCATAGGTTGAGTTGACAAAATTGTGCAGTTACAAGTTGGAAAGGTGGTATAGGATTTTGAGATTATAGTGAGTGATCCATTCTTTTGGTCATTATAAGGGATCACTTATTAGACTAACTTTTCGATCACATATCAGTAGCTCGACTGTTCTACTTTTAGATCTCTATGAGTAGATTAGTTATGCAAATATTTATTCAAATCGATAATCTTTAAGGTATCGAACTAGATCAAATAAATGAATGAACCAAATTTTATGAACCTGAATTGTTCAGGTTCATGATGGTAAATCATGATCATCAATTTGGTTGAAAATTTGCATAACTAATATATTCATGGAGACCTAAAACTGAACTGTCAAGATGCCGGTATGAAATTAAAAGGCGGGTCCCACAAGAAATCCCTTAGTGAAATGGCCCTACACACACGCCTATATTTGTGGACTCTAATTTCTAGTTTTTTCAATTCTTGGTCAATGTTGAGTCACTTAATCAATGTGGTTTGGAAAACTCTTTGATCCCTTCATATTCCAGGTTTAGTGAAAAAAAATTTCTCATGGAAAGAGTTGCATGATATATTGTACTCTTATTGTGCTAATCTTCATCATTGACATATCATTTCCTCTCTTGTTTGTTCATTCTCCTTTTCTTTTAGATCTCTCTAACACTTCTTTGTTTTTCTTCAAAAGTATGATAAAAGTGAAACTGTTCTCTTTGATTTCCCTCTCTAAATTCAAGTCCAAGCAAATCTAGGCCGCTGGATGATGCCACGTGTCCCACAACGCCCTAGATTCACATGGAAGCCAAAGCGTGAACCAATACACCTTCAACAATTATTGCCCTTCACGAAAATGGAAACAACAAAACAGTGACAAAAAGAGTAGAAGTAACAATTATTGCACCCCTTAGGAAGCCAAGGTCCAATCCCCTTGCACCAAGCCCTCACCCAGAGTGAGGCACTTCATCGAGGTAAGTTAAGGTCCAATCCATTACATAAAAATCCTCTTCTCAAGCGAGCTATCCCCATTAGGGTAATTGAAGGCCTAATTCCTTGCAAAAGTCAATGTCTAATCCCTTGTATAAGTGAAGATCCAATATCAATGAAGTCAGACTAATCCCCAGCCACAGCCATAGGCGCACGAACCCTTCAGACTTGCTGGCAAACATATTGGTTGGAATTGAGACTTAAACGTTAGAAATAAGGTTCCATGCTAAGCCGTTTGACTAACCTTACTAGTTACCACTACTTACCATATATACTAGGGGTTTTGTCTGAAAAATGTATAAAATGACAAAATAAAAAAAATGAGGGACCTAAAGGAAAATATGGAAAAGCGACGAAGTTGTAGGAAAGTTCCTTACGTAAAATCATTACCGGACCCAACAAAAATTGAAGAGATGAGGAGGGACTCGGGGGACGTGTTGCGAGTTGTGTGGCAAACAAACAAACAAACAAACAAGAGTGAATCAATTGTAAAATCATATATCAGTACTACTAATACGATTACTCAAATTCATCTCTCCTCTGTGGGTTTTTGACGGGGGACTGTTTTGTGTCGCATAAACTCAATTTATTCACAGAGGGCCAGAGGAATCCAAATCCAGAGAGAAAGAGAGAGAGCGAGAATGGGAGGATGCTGTCCCCCGATGGATCTGTTCAGGTCGGAGCCTATGCAGCTCGTCCAGATCATCATCCCCATCGAGTCCGCCCACCTCACCGTCTCTTATCTCGGCGACCTCGGCCTCCTCCAATTCAAAGACGTATTCCCCCTTCCCTTTCTCTTTTTTTCAATTATCATCGCCTTGTCTGTTTCAATTGGATTTGATTTTTCCTTGCGATTTGGGGTTTCCTCTGCTTTTTTTGATTTTTTGTTGAATTGTTTGATTTTTTTTTCTTTCACGCTTTCTCTTTCGCATTTGTCTTTAATCAATCAATCGATTCATCACGATGTGTTATATCTATCAGGATAAAAAGAGTAGCGATTATCGTAGTGTTTAGCTCTGTGAACACCGTAATGCGAACTCATGTCACTCTTGGATTCTGGTGGCGTTGGAAATTTAGTTCCCGGATAAGATTTGGTATCTTGTTTTAGTAAAGGATAGCTGCAAAGATTCTAATAGTTTAGTAACATTAGACATCAAGCAAACAAGCAAGGTTTAGCAACCTGGATGGTTATGATACAGTAGGGAGTGCCATGATTTGAAACACTACACACCAAAAGCAGCGGGTCGAAAATTGGAGCAGTGTTCTGCTTGCCAAGGAATGATAGTGTATAGTGGGTGGGTGGTGAAACGGTAGCAGTCTATTAAGATCCCTTTGCATCCTCTGGGGTTGAAACACACCCTTTCATCTTATCTATAGAAAACATATGCAGGAAAACGAAACAATTTTTTGTTTTTCCAATTTATATGGCTGAATGTACAATATCCTAAAGAATTAAATTTGAAGGTGAAGCTTAGTTTAATCTAAATATTTTTTCTATTTTTTCCTGGCAACTAATATTCTGATGTCTTATTTGGTCCAGCTTAATTCAGAGAAGAGCCCGTTTCAGAGGACTTATGCTACTCAGGTGTGGTTATGCTCTTATCTTACGAAGCAATTATATTGTTATCTTGCATTGTGGATACTTTGAATGTCTTTTTGGCCATAAATTGCTACTTCTCCTTAGACTTGAGTTGTAAGGCTTTGCACTCGGGGATTGAAAACAAACTTCTGGCACTTATCTTATGACATGTATTTTGTGATTTATATAATAATGCCAAAAATGCTGCTTATCAATTCCCAATGATGCGTGTCAGTTGTCTTATCGGTCTCCTGTTGATATTCAAGAGATTGGACTTTCTATTTGTTTCTAGTTTGCAGCTGAATTTAGAAATTACACTCCGATCTGTTTCATATCTGCTGAAGTTTATGGTCACTTTAGCACCAGACCTGACTTAAAGTGACAGAATTGAAAAACCGGTGGATACTGCTGTGCATGCAACCGATGTAATTTGAAAAGTTGACTTGATTAGTTGAAACGAGTAGTTCAAGTGCATTTTTAGCTGTTCCCCTTCCCTGGGGTGTGTGCACAGAGAGAGAGAGAGAGAGAGAGAGAGAGAGAGAGAGAGAGAGAGAGATCTTTCTCTCCTTTAGTATTTCTTGGTAACACTTGGTGTTATTTTGAACTGTTTCAATTTGCTTCCAACCAAAAGGGTACTTGATATCCAGTTTCTAAGAGGACAACTAAATACCTACAATCCATTTCTTTTCGTAGTTGTATAAGTACCTAGGACTTTTGTTTGCATATTGGTTGCTAAGCCAATTGGTTTTTTTCTCTTATGTAGATTAAAAGAGCTGGTGAGATGGCACGCAAATTACGTTTCTTCAAGGACCAAATGTTAAAGGCTGGTCTGCCTCCTACAAAGTCTAGAAGACAAGCTGACCTCAATGTAGATGATCTAGAGGTATAATAAGATGTTTGTTGTCTAGCAAAAGATGCTTAGTATTGTATGTTTTAACACTGCTTTTGTGTGTATGCTAGGTAAAACTTGGTGAGCTCGAGGCTGAGCTGATTGAAATTAATGCGAATGGTGAAAAATTGCAGCGTTCATATAATGAACTCTTAGAATATAAGCTTGTCCTGCAAAAGGTAATAGCCCTTCTGCTTGTTCAGTCTCTCCTACCATGCAACTAGTGTTACTAGGACATCAGTTCATTCTCTATCCTCTGGTGATAGGCTGTAGGTTCTTGATTCTTTTTAAAATTTCTTATGGAAAGGCTGAAGTTTGCTATAAGGTGAAATCTAAGTTATAACAACAATGCCCCTTATTGTCAAGTGTTTGATTTTCCAGCTTGTAATGATCAGCAGGCCCTTTCATCCCTGGAGGTTAGTAGAGCAACCAACAGAAGTAACCAAAAAAAAGGAACCATATAACCGCATGTCCAAATAATATCTTATTAATATATACTTCAAACTAGTTAGTGACATTAACCTGTTAAAAAATCACAAGTTACGCATGATCAGATAATATGAGTATTGTCTGTGTACTAATGCAGGCATTATAGTTAAATATTGGATTCATACAGGTGGTTGTCTTTGATTATTATTCTAGAAGCGATTATGGATTTGATCTGTTGATACTTGATAGAGGAGTTTATAGAGTTCTCTCGCATTTGAGTTTTGTCTCGATTTGCATGTTTATCTTATTTTATACCTCTGTCATATGACTAAAAATGTATCTTTCAGGCTGGTGAGTTTTTTCATTCAGCTGAAAGCAGCGCCAGGTCGCAGCAAAGAGATGAATCCCGTCATACTGGTGATGACGCCTTGGATACACCGTTATTGGTGGACCAAGTATGGATTTCAATTTCTTTTTTCTTGTACCAGGACTAATCACTTTGTTTTACTTCTACTGAGTACAGTTCTTTTTGTATGGCTGCTCCTCAGGAATCATCAACTGATCCATCAAAGCAAGTTAAGTTGGGGTTTCTCACCGGTCTTGTTCCTAGGGGAAAGTCTTTGGCATTTGAGAGGATTCTATTTCGAGCTACTAGGGGTAATGTTTTTCTAAGGCAGGCCGTTGTTGAGAATCCTGTTACAGATCCAGTGACAGGAGAGAAGGTATTTTTCCTGCCTTTAACACACACACAGACACACGTATGTATTTTTTGTTGGGAAAAATGAGAGTCAAGTTTTTCCCTTTTTTTTTTTTTTTTTTGTTGCTGTACTACCGTTTTCTCTTTGACCTTGATTGGTTCGTGGAGTGGATTTCTTAGAAGAAAAGAACATTGGGGTTGTATGGGATAACCTCTGTACTTGTACACAAGTAGGAGATACTTTAGTTTCAGTTGCAATAAGAACTCAAATGCTCTTAGAATGATGGATATTATAAATAGTAACTGTTGACATGAGTTGGATTATGGACACCCAAGTTACCTTGAAGAATATGGATTTGCCTTGATATATACCATTTGGTCAGAATGTTAACAAAGCATTTATCACACTATTGGAAAGCAATTTATGAAGCTGAGGGCCATAAGGTTTTCGCAGGGTAGTTGTTCTTCCAAGCACGGGAAAACTAGGCTGAATATGCCAGATTGCCATTGTTTTTTATTTGCTTAGGGTTTGTTATTAGTCCTTATCTCTACCTTAGAGGACGTTTGTACTTGTGTTCACAGGCATCTTAATATTGTTTGGCAACAAAAAAAGATGAAGCGCACCTTTATGTATGAATTACCAAAAAGACTTCTACATTCAAATAATACATGGCACTGTGTTTTGGTTATATCATTTTTCTGTGTAGTTGAATACCCTGTCTCTGACTATGAATGATGATCTGCAGATTGAGAAAAATGTTTTTGTTGTATTCTATTCTGGAGAAAGAGCAAAGAACAAGATTCTTAAAATTTGTGATGCCTTTGGAGCGAATCGTTACCCTTTTACTGAGGACCTAAGTAAACAAGCTCAAACGATTAATGAGGTATGCACTGTGATTCTGCTTGGATTATTATTACTATTATTTTAGAATGAGAAGGTGGCTGCTCTCTTTGTTCTGTTACATCTTTTCTCATCCCAATTACCTTTCTGTTCATTTCTCATTGTTAATGCCTTTTTTCCCAGCATTAAGTACTGCCCATAGAAATGTTAATATTATGTCTACATTAAGTTAATTTGCTGTCTTTGAGCCCATGCTTATTTAGTCATTAAAGTGAGCCTTTTACTAGGCCAAATATTTTTTTTGCATGGTGCTTGTAAATACTCCTTTCATGAAGTAATAGGGCACAAGTCTCTATTTTCTTTTCTTATTAAGTTATCTAGCATCCATAGAAGCACCCTCACCAGCTGCATTAGTTGACTAATAGATCTATATATTAGTGATACAGCAAGGATCCTGTTAGCAGTATAACAGAATGGGGCTCTGCTAGTGATTTTTAAAAGATCGGGTTGTCTCTTTGTACTATTTCAATAATTTCATAAAACCCTATGTGTTCAGTTTCTTTATATTTTAATCAAAAATGATGAAGCTTCGATTTTAGAACAAGAATTATATATGTTTGACTTGGTTGTCTATCTGAGTTTGTGCCTTGCATTTGTGGTAGAAAGCAGCATTTGTGTTAATTTCTAGTGCATTTCATCTGATCAGATTTTTCTCTGTCACCTTCATTTGATATAACCATATATTTCAAATTCAGGTTGCAGGTAAACTTTCAGAGCTAAAGACTACAATAGATATTGGAGTTTCACACCGGGAAAGTTTGTTACAGACTATTGGCGAACATTATGAGCAATGGAACCATTTGGTGGGTATAAAACTATTTCTTCGATAAAATTAATTGATTATATGCATGGGAATATGAATAATACTGACTCAAATACATGGTATTTGTGTGTATTGCAAAATGTTGCAAAAAGTTGAGGTATTTGACAATGTTTTGTTTTATTCATGAAGGCGAGGAAGGAGAAAGCCATACACCACACTCTTAATATGCTTAGCCTCGATGTAACCAAAAAATGTCTTGTGGCTGAGGGGTGGAGTCCTATTTTTGCATCGAAGCAGGTATCCTTTGGTTTAAAAATAAAAAATAAAAGTTCTGCATGGTATGATGAGTCCTTTCTGGTGCCCAATTTGAATTAAGAGGTTTTGAATTGTGACATACAAGTCTGATATGTTGTGGAATTTTTTTCTTCAAACTGATTGTTGCAGATCCAGGAGGCATTGCAGCGGGCAGCTTTTGACTCCAATTCTCAAGTTGGAGCTATCTTCCAGGTTCTGCATACAAAGGAAGCACCACCAACATATTTCCGCACAAACAAGTTCACTTCTTCATTTCAAGAGATTGTTGATGCATATGGGTGAGTTCCACTCCAATATTGTACTGTTTTGTGCTCCTATTTGGTAAAAGAAAGGATAATGAAAGGAGTATGCGTGCACTCCTTACGTAGAACTTGTCATGTGTTAGCATGCATATGGCCCTCCCTCTTTATCTCAAAAACTGGAATTGTATTATATATAAATAACTTAAAGCTAATTGTTTTTTTTTTGTTTCTTCCCTAAAATGCTGGTGGCCCTCTTCTGGACTTGGTTAATTTGGTCCTCTTGTCCATGAGAGTCTGGCAGATATTAATACTTATTATCTTAACCTTTCATTTTTGGCACTTTCCTAGTAAGGTATAGGGTCATATACTGGAATAACGTATCCACATTAACTAGTTGGTTTCTTATGTGAATGCTCTACTCTCCCTATGTTTATTACCCCTATCATTTGACAAGATATGTCATTTGTTTGGCATTTCCTTGACCATAGTCTAGTAAGTAGTTGTACATTAATAATGTTTCAAGTAATATGTAATAGCCAAGATTAGTAATCCCTTCAATCATCGCCTGCTTTAACTCTTATATCTAGAGTAGATGCGAAAGAAGGCCAATAGTTGAAATCAATGAACCATTAGTAAGTGTGTAAGTGTGCACTTACACACTTACGAGTATTGTGAATCTTAGAATTTTAAATGATGAGGTATGATGACATTTTTGCTTTCTGAGAACAGAAATATAAACCGAGTACTGAAATGTTTTGTTTGATGTAATTGCAGTGTGGCCAAGTATCAAGAAGCAAATCCTGCTGTATATACTATCATCACATTTCCATTTCTTTTTGCTGTCATGTTTGGTGATTGGGGACATGGACTATGTTTGCTTCTTGCGACATTATATTTGATAGTCAGGGAAAGGAAATTTTCTAATGAGGTAATATTTACTTGCTTTGTAATTACTTAAATGTGTTGAAATGTCCAGTGGTCAGCAATATATAGTTGCTATATTGGACATAGAGTATACACAAAAGTATATGATATGTATATCCCGGCGATTTGTATGGTAGTTGGTTGTTCCGTCATCTTGGCTTGGTTAAACTGGAATATATCTATCCTTCTACTAATGCTCTCTTATCAAGAAAAATGTGAGCAGCAGCCATTGATGACATCTGATGCATGTTGCTTATTGCCACAATTTTATTACCAGTATTGGAACGTCTAATGTTCATAATTTTGCATGTTAAGCCACTTCAGTGGAATGTTATGAATGTTTATGCTTTCTGATCACTAGTGAGTCTAAAATCTGTGTGGACATATCTTCTGCCTTCTAATGGGGGTAAAACTCGAGTTGAAAAGTGCAAATCTAAAGGTTTTAGCATTTGCCTTAATGCTATTTTATTGTCACTTTATCGGTTTATCATAATGTTTTATGCTCTTCAACTCTAAATCTGTTGGATAATTGATTATAGCTTATGCCTAGTAATTTGAATAAAAGGTTTATAGGCTTGATTAAAAAGTAAAACATAAAAAATGAAAAATCGTACAAGTTTTGCCTTCTGTCTTAGTTCTTCTCTTCCCCGTCTTATTCAGGGTTTTCAGATGAATACATAAGTTGCAGGACTAGGATAAAATGCTATGTGTAGCTTCTGCTGTCTGGATTCTTTTCGTTGGTCTGTGTAGAATAAGGCAGAATTCCGTTATAGAAAGGCTTTAGTTAGTCAACACTTGGACATTTGATATTGGCTAAAGCTATCCCTTCTAAAAATGTGTCAACTCCCTTAACCATGCAATTGCTGTGTTTTTATCTTCATGAGCATGTTGCTCTGTGTTTTTGTTGTTTGTTGTGGTTAGTTCCTCTTTTCATTTTGTTATTTGACGTGAAAACACATGGGGAATTTTAGTTTTGTTGGTAGGTAATCTATGAGCTATTTCTCATCACTTGCAGTATCAATTTTATCTTCCATGTTCGATTCTAATTGAATACAGTTATACTTTTACAGAAACTTGGAGATATCATGGAGATGGCATTTGGTGGCCGTTATGTTATTCTATTGATGTCAATTTTCTCAATCTACACTGGTTTCATCTATAATGAGTTCTTCTCTGTCCCATTTGAACTGTTTGGTCGCTCAGCATATGCATGCCGTGATCTTTCTTGCAGGTACAACCTTAAAACTTTTGGTATTATATCTTCTGCTGGATCCTCTCTTTGAGGTTCTGATAGTAAACTGAAATGTTTTGTTTGCAGAGATGCCACTACTGCTGGCTTGATTAAGGTGGGTCCCACATACCCATTTGGTCTGGATCCTGTGTGGCATGGATCTCGCAGTGAGCTGCCATTCTTAAACTCATTGAAGATGAAAATGTCAATTCTTATTGGGGTGGTCCAAATGAACCTTGGAATTGTGATAAGTTATTTCAATGCAAAGTTCTTTCAAAATGGTCTGAATGTTTGGTAAGCTGCGCATTTCTTACTGACTTTTTAATGAAGATGTCAATTTGACCATTAAGGCAGCAAGTTTATACACTGTAAATGTGAGTTGTTCACATATATACTGTGAATACTTGCATCTGTTGTATCACTAGTTGCTTTTGTACTCTTTCACCCTACTGTTTTTTGCTTGTATTCATTCTTGTCCTGCATTGATCCAGGTTCCAGTTTGTCCCTCAGCTGATATTCTTAAACAGTCTATTTGGCTACTTGTCTGTTCTGATTGTTATGAAGTGGTGGACTGGTTCAAAAGTTGATCTATACCATGTAATGATATATATGTTCCTCAGTCCTACTGATGAGCTAGGTGAAAATCAGCTTTTCAGTGGTCAGAAAACAGTTCAGGTAGTCCCTCTTACCACTCTTGTTTATATGTTATAATCTGACATGCTAGAAATCAGCTATTCTTCAAGAATATTAGAAAGGATATTATTCAAATTGCTTTTGCAGCTGCAATATGGTTGTTTCTTATGACTATTGATATGAAACAAAACAAGAAAAGAATCACTTTTTCAAACATCATTTGCTGGAAACCTCCCCCTAAAGATATTATTAAACTAAATTTCGATGGTTCTCTTTAGGGTTTTTACCATGAGTAGAGTCTGAACTATTTAGCACCAAACTCAATAGTACCCAAACTTTAAAAACGATCAAATAGGTACTGAACTCTAAAACCAAATAAAAAAGATACCTCTGTCAAAATTCGGTCTATTCCTCGTGAAATATGAAGGCAAGTATGACCTTTCACATGAAAATTACTTTCATGACCTTGTACCTCTCTCTCTCTGTAAAGAATAGTAGTGTATTGATTATATTTCATTTTCTTTTACCAGTTAGTGCTATTAGGTTTGGCTCTTATAGCTGTACCATGGATGCTGCTTCCAAAGCCTTTCCTCATGAAGAAGCAACATGAAGCTGTATGTTTGCTGACATCCTTTCACTAGTTTCTCTCAGTCATTTTGATCCATCACTTTTTCTTCTTAAATTGTTCTGCTCTGCTGTTTCTGATATTATGTTGTTTCAGAGTCACCAAGGCCAATCATATGCTCTACTTGAGAGCACTGAGGAGAGTTTGCAAGTGAATTCAAACCATGATGCCCATGGTCATGAGGAGTTTGAATTTAGTGAAATTTTTGTACATCAACTCATACACACAATAGAGTTTGTACTTGGAGCGGTCTCAAATACAGCTTCCTATCTTCGACTATGGGCCCTAAGGTAGTCTCTGGCTCTTTTCATAAGAATTTTATGTCTGTCCATTGTGCATGCATATACTCAAGTGTTTGTATATGACTCACAAATGCAAGCTTACAGCTGCATGTAAATGTATGCCTGCTTTTCTACAAGTACGGCATTCTATATTAAGAAGTTTGAAATCATATGAACTTTCCAGCTTTTGTTGAGTGTGATATTAAAAAATAGGAAAATTTGCATCTATGTCAAGTTGTTGACCTTTTTTCTCTGCAGAATTTAATTTGTCATTCTGCCTAATTGTTGAACCATGCATGCCGTTGTTTTAAGATTAGTCATCAATCATAATGGAACCCTATTCACTGCTGATGGCTGTTAAATACGATATTCTTTTCCAATTTGTGTTGCTTGGGTTCTACTGCGTAAAGATTTTTTGTTTTTGTTTTGTTCATAACTTAAAGTGATAACAAATAGAATATGGGAATAAGTTGTATATGCGGATTTTATATTATCATCCATTTGCACAATGAATGCTAATTTGCATTTCTGTCTTGAACAGTCTTGCTCATTCAGAATTATCCAGTGTGTTCTATGACAAGGTTCTCGTAATGGCTTTTGGGTATGTACTCATTCTATAGTGCAGTCGTTTTTCAATACAAATTCTTTGTCGACTCTTGGGTGTAGAGAATAGATGAGTGACCATAATTGACCAATGAGCATCCAATTCATGCCATTGGAGGAGTTCCTGCCCATGTTATTTATGTTTATGCATCTGTATATTCTACCTACACCCAAGGAGTTGATAGTTGAGGACTAGTCTTGCTAAATATGTACAAACTAAATTTATGTTTCTCACAGGTTCAACAATTGGGTTATACGTATTGTGGGCATCTTGGTCTTCGTTTGCGCCACTGTTGGTGTTTTGCTACTGATGGAAACTCTCAGTGCTTTCCTTCATGCTTTGCGACTTCACTGGGTGGAATTCCAAAACAAGTTTTACGAGGGAGATGGTTACAAGTTCTATCCATTCTCATTTGTATTGCATGACGATGAAGACGAGTGATACCCTAAATCAAGCCATAGGCAGTGTTTAAGCCGTGGAATTGAGTGTGAATAGTTGGTTATGAACTCAAGTTGATTCTTTCATTTGAACAGTACAAGAAGGCAATTGTGGTGCCCCATGAAGGAGTTGGCGGATGGTTTTCAAATTATCAGCCCTTCAGTATTTTTATTTGTTGTTGGAGGAATAAGCAGTTTAGGCCAGCATCTTCATCTGTAGTGGCAGTTGTGACCGTGTGTAATAATGGGAATGGGTTAATCATCTTTCTATTTATATATTTATTATTTATTATTAGGCGAAGCCAAAACATTGTTTACTTGGTGTTTTTGTTTCAAATTTATTCTCCTTGCAAATGATATGGGTTTCCCTACAACTAATAGCTTCAATACGTAGTTCCTACCCTAAAAGGGTACCATTAAAGTCCATATTAAAGTGAGTAAACACAAACTCATGCCGATTTTAGTCCAAGGAGCGCAGGGCAATTGCACACTATAATAGAAACCTTCTCATTATCCATTGCAGATTTTAATAGAATGAGAGATGTTGATTGATTCACTTTGCGTATGATTCATATTTGATAACCATAAACCTGAATCGAATGTTTCAATAGGTAAATTACTCGCATATACAAATTTTCCCTCAAGTGACAGTTGACATATATAAAATTTGGGCAAATTACTGTTTAGTCCCTGAAGTATGCCCTCGTTCTCGTTTCAATCCCTGCATTTCTAATTTAATCCCAAAAGTCCCTGAATTCACAATTTTCAATCCAACCGGTCCATTCCCTCCGTTTCCTCCGGTTGCTTGATGACGTGTCAGTTATGTACTTGCCAACTCAACGCCACGTAAGACACCGATTGTGTAAAGTGACGAAAGTGCCCATGGCCTCAGTTTCTTCCAAAATTTGGAAACAAACACTCAAAGCAAATCCAACCTGAGAGGGACTCCCTCAATTCAAAAGAGACCAGCCAAATCAAACCCAACCAACACAAAAAACCAAAAAAAAAGAAGAAGAAGAAAACCAGAGGAGCTGTGAAAGCTTATGATGGGAGTGTCCTTACTGAGGTGAGGCAAATTGTCGGAGATGCTAATGTGGAGGGGGGCGAGCGGAGCTCCCATGACTCCAAGCAAGTCTCAGATCAGACCTTCGGTTGTTCTGAGTTGCCGAATTCATCGAAGAAGTCCGGGAGAGTGCGCATCCACTGGCCCAGACTAGACCCGACCGGCTTCGACTCCCCGATTTCCTCGCTGTCCGAATCTGGACCCTCCATGACTGGCCTGAGGCTCTTGGATCTCCTGATCAATGGCTCCAGTTGCTCGACCAACTAGCCGTGGCCTCTACCGTCGTGGTGGCTGTGTTGCTTCTTCCGGCGGAGCAGACCCGACTTGGGGGAGCCGGAGCAGGCGGGGCTGGTGAAGCGGGAGCGAGAGGGACTGAGGCCGCGAACCACCTCATCTTTAAGAGCAGAGAAGAACCCCTGCTTTTTCTCTATTTGTGGATAGTCGGTTTCAGACTTTAGGCTAATTCTTTCCTCCTGACCCAGTTTCTTGGTTGAAAGGGGAAATGGATTTATGAGAGGAGAGGGTGTAGGCGGTATTGTTCAGATAGGTGATACCCAATGTTGGGTGGTTATGAAGGTCAGTGAAAGAGGCAGAGGTCATGGGTGCCCAGAGAAAATGTTTGGGCGTTCACTCTGATGGTGCGTGGGCTATTTTTGGACGTCGCCGGATGATGGAGAGGCTGCCAGTGGATTGTTGGAGCCCGCTAAGCACGATGGTGGTTGAGGTGAGGCACGATGGTGCCTAGATTTCCACTGGTGGAGGAGAGAGAGAGAAACTCAGATCTATTTTCTCTCTCCTCGAGTTCTCTCACGCTAGGTCTGAAACTACTGTAATAGAGGCCATGGACATTTTCGTCACTTTACACAATTGGTGTCTTACGTGGCGCTGAGTTGGCAAGTACATAACTGACACGTCATCAAGCAACCGGAGGAAACGGAGGGAATGGACCGGTTGGATTGAAAATTGTGAGTTCAGGGACTTTTGGGATTAAATTAGAAAGACAAGGACTGAAATGAGGACGAGGGCATACTTCAGGGACTAAACAGTAGTTTGCCCATAAAATTTTCTCCATGACTTCGACCATATATCGTTAAGATATAAAATATTGTTATTAACGTTCCTTTACTTTTTTCTTTTCTTTTTTTCATTACACTCAAGTTTAGATTTAAATAACAAATATTATTTTTTCTTCAATCAATTAAAAAGAGAAAAAATGTCTTCATTCTACTAATTCTTAGATTACAATTGATTGTTGTTCAACACCAGATCACGTTGAATCCCAATTCTCAAAATTGCTCAACCTGCAAATAAAAAGAAAAGTGCAAAACCAAAGCAATACACATGTAATGCAATCAGTAGAATTAGATCAATAGATTGCACATACATATGGGGGTGCATAGAAAATCTCTTGCATTAACACATCCATATGAATTTGAAGTTTGTTGTACTCATGCAAATTATGAAAATATAATGTGAAAATTAAATTTTTAATATTGTGTGTGTGTGTGTGATTCTTCTGGAGGTGACAAAGACAAGCAGAAAAAAGTGGAGGAGGAAAAAATGGTTTCATTTTGAAGAGTTTTGGTTGCATGAGGAGGAGTGTAAGGCAGTTGTTGAGGTTGGATTGGAGAGTGCAACGACAATGGACCCTTTCACCAGGGTTAGTAATAAAATTTCGAATACTCGCCACGCATTGGTTGAGTGGAGTAAAGCGAAGTTTGGGAGTTTGAAGAGGGAAATAGAGGAGGTCCGTGCTAAGCTTGCGGTATTTTTTGACCAATCTCTTGCAGCGCTGCCTGGGGAGGATAGATTGCGCCTTGAATTGAAGTTGCAGGAGCTCCTCCAAAAAGAGCAAATTTTCTGGAAACAAAGGTCCAGGATTCTCTGGTTGTCGGAGGGAGATATGAATACGCGGTACTTTCATCAATGTGCTTTAAATAGGAAAAAGAAGAACCTGATTAAACGGCTTAGAGATGTAAACGGTGTGTGGAGAACAGATGATAAGGAGATTCAAGATGTCGTCCTTAGTTACTACAAAGAATTGTTCCAGAGGTCGTACCCAGCTAATATGGGTGAGGTAACCGATACCTTACCTAGGGTTATCACCGAGGAGATGAATGTAGACTTGACTAAAGATGTTTCGAATGAGGAAGTGTCGATGGCGTTGAAGCAAATGAAGCTTTCAAAAGCTCCAATCCCAGAGGGCTTTGCTCCTTGTTTCTACCAGTAGTTCTGGTCCATAGTAGAGGGAGATGTAGTTGAGGTAGTTAGGGCATTTTTAGACTCACAAGAGTATTTGCAGCAGATTAACTATACATATTACCCTGATACCCAAAGTCAAGGCACCGAAAACAATCAGCCAACTTAGGCCCATCAGCCTATGTAACGTGCTCCTAAAGATTGGTTCCAAAGTATTAGCAAACAGGTTGAAGCCCTTGCTGGGGGAGCTGATCTCACCACGCCAGAGTACATTTGTGTTGGGCCGGTTGATTTCTGATAATTCTTTGATTGATTTTGAAGTTTCACATTTCTTAAAGAGGCTACGAGGTGGACGTGTAGGGTTCTGTGCCCTGAAATTAGATATGAGCAAGGCATACAGCAGAGTCGAATGGCCATTTCTGAAAGAAGTTATGAAGCAGTTAGGGTTTGATGAAAGGTGGGTGGCTATGATCATGAGGTGTGTTAGGACGATGACCTACTCGTTCTTAATTAATGGTGAAGTTAGAGGGGTGTTGAGACTGTCTCGTGGGTTGAGGCAGGGGGACTCAATATCCCCATACTTGTTCCTGCAGTGTGCAGAAGCATTATCAAGGATTATTTCCATTTCTGAAGCTCAAGACCGTTTACATGGTATTGCGATATGCTTAGGAGCTCAAATTATCAGTAATCTGTTTTCGCAGATGACTTATTTGTTTTGTTCAGAGCACAGGACGAAGAGTGTGTTGTAGTACGAGAGATACTTTTGATTTATGAATGGGTTTTAGGGCAACAAGTTAATTTTCAGAAGCGTTGTGTGTCGTTTAGCCGTAATATTCCTCTTCATCTACATATTGAGCTCGCAGATAGGCTACGGGTGATGAGAGTTGCAAAGCATGATCGCTAGCTATTCCAAAAGTGAGGCATTCAACTTTATTACCGAGAAGATTGAGAAACAAACTAAAGGGTGGAGTGATAAAACCTTGAGCGTTGCTGGGAAGAAAACCCTAAATAAAGCTGTGCTTTCTATGCTTCAATCTATCCCTACCTACATCATGGGCTATTTTGAATTGCCAAAGCATCTGTGCCTTACTATGCACAAGCTACTGGCTAGGTTTTGGGGGGGGGGGGGGGGGGTGGAGGAAAATCCATTGACTTTCTTGGGATTGTTTGTGTCAGCCTAAAAGCGTGGGAGGCATGGGTTTTAGGAACAAGTTCCAGTTAAATAGAGTGTTATTGGTGAAACAAGGGTGGAGGATCTTGCACAGGCCTGAGGCCCTTGTGACGAAGCTGTTAAAGGTAAGGTACTTCCCAAACTCAGATTTTTTACATGCTAGGTGGTGATGCTTCATATGCATGGAGGGGCCTGTTGGTGGGGAGGGGTGAGGTATGGATGAAGGACTTGCGGTTTCAGGTGGGGAATGGCGAAGACATAAAGGTATTGACTGATCCTTGACTTCCTTTGCCCTATCATTTTAAACCCTATTCACAACCAATGGAGGGGACTAGAGGACTGGCGGGTTTGTGAGCTAATTGATACTGAGGCTTTGGAGTGGACAAAATCGGTTACTGAGGAGTTGTTTTCAGCTGAAGAAGTAAGCCATCATACTTCAAATTCCTTTGAGCCTGAGAAACATCAGTGATAAGGTGTCGTGGCATTTTGATAAGCATGTCTACAGCGTCAAGTACGGGTACCACGTTGCTCGACTAACGGAGAGCATTTCCTGGAGTGTATCATCATCAGAAGGTTCAAGGGTTAGTATAGGCAGTTATTGGAGGAAGATTTGGGGGTTAAGGATTCCACCAAAGGTAAAGGCTTTTATTTGGAGGTTGTGTAGGTAGGTTATACCCACCAGGGCAGCACTGTTGCGCAGATTTTTTAAACTAGAGGTCAAGTGTGCGTTTTTCTGTGATCGGGTAGAGGACAGTTTGCATTTGTTTCGGTATTGCCCAGTGATGAAAACCTTTTGGATGCATAACCCTCTTCATCTTAAGTGTTGGTCGTTCCCTGCATCCAATATAGCTGACTGGGTGTTTCTGGTGATGGGTAGCTTAACGGTGAAGCAATAAGAAGTGTTCTTCATATCTCTCTGGGGAGTTTAATTGGTGTGAGTGGAACAATCTAGTATGGAAGGAGGGACCTGCAATCCACTTAATATGTTGGTTTGGGTTTTGCAATTTCTGGATGATTATTAGAGGGTTCATTCCAAGACAGCCCAGAAGAAGAAGTTGCCTATGGCTAAATGGTGTTGCCCCCCAGTGGGTGTCTTAAGATTAATGTTGATGGCTCGTTTGTGGAGGGTGCTGGGGTAGGTGGCATTGGAGTGATAACCAGGGATGGATTTAGGAACTGTGAGGCGGCTCTTGCACATCATGTGCCTTTTGCAAGCTCGGCAGTGCACATGGAGGCAGAGGCTCATCGGGCCGGTCTACTAGTTGCAATCTAGCAAGGATGGAATGAAGTAGAGATAGAGAGTGACTCTGCTTTGTTGATCATCGCCCTGGCTACAGAAGGTATGGATGTGGCTGAGGTAAGCTTAATCAATCATGATTGTCGTCATTAATTGAGGACTTTCAACTTAGTGTCCCTTAGACACATCTTTCGTGAAGCAAATGGTGTCGCCAAGAGGCTTGCGCACCTTGCTAGGTCATTGAGTTTAGATGTGCTAGGTCATCGAGTTTAGATGAATTTTAGGTTGGTGATACTCTTGATATTATTCAGGATGTCCTTATTGATGATGGGTGTATTTTAACACGAGGTAGAGGCTCTATGTTTCCCTCGTTGTACTATCCTAATTTAGATAATAATAACACTGGTGGGGGAATCACTACTCCTACCTAATGGGCGTCTTTGCCCTCTTCAGAAAAAACAAACACACACACACACACACAATAGTTCATTTTGTGGTGCAAAAAGTTGTCTGTACACAAATTTAATCAAATTAATTGAAGGCAACTAATCATCTTTACACTACAGTATCTCTAATGAAGATATCTTTTGCCACATGGAGTGCCCTGTCAAGCCCCGATTTTTAAACATAAATAAAAATGGATATATAATTCCATAATTATATATGTGTGTTGGTTTAGCCATCAATACAAAATACCTGGAAAACTTTTTTCTTTTAAACCAATTACATACTGATGCTCTGAACCCACAATGTCAATATATACCTGCTCCGCAGAGTCATATATTACACAAGTTTACAAATTAAAATGCTCCTTAGAGCTTATTACAAGCGGAAGTCTTAATAACGGTTAAGTCACAAAATTGACTTCCTACCGTAAAGCTACTAGCATGCTACTTCAGTTTCAGCCACGATTACTCTGATCTGCAGGATTAACCCCTACACCATTGAATAGTGCACCGGGTTACCACACAACAAACCTGGTAAGCTTATGAAAGCTCGTATGAGTAACTCAAAGCACACACGCACAACTCACCAAATGAGGAAAAACTATCAACTCGCGAAAAAGGAACACACACCCTGTTTTCCTAAAACAACACATTCTTTTCCCAAAAGAAAACAACACAAGCCGTCCCATGCCAAAAATCATATTAATTGAAACTCTAACAATTTAAATATGATACACAAGTCCACCCCGGACATTTAAAAGAAAGAATCTCTGAAAATCCCTTTTGAAATACTTTCTCAAATCAATAAAGTCACCCCATGACAAATCATATTAATTGAAAGTCTAACAATTAAATATGCATTTTCCCAAAGCTCACAACAAAAGTCACCCCGTGACAAAATCATATAAATTGAAACTCTGACAATTTAAATATGACCACAAGTCCCACTTGGACATTTAAAAGAAAGAATCCCCGAAACTTCTTTTTAAAACACGTACTCATGAGCATCAAGTAGCTCCCCGCTACTCCCCATGATGTACAATGGCAACAGACTAGAGCTCTAACTGATCGCATCCACTCACTCGGCCAAAGGCGTGAAGTCCCAATATATATATATGCCCGAGGTCACTCCTAACAACCCCGAATCCTCAGACCTCCCCTGTCATCAGATCAAAACATTTAAAAGAGGTCACTCAGGACCAAATGTTACTCAACTCTCAAAAGGAGATGTCACCCCGTGACCTCCGATCATCAGACCTCCCCGGTCTCCAGATCAAAATATTAAGCAAGTTGCTCTGGACCCAAAATGTTAAACCAAAACAAAACGATATGTCACCCAGTGACCTTCGAATCTCCAGACCCCCGGTCATCAGTTTCAAAACATTAAGTAAGTCACTCTGGAACCAAAATGTTAAATCAAATCAAAAGGAGATATCACCACTTGTGACTCTCAGATCTTCAGACCCCCCCGGTTGTTAGATCAAAACGTTCAAATCACATTAAAGCAACTCACACCAAATCTTTACACTTTTCAAACAATAGAAATTCCTAATTCCTAAAACAATGTTTCCCGAAAAGTCAAGCCTCAAAACAATAGAATGAAACCCATCAATCCCTATTGCTTAAATCACTCATCAACCCATAAGGTGGTGATTATATCGTAAAGGTGAACCTAGGCCAAGGTGACACGTTACAATTCAGCTAGAGCTCTAGTTTGTCTGCCATTGTGTGACATGAAAGCAGCGAGTTGGGTTACTCGTGATCATGAACACGGGTTGGAGAGTTGTCTGCCATTGTGTGGCATGAAAGCAGCGAGTTGGGTTACTCGTGATCATGAACATGGGTTGGAGAGTTGTCTGCCATTGTGTGACATGAAAGTAGCGAGTTGGGTAACTCGTGATCATGAACACGGGCTGGAGGTTATGAGGTGTCGAGTGGTGAGACTTTATTTGAAATGGTTTGAAATTGGTAGTGATGTTTGTTTTGTGTTGAAAATGTTGTGATTAAGATGTGTCTTTGTGGTTTTTTTAAATTACTCACGAGCTTTGCCAAAAACTTACCAGATTTTGTGTTTGCAATCCTGGTACACTATTCAAACGGTGTAGCGGATAACACTGCAGGTCAGGAGTATCAGGGTGGAGATCGAGCAGAGTAGGACATCGGTGTTAAGTGCTGCACTTAACCTATTTTGGTGTGATGTAGACTCTTTCGGACTTAACATTTTATTTTTGTTGGGTTTGTAATAATTGATTCGAGAGTTAGTTTACTACGAGGTTTGTATTATGGTTTGTGAGATGCTGGTTAAGAAAAAAATTCAGGACGTTATTTGTATTGGTTATTATTCATGTTTCGGATTTGAATTTGTTATTCAAAATTCGGGGCGTGACATTCTCAAGCTCAAAAACATCGCTACGCACGCCTGCATTAACACGCTTGTGCGCTGGGATTGTTTTATTTTTCTCGCAACCAAGTATGTTATCTTTTATTTATTTTCATACTATGGTATATATATTTCATTATTTATAATTAGAACTTTTGAGCATGTTTAGTTAGATAATTTTGATCTTTTTAAGCATGTTTGTTATTTATGTTTTACATAATTATGTTTAAGCATGTTTTAATTATGCTATAGTTTATGCTTTGTTTTTGAACATGCCATATATATCTTGTTATATATTATTTATGCAATTGTGAGCATGTTTTGTGAATTTTATTTACTCTTATATAATTATTCCTAAGCATGCCTTTATATTACGCTATTGTTTATATTTTATTTTACGCATGATATATTATTGCTATTATTATGTGTAACATATATTTTGGTATATATTTGTGAAATTTGAGCATGCCATGTAATTTTTTTTATATTTATATATATGCTATATTTATTATTAAATGTGTTATAGTTATTTTTGTAATGCAACATATAAATTCCGTTTTACCATGATAATGAAAATTCATGCGCATTATCCATACACACTTACTGTGATAAAGCATTTTCACATAGCATTGAAAGAAAAAATCTGACCATTACGAATCTTGGTCTTGAAATCTAATTCACATTTTTGGAAAATAATTTACGTGGATGTCTTTATGACTGCGTAATTTATATCTTCTCTCTTGTTTATGTAGATGGCTGATCCAACTCGACCTGAATTTGACATCTTGGACTCAGAAGGACTTGAGTACCATCGTTGGATTTCTGATGTGGAAACTGCCTTTGTGGCAAAGGACTACACTGGCACCATTACCGACCCCAAAGATGATGAACTATCTAATAAGGTGAAAGCAAATGCCTTAATGTTTCTGAGGTGACATATCGATCCTAGCCTATGCTGGGAGTACCTTCAGTTGAAGACACCCAAAGAATTGTGGGATGCCCTTAAGGGACGTTTTGGGAACATTCATGACACTTTGCTTCCAGAACTGGCCGTTCAGTGGAATGGAATCCGATTGCTTGACTATAAAAAGGTCAATGACTTCAACAAGGACATGTTGCGCTTAAAGGCACGTCTCAATTTCTGTGGAAGGGAAATCACAGAAGATGATATGATCTACAAGACTCTTAACACCTTTCCTACTTCAGTATTTATACTAGCAAACCAGTATAAGTTGGAGTATGACAACAAAAGAATCACAACCTTCAATAAGTTGATAAGCCTACTGCAAGTGGCTGAAAGACATAATGAGGTTCTCTTGAACAATAATGGCAGGCCCACTGGGACAAAGAAAATTTCCGAGGCTAATTATGGAAAAATGAAAGTTGGAAAGAACTCTCATGCAAGGGGGTTTAGACGTGCTGCTGATCCCTACCCACATGGCAACAATGCACCACGTGGAAAGGGAAATGAGGATCGTGAAAACAAGACGCAAAAGGAAAGAGTTGACAATGCACCGTGCTATAGGTGTGGATTCATTGGGCATTGGTACAAGAACTGCCAAGCAAACAACAGAATAGCAGCCAATTACAAGAGGTATAGAGAGTCTAAAGAACAAGAGGTTCACTATATGGAAGAAGGAGGTCATGACCACCTAGACATCAACCTTACAATTGCAGACTCCAATGGCAAAGAGGAACTTGCTAAGTCAATGGATGCTCTCAATCTTGACTGATCTGCTTTATTCATTTTATTTTCCAGAGACAATTGTGAAGGCATAATGCCTCATTTTTAATTAGACTACTACTTGGTCTTAAAGTTTATTTCAATAACGGTTTGATAAATTAGATTTCTGAACAAGACCTTGATTGGATTATCGTTGGCTTACTAATAAATTTCAGATTTTATTCTGAAGCATTGAATTTATCCGATTTTATTTACTACATGCATGGTTCGAAATAGCACTATAAAGATGTAAAGCAATGCATCTAGAAAAATGAAAAATTATTAGAATGAAAAGAATATCATTCTACGCAAATAGAAATACTCTAATATGAGCTATATTTTCTAAATACCTCACATTTATTTGTAGGAATGAATGGAGGAGAACTTGAGTGCTTAATTGATAGTGGGACTACCCACACAATATTAAGAAATAGGCAATTATTCATTGAATCAATATCCTATAATTTCTCTGTGACTACGATGATTGGATCATCACCAGTAATAAAAGGGCGAGGAACTGCCAAATTTTTGCTGCTTAATGGCACAACATTTCAAGTCACAGACGCTTTATATGCACCAAGAGCTAATCGGACCTTGTTAAGTTTCAAAGTTGTTTGTACCAACAGTTATCCAGTAGAAACACACTGTGAGAATGGAACTGAATACCTTGATATTAACTCTAATGAATGTGGAAGGAAACGCATTTTAGAGAAACTTATGAGTCAATCTAGTGGACTGTACCTCACTATGATTCAGATAATTGAATCCTATGTTGTCACCAACAATGAAATGTGGGACACTAACTCATACAGCCTTCGGCATGACCGCCTAGGGCACCTCGGTCGTGACAAGATGATCCGTATTTTAAAGAACTCATATGGACATCCATTCTTTCGAGTGAAAAATAAAATGGGAGAAAAGTTCGCCACACTGCAAGGTGTCGGTCCTAGTACTGCTCAAATGCAACCATTGCCTTCTGAAGTACCAGAAGCACTACCTCCCTCCCATTATGCCTCATTGACTATTTAAAAGGCACATCACTCGTTTTGTAAAGCCTGCTCTTTAGCAAAAACTGGATCGAGACCTTCCCATGTTAAAGATACAAAACAAAACATTCCATTCTTACAAAGGATTCAAGGAGATATCTGTGGACCTATCCATCCAGAATGCGAACCATTCAAGTACTTTATGGTTCTGGTGGATACTTCGACAATCTGGTCACATGTCATTTTATTGTCCATAAGAAATGCTGCATTTGCAAAATTCCTAGCATAGATTATAGGTTTAAGGGCTCACCACCCTGATCATGCTATCAAGTCTATAAGACTTGATAACGCTGGAGAGTTTACATCAAAAGCATTTGATGCTTATTGCATGTCTATTGGATCGATGTGGAGCATCTTGTACCCTATGTGCATACACAAAATGGTCTCACAGAAGCCACCATCGAAATGCTACAGTTGGTGGCTAGGGCATTGGTTATGCGCACCAACCTGCCTATTTCTGCATGGGCTAGGGCATTGGTTATGCGCACCAACCTGCCTATCGGTTTTTTAGTGTGTTTCGGGAGTTTCGGAATTAAATGGTTTTTGTTAATTTGTGTGTTGAATCGAGGTTATACTTGCTTTACGTGATTGACAGTACATTCGGTAATTTATCTTGACTGTTAGAGAAGACGCAACAGGAGTTAGATGTGATGACCTGAATTTCTGTTATGTAATTTTGGTAATTAATAATTGACCAGTTGTATGAATAATTGTTATTCTGCTTTATTCGTAGGTTGTATGTGAAGTGGAATGGTTTTCATACGTGTAATTATTCGAATTTCATAGTTTAGGGGGTCGTGTGATGTTTGACTTTTTATATGTTGGGATTCTCGGAAAACTTCCTTCATGAAAGTTGGATAGTGCGTCGATACGAGTTCGTGGACAGGTGGAACGCAGGATTTGAAGTTCGTATGAGAAAGTTATGGCTATCGGAAGAAGTTTCCATTTTAGTATAAATGGAGAAAATCAGAAAATGAATTCATAATTTCCACTTTCCTTTTCCGGAAGCCATCTTTTCTCTCTCTCTTCTCTCTCGGTCGACTCCTTCAGAAACGAAAATTTCCGCCTGACCCGACCTGAACTCGGCTATCCGACCAGGCCGGAACTCGAAGCTCCAGTGGTCTCTGGCCGTGAAATTTGGTCAACTGGTTTGTCTCCTCCTTCTGGTCGTCTCTGTGGCATCCTCTAGCACAGAGTAGAGATATTGGGTCCTGCGATTGTGCAGGAGACCACTGACAAGATTTCGATTATCAGAGACAGGATTCGAACAACATAGAGTGGACAGAAGAGTTATGCAGATTTGAAAAGGAGGCAGGTTGAGTTTAATGAGGGTGATCATGTGTTCTTGAAGGTCTCACCCATGAAGGGTGTGGTGAAATTTGGCAAGAAAGGGAAGTTATCACCAAGGTTTGTTGGACCTTTTGAAATTCTGGAAAAGGTAGGAGATTTGGCTTATAGGCTTGCCTTACCTCCTAGTATGTCTGGTGTGCATAATGTGTTCCATGTGTCTATGTTGAGGAAGTATGTCTAGGATGAGTCACATGTGATCGATTATGGCACGATTAAGGTGCATGCGGATACGACCTTTGTTGTTGAACCTGTTCGTATTTTGGATAGGTCAACAAAGTAACTTCGAAGGAAGGAAGTTGACTTGGTCAAGCTATTGTGGAGTCACCATGACGAGGGTGATGCTTCTTGGGAGTTGGAGTCGGATATGAGAGCGAAGTACCCACAGTTGTTTGTTGATGAGCAAGCGTGAATTTTGGGACGAAATTCCTTTAAGGATGGTAGACTTTGATGACCTGGATTTCTGTTATGTAATTTTGGTAATTAATAATGGACCAGTTGTACGAATAATTGTTATTCTGCTTTATTCGTAGGTTGTATGTGAAGTGGAATGGTTTTCGTACGTGTAATTATTCGAATTTCACAGTTTAGGGGGTCGTGTGATGTTTGACTTTTTATACGTTGGGATTCTCGGAAAACTTCCTTCACGAAAGTTGTAGAGTGCGTCGATACGAGTTCGCGGACAGGTGGAACGTGGGATTTGGAGTTTGTATGAGAAAGTTATGGCTATCGGAAGAAGTTTCCGTTTTAGTATAAATAGAGAAAATCAGAAAATGAATTCATAATTTCCACTTTCATTTTCCGGAAACCATCTTTTCTCTCTCTCTCTTCTCTCTCAATCGACTCCTTCAGAAACGAAAATTTCCTCCTGACCCGACCCGGCCGGAACTCGCAGCTGCGGTAGTCTCTGGCCTTGAAATTTGGTCAGCTGGTTCGTCTCCTCATTCTGATCGTCTCTGTGGCATCCTCTAGCGGCGATATCCACCGTGTACGGCGCAGTTGGTGTTTTCGGACCCAGCTGGAAAACACAGCTCCAGCCACTTCGTGGCTTCATGCTTCCTTGGTTGAGTTCAGAGAAGGCTCCCTGATCGATTTATGCTGTTTGTTTTTATCGAGTTACGTGGAAATCGGTTCAACTCAGTTTGAGCAATAATCCAAAGCTTTTGAGGTAGTTTTCGACCCTTTATGCTTGTTTTTTGACTTCGAGCTAGTTATGAAAATTCACAAGCATGCTTAAATGAACAGTCTTGATGTTGGGAGTTTTGTGAAATAGTGAGTTTTGGCCGACGGTGGTGCACCACCGCCTGTGGTGGCTTTCCGGCCATGTAGGGAACTGTTTTTGGTATTATATATGTTCTACTCGTTGATACGAGCGTTTCGATATATAATATGCAAATTTTGGATTTCGTATGAAATTGTTATGATTTTTACAGTTTCATACTGATCGATTATTCGATCCGTGAGGATTCGAGCGTCCGATTGACTTTTTGTTTGGTCTTATCGATCGTGGACGTATTCCGTATTCCGGAGACTTTGGGAGGTCTCGGATGTGGTTTTTCCTCGATTGGCTCTACTTTGGGGATTTTAGTTCAAAACAGGGGTTTCGAACTTAAATCAAATGTGAATCGTTACTAAGTTGGAACAGTATGTGATTAGGTACTTGACGAAGTACATTGGACGGTTATTTTATGGATTGGCGGCTTTGTGCTTTATTGAAGACGCAGCGGGAGTTTCGAGGTGAGTAATCTCACAAGGTTCTTTATGAACGGAATTACCATTATTGTTTTGGCGTTAATCATTTAACTGCAAACTATAGTTGGTATTAGTAGGCATTCCTGAGCGATTGACTACGTATATATATATTTACGTGATATATATATATATCCTTGTGGATGATTGTGATGAATAATATGCATAAGGGTGTTCATATTATTTTTGAATGTGACTTTTCAGGAAACAATATTGTGGAAAAAGATGTTTTCTATTGTTTGAAAAGTATCGGGACTGATGTTACATTTTTGAGTCAAGCGTGACTCATTTTAGATGTATTGGTCTTTGTACCAAGGGTCATAGATGGTGAGCAGGGATTAGGAAAGCCGAAACTAGAAGTTTGTAACGTTTTTAGGTCGGTTGTGACTTACTAAACGTTTGACTTTAAGACCAAATATGGTCTAAAGAGATTATATGTCACATATGGTGACAGGTTGCGGACGGTGACCTTGATGTTTGAGTTCATGACCAGACGGGGTCTGAAGATCATATGTCACAGATGGTGACAGGGCACAGATGGTGACAGGTCACTAATGGTGACAGGTCACTAATGGTGACAGGTCACAGATGGTGACCTTACTGTTGATTATGAGACCAGACGGGGTCTGAAAACCACATGTCATAGATGGTGACCAAGGCAGGAAACAGGTAATCAGGTTGGTGGCCGGACGAGTGGTTACAATTTCAATAGAGTAATAGTCTGTCTGCCATTATAGATTATGGGGGTAACGGTCGAGGTTGCTGGAGACTCATAAGTATGTAGTTAAAGGAGAATTCCTAGAGTATTCTTCTTTTATTGTCTAGATGAGACATGAATTGCTTCTTGATGGTTAAGTTAGCAAATAGAACATTGTCACAGCGGTGATTTATGTTGTCCTTTCGATGGAAAAGTTATGGAGTGTTAGAAGGAATAATGGTTGCATGGTTTCCTTTAGCTGATGTGTGTGAGTTGTTGATTTATGTTCATGAGTTACTCGTACGAGCTTTCATAAGCTTACCGGGTTTTGTTATGTGGAAACCTGGTGCACCATTCTATTGGTGTAGGGGTTAATCATGCAAGTCAGGGTAATCGTGGTTGAACCTGAGGTAGCTTGTTGGCAGCTGAACAGGTAGGAAGCAAATTTTGTTGCTTTACCATTGTTATGACTTCCGCTATGTAGTAAGCTCTGAGGAGCATTTACGTTTTATTTTGTGATGATAATTTAATTCGTAAGTTTTGTAATATATGACTCTGTGGAGTGGGTCAATATTTGAAATTGTGGGTTCAGGGCATCAATATGTATTTACTGTAAAGGGAAGATGTCTCCATGTATTTTGTATTGATGGCTGAATGATCGCGCATGTATAATTATGGGATTATATATCGATTATTATTTGTGTTAAAAATCAAGGGCGTGACATTAGAGGTGAGTAAATCTCACGTGGTTCATTTACGAATCTAGTTATTTAATTGTTGGAATTGATTGATAATTGTAAATCGTTTTCGAATATAAAGATTTGTTTGAAATAATATGAACTCGATCGACTACGGTTTACAGGTAAAAAAATGAATTTAAGTATAAAAATGAATTTCTTGGTTTTAATTCGTATGAACTATAGTTGGTATTAGTGGTCATTCCTGCGTGAATGACTGTATATATATATTTACGTGGAATATATATATATTTGGATGGTGTGGCATTGTGATAGGAGACTGTTGGTGATTTCATTCACTTTATTGAATTGAACATTTACTTATGTTGGAGGTATATTTGATGATTTATATTGTTGGAAGAGTGATTTGGGGTTATGGTGTGACATTTGTGAGTCGTGTGGGATTTCCTTAAATGTCTTGTTCCGAGGGCCGAAGGGTCTGAAGTCTGTAGGTTACAGTGGTAACCTGGGTGCAAAAATATCGTAAGGCTGAACCTCGGCCGAGGTGACAGGTTACGATTCAGTATAGCTCTAATCTGTTTGCATGCGTGCGGTCATGGTGGTAACTGGATTACTATATCATGAGTATGTAGTCTATCGTATGCGTGCGGTCATGGTGGTAACTGGGTTACTGCATCATGAGTACGTAGTCTGTTGTATGCTTGCGGTCATGGTGGTAACTGGGTTACTGCATCATGAGTATGTAGTCTGTCGTATGTGTATGGTCATGGTGGTATTGTGTTGTTGCATCATGAGCTCGTAGTTATCGGAGAATGTTTCTGGTGTTCTTTCTTTAATTTATTCGTGAGATTTGGATTACTATGAATTCTATTGTTTGATTTAATTGTAATCTCCTGAACTAAAATACATGCAGGAATTACTATGATTTTGAGTTGTGTGATTTTAGGTGATCTCCTGAACAAATTTTCTATGCAGGGATTACTAATTTTCACCTGATGTGATTGTATGTTTGGTTGTGTTTTGTGGAGTTAAATGTTGTTGCTTTAATTTATCTCACGAGTTGAGAAATTATAAGCATGCGTGACGTGAGTCATTTTAATTGAGTTTACTCACACGAGCTTGCAAAAGCTTACAGGGTTTGTTGTTTCAACTCGGTGCACTATTCCATGGTGTAGGAGTTATTGTGCAGGTCAGTGTAATCATCATCGAAGCTGAGGTTTTGTTGCTGTCGTAGCTTGGACGTAGTAGGGTATTTTGGTTCTAGTCTTCCACTGTGTAGTGAGTGTGGAGGGTGCGTTTACTTATTGAATTGTTATTTTGTTTAATTTGTAAACACTTGGTGATGTGATATTTGACTATAGAGAACGAGTCGGTGTTGACATTGTGAGTTCAGTTTGTTTGTTGTTTAGTCTAAATGAAAAATTTTCTAAGTGTCTTCTTGTGTTTGTTGAGTTTTCGTGTTTCGGATTTGAATTTCTTTATTCGAAATTCGGGGAGTGACAAAAAAAAAATCTTAGTTTTAATCTAGCCAACAGAAGTAACCAACAATTAATATTTATCAAAGAGTTCAGCACCATTAGTATTTATCAAAGTTATCTAGTTCAGTGATAATAACTGAAATTATCCATACAAATTAAAAGTTAGGGTGCGGTTATTGCCATCCTATAATTTTCTTTGTTCACCCTACTTGCTCATTACACCTTATATTTTAATTTCAATTATTAGATTTACTTATCTAACCCATTTCTCTTTTCAGGAATATCCTTCATCAAATGAAATATCAAATTAAAAAAGAAATTTTGTTTAACGAAAATTTCTCATTTAATTTATATCAATTAAAAAGACATACTAAAATATATTAAAGTTTCCTAAGAAAATCATAATTTGATTTGCTTCCATTTTTATTTTTATTTTTTCCATTCAGTTTCAATGTTCCTTTATTTCAATCCATATTAAAATATTAGTAAGTGCTACTATGAGCAATGAAAAAACGATTGATTTTTTTTTCGTATTTTAAATTTTTTACTTTCGGTGTTCATAAAGGTATTACAAAGATTTTGATGAAGTAAATACTAATGGCTTTGTGAATTGAATGACGAATTAACAATGGAGGACGCAACAAAAAGACAAAAAAGGAAATTGTAATAAATTGAAATTTGGATGGAGAAGATGAAGATTAATGTTATCAGAATAGAAATTAAGTAGTTTTGTATTTAATTAGTTATGTATTTAGTTTTCCTTACAAATTTGAATTTTAGAAAATTAGTGTATTTATTAGTCATTTTGCGTTTGGGTTATATGGTCTTTTAATAGTTCTAGTTCAAATATTTGTAGAGTAAACAAAGAAAATAGTAGGGTGGCAATAGCCGCACCCTAAAAGTTATTGCACATAATGCTAAACTCATATGTATGGAAGGATTAATAGTTTTATTTTTTATTTTTTTAATGAAAGACAGAAAACAAGAAAACAAACTACAAAGAGAAATTCTAATCACTCATCTATCTAGTTGATTTAAATGGAACGCATAGGACCCAGAATGATTAGTAGATTGACAATTGAGTTTAATTAGTAGATTGACAATTGAGTTTAAGGCTATAACAAATGGTTCATACATATAAGCATCATCATACTCCATTCTCACAGAAAGCAAATACATGTAGATATATGGCCATTGCAGATAGAAGTGCCTCGGAGCATTTCAAACATGGTAAACAAATAGAAATTCAAGTTCGATTAATGTGTTAATGAAATGCATTAAAAAGGCAATTGGAAAAATTATAATCGTATATATATACAAAAGAATGGAAGTTACAATTGAGTTTAAGGCTATAACAAATAGTTCATACATATAAGCATCATCATACTCCATTCTCACAGAAAGCAAATACATGTAGATATATGGCCATTGCAGATAGAAGTGCCTCGGAGCATTTCAAACATGGTAAACAAATAGAAATTCAAGTTCGATTAATGTGTTAATGAAATGCATTAAAAAGGCAATTGGAAAAATTATAATCGTATATATATACAAAAGAATGGAAGTTACAATATTCACAATTTACGACAACACAGAAATAAAAGAATGGATCAACAATGATGCCAGAAATCCAAGCTTCCTAAACCAAACAAAACTCCTCCACATTCTTCCCAGAGCTCTTTCCCTTTGTTCTTCTCCATCTTGAGCATCTTGACAAACGTTTGCAGTGTCAAAAGACTATCAGAACCAGCCTGGTGGCTACTCCCAGCCACACGGTCAACGCCAAGGGTTTCTGCCACTCTATTCAAACCGCCAAACAGTCCATCACAGAACTTCATCATGTACTTGATGTCGTACACATTCGGTCCAAAATATGTCTTCACATTGCCCATGAACTCGTTGATATCCTCTGGCAATTCCTTGTTCCCAGTGAACATCTTTATCAAGTACCCAAAATCATATGCACTCTGGAAGGTAGCCCAAGTCAAGCAAGGAAGCAACTCCACTAGCCCAGACCTCTCAATTTCCTCAGCGAAGTCTGCAGAACAAATACCAGTGCATTTGTTTTCGGGAAAGTCTATTCCTTGCCGCTTCAGGACATCAATCGAGACACTATTCCGCAAATGTTGAGCACAGTCCACATCAAAATCACTGAAATTAAACTCCCAACAACAGTAAGCACCATCACAAACCGGCAAATTCCCGAAAGGGTCAGAGAGTGAAAGACCCAATTGGATAATATGGGTTTGGTCCACATTGGTCTTCATCATCTTATACACATCAACCGGAACAGCTTGAGATATCAGATGTTTCGGAATTTCGGATTTAACCACTGTCCCGGGGAATTCGGTGTCGAAACTAGCAAATCGGTAGCCGGCCCTGATTAGACTCTGAATTACGGCAATCTCGGCTTTGAAATTATAGCGACAAACACTTCGAACCTCGAACCGATCGGCTTTCTTCACAGATCCTTGACGACAAATTGGGGCGCCGACAACGCGGAAAACAGGGACGCGGCTCTGAAATTGAGGAGGATAAAGGGGTATAGGGCGGTGGTGTAGAGGAATCGGAGGCATAGGTCGGCGGTGGAAGACCACCGGAACTCCGCCGTGGAAATGAGAAGCAGGCCCAGTTGGGAAGATCGGAATTCCTCTCTGAACTATCATCATAAAACGCTCTAAATTAAGATCACGATCTAAGTTGCGAGATTTAGATCTCGGATATTTCAATCGAATGTAAAACCCTAGTTAGATCTCGGATATTTCAATCGAATGTAAACGAAAGCAATTTAGTAACTTTTGGATCACTGCAATTTAGTAACTTTTACAACGAAAGCAAGAGGAGAAATGGAAACTTACACTGGCTTCGCCACTCATATATAGGCTCCGACCGCCGACTCCATCAGCTACTAGGATTTAGCTGGCGTGGGATCCACGCCGTTCTCTCTTCCTCTTCTTGCTCCGCGTCTATTTCCGCGTGGGATTAACATTCAGCGTGGGGTCCACGCTAAAATAACTTTTGTTTTTCTTTCTAAATTAATATTATAATTTTGTTTAATTTAAAAAAAAATTAAAATTCGACCTCCAAGTTTAGATCAGGTATCAAATAATATAGATCAGGTATCAAATAACAACCAACATATATATATATATATATATATATATTTTTTTTTTTAAATAAAACATATCAAAACTTTCAATTTTTTTTTTATTATCTAAAAACATAAATATATATATATATATATATATATATATGTATATATACTTGATTTAAGTTATATTTGGATCCCCAATGATTTTTTAATATTTTATTATTATTATTTTTTTTATTAGAAAAAATTAAAAGATTTCACTCATACTCTCATGGTGACTCGAACTCATGACCTCGATCTTAGGTATTAAGTGCTCTAACCACTGAGCTAACACCATTTCATCAGGATCCTCGATGATTGATTCAACAAACTACATTTATACAAAGCTTCTACTCCGAGCACAGGCAATGGAGCTATATATAGCCAAGTGAAATCCAATCGCCGCAAGGTGTGACGACTTCAGCGAAAGATGAATGGTTTGAGTGTGGACGAGAAAATCTATCTCTCATCCCTGGGTAGCAGGGTGCTGAGGAGAATTGGAATAATGAGAGGAAGAAGCCCCTAGAATCATGGTAGTACGCAGATGACGTATAAGCGCCCAACGACTTGAATAACACAACAAACTATATACTCATTGATGGATGCACGTCTTAGGCCCTTTTACCTCCTTTTTAGATATTCTTTTTTACACATGTAAAATATGGAGGGGTTTGAATTGGGGGAACTAATAAATACATAGTAGCTCGACCATTTAGGAGCGCTTGGAGTGTTGCCAATATAAAAGTACATTGGGAAACTTTTATTCTCTTTAAATGGAAGCCCCATCTTATCAATCAACCAAGGACAAAAGCATGTACTATGTTTACTTATTACATTATGCATTAGGTGATTGCATTTGGGATAACAGTCAGGGTCGGCTCATCTCGGTGTTTGGTCTCTTCAATATGCTATGAAAGAAATCTCATCCTGGTAGATGGAGAAGTTAGAGGCTGGCAATTAGCTGAGGGAGAGACTTTACCTTCACTTAAAGAGGGACAACAATATTGCTATGCTCATACATTGACTTCCCTTATGCTCCCGGCCGCTTCATTAATGTTCATATGTCTATACATACTATGTGTAAGCGAATGAGGTGTGACCGAATGAGCTTGTCGGATCCACCGCTTCTCAGGGGACTGATTTTATTTATGAAAAAAGAAGTGATTCATTATCACTATAATGATCACTAAATAAGATATGTGCTACTACTATCCAGTGACAGCAAAGCTAGGTGGTGCTATTATGGCAGGTAAGGGTCTATTTAATGCTCCAAATGCTTTTGACTACAGATCGAAACAAGAGATTTACTCTCAAACTACCTGCCCATATACCCGAGTAGCTGAGCGGCATGTTTGGAGGTTACTCGTGCTCTTCTCACCGAGATGAAGGTACCCAATACTGGTAAGGAGCTGTCTTGAAAATATCCTTTCGTAGAATTTTGTTGTTAAACAGATATCTTTCTATATCGTAAACTATTGAATCAGATATTACTTACATGTGAAACTTGGGTTTTCGTATCACGGTTCTTGGTTTGGGCTTTCTGACATTTCCACAAAAAAAAAAAAAAAACAATAATTCAATCCCACAAAGGAAATAGGTACTAGGTGCAGACCCAACAAACCAAGCTCTGGAATACGCCATCAAATATTCGTCGCCACCATGTCTCTCATAGATCGGAGAGGAAAACAAAAACAACTATGTTTTTTATTAGTGTCGTGCGTTGGTTACTATGGTTTGGGATGGCTACTTTGATTTGAAAGCAAAATTTTACTTCATTATTTGACCCATATTTTTAACATAATCGTGGTAATATTAGGGCTGTCACTTGGTCGGTTCAAATCGGTTATAGGTATTACCAACTTCAAAACCAAAGCTTTCGGTTTCAAAACTGAGCTACCAATTACCAACCAAAATTTTCCGTTTTTAATTATATCTACCAAATTCGGTATTTCGGTTTTCGGTATTACCAACTTTAGAATAACTAATTCTTTATAATATAAATTAGAATGAACAAAACTAGGTCTTTGAATTTTATAGTCATAAACGTTGTATTCATCTACTAATTATAGCTTTCTTTTGTATATATGTCATCAAGTTCTAGCAATTTTCAATAAAACTAGGTTATTTAACCATTTTTGACTAGGTTACTTAAAATACATGTACTATTAATGTAGTATATGTAGTAATGTTCATACTATTATAAAAGTTTTTATGTTTATTTCTTAATATACGTGTATGTGTATTGAAAATTGTAGTATATAAATCTAATGTTTAGATAATCGATAGATTCGGTATTTACCAAAACCAAACCAAACCAACTTTTTCTCAAATACTCGTCTCAGACTCTCTCTCTCTGCCATGGCTGCTCCGGCGACCCACCACCGGCTTCGGGGCAACACCACCATCAAGTCTCCACCGCCATCAGAGATGATCTCAACCATCATGAGTCTCATCCCAAGCCAGCCCCAAGATCGGAGCACTGCATCCGAATTCGAATTCACACCATCGATCCAATGATCGCTGATCCACCGGTCCAACAATCGCCGATCCAACGAGCGACGCCATCTCCCAAACCATCGATCCAATGACCCAAGACCTATTGCCACAACTCAACCCCAACGCCGATTCGACTCTGCTCCCCTTAGAACCGAGAAAGACGACCCCACCCTGACCACTCCTTCCAACCGAGAAAGACGACCCCAGCCTTCCGAGAAAGATGAACGCGTCACAACCCCAGCCTCCAAATCGCCGCCGGGAAAGCACCGGCGAATAAAGAGTCAGTCTCACACTTTGGTGGGTGCCCAGAGCACTTTTTTTTTTTTTTGGGTATACTGTGAGCAGAAAGCTTATAAGGAAGGAAAGAAGAAGAAGAATGAAAAAAAAAAGGTTTTATTAAGGAGTTATTATGTCTATTGCAGATCAATAATACAATTATTAGGAGTCAATAATAAGATTATTACGGGGCAATAATATGAGTATTGAGGGACAATAAGATTATTCAATTGGATAAACCTATAAAGACTTTCAAAATTATAAACATCTTCATTTTTAATTAATTATTGATCCTAATAAACTTGTTATTGGGAGGCAATAATATGTTTATTGGGGGGCAATAATATGTTTATTGGGGGGCAATAATATGATTACTGGAGGGCAATAATATGGTTACTGGGTATTATTAGGGGGGCAATAAATTTAGACGCCAGAATCCGGTTACCAGTCCTGTAGCAGGATTTCTGTGAACGGTCGCCGGAGTCTGTGGTCGGCCACTGGTCACCCGAGCACAGCAAGGTAGATGATGACTTTTCTCTCTAAGTGAGAAAGAAGGAGAGGGTAAAAAAGTCTCAAAAATATATAAAAAGAATAAAAAAAGAATTAATTGGGTAGTAGGGAAATAATCCCTTAAAATGTTTTGGGTAAATGGGGTTAAAAAACTGTTAGTAGAGCAAGTGGGCAATTTTGTTGTTGAAATTAGGTAAATAATCATTTTCCCTTTTTTTTTTTTTCGGTAGTTGCTTATCCATAGTGGTTCCTTCTTGGTCGATTTTTATAAAGTTACCAATAATTTCAGACGCAGCCTATAATTCACCCTTCTCCCTACTCATATATAATACAGATTACTTATAGGGACTTTAAATAATTACAGTCTTGCGTTCAGCTCATGCCAAAAGGAAAGTTCCCACGAGGCCTCATTTCTGGGGGGCAAGATTGTATTGCATGGCTTCAAAAATTGCTCCTTTTTTAGCTGGTTGCTTATCTATGCATAGTGGTTCCTTCGTGGTCATTTTTTATAATAGCTACGGTTATCAATGTGTAACTGTTATGCTTTTGAGGTCATCTAGCTGGATCAGGTATGGTTTTAAATATCTCAGTTTTTTTTATTAGGAATGAGTTTCAATATTTGAATTCCAGAAAATTTGGACTTGATGAGGTAGAGTATTGCACACATCACGGAAAAAACAAGCGTTCACTTAAACAACCTGATGATTTATTTGAAGGAGAAACTATTTGAGAATTGGGCGCGCGACCTTTGGAGATTCATGGACGTTAGACTCGGACATCAATGGAGATGCATTTGACTATTTGGACACCAATGAATGACCATGACAATGAGCTAGAAGGTGGCTTTCCGATCAAAATATATCAGTCTCAATGCTTATGGAGATATACATGCATATTCGCCATAATAACACAATTCTATATCCAAGCTTCCATTTATAGGTACAATATTGCAAATTAAAAGGAGGCCGGGATTTTTTATTAATTTTATTGCTTGTTGTTGTACGTCAAATTACTCCGCGTTGTTGGTTTCTATTTTGATGCATGTGATGTTACATATTGTTGGCTTTACCCTGTAGGATTAGCAGTGGATGGCGTGGTCATAAGTATAGTATGCCTAATTTTCATGAACATATATAGCAAGAGCAACATGTTGTCAACCACTTCTTTAATTTGCCTTGCGTACTCAATTGCCAAGTTTTTCTCTCTTTTAATTCAAATATTGAATGAGTCTATATCGTTTATGGTTCACAAGACCTACTTACAATATCTGATAGTTAAGTAACCTCGTCTGAAGGATGCCAGTTTATCATTAAAAATCTATGACAAGGTCGTAGGGAGGTGTTCGCAAATCCTTGATGACAATATTGCAATGTGATAAAAGATTTTTGTTTCTCAATCATTTGATGTGGACAACCACGAGCCAATTAAAGAAATGCATGTATCCATCTTTCTTTAAATCGAATCTTGCAAAAATAACTGGCCTGGCTATAGTTTGTTTTCATTGTACTTCAAATAAACATATATTGCATTCGGTTCATGATGAGCTTATCAAGCATATATGGTGCAGCAGTTATGTCAACTTTGGAGCTCCCAGCTCTTATAGTTAATCCAACGTAGGTCTTCCTGATGAAGTGTTGACCGGACGGTTATGTGGATGTGATTAAATACACATTTTTCGGCCTTGAAATATATGGACTTGGCTAATATGTCTGCGCACATGAATAACTTCAGTACCTAGAATCTCTATGGAGTGGTTTTAACTTCAAATGCAACAAAATGTTGTCGCTGGGAGGAGATACATGTGCAGAGAATGGAATTGTGGACTCTCTATATGTAGTCCTCTTAGCTTTATGCAAGTTTATGTGATACCCTCTTTGAAAACATTGTGCTGGCTAGTTGGGAATTAAAAACTAAATGGGTGTGGCTATTTCCACCCTACTATTTTCTTTGTTCATCCTACATTTTAATTTCAAATATTAAATTTACTTATGTAACCCATTTCTATTTCCTAGAATATCCTTATATGACATATCTAATTAAAAAATAAAATTTTTTTTTTTTATGAAAATCTCACATTTACCATTTTCTTTGTTCACCCTACTTATTCATTACACCCTACATTTTAATTTCAATTATTAAATTTACTTATGTAACCCATTTCTATTTACTAGAATATCCTTACATGACATATCCAATTAAAAGAGATTTTTTTTAATGAAAATCTCACATTTAATTTATACCAATAAAAAAATATAATATATTAAAGTTTCCTAACAAAATCATAATCTAATTTACTTCCATTTTTTTTAATTTTTTCTTTATGCTTCAATGTTCATCTATTTCAATCTATGTCAAAATATTAGTTAGTTAACAACTATGAGCAATGAAGAAGATATTGAGATTTTTCTTGCGTGTTTTAAATTTTTACTTTCAATGTTCACAAAAGGTATATTGCAAAGATTTTGATGTAGTTAACACTAATGATTTTGTGAATTAAATAACGAATTCATGATGAAGAGGTAATAAAAAGACAAAAAAAAAAAAGTAATAAATGCAAATTTGGGTGGAGAAGATGAAGATTAATGTTATCTAATGAGAAATTAAGTAATCTTTCTATTTAATTCATTGGTTATTTATTTATTTTTCCTTACAAATTTGAATTTTAGAAAATTAATGTACTTAGTAGTCATTTTACACTTGAGTAATGCCCTCTCTCTCTCTCTCTCTCTCTCTCTCTCTCTCTCTCTCCGGTGAGGTTGGACGGGCGAGGCGTCATTGCCGAGAGCGACCGTCTGGACGCATTAGACTTCCTCACCTTGACGTGGAGCTTGCCGTCGTCGCCGATCTCGGCATCGGTTTTGAGGAAGTCGCGGCCGTTGAGGGACATGACGTCGGAGTCGACCTTGAAGGAGACGATGGAGGCGGCGGTCTCTGGGAACTGCTCCATTACCGGCCAGCAGCTTGGCGCCGCGGTACTCGAAGAGGAAGAGTAACAGAGTGTACCAAATGATGCACTGGAGCACGACAACCTCGACCATCAGGCTGCCGGACTTCAGGATTCGGTGGCCGTACATGGCGATCAGCAGCAGGATTCCCATGACCAGAGTATTGAGAAAATCGTGATCATCCACTCGAGGAGTTGTCAAGGGTGGCCGTGTCGATTCTCGGGTTGTTTCAGATCTAGTGGCGGAGTGGGGATGGCATTAGGGTGAGAATTAGAGGAGAGGGGAAGGGCAAAAGTGGTAGAGGAGGGAAAAACCGTTAGATAACGAATTGGGAGAGAAGATGCAGATATGTATATATACGTACTCTCTCTCCTAGAGTTGCTAGCTGCTCTGTTTCTGAGTGTCTCTACTGGCTGTGATATGGGTGATGTGAGAGAGAGAAAAGCAAAACACAGAGAGAGTTTGAGTTTGAGTCCAAGTCCGGGTCCTTTTTTATTTATTTTTGGTAAATTTGGCAGAAGGCTTTGTAAGGAAAGAAGAAAGAAGAATAAAAAAAACAAGTTTTTGAGTGGTTATACATGTCTATTGCGGGCAATAATATAATTATTAGGAGGTAATAATATTATGAGTATTGGGGGGCAATAATATGCATATAAATTGATCAATTGTGCCTGTAGTGTATTCATTTTTGTTTTGAGTGTTTATGCAATTAACTAAGAGGGCAATAATATGATTATTGAGGTGCAATAATATGGTTACTGGGTATTATTAGGGGGCAATAAATTCAGACGCCGGAATCCGGTCACCAGTTCGGTAGCCGGATTCCTGTGACCGGTCGCCGGATTCTGGTAATCGATTGCCGGATTCTGGTCACCGGTCGCCGGAGTCGGGTCACCAGACGCCGGAGTTCGCCAACGAAGTAAAGCAAGGTCTCCAATGACTTCTTTCTCTAAGTGACAAAGAAGAAAAGGGTAAAATTGTCCCAAAAATAAATAAATACTTAATTGGGTATTAGGGAAATAATCTCTTAAAGTGTTTGGGCAAGTGGGCAATCTCTTAGAGTGTTTGGATAAGTGGGCAATTTTTAAGCTAAAATTGGGTAAATGATCATTTCCCCTTTTTTTTTTTGAGTAAAAAGAAATAAGTGAACTAAATGTCAAAAGCTTTAACTTGTTCACCTCTTTTACTTGTTTGTTTTCTGATTTTCTCTTACATATATTTTCTATGGTTTTTTGATTAAAAAGAAATAAAAGAACTAAATGTGAAAGCTTTAACCATTTTATGTACCTACGGTTGCTTCTCAAAAAAAAAAAAGGGTACCTACGGTTGCTTTTTTTTAGAATTCTTTTATTTAAAATATTTGATTCTTATGTTATAGCTAGCTGCGTGATGTTTCTATTTAAGGAAAATATCAAGTGGCTGTAGAGGCGTACTATCAGACCAAAAAAAAAAAAAGAGGGAAAATATCACAAATGGTCACTGAGTTATGACCCATTCGATACTTAACTCACTATATTTTCAACAATATCACTTAACTCACTCACTTTTACATCTGTCTTTCACTTAACTCACTGCCGTTTATTCTACTATTAGAAGCCATTAAAATTGAGGGTATATTTGTCAAAACACTTAAAAAATGCATTTCTAACTTTAAAAATTGAGGGTATATATTTTTTTTTCAAATTATATTTAAATTAAAATAAAATCTTTTTTTATTAGAAATTCCAAAAATTTAAAAAAATCTGATAAATTTAGATTTTTTTAAAGTTAAAAATGTATTTTTAAATGTTTTGACAAATATACCCTCAATTTTAACGGCTTCTAACAGTAGAATTAACAGCAGTGAGTTAAGTGAAAGACAGATGTAAAAGTGAGTGAGTTAGTTAAGTGATATTATTGAAAATACAGTGAGTTAAATGTCGAATAAGTCATAACTCAATGACTATTTGTGATTTTTTACCAAAAAAAAAAAAAAGTAGAGGCCGTAGTACTTTAGGTGGCACACTATGTCAGGACAGGAGTACGGGAATAGATGCATTATTTGAAATATTGTCTTTTGATCATAAGAAAAAAAAAAAGGAAAAAGGATTATTATGACCAGTTCTGCTTGCTGTCCCTGTCCTATAATCTCATTTCATGTCATGTAACCTCATCTCTCTCTTAACACTCACTGTAGGTGTCATGGCAAACGGCGAGATCGAAAGCATTATACCTTACCATTATTATTATATGCACATGTATTGGAGCGTATGTGATTTGGGAGAAAATTAAATTTTATGTGATGGTACTGATCAGTGGCGGAGCTAGAAATTAAACTCAAGTGGGGCACCCAGAAATCTTTAAAAAAAAAATTTGCATATATCAAGTAATCAAACTCTAATAAAAATTAATAAATTATAATAAAGTTACAAAAATATCAATATTTTTTAATCAAATTTATAGTTTTCTTTATGATGGTTATATATTTTATCTTTGATTTTTAAAATGATAAGAAATAATAGTGTTAAGTTTAAAAAAAAAAAAAAAAAAAACTAGTCTAATGCTGCAAAAGGACTCAAACCTTGGTCCTGCAACTATATTAGTAGCTAGAAAGTTGGAGCTACCACTAAACCAACTTAACATTTAGTTACCACGGGAAACTCTATACTACTTATTCTCGAAAAATCTCAGTGGGGCACGGGACCCACTAGACCCCAAGGTGGCTCCGCCCCTGGTACTAATCAATCTCGTAATCATAGCTGTCCTTTTTATAGTTTTGCTGGTCATTAGGCAGCTAAGTTTTTCCGCCAAGTGTTGATCCGGTTAGGTTGAATAATGTCTAGTAAGAATTTCCCTATTTACATTAAAACTCTCATTGAGCTAGGTTCTCAAGAGAGCTCCTGTGGGTCTCTGCGTATGTCTATTTGTAACTGAGCCCCAGGGTTTTAATTACTAGGACTTTCCTAGTTTGCAACTGATTAATTGTTGGATCCATCTTAGATATGATCAGTGCAAACATGTACAAATCTATCTAAAGAAGGCAACCTTACTAGTGCTTGTTCTTGTTGTTGTTTAATTTCTTTTCCACTTCTTATTCTTCGTCCATTAATTTAGTTAGGGTGCGTCTATTGCCACTCTATCATTTTCTTAGTTCACTCTACAAATATTTAAAGGGAAAATGATCATTTACCCAATTTTGGGGTTAATTAACCCCACTTACCCAAACACTCTAAGAGATTGCCCACTTAAATAATAATTTTCATTTTTAAACCCCAATTACCCAACAGTTTCAAAACGGGCTTGTTTTATCCAAATTTTTTGACTGTTTTGCCCTTCTATAACTGAAACGCTTTCAAATTGTAATAGAAACAGGATTTAGGGAGAGAATCTCTCTGATTTTAGAGAGAGAGAGGATCGGCTGGATTTGTAGAGAGAGAAACTCCCTGATTTTTTAGAGTGGAGCTCTGCTATTTTAGAGAGAGAGAGAGGAGCTGTGCGATTTCTAGAGATAGTAGAGAGGAGCCGTGCTATTTCAGTGTGTGAAGCTCTGTGATTTGTAGTTAGAGCTAGTGATAGAAGACCTGCGATTCCTAGAATCCTAGAGAGAGAAGATCTGCTGCGATTTTCACATGGAGCGAGATGGAGATACTCTTTGTGTTCCTCCATTGCGGTTTGCTTATTTTCTTAATCGATTTGTTACTGTTTGACTTTAGCTCGATTTAATTTGTTTGATTTTAGGTCTTTTTGTGTACGAATTGTTGTGTTAACTTCGAACTGATTTTTCTAAATCAGAGCTTTGGGTTATGTTTGATATGGTTTTGAATTGTTTTTGCAGTTCTATTTTGAATTTCCAGGTCTTTTTGAGTGTATTGTGTTATTTTTGAATTTATGTGTTAACTTCGTGCTGTTTTTGGTGAATTCATGCTTCGTGTTAGTCTTGAGCTGGTTCTGAAGTGTTTTGGTAGTTCTGATTATATTATTAGGAGGCAATAATGTTTCTACTAGGGACCAATAATGTGTTTTAATTGTTATTTAGACTCTATAATTGTTGTTTAATGATCTTTTTATTTGTTTGAATAGCAATTTATTACATTTTTTCGAAGTGTTTTTGTAGTTTTGACTATATTATTGGGGACCAATAATCTGTGTATTGGCGGGCAGTAATGTTTATTAGGTGTTATTAAGTCGTTGTAATTGTTGTCCAGTTATCCTTTTCGTTATTTTAAAAATAATTTGGTACTACTTCTGATGTGTTTTGGTAGTTTTGATTAAATCATTGGGGGTCAATAATCTGTTTATTGGGGATCAATAATATGACTATTTGGGGTCAATAATAGATTTGTTCTCTTGTTTTTTTTGTTTTTTTTTCCAGGATTATGGCTGATCCTTTGGTTGCTAGGTGCATTTACTCTGGCAAAGGTTATATGATTCCTTTGAATCAATGTATGGACTATTCTGACTTGTATGAAAACATTTTCCGTACATTCCAGTTTTTACCAAGTGATGTTATTGAGCTTCAGTATTCAGTTATCGTGATTTCCAGATGATGTTCTGCACTACTAGAATACATAAGTTAGATTGTGTTGAGATTTCTATTTTAAAGATTGGTGGAAGTTGCAGCAGAACTTGTTCAATGGATAGTTGTTCGGTAGTTATTGATGAAGACGATTATTTTGGGAGGCATTTAAGACTGAAGTTCACAAGACGTATTTGTCTGATAAGTGGAGTTCTTATATTCATCATGTCGGGGAGAAGTTTCATGGTGCAGCTGAGCTCCGTGAGAAGCTCAGGAAGTATGCAATTGCAGTGGGTTTTGAGTTTGTATTTTTGAGAAATGATTTGGACCGTATTCATGCAGTCTGTACAAATGTTGGAACCGAAGGTTATGATTGGCATCTTCGCGCTCTTTCATCATCTGCCAATGGTTGCCTTTATATAACAGAGTTGAATAATATTCACACTTGCAAGGGTGTACACTACAACAAATTTTGGCATATGCAACGGGTTGTAATACAAGGAGTCAAAATTCCTTGCATTTGATGGCATTATCCAAAGAATACTGCAGGTCCTTGCTTTTGCCTCTTAGCATTTACAAAGAATGTAACAAGTCCTTGTATTTAATATTTTGAAATCCAAAAACTGGTAAGGTCGTTGTATATTCCTTTATAATCGTTGCATTGGAAATCTAAATGCAAAGACTTCCGAGTTAATTCCTTGCTCGACCCTTCACTATTCACACATCGGGTCTATCACTCTGCTATTGGAGAAAACTAACAAAAATCTCTCTCTTACTCCAGGTTGAAGAAGATCCCTATATCCCTGAATACCTCAACCACACATATCTACCTTCTTTATGAGGATCTGGTACTACACATGAATACCCATTCCCAAATTGAAGTTAAGCTAGTTTCTCAATTTCAAGCGTCGCTGTCATCATCGCCACCTTCACTTGGTCTCTTGCTGCCGAACTTTTAAGGTCTCTCTTCTCATGGATTTAAATTTTCTTCCAAGAGTTTTTTGTCGGTTTAATTTCTGAGATTGACCTTTCAATTTCACTTCTGGGTTTAATTTCTGAATAGCTAATGGTAAAACTCTTTCATTTTCTTTTATAGCTTTATCTGGAAAAATCTAGTGACTGAGTAAAATCCACATCATATCTCTAGTCATTTTTGAGTTCTTCTCTGATTACTTTAACATATTCAAAGTCTTTGTGCAATGGTAATAGGTCCAAAACTCATTCTGACTTGGTGGCCATTCAATTAATATATCTTTAATTTGATTCACTAAAATTCTTTTTGTTTTGCAGAGACGATGAAGAAGAACACAATACACAAGATGACTTTACTTTTTCACTCCCATTTCTTTGTTTTTTGGGTTTCAAAGTTCAATTCTTTACATTACTTTACTTGGGGTTGAAAATTTCTTTGATTTCACATGTTTGTTGGACTAAGCACTTGCCGGGAAACTAAGATTTTGAGGAATTTCACCTTTGTTACTGGTACGTGCTTCTAGTCTTAGTTTTTTACAATCTGAAAGTTCAAATCATTGTGGGTCTTCCTAAAACAAAAACTTCAATCCATACCTGGTGTTGGGTATACTTTGTTTTTCCCATTTCTTCTATCCAAATTGTAATCAATTTGCTGTTTGTCCCTCCACAGTTTCAATGTCTATGGATATATGCATAGTTATTTATTTTAGTTTGATTTCCTATAGACATGAAGTGGGTCTGGTTTGTTCTTCAACAATGGTTCTTTTACTTGTTTAATTTGTTTGCACTTCAACCACTTCATGAAACTTTGCTCTCTAAGGAAATAATACTTAGCCTAGCTAGTTTCTTTGGATTTAAATGTTTCCGAGCATGCACAATCAGATGCTTTTTTGGGTAGGCATTTGAACCTTATGTCCCTTCAATATGGGTTGTGAAATTGAAAAATAGCAAAGCAATGAAGTTGTAAACTTTTGACATATTTGAACTGAGTTTCATTTGATCGCTTGGCAAAGCCACAGTAATGCTGTATATCATAATTCATCATGTATTATTTTCTTGTTCTTAAGTGCTGTCTATTTTGTTGCTTTCTGTTTTTAATTTTCATGAGGTTGAATCTAATTGTGATTGTCATATCAGGTTCATCATGTATATATCATGCTATTTGCGTTTGGTGGATCTTGCTTGTATGGGAGTAAAAATTTGACGATCTTGATTCACTATAGTGGAGATGATAGCAAACAGGTAGCTATATTCATGAAGTTGGAAATACCAAGAATAATACCTGCCTTTTGAATCTTATAGTAATTGTGTATAATTGATTTATTCCAACTTAAGTGGCTTGTTTAGGAGAAGTTCCCCAATGATATTTCAGAGCGTCTTGTCCTGCTTCTATTCCCTGTACTTACTACTGCTTTCATTTCCTATATTGTTGGTTGCCCATATTTGTAGTTGCACAAATATTTGAGTGGTAGGACGGTAACCTAATATGTTTATGTTTCTTATGCAGTTCCATTCTTGGAGAATGTCCTAAGACATAGGAAGTTGGCATCCTATACTAGTAGATTCATTGTCAAGTTGTTTATATTTAAGTCATATGTCAAGTTTAGAATGGTATATAGAATTTGCATGGTTAACTAAAACATTCAATAGAAAATAATTTAAATTGAATTCATGTCATTTACATAAGCATTTTGCTACTAACTTTTAATTGAATTCATGGCTGCCAAGCCATTGCTTTCAAAGAATGAGCACATACTAGTCAAGCAAATACATAGTGTGTAAAGTGTTGGATTAATTAATTTATGTCAACTATAGGACTAACTATAAAATGGACAACATTTTGGAAGTAATCAGCACACTTTCAGCAAAATGTCTACAAAGTAACTTGCTGGATTTTGATTTTGGAGCAATGATTGAAGATTGAGTTTATTTTATTGGGTTTGAGTTAGTTTTTGTTCATGACAGATACCAAACATATGTGGTAGAAATATTGGGTTGCAAATCCCAATTTGAGATTGACCTTTAAACATCTCATTCTTGCCATCCTGCTTTGCCTTGTATTGGAAATGTATCTTTTTTTCTTTTTTTTTATGATTCAGTTTCTTTGTGACACTAAATATGTGCGTGCTGGACTATATTGTCTGATGTAGTTAGGTGAGAAATCAAACTTTAGTTTTACACACACACACACAAGCCTTAATTGAAATTTAGAAAATTGATAGAACTTATTATTGGATAATATATAGATTAACTTGGTTCTCTACTTCACATCAGTTTGTAGTTGTTATTGCTGCACTTTTACATTCATTGTTATGAAATTAGTTGTTCTATTGTAATTGACTGAGTTTGTTATGGTATGGGTTGGTTCCTTAAGTTGTATGCCAAGGTACTCTGGCTGCGCCTAAATGAAACATTATAATTGTACTTCATATTTTGGCTTAAATATATATGTAAAGTACCGAAATAGGTGTTCCTTCATGAAGCCACTTAATTTTATTTACATGATTGGATTTTAGTGTGATGATTTGTTAGTTGATATGCAATTGACTCTTTTCACGTGACTAAGCATCTTTCTTAATTAGATTATATGATCATCAAGTTGGAGTTTTCTTTATGGCTTGAATTGTTTAATACAGTTAACAATTCTAAGTTACATAAGCGCTGAACTCTAATGACTGGCTTTCTTCCAATATTCTCATAATGGAGCAAGAAAATGGCCACTTGAAGGCTCAAACAGAAAGTTTTTGAGGGGATCTCGGGAGTACATGAGTATGGACAACTCTCTCCACACCAAAATACACTCACCCGAAGCTTCAGTGATTTGCATTTTTGCTAATTTTTGCTCTGGTGTCTCTACTTGTGTACATGTATCTTGATTTTGCTAATCTTGTTATAGCTTAGTAGCATCAATTTTTTTTTTTTTTTTTGAAAGGGTAGCATCAGTTTGTTATGCACACTTCTTTTTTTTGTTTGTATGTACACTTGAACTAATTGTATTTAATTGAAGGAATAAAAAAAATTCAGAATGACATTTGTGGTAATTTCTTTTATTCATTTTTATTTTTTTTATAATTTTTTTAATACCAAATGCAAGGAATGATATGCAAGGAATTGTCCTTGTATATCAGTTAACCATAGTTAACCTCAGGCGCTAAATTTCTTGCATTTGAGGAGATGACAATTCCTTGCATTTGTGAACTCAAATGCAAGGAATTTTCAAGTCGTTGTATTTGCTCTTTTGCAAGGGCCTCTTTGCAAGGAATATTTCTTGCATTTGGGTTAATGCAAGGAATTTCCAGTTTTTTACAAGGAAAAAATTCCTTGTAAAAGGCCATTTTTCTTGTAGTGGTAGTTGGGACTCAAAAGCACAAGCTTTTGGGATCTAAGGTTGACAAAACTTGCATTGCTGCCGATGTTAGCTATAATCTTTCATTGAAGCCAAGGGAGATTATGAGTAAGTTCAAATCAACATATGGGTTTGATATTTCCTACAAGGTTGCCTTGAAAGCAAAGCATAGGGCTAAGGAAGTGATTTATGGTTTCAATGCAGATTCGTTCAAGAAGTTATCTTGGTATAAGGAAACTGTTTTGCAGAGTAACCCGGGCTCTTCTTTTGTGTTGGAAGTTGACACATCTACTAATTGTTTTCAGAGGCTTTTCGTAGCTTACGGAGGTTGTGTTGAAGGCTTCCAATTGTGTTTGCCTGTGTTGTATGTTGATGGAACATTCGGTAAAAGCATTTACAAGGGTCAGATTCTTTCTGCTACTGGACGGAATGGAAATCAAGGTAGCTGTATACTTTATTGTCCCCCCCATAATTTTATTATTGGCCCCCAGTAATATTTGTTTTTGTTTTAGTTTCTTCAATTATGTCTTTAATATTTCTTGTTTTAGTTCTTTTATTGTTATTGATATCATTTTTGCGGTGCAGCGCCACACTGCAATAGTTTACTGCCATGCAATAAAAACATTATTGGCCCCCAGTAGATTGATTTTTTTGTGTTCTGGTTTATGCAGGTTTCTACCCTCTAGTCATATGTTTTTGTGATTTTGAGACAGATGCAAATTTGACATTCTTTTTTAAGCATTTGAAGAGTTTGCTTGAACCTCAAGGAAGAGCCATCACATTTATTAGTGATCGGGGTACTAGACTGTTGAGTGCTTTCGATAAGGTATTTGTTGGTCATCCTCACCTATTTTGTTACAAGCATTTGGTGGCAAATCTTGCTGGTAAATATAGGGGTAAAGGTGATTCTGTCTTGATAAAAGATGTTAAGAAGAAGTTTGCTAAGGTTGCATATTCCTCTACTAAGAAGGAATACCGTTTTAATTTGTGGTTGCTTAGAGAAGTTGGTGGTGCCGAGATTATTGACCCTTTTCTTGCTGAAATCCCTGTGGAAAATTGGTGCCGCACATTTTATACTAGCTGCCGATATGGAATTATGGCTAATGGGATTGCTAAATCATTTAACTCTTGGATTGCAATTGAGCGTTTGATGCCGGTCTATTGTATGTTGGATCATACTAGAATAAAACAAATGGAGCAGATGGGTGAGAGGAGGGATGAGGCACACCGTTGGACCACAGAACTAACTCCCAAAATGGAGGAAAGGTTGAAGGTGCAGATAAAGAAATCTCGTCGTTTTAGTGTCCATTATTCTAGCCTTGGAGTTTACGAGGTTCGATCTGACTTTTCTTATGTAGTTAACATTTTTGATCATTCATGTTCATGTGTGAAATGGCAGATCAATTGTTTTCCTTGTCCTCACGGCCTTGCTGCAATACAAGCTGCCTTTGAAAATGTCTATGATTATATTGATAAGTACTTTCATGTTGATATGTTCAAGAAGAGCTACAGTTTTCCTATCCGGTTGATAACCAATGTCAATATGTCTTCTTCTGAATCTGCTACTGACTATATATTACCTCCCCTTGCGAAGAGGCCACCTGGGAGGCCTAGGGTGAAGCGGTTCAAGTCTGTTGGAGAGGTTGAAAAGAAGCTGATTCATTGTGGCCGTTGCGGCAAAATGGGCACTCATAACAAGTTGAGCTGCACAGAACCTCTTGTCCAGCAGTAGTGTATGTGTCTGTAAAGGATTGATAGGTTTTCCATTTTTCTATTGGGGGGTAGTAATAGGTTTATTGGGGGGCCATAATTGTTTATATTTAGGCTCAAACAACCATTATTCTTTTCAGGTTGACAGATTTTTACTTTTGGTTTGATTTTAATTGCTTTTAGATAAATGAAGTTAAATTTTCAACAGATTTGAGTTCCAATGATTGCTTACAGGTGGTTTCTTGGGGGGCAATAAAAACATTATTGCGTTTCTATTGCCCCCCAATAATGTCTGACTATTCAAGGACATTAGATCTTCATGTGATTTGAAACTCAACTGAACTATTGCCAACAAATTTAAATACCTACTGAGATATTTCTGCCCATCTTCAGGGAAAATTTTAGGAACAGTGCACGAAGTTTGGCCCACTATTAATTTTCGTACACGAAGTTACAAATTATGAACTTTGGTACATGAACTTATAAACCCGACCAACTTTTTATACACGACGTCAATAACCCCGTCAGTGGGTATGTCATTATCCATATAATGAAGGGTAGAATAGGGTTTTCACTGCAAACCCATCTCTCTTCTCCTTCGCACAACCCTTCTCTATAATCTCTCCTCTTTCTTCTTCTTCCTACACCCTCCTCCTCTCTCAGCCCTCCGATCATCCCTCTCTCCCCACCACCGTCCCTAATGACGTTATCAACGTCAAGGCATCGATGCTGATTTGAATCGCAGTTGGAATCGTCGCCATGGATGGGGAAATTTACGGTGGTATGATATCGGATTAGGAGGCGATGGCGGTGAGAGAGAGAGAGAGAGAGAGAGAGAGAGAGAGAGAGAGAGAGAGAGAGAGAGAGAGAGAGAGAGAGAGAGAGAGAGAGAGAGAGAGAGAGATGGCATACGCCGGAAAGAAGAGATGGAAAGGTTTGGTGGTAGGAGTCTTAGATCTGGTTCTGCTTTCTATGCTCGTGCCTCTTCTCTTCCTTCTCGGTATTCACAATGGCTTTCAAGGTGAGTGAAGCCTCTACTCCGTTCACACTCACTTAGATTTGTTTCTTCTGTTTGTATTAGATCTGATTTGAAATCGATTTCGTGACTCTAGTTCTGGATCTCTCTCTCTCTCTCTCTCTCTCTCTCTCTCTCTCTCTCTCATCTGTGTTACCTCTTGTTTTTTGTGTTTGCAATGTGCAGGATATGGTTCGGAGCAGCCGAATTCGCCTACAGTAAGGTCTTAGTTTCTAGTTTGTTTTGGTTAGGTGGAGATTTTGTGCAAGAATTTCCTAGAAAACGTTTTATAAGAGTTTTGAGAGAGATGAATCTGTGGAAATTGATACTGTGGAAATGGGAGGTGCTGATTTTGGTTTCGATTTGTGGGAGGCTGGTTTCAGGTTGGATTAGGATTATGGTGTTCTTTGTGGAGAGGAACTCATCCTGAGGAAGGGACTGTTATATTTTGTTTATGGGATCAGGAAGGCTATTTAGAACCATATTTGGCTTGGCCTTATTTGATGGGTTGGCATTTCGGGTTGATCAAGAAGGGTGAGAAGGAAACAAATGGTAGAATCCAAATGAAGAAGAAGAACAATTTGTATTGAGGTATGAAGAAGAAGAAAAAAAAATCTGATATTGCAGAGAGAGGGGAGAGAGGTTTGGAGAGGATGAACAGTGAAAGGACATATTTACTCCTCAAAAATTGCCACATTGCGCACCTTCTAATGGCGTCATTAACGTCGTGTACAAGTTTTTAGTCGGGAACAAATGTTCGTGTATCAAAATTCATAATTTGTAACTTCGTGTACGAAAATTAATAGTGGGCCAAACTTCGTGCACTGTTCTTAAAATTTTCCCTAAATATTATTGGGCCACAATACTCTTCTGTCCAATATTACTGCCATCATTTGAATTTTTTTTACGGCTTTGCCATTGCCTATTGAACGTTGAAAGACTGTTCATAAGCACTGTTTATTGTGCTGGAATTGAATGATGGTTTTGCCGTTCATTGTTTTGTCTCAATTAAAGTTTGCCATTCTTCTATAATGTTCTTATCCCCTGCCACCTGTACGTTTGCTGAGCCTTCACCTATGCTCTATCGACACAGACAGAGAGAGAGAGAGCGGGGAGGGCCTCGATCATCGTTTTTGTTTTGGTGATTGCTGATTGCTACTTCTGAGAGCTTCTATTTGCTTTGGTGGAGAGAGAGAGAGAGAGAGAGAGAGGTAGAGGCTGTGAAAGGAAAAAAAGGAGTGATCGATCTGGATTTGTTTGAGAAGAGGTATAGAGATAGAGAGACACTGTGAAAGGAGAGATATTGTCGGAGAAGAGGTTCCGAACGTAGAGGACAGGACATCGGTTGATAGCCTGTAATTTTGAAAGAAGAAGAAGAAGAAGAGTCTGGGTTGCTCCGGGGAATTTGAAGTTCAGTGATCGTGTTGGAAGGGAGTGTGAATTGTGAAGGGAGAAGAGGTAATCGTTTATAGTGATTGACTGGGATGCATAAAATTCTTCTTCCTTCTTAATCTGCTGTTCGAATAATGATTCTGTGTTTTGTTGTCTTATCTTTGCTGCTCTGTGTTTTTTTTCTTTATTTTATTGAATTGCAAGTTTAGTGATCGTGTTGGAACTTGGAAGAAGAACCGGATAATAACTGTTGAAAGGTTGACTTTTTAAGCTGCGTCTCATTTATCATTGGTGTCAGTTATTAATGTCTGTCTAATCCAATTATTTGTATTTGTAGGTGGTTGTTTTGAGCAAGAAGCTTGGTTTTCTGTTGTGACTAAACGTTGAGAACTGCTTTGCTTATTTTCATCCTGCAGCACTCAGAGCTTTGTGAGTTAATTTCTCCTACCCTTCATACAATTGTGATTTGATTTCAATGTTTTCATAGTGTGATCATGTGACATTTAGGCCATTCTTTTATTCAGAGTGTATAATGTGCAGTGTGAATTTAGCTTGGGCTTGGCAGATTCAGAGTTTTTTTTTCTTCACATTATTTGATTGAAGATGTATACTGTATGCATTAGATTCATAGTAAATCCATGGATATATAGGTTAGACATTCACAAAAATTATTAGAAAAAAGAGCCTGTTATAAATATCATGGATTGGTGAAATGTATTACATCATGTATTCTAGCCAGACTCAAATGGGTGTACTGATTTATATTTTTTCATTGCTGAGACTCAAATTTGCATTTCTTCCAATTGGATTTAGAACATTCAGTTCTTCCTCTACATTGTATTTTAAATAGAGTTTAAATTGTATTTCTTCAAATTGGATTTAAAACATTCAGTTCCTTCTGTACATGTATTTTCAAGTTTTTACCGTCAATAGACATACCAATGTTAGCGAGAAAAGTTATAGCATCAAAATAGGCTAAAGAAGAAAAATGAAAAAAAAAAAGAGCTATTAAAAAAAAGAGGTATTTCATTTATCTTCTATTAATTATTTTGTCTATGATTTTGGTTTACTTCTTAATGTCATACTCAAGGGTCAATTATAGTACTAAGCTATTAAAATCTAATTTGAATATATCCTAGGCTACAGTACATAGTAGAAAAGGAAAACAAAAGGAGCTAATATATAACTTGCATTAAGATTTCACTCTAGGGATTTTGAATGTTGTTGACTTTCTTGCTCATGTGATTGAATGCATTGTCATACTTTTCAATTATTATTTGATTTCAGGCAGAATAAACTTGACCAAGAGTGCCACAAGATCGAACGCCAAATTTGAGGTAATCTCTTTTTCTGCATTACCCAATTCGTAATTCCATCTAAAGTTTTACTCTTTTTCATGAAAAATAGAAGCTTTGCATCATTTCTAAGATGGTTCTGATTTATGGGTGCTGGAATTAATGTTAGTTGGTTGTTACCCTTTTTTTTTTTGAATCATTAAAGAAGCTCCAGTTGGAAATGAAAGGAAGTGAAAATATTTAATAGTTTTCTGTTGTATTATTTTTGCATTTGGGAGCCAAGTCTCTATGTGAAAGTTACAGAGGTGAACTTGAACATCTGCTATATAATTTAAGACCTAAAATGGAAATCACACTCTAGAGTTTATGCAGGATATGATCCATGGTTTGGACCTAATAAATGAAATCTGCAGTAAGTGTCTGCATATTTGGAGACTGAGTTTGATTATTTGCATTTTCAGTGATTTTCTGTTTTATCTTCTTCTTCATGACCAAAGTTTCAATGCTCGACAACATATAACTGATGCCAAGATTGATTGTGGTTATTTGCTTGAATAATCCATTGTGTACTACTTATCATTTTTCATTTTAAAATATGATTGACTACATTTGATGTAGCAAGATCAATGATATTTGAAAAAAGGTTACAAAGAAATCAAACTGTAGAAAATGATTCTTCATTTCTAAAACTTTTTTTTTTCCACCGTACTCATAATACCTGAATTAAAATCAAATAAACTGATCAAATTGTATTTAATAAATCTATTATAAAATGTTGAATACAACAAATCATAACATCAATATGATCGACATCTAGCATTATTAGGAGCTGAAGTCATATATGTAAATTTAGCTTCATTTAGTACTTTTTGTACCTTGCACATAGTACCATTCAGTAAATTGATGAATTTTCTTGAAGCACATTATGTGTCGAGTAAACTCTTTTAATGTCATCGGTGAACTAAGTTACCTTCCAGCAATTCACCATTGTCGTGTTTGAAATCTGTTTCACAGTGTATGCGTACTTTACTGAATCATTGATCTAATCTTTAATGCTCTTTTTGTGGGTCAGCTGAAAACTTATTACATACATTCCGATGTTAGCCTTAAACTATGACAATCTATTTTTGAACGCTACCACAACATCTATATTGGTGGTAATGCATATTGTACTTTGTGCAGTGATCATATCAACTACATTCTCTATTCCTCTTAACTTTAGTTCTTAACTACATTCTCTATCCTTATAAACTTTCAGATTCCGTTTCAAAATCTGCAGCAACGTGCGGCACAAATTCTAGTTTATAATCTTCTAATTCTCAGTTAACTGTTCATCGGCTTATGAACAGTACGGCTCGATCCGCTCTGACATAGTAAAATGATGATTTTACCCTTTGTCTGTTGGCTTAATTGCGGTTTGCTGTTTGACTTTGGTATAAAACTTGCTGAGCTGACGAACGCGATCCTGTTTCTCTCTCTTCGTTTGAGCTCTGTGTCTCTGTTGTTGGTAGGGTGAAAGAGAGCGAGAGAATTGTAGAGAATAGGTTCTGCATGTCCTGATCCTGTTTGTTTTCCTTCGATTTGGGTTTTGTTTGCTGCTTGCATATAACTGATTTGAGGTTTCGGTGATGCAGGAGTTTACGGTTGTGAAATTGCGTTTGTCAGAGGCTTGGGTGTATGTGATTAGTGAAACTGTTGCTTAGTGGTACTTCACCAAAGGAGACTCGACTCCAAAGCGGGTTATCAGAAGTTCTTTAAGGTGAGTTATCTATTGCTGTATTCTTCCTTTTTTATTTATTTATTTATTTATTTTTGATTTTGGAGATGGTTTCTGTGGTGTTATGAATTGGGTTTGCGGGCTTTTAGTTTCATAATCGCAATTCTCCCATTTTCCTTTTGAGTATTTGGGTTTCCTATGTTTGCATGTCTTTTGGCATCATTGAGTTTTTTGAGTTTTTGGGTTTTCTGTGTTTGCATGTTTCTGGGATCATTCATTGTAGATGATAGCAAGGCTTTTTCTGCACCTGATCGATATTTGCTAATTTGAATCTTGATTTGAATGTTGGTTTCTGTTTTGGGATGAATGGTGTTGATGGTGTCATGGGTATGTGTGGAAAACACGTTAGAGGGTATAGAGAAGCATTATACTATTTTTAACTAATCGAAGAAAATAATTGCAATTGTTTTCTGAAATATACATTTGGTAAGAATAATTTGAGAACTTTGGCTTTCAGGTTTTTGGAAATTTTTTTTTTTGGGTGTTTTTATTTGCATGTACCAATTTTTTTTTTTCCCGGCATTGCTTTATGTTTGATTCCAAAAGCAACATTTTGTTGTTTCTTCCCTGCAGTGATATATATTTTCACACAACAGCTGGCCTTTAAAAGATTAGGTAATCAAGATACTCTTTTTCGTTTTTATGAACTAAAGTTTAGCTTCCTATATATGATGTAATAAACTCAAAGTTGTTTTTGGCATTTCAATTTTGCGATTTCTGTCAGGTACTTCCAGTAAGATAACACCATTGCAGCTGGAAGGCTCGCTGACCGAAGGGAGCACATTAAGACTTTGGTTGGTAAGTGTCTCCCTTGATATATTTAATGAATGACATGATCAGGTTGAATTTTGTGCTGCATATTCACCTTCTTGCTTTTGGAATAGTTTACATTATTCTTTGGCTATATAAAATACCGTACTTGATGTACAGTAATAATCCCCAGAATCTCCTGCACTGCTTTAATTTTTCAGGGAAAATGTTGCATTTGGAATCAATCATACAACAATGCCAAAAAAAAATTAAAAAAATTGATACCTGCAAAAAAAAAAAAACACCCTTATATTGAGTGCATGGTACCTGCAGTGGTCATAGCTGTTTTGTTTTGATTCTGTAGGTTTAAAGGTTTAAACACACACACACACACACACACACAGAGGTTGAGGCAAGTGGAGTGTTACTATGTTCTTCATTGACGAACAGATTTTCATTGCGTGTGTCTAACTCTAGAGGAAGCTAGACAAAAGAAAAAATTGGGTGTTGTTGGGTTACATTGAAAATGTGTTATTTTTGCAAGTGGAGTATTACTATGTTCTTCACTGACGAACAAATTTTCATTGTGTTTGTCTAACTCTAGAGGAAGCTAGACAAAAGAAAAAATTGGGTATTGTTGGGTTGCATTGAAAATGTGTTCTTTTTGCTTTTGGAGAGTTATAGAAATTCTTTGAATTAAGAACAGTCAATTGTAGTGCGCATGGGATAGAGGAGTTTGTATGTTTAGTAAACCACTAGAATTTCTATGTGAGTTGGTGATTTTTTGAGTGACTGAAAAATTATGCAAAGCTTTAGTCTATCGGTTGCACCTATGATGTCAAAATGTTGTAGCTAGCTATTCACCAATTTAAGCTATTTGGTGCACTGATTTGTTGATTATCAAGCCTTAACATGATTTGTCATTGATTTCATCTTCATTGTTATTTGAAATCGAAAACTGATCTGCGGCCATATGAAATTGACATAGGAAAGGCTTGGTGAGGTTTCGATTTCATATGATGATTACATTCATCTTTATACATAGATTAACCAATTTTTCAATGTTTATGATTCACATGACTGAAAGTTTTCTTATTTGTCTGTTTTCTTAACCAAAACAAATTCAATTCAATTGTTTTTGTCCAGAATGTTATTCTCTATCATAATCTTTGTTTTTTACTTTTGAACTGCTCCGAAACTCGGATTGTATTACTAATCTCAGAATACAAAGTTGTACTGAAAACAAATAGAACAGGTTTGATTTCTAAAGAAAACCTGTTTTTACTATTGTTCTCCCAATTTTTATGTGTTGCAATTTTTATTGAATTATTTATTGTTCTTAGGTTTCAACTAATATTAATTTTTATCTTCTGCAGATTTTGTGGGTTCTACAGTTTGAGATCTGGGTAACTCACTGCAAGAGCTTCAAGGTATGGTTTTTATATTTCATAATTCGAAATCATTCATTAATTTGTATATGAATCTAATTGTAAATGATACGAATACAAGTTTAATTTTTTTCACATACTATGATATGACAAATTCTATTTGAAACTATATATAACAAAACTGTTGACATTGTTTCAAAACTCATAAAAGTATTAACTTTGTTTCTGAGCATTTGTTTTTGTGCAAACAGATATTCATCAGGGAATTGCAACTTTAATCACTCTGTTGGAAGAAAAAACAACCAGGTAATCACTCTTTACATACATCTATTTCATTATATACACTGACACACAAGAACCCCTCTACCTGCTATGTGTACGTTTACGTTAATGTAAATATGCTTGCTTATTTTTTATACTTAATTTGATTTGTTATTGATTTCATCTTCATTGTTAAACCATTCCGTCTAATATGTATCCACTTTTCTGGATAACAATCTTAGTGTATATATTTATCTGTATGTGTACATATATAAAAACTATGGAGTAATTGATAACTTATGTACAAATGATCAATGTTGTGTGATTGAGTGATCAAAATTGGGAATTCATTTGGACAAATTGGTTTTCTGTCAGAGTTTCATTGAAGTTACAATTTCTAGCAATTGCAGGAAGTGAAATTGAGAAAAATCGCAAGACTTGGAAACAAAGTGGCTCATCGTTTAGCCAAAGAAGGCATACACATTAGGGACTCAGCCTTTTAGAAGGAAAGTAACCTTCCATTGGTTGAAAATCTTATCAGAGAAGATATATCCAGTTGATGTAGAGAAGGAATAACCTATTTAAGCATTTTGTTTTGACCAAGAGTTGTCAGTTGTGCTTCAGTTTTCATTCTAATGAAAGCAATTCCATTTTAATCAAAAACAAAAAAACAAACAAAAAGTGCCTTTTTTTTCAAAACAACAAAAGAATGTGTTAAGAGTAACATGGTTATGAGTTTTGTATATTTCATTTGTTTTGTTTAGAATTGTTGTTTCTGTTTCTTTTAACTTTATTTTTCTTTAGCTATCGAAAATTTCATTTGTTGTTTTTTCTGTAGTTGGAGCTCAAAAGTTACATATATTCAAGAAATTGTGAAGACCAGCTTTTTTAAACTCACAGACATTTATCACTATAATCTATATGTTACTGCACTATCATATTGAATCTGGACATTAATAGTCTATAGTGATCAACATGACCATTGAATCTGGGTTTTCTTTCTTCTTAGATCCTTCTTAGGTGTGTGATGTACAGTTTCTTTTTCATTTTGGGGATTCATTTGACTGTACTGTCTACAATTGGAACAAAATTTTCTTTTCAATTTCAATTCAATTCTCTTTTCCTGACTTCATTTCTTGGAAATTTCAATTCTATTTTATATACTTCTTCTGCTTAATGAGCAGCAACATGGTTGGCGAACAATACAAATCATTAAGTGAAACGCTTAGAAGTAATATGTCCTTTCAAATTAAAGCTTTTTAGTGCTTTAAACCTTTTGAGTTCTCTTAAGTCAGAAGTTACTTAAAATGTTATAAGTAAGCATTTGAATTATTAGTTGAAATTGTGCAGCAAGTTTTCTGTCCTAAACTTTCAGATAAAAGTAAAAGAATACTAGAGTTGTGTATAGTAGGTTGTGAAACTTTGTATTTGTCATTTAGTGGAGGAATTTTTGTACCTGTTTGGTTTCTCTTTGATTTGTGCAGTTTGGCTTGCTTGGTTGGATTAATATTTGATTGTATCTTTATCTGTGTAGTATAAGTTAATTAGTGGCTTGATGTTTCAATTAATTGAGAGTTACTCAATTTTATGTACAACCGACTTGATTACTGAATATATAAAAAGTCATTGTTCATTCTTCATATTCTCTTGAAGAGTACTATAATTAAAAGAAGACTGCAATAAAATCATAGACAGGTCTGTTCTGTTTTCCCATTAATAAGAAATAGCTAGGTCTGAATCTGTATAACCGTATGATTTCTTCTTTGACTATACATGTTTTCAGTGAAGATTGTATGGTGTTTTCGGTGGTGCAGGAGTTTACGATTTTCAAGGCAAGTTTTGGAATTGTGTTGAGGAAAGTAGGAGAGCTGCAGGTTAGATATTCTTTCCTAGATTATCTTTTCCCTATTTTGATTTCTGAAATTGGTTCAATTTGCATATGAGTTAGAACTTGCTTAGAGTCTTTAAGAAATACTGCAAACAGAAGTGGCAAATGGTTTAGAATGTTTTCATTTTGCATGGAACACAGTAAGCAAATGTACTCATGAATTGGAATACATTTACTATATTTTCAATGAACAATGATAGATGAGTGCTGTGACAGAGCTGTGAAGAAAATATATAGAGGCATTTTTTTTTTGAACTAGGATACTCTGTTCTGTAATGTTGTTCTAGATGTACTCAATGTGTGCATTGCTTGGTCTAGGATATTCTATTCTGTAATGTTGTTCAAACATGTTTGCATGTTGCTCTTTGTTCTTTTCTGTTTGAAATATAATACAGTTATTGGTATCATTCCAAAAAATCAGTCTTGCATTGGTTGGTCTTCTACACTGACTAAAAGAGAATCAGCAGCTTTCATTTAATAATACTATTCCGGTAGCCGAGTGTTTTTAGATACTACAGAACAATGTGGGAATCTCATCCACTAGAAACTCAGTTCAGTTTCTGGATTAAGAACATTTTGCACTGACCAAGGTGATTGTAGACCTTTAATTAAGTGAGGTCAATATAGAAAAATTTGTGTTCTGCCTCTCATCTTCAATCTAAAAATCTTTCAGTTTCCAAAATATCAGTATTAATAAGCTATTTCTGCATAACATCTGATCACTAAATACACTTCGTGATCTCTCACTTCTTCAATGACAGGGAAGGCAGCATTGAATCAGCAGGATCATCCATGAAGTCCTTCAACAACAAGGAGAAAACAGACTGGAGTATGATGACACTTTTTGTGTAAAAAGAACTGGAGGAAGCAACTTTTTGGACAACCTCCATAACACTCCCTCACTAGGCTAATAGACATCACCACCTACTTTTGGCAAGCAGATCCGTTAGCTTGTAACTAGAATAACCTATTTTTTGGAAGCTGCCCCAGCAGCAACTGTAACTATGTTAACTTTAAACTATGAAAGCCAATTTTTTTGAACACAACATCTACATTAGTGGTAATGTTATTAGGACATTATATACATCTTTTGTTATAAAATTTACTTCTCAACTACATTCTTGATCCTATTAAACTTTCAGATTTTATTCTAAAACCCGCGGCAACGCGCGGGACCGAATTTTAGCCAACTCCAGAAGATATAATGAAATTTCAATGGACGGTTGTTTTAGGGAATTGAAAAAAAAAAAATTGCTGCCGAAACAAGAATACCTATGGTATTGCACTATTTGCTTACTGCAAACTTTTGTTAGGTTGAAATTTCACATCAGGTGGCTCCTTTATTGTTTGCTCTCCAATGCAGGTAGTGAATGATGGTTACACACAACTCAGCACCTGAGTGAAATAAATGTATATATTATGGTAACCAGCATATTCTTTCATCATCTAGATTCTATATATACACGCGATCTCAAGTGTTCCTCCCCAAGCATCAACACTTTCTTCGTTACCTAGTACTATTCGAATGTTATAAAAGACAAGGGTTTTCCGGTTGCCTGGAATTGTCGAGTCTTACCAGATTCCTATCTACTTCAAAGAGCTTAGATATCACAGAAGGCTTCTTCTTTAATTGCAGTCTGTTACAAATGGTAACTTTTGAGACCATCCAAGCAGAAATTTAGATTCCATTTTAAATTCAAAGACGGTGAAGCGCTGTCTTTTATCTCTATGTAGACTTTTTTTCTTTTTTCTTTATCTTGAAATAACAAAACATGTTACAATTAAATCTCCAACCGTAGAGACTTCGAGCGAAAGAGACCTTTATTCAAATTAAAGCTCATCTTGCAGCTAATAAACAGAACTTAGAATCCATTCAGAGGCGGATCTAGGATTCTAAAATAGGAAGGGCTACATATTTATGTGTCCCTTTGGGCGAAGCCCAAAATTTTTTTTTTAGTACAATTATGCACAGTGTGCCAATGCAAGAGTGGGGAGATGAAAACCTGAGAGTTCAAGTGTTCAAAGATTGAATTTAGTCTGTAATTTAGGCCTTTTTGTGAAGAAGAAGAACAAGAAGAATGAGAATTTATGATGGACAAAGAGAATGGGAGAGCCAGAGAGGAGTTTGACTTCGATAATTTGAGAATTCGAGTGAGCTTCATGAAACAAACATACATATAAACAAAAAATATACATCATATATATAGTTTTTTTTTTTCAACCCAAAAGTTTGTTATGAATATAAAGCCCTGGATATGACGAAATAGCTAGCAAATAAACCCAAGCCCAATCTGCAAAGTTAACTCTATAAACTTGAACTGACTACTTTGCATTCGAATGAGGCTAAGCTCCTGGCCGAGATACTGAGATAGCACAACAATTGATAAAATGATAAGTATTGAAATCAATTAGACCCACAACAATTGCACAGCAGAAAGAAGACCCATTGATCTACCTTGATAAGTTTTGAAATCAATTAAACCCACTTACCCACATCAATTAAACATCAATTAAAGTATGCATCTAATTTTTTTTTTACGCCTAAAAATCTCGGACGGGCTCCAGCCCGCCCAAGCCGCTACTTAGATCCGCCCATGAATCCATTCAATTATCCAATATTTCAGTAAAATTAGAATTATAGAAAAGCAATTTGCTGCTCAGATTTCGAAATTAAAAGAAATGACATGTACGTTTACCCTGCAACCCTATGTTCTTTTCTTTTTTGGTCTGGCTCTGCAACCCTATACTCAATATAAGGCTTTTCAAAACAAGTCAGTTATCACAAGAAAAAGAAGAAAATGAAATACAACTTGAAGGGTAAGAAATTGAGATTTAATTGATATAACAACAAAAGTCCTTTGAATTTTCATTGAATTAACATAAAATTTACAAACAACCCTGCACACAGCAGTACATTTACAAATTAAACTCTCATGAATCTCTCATTCTCTGATTTAGCCTATATGACACCTATGATCAGTAGTCTGTTGGAGAGGAAAGATCCCACATTGGAAAAGTGACAAATAAAACCTAACTTATAAGTGGGTGGATCTCACCCAATTGTACCGAGGCCTTTTATGTTTAAAACCCAACACCTATCGGGTGGTTAAGTTGGGACAATATCAGTACAATGGTGGGCCACGGGCCACGCTTGTCGCTGTTTAACATGGTATCAGAGCGGGTCTCTCTCCAATTCGTCGTCATCATGGACCCGGATATGGGTTCATTCATTAATTGATTCACTAATCTCCTCTCCAATCATGGACCTAGTTTGGGTTCATTAAATTGGCCATCGGAAGTTTCCGATTGGATTATTGCCAAGTGTCTGATGTGGGCCTTGGATTGTTATGTGATTGGTCAAGTCTCTAATGTGGGACTTGTGACCTGATTTTCAATGTGGATTCGGGTTTGTCAATTAATTCCACGTGCATACCTAGAGCTAGGTTGCACGTGAGGGGGCGTGTTAGAGAGGAAAGATCCCACATTGGAAGGGTCACTGGCTACGCTTGTCGCTGTTTAACATAGTCTACCATGTTAAGTCATTGCAGTCCAAGTATTGATCACTGGATACAAAGCTGCAGTTGTTGTCTGCGCCTAACTGTTGTTGAAATTCAGCGGATAGGAAACTCATGAAGCTATTGTCTTCATATGAATGATCCTGAAATTGATCATTAGTGCTGACATATGATTGATCCTGAGACTGAGACTCATTCGACTCCAAGTGTGGAAGAGGATCCGGAACATTTAGAGGACTTGGTGCAAGAAGTTCCTCCATAGAAAACAGAGGCCCATTATCAGGATATAACTCAGGATAGAGATAATCTTCATCAATAACTTGCAACAACTGATGATCTCGACTCTCGGAATTTTCTCGGTTGATTATCAACAATCCTCTTCCTCTTCTTACCATTGGTCTGAGCACTACTAGCTTTTCTTGGGTTCTTCTTCAAGGTGCACAACACCAAGACATCAGTGGCACACAGCTCGTACTCATGCATCAACCAAGAGTTGTTTTGTTTAGGATCACAGCTACCCTCGTACCTAAATTTCCTCCTCATCCCGGTAATACGACATCTGGTGTCTCTATCCTCGGCCACAACCTTTCTCGAAAACTGCCTGCTCTACTTTCCCGAGCCTACTTTGCGATCAAACCGCTGCACGTTATCACCCAGCTAGAGGTCTTCTAGTTCAAGTTTCGCAGACCACGGTCCAGCTTTTATTAGATCCTGTTACATTTAATAAGTCAGTTCGATGAAATAATGAGATATGTAACAGGATAAAATGTTATCGTGTTTTTCTTACCACGGCCAAGTTCTCATTCCTATATAGCTGCTCCAGGTTAAATATTTCCTTTATTGACGATCGGATGAATCTTGGAGTTTCCTGCCGCTTTCCAGGTATACAGGTCTTCGCCTGGTCTTCTCAAGGAACCAGTAATAGATGAGAAGAAGGCATCCATTCATTATCGATGGACTGTTTCTCCTATACTTTTGTAGCCTTGCCATCAAGAAGTCCAGAATCAGCTTTGGCCAGTTGTACATGTTTATGGTCCCAATGCGTTCACATACAGCGACCATATCCCATGTAATCTAAGTTTCGGTTCTGCTGAAGAAGAATGTGCTGAATAGATACGTGATCATCAGCACGGCTATCTTTCGAGCGTCTTTCTGTTTTGCCGGCTTTGTCAACTCAGTTACCAGCTTCAATCGCACCTTTGTTCTGAGGACAGCCTGCTTCTTCAAAGGGCTGCCAAATATTGGGGAGTCTTCCATCTCTTCCCTCACCACCCTCTTGTTCACGTTGAATACCTCTCCCTCAGCTGGAAGTGAAACAAGGCCTTGATGTCCTCCTCCGTTATTTCCATAGCAACATCACCAAATTTCCACTTGTTGTCTATACGGTCAAAGTGCCTCATGATTATCTCCAGGTCCGCTTCATGCTTGTGGATTTGGATCTCGGTTATCTTTTCCTGCCAGAATGATTTGATCATTTCACCAAAATCCGTGCTCCTCAATATTTCCTTTGATTCTTCCGGTATTCTATCCTTGTGTGCATCTACCACTCTCCAGAAGGAACTGAGTGTGCACTTCTGCTGCTTCCACTCAATCTTTGCTTTTTGGACCCCTTTCTTTTGCACTTCCTTCTTATTTGTCCCTTTTCTTGGCTTCTTTGCTTTACTCATCTTCAATTTAACATTTCTCCTCTTTTTTGTTTCTTGTTCTTCTGAATCCTCTTCTTCTTGAACTGTTTTCCTTTCCGGCTGTTGTCTGGTTTTGATTACAAATCTCTTCGTTGTCTGTTCGCCTTCTGATTTTGAATCTTCTTCAATCGATTCTTCTGAATCTTCATTGACGTCTTCTTCTGCAGATTCTTCAAATGAAATCTCATCTCCCTATCGCCGCTTCCTCTTTCTGATTTCATCTAATTTTTTTTGCAGCGGTTGGTCGAATGTGGTCTCAGTTCCTTGATTGGAACTCTTTGAACTACGAACAACATCTTTAGAGTCACTCATCAGGGTGAATTTCGGTCTAGCCATTCTGTGTAGTAAAAACCAAAATGATCATTTTCAAATCAACAAGAGAAGTTTTTTGACCCTTACTGAAGACATTATTGGGAGGCAATAATGTGTCTACCACCCCCCAATATACCATCAAAAATTGCACCACTTTCTAGGATTCACAGAGTATTGCACTTTATCAGAAACAAAACCAAAATGATCATTTTATAATCAACAAGAAAAGATTACTGACCCCTAATAAAGACATTATTGGGTGGCAATAATGTGTCTACTGCCCCCTAATAGACCATAAAAAATTGCACCACTTCCTAGGATTCACAGAGTATTGCACTTCTCAATATTACACACAAAACAACATATATCTTCTCATATTCCTACATTGTTGGGGGGCAATAATGTGTCTATTGATCCCCCCCCCCCCCGCCAGACCAACAAAAACCACACGTGTGATGCCCCGGAAATTCATAATTATTTTCCAGAATCTAAATTATGGTTATTGGACGGTTTCGTGGCTCGTGGATAGAGCGGATGTGTTTCGGACAAATTTCTATTCGGAAAGTATGATGTTAGAAGGTGGTTCAAGGTTGACTTTTTATACGTTGGGATTCTCCAAAAACTTCCTTCACGAAAGTTGTAGAGCACGTCGATATGAATTCGTAGACATGTGGAACGTGGAAATCGGAGTTCAGATGAGAAAGTTATGGCTAGCGGAAGAAGTTTCCATTTTAGTATAAATAGAGAAAATCAGAAAATGAAATCATAATTCCATATTTCCATTTCCGGAAATATTTTTTCTGTCTTCTCTCTCGACTGCACCTTCAGAATCAAAGTTTTCCGTCTGACCCGACCCGGATCTGGACGATCCGACCCGGCCAAAACTCGCAGCTCTGGTGATCTCTGGCCGTGAAATTTGGACAGCTGGTTCGTCTCTTCCGTATGGTCGTCCCTGTGGTGTCCTCTAGCGGCGATATCCACCGTGTGCGGTGCAACAAGGCGGAGTAGTTTGGTGTTTTTAGACCCGACTGGAAAACGTAGCTCCGGCGACGGTACGACTTCAAGTTTCCTTTCTTGGCTTTGTGGGGGCCGTCTGAGTCGATCTATGGTGTTTGTTTGGATCAATTTACGTGGAAATCGGTTTTTCTTTTACTTAAACCGCGAAACCCGATCCGACCGGTATGTATTAAATATAATAGGAAAAAAATTTAAATTTATATACATAATATATATATATATATATATATTTATTTATTTATTTGTGGGTAGTCTTTTATAAGTAAGTTATAAATCTCCAATTATAATTTGATTCTCAAAATTATATACTACCATATTGAAATGTAGACCCAAAAGGCTTAAAACCTAAATAAGTGAATCATTTTGAAACTATTTTGGATTTTGATTATTAAATTTTTATAATTGAGATTGAGTTTTAGTATTTTTACTAGGAATATTTCGTAAACAAAACGTCAATGCTATATAGGTTAAAACCGCCTTACCGACCGAACCAAACCATCTTTTAAATGGATTGGATTGGATCGGATCGGATTAAGTTTATTTTCTTCGATGACTGGTTGTCTAAAATGTCTAAACCGCTTACTTTGGAATAGAGACGGTTTGTAATCAAAACTGATCCAATCCAATCTGCGTGCAGCCTTAGGTTCAACTCAGATTGAGCAAAAATTCAAGGCTTGTGAGGTAGTTTTTGACCCTTTATGCTTGTTTTCTTTCTTCGAGCTAGTTATGAAAATTCACAAGCATGCTTAGATGAAGATCTTTGATGTTGGGAGTTTTGTGAAATATTGAGTTTTGCCCGGCGGGCCTGTGGCGGCTTTCTAGCGGTGTTCCGGCCATGTAAGGGACTGTTTCTGGTATTATATATCTTCTACTCGTCGATACGAGCGTTTCGATATATAATATGCAATTTGTGGAGTTTGTATGAAATTGTTATGATTTTTACGGTTTCATACCGGGCGATTTATTTGATCCTTGAGGATTTGAGCATTCGATCGACTTGTGGTTTTGGCATATCGATGGTGGAAGTATTCCGGAGACTTTGGGAGGTCTCAGATGTGGTTTCGCCTTGATTGGCGTCACTTTGAGAATTTTGGTTCGCTTTAGGGTTTCGAACGTTATTCCTTGTGTTTCATTGACTGAATCAAGGCTGTACTTTCCTTAGGTACTTGACGAAGTATTCTTGGATGGGTAGTTGGTGGTCAGGCTGTTTTGTTTTGTATTGAAGATGCAGTGGGAGTTTCGAGGTGAGTAATCTCACAAGGTTCATTAATGAACGGAATACCTTATCGTTTTGAGAGTTATTTATTAACTGTAAACTATAGTTGGTATTAGTGGGCATTCCTGAGCGGATGACTAAGTATATATATATTTACGTGAAATATATATGTTTTGGTGATTTGTGTGAGTTGTTTCTTGATTGAAACGTGAATCGTGTGAGTTTATCTCGTGCTTTGTTTCTTAATTGAAACGTGATTTGTTTATTGATTTAAACGTGATTTGTGTGATTTGTTTATTGATTTAAATGTGATTTGTGTGAGTTTATCTCGTGCTTTGTTTCTTAATTGAAACGTGATTTGTTTATTGATTTAAACATGATTTGTGTGATTTTTTATTGATTTAAACGTGATTCATGTGAGTTTATCTCGTGCTTTGTTTCTTAATTGAAACGTGATTTGTTTATTGATTTAAACGTGATTTGTGTGATTATCAACAATCCTCTTCCTCTTCTTACCATTGGTCTGAGCACTACTAGCTTTTCTTGGGTTCTTCTTCAAGGTGCACAACACCAAGACATCAGTGGCGCGCACACAACTCGTACTCATGCATCAACCAAGAGTTGTTTTGTTCAGGATCACAGCCACCCTCGTAACTAAATTCCCTCCTCATCCTGGTAATACGACATCCGGTGTCTCTATCCTAGACCACAACCTCTCTCGAAAACTGCCCGCTCCAAGTTCCCGAGCCTACTTTGCGATCAAACCGCTTGCCATTGGGGTTCAACTTCTTGCGTTTGGTGAAGAAAAAGAGAGGCTCTCCATCATCCACGCTGGAACCACCGTTCTTGTCCCAAACAACCCAGGGTTCTTCTTGGCCGTAAAACTCCGAATAATCGGAGACCTCATTCGAGTGGAACTGATTGCCCATCCTGGCCCTTTGCTGGAGAAAGTAACCCACAAGTTCTTCATCTATGGGATGAAACCTGAACCCGATCGGACAACCCATCCCAATGCCCTAGAGAGGAGGAATTTCGGAAAGGAAATTCGGAGAGAAGCCCCAGAGAGGAGGAATTTCGGAAAGGAAATTTAGAGAGAAGCCCTCGAGAGGAGGAATTTCAGAAATTTCGGAAAGAATTGGGTGAGGAAATTAGCACTTCTGGTCTCTCCTATTTATATATGTTGGGTGAATCCTAATGGGTTAGGGATTGCTCGGGAAACCGAATTGTTTTTTATTCTCATTATGTTTTATATTTATTGGCTTAGTCGGTTTCGTTTTGAACAAAAAAAAAAGAAAAGGGCTTCTAATGGGTTAGGGATTGCTCGGGAAACCCGAATTGTTTTTTTATTCTCATTATGTTTTATATTTATTGGCTTAGTCGGTTTCGTTTTGAACAAAAAAAAAAAAAAAGGCTTAGTCGGTTTAGTTTCTTTTTTATATTATTTTTTATGTCTTGGTTTCCTAATCAACAAGGGATATCCCGTTGGTAATTGCCAGGAGATTAATTTTGGGCTTTTTAATTGTACCCTTTCTCTTTTTTTAATCTAGTTCCGGATAGTTTAAACGCTGTCTAGATTTAAATGTTATTGTTGCAGATTTCATTGTGGATAGACGCTGGAATCCTAATAGAATTCATCGCATTCTACCTGATCAGGTTATTGATCATATTTCTGCTATACCTCTCTCCCATTTTAACTTTAAAGATCATTTTGCCTGGGGACCTACTGATCATGAAAAGTTTCCTATTAAGTCAGCCTCTAATTTGCTTGCGAGCAACTATCCTACTCATTCAAGATCGACACTGCTAACTAGGATGTGGAAACTCCCTCTACCCCCTAAAATCAAGGTTTTTGCTTGGCAGATTATTCATGGTCGTCTTAAAACGAGAGACTATATCTTCACAAATATCTATATTGATCGATCTTACACATAGTAAATAAAAAAGTAATAAATAAAAATGGATTATAGTGGGTTCCATCGTTTCTATGGTTACTTCTTAAACGGCGAGGTCCTCTCTATACACCGGAACCCTTCCTTCATTTAATCAATGTTATTGTTAACTTGTCTTTTTGTTCTACTGATTTAGAATTAATCAATCATCTTTTCTAGAGATATTTGGCGTTTACCTAATTGGCATTTTAATCCTTCTGACTGGCATCACTCTTTCCTAAATTGAATATTGCTTCTCATAACTCTTTCTCCTTCAACTGACTTATTCTCCAAGGCCCTTTTTATTTGTTATCATATTTGGCTTTTCAGAAACAATCTAATCCTTAGAAATGTTCATAAAGAGGCCATGCAAGTGGCCTTTGCTGCTGCTAATATGTCCCTTGCTTACTCTAACAATGCTCCTGCTGCTAATCACTCTCATTCTCCAAATAATAAAAATATTAAGTGGCTACATGGGTAATTTGCTAAAACAATTTAAACCTACATGAAGAAATTCCAAATAAAATTTCGTGACTCTTACCATTGTTGCTGTAAAGTAATATTCTCTGTTGAAGCTCTCTGCCATCAACTATTTTACACTTAAAGCAATAAAACGATGCAACTGCACATCTTGTTCCCAAAACTGTTACGAGTTATAAGTTATTGTAGACAAAAGTTTATCTCAAAACTTTGATCACTTGATATCATTTAATAAATTGGTGAAAGGATACAAACAATGATACAAATGTCGCTATATCTCCTTTATCTTACTGATACAGTTAACAATCAATACATGGGACTTTGTAGTAATGAACAAATTTTGTGCAAAAAAATGAGAGAATTAAGCAAAGAGCCTGCAAAGGCGTGTATGAATTGAAACTTGTATCTCTGTATATGTCTGTTTTAACCTGCCTTTGATCTCTTCCATACAATAACCGTACCATAGAAATCAGATGATGCTAATAAATTCTCTCCATGGTTCCAAGCAACCCCAATAACAGGAAATCGATGACCCTGCAGTCACATATTTCGGTCATTTGGGCCAAATATGAGAGAATAGGAAACCATTCCAATCTTGTATCTAAAGAAGACAAACCTGTAGCTTGTTTACACATGTATGCTTTGGCCGAGTTAAGTCGTAGAAGTTTACAGTTGAATCTTCACTTCCGGCAACTAGGTATCATAACAGCATGACAATGTTAGCAAGCTGAAATCTTGCCACTAATGTAGTTGGTCGTATATTCAGGAGAAAATAAGATTGCCCAAAATAACAAAAGTCAGGAGAAAATAAAGTTGATTGCTAACTGAAATCTTGCCACTAATGTTCATCAATTGTATACCATATCATGTAGCTCTGAAAATTTAACATCTGCAACATAACCTATTTCTAGTAGTTACAAACAATTTTAAACTCCTAATTTACTAAGTCAGATTTTGCTTGCACGTGCTTGATAAATTAATATAAGCACTTAAATGCAATCATCCAAAGCGCATATAAAAACTGTAATCGAAGAAGCTCTTGTTTATAGTTAGTCTAACAACTTTCAATAGCTCAGTTGGCATTTATATCCAATAAAGTAGGGAGTTATATAACATGTCACAAAACAAACAAACATCCCTTCCTCAAGAAAAAGAGATTGCAAGTCAGGGAGATGTGTACAGATTCACCGTGCACTTTAGAAATTAAAGAGAACTTGAAGAAAAACTTTTACTTATGATACAGTGCAGGTACCAGTTAAAAGGCCACAATCTAGAAAGAGCCTTAAAAAGTGCGCAGAGAAAAAAAATTGCTTTTTGTTATATATTAGACACAGAGATAGATATACAAACCTATATATTCTCCTTTTTCAAGGGAAAGCATAGGACAAAAGGAAGCCCGGATATTGTATATTCGTGGAGTTAATTTGAGTGAGCAACGAAGAGTCAAATAACCTTGTATTTCCGGTGCAACACTACGACAAACCAATCATCTTGTCAGTATTTTTTTTTTGAAAAAAAAAAACAATGGAAGTAAAATAACTCTAAAAAAAAAAAAAAAGAGAGAGAGTCGAGTTCTGCAACCGAACCGGAAGAAAGACAAACTTCCATCCTGAGTACATGTCAGCAACACGGCCCGAGCCAACAGAAAAAAACTTCGGTACTCCACATTTGTGACTGGAGATTTCTGCCTGCTGCTACGTACTTCGATGCCGATGAGAACGGGATAATACTCCTGTGAGAGAATTCATACTGACAGAATATATACACCCTGCAACAAATTATCCAATAGTCTACATCAGAAAAGGTTATGCAAGTTCATAAAAAAATAAAAAATAAATAAAAAAACTGCAAATGAATATAGGCCATAACACACCGTCCCATCTCCACAGAAAATGATCTGTCCAGTGTGAGCATGGTCCATAGCAGTAACTTGACTGTTAAATGATGTTTCATGAATGGTCCTCCCAGTACTGAAATTGAAAACCTGATATATCATTGCAGAAATACCACCAATCAAATCTAATCTATTAAATTACATATATCCAGGAAAGACCAACACTATAGGGAAATGAAAAATGGAGTTTTCATATGCTTCGGATAACGAAAAATGAAAAATAGAAAATCAAGACAGCCATATCATTTTTTTGTTAGGGCTTTTGAATGCAATGCCAACTATGATTGTATTGCATTGCATACCAATACATGAGATTGTATTCAGTCAATCAACATCAATAAACTCTGTAGTTTAAAGCATTACAAATCCAGTTCCATATTAGTTTGAGATCCTGGATAATAAGTTAATAACAATACATATAATACCACCACAACATCATAATGTTAAGAATTTTGATCAATTAAGGTCAGATGACTAACAGAATATATATCTATTTTGTACTTGAAAAAACATCTATGTAGTTCTCATAAGTTCATAACTATATTACTTGTAGTTTCCAAAAACAATCTCCAGGTACTCTTGATCGTGCCAGTTCCATTCATGTTTTAGGTTATCCTTTCAAACAGTCGAGCAAAAGTGAAAACATGTAATCATCTAACTGCTGTGATTAAACAATTATAATTCTTTCACAAAAAAAAAGGAAAAAGAAAAAGAAAAAAGAACGACATTGAAAATATTATGGTAGTAACAAATGGCTTACTGATTTTAGATTTGCTTGATTATTACAAGTATGTTTTTTGAAACAAAATCAAAAAGTTTGGATATGGTAGCACTCTGTAGTGGGCCTAAAGGGGTAGTTAGCTTCATAATAAGAAGCTAATTGCTTCCCTCTAGAGCATTCCTCAGGAAATAAGATAGCAAAACTATATCCATCTCATCCACTTTACCTCATTGTAAAAGTTCCTTTGTTTGAAGCAAAAGTAGAAAAGGTGTTTCAGGCTTTCAGCACACACATACAGAAACTCCAATATTAACAAATTTTCTAGTCCATTAAAAAAACAAAAAGGGTCATAAAGCAGCTATACCTAAGTCCATAAAAAAGTATTAAACATTAAAGTATGAGCTGCAATATCAAAGAAAATATGAGGCCATACAAAATTAGGAAGACCCAGTAAATATGAGGCCATACAAAATTAGGAAGACCCATTAAACCAAAAATCACATGTTCTCCTTTCTGAAGAAACAACAAGCATAGGTATGCAACCCTTACCGTAATTTCTTTGTCTACATTGCCAACTGATCGAAAGGAAGTTGTTATTTACCTGCATTAGAAAGATAAAGCAAAAAATAGACCTTAAAATTGCAGTATGGCACATCATGATTAAAATATACATAAAAAATGGTAAACAAACTTCATTATAATCATCCAATGAAAGTCAAGGGGAAAAGGCATTATTGTAAATACTAAAAACAGCACTTGATTGAAAACATGGTGGATTCAAGTCTAATGGGGGGGGGGGGGGGGGGGGGGGGGGGGGCAGTATTCATTAATAACTTGGCTAAATAAACAAATTGCATAAATGATGATGAAACACAAAACACTTAAGCATGTATATTTAATAAGTTATTAATCATAGAAAAGGATTGCAGCCGTTCGAAGGGCTAGATATTCTTAATGTCCGTGTACACTTACCGGGTGAAAACGAATACACAGTTGTGGAGAAACTCCATATATTACTCTTATGCATAGGCCTTTTGAAATCTCCCATACTCTCACAGTTTTATCCAACGATGAGGATGCAATGTACTGATTGTTTGACGAGAAATCAAAGTCTGAAAATAAACAAGACATGGTGTTTAGAACAAAGACCTATGCAAGGAAAAATGGAAAGATTAAGACTTCAATTAATGCATTTTCTAACATAATTACACGTCTAAATTTATACTAGAATAAGGAATCATTTCTCATCATTATAGGTTGCAATGCCACTCAGAATCCCAATTGATAAACTCAGGGATTATCTAGAATCTACAGGGAAAATAGCGTTGGTCCCATAACCAAGTGGAGATGATGATGCAGGAAGCAAAATCTTACCAAAGAAATATGCATCCACTACAGAATAATGGACTTAGAGCAACTCCAAGAGATTCCCCATATTTTAATTTTTCTCTACTTTAGGGAAAAATAAGCCTCTTTTGCTCCAACAGATTCCCTATAACTATCTCTATTTTAGGGAAAGTGAGGAGAGAGAAAACCAAATTCCCTATATTTACAGCAAACTCCAAAATTTTAAAGAAGCATATGGAGATTTTATAGATTACTGTAAACTAGGGAATCTGTTGGAGTTGGAGAAGAAAAATAGGCTAAAGGTTTGACTTTTGCTTCTCTATAATACAAAAATTATAGGGAAGCTGTTGGAGTTGCTTAATGTTTAATCATTTGAAGCACTGTGAACACTTGTAATGTTTTCAGTTGACTTATTATTAATTTACTGCCACAAGTTGATAGGTTTAACCAAAAATGAGAAGAAGAAAAAAAATATATCGTAGCCATTCTAGAGTGTTCAGTTGTAGCAAACTGCTAAGGCCTAATTTCTTATCCATGTCTCATTGAATATCACAACTAAATTTTTGCCCATACCAATATACTTATCAGTGGAGGCCAGAAACTTAGAAACAGATATATCAATGCAAAAACAAGAGAAAAAATAATGGTAACAATACCAGTCAATCCAACCTGTAACATCTTTGGAGTGACCATTCAGATGCTTGAGAATTGGAGGAGGATCAGAGACAGTGCATACTGTCAAGGTTCCATCTGATGCTCCATACGCAAGCAGATCTGAGCTCATGTGCCCAAACTTCAAAACAGTAACTGTGCACAGCAACTAATGAGGTTCTTCCTTTGGAAAAATAAAATACATCTTCACTTATCTTCTTAACACAAAAGATTACCCGAGGCTCTGCACTGATCAAAGATGCAATGCATTCCTACAAAAGAGTATGCAGGCTGTTCACCCCGTTGACACAGGCGGTCGTCATTATCACTAGTACTCGAGCCAAAACTTGTACGAGATGAAGGTTGACTGCCACTATGCACATCCTGCAACAAGCAAAACAGTTAACAAAGTAAACTTCAAACTTGCATTACTAGTTCTCTCATTTCATCCTGGGAATCAAAAACACCGAATCTCCACATTCAAGTGATTTACGAAGATTAAAGAAACTTGAAAACCGAAATCGAGGCTGCATTGCACATACCCTGCCAGGAGTCCAGCTCTCGACGTCACACAAAAGTGAGAGTGGACTCGGAGGTTGAATCCATCGCCCACTAATGCATCAAACAGCCTGATGTCAGCATACGAATTTAACAATTCAAAGCACTGACTAATCGAAAACGTGGATCAACCAGCAAAAGATTGAGATATGAAACAAGAATACCCCTATGGTATTGCACTATTTGCTTACGTGCAAACTTTTGCTTGGTTGAAATTTCACATCAGGTGGCTTCTGCCTGCTGCTACTTTGATGCCGATGAGAGCGGGATAATACTCCTGTGTGAGAATTCATACTGACAGAATATATACACCCCTGCAACAAATTATCCAATAGACTACATCAGTAAAAGTTATGCAAGTTCATAAAAAAAAAATGCAAATGAATATAGGCCATAACACACCGTCCCTTCTCCACAGAAAATGATCTGTCCAGTGTGAGCATGGTCCATAGTGGTAACTTGACTGTCAAATGATGTTTTATGAATGGTCCTCCCAGTACTGAAATTGAAAACCTGATATAATCAAATCTAATCTATTAAATTACATATATCCAGGAAAGACCAACACTATAGGGAAATGAAAAGTGGAGTTTTCATATGCTTCGGATTAAGAAAAACGAAAAATAGAAAATCAAGACAGCCATATCATTTTTTTGTTAGGGCTTTTGAATGCAATGGCAACTATGATTGTATTGCATTGCATACCAATACATGAGATTGTTTTCAGTCAATCAACATCAATAAACTCTGTACTAAAGCATTACAAAACGCATGGCCTTATGCATTCCCCTTCTACAGCTTTGGTCTTTATGTGATGTCTGTTTTGTCTGAAATTCCCTTTGTTGACATTGATTGAACAGAAGGTTTCTTGCTAAGTGTGTATGTTTATGGTGATGAATTGATAGAGATAGTAAAAGAAGATTACAGGAGGAATGATTGAATATATATTCTTTTTCTTAACAGATATGCATTTCTTTATTTTCACGTGTAATTTTTCCTTCATTCCAGTACCACATTACCAATGCAGCTACTTTACTATATTTGATTCAGGTTTTTCATCCTGCTTGTATAGACATGAGTGCAGAGGAAGCTGAAAGACTTGACCACTTTTTTTGTGAAGGTTGTTCTCCCGAGGGACAAAAGAAGTTGGAGAATTCGCATACTGTCTCCAGACAGTTGGATACAAAGGTATACTTTTAAATGAAGTGCTTGATGAATTGATCTAGGTTCGTCATTGCATATCTAGAACTTTGGATCTTCTTATCTATCTAGCAATTAGAATTATTAACTTCTGTGATATTCTGTTTGCTCCTCATTGTATCGAGTGATTTCAAGAAAGGCTTTTGCGAAGCATATATACTTTCAGTTTTGAAAATCAGCATTTTTAATTCCCCCAGAAAACCAAAACAGGAGATTAAAAATTTATATGAAGAGCTCATTATACACTGCCACAACAATCGCATTTTGTGCACCATGATTAATAGATATAATAGCATAGTCAATGAGAAAATGTATGTTTTGAATATTAACTTACCTTCCTTGGTTATACCAGTATTACTAGACTTCCATTCATAATGTGCTTCAGGTGGAGACAAAACGTCGCCGGAGGTGATATTGTAAATAAAGTTGACAAGTTAGAGTTACAATGGAGGAATCGGAGGTTCTCTCGGTCTTGTGCAACACAGAGTCATAACTGCTTCACAAATGGTGTATTTCTGAGTCAGTGAGAAGACAGAAACCTATGAAAAAGAAAAAAGAAAAAAAAAACTTTATGCTGTCTATGTGGTTTGAGATAACTCCCTGGTACCTTCAAGGATGTTTGGTTGTGCGTAGTTATGTATGTAGATTTTCCCTTTTTCCTCTATTTCCCCTAGGGTTGTGAATATTCCCAAAGTATTTATTTGCTTGCCAAAGTAGCAAACGGACGTTTTATAAATGTCTGTTCCAGCACTTTGCTATATATATATATATATATATATATATATATATATATATATATATATATATATATATATATATTGTTTGTGTTCTCTACTCCCAGATGTAGTATCAAGTGATTTAGACACAATTGCAGTTGGTTGCAGAAATTATCTGACTTATCTTTTTAGTTGTGTCGTACCAACAATGATTCTTGAGATTGTTTAGCGGCCTGTAGTTCAATGGTTAACGAGGTTCTAATTTCGAATCAATCCCCCCCAACTCCTTCCAGTTGGTTTTTATGAGCGTTGAGTGGATATCTGCCATCCTGTTATAGGGACAAAAAAAGAGAGAGAAGGAAGTATGAGGAGGAACTACAATAAACCAGAAATTTTCTGGTTTTTTGGGGGCAAGAAGGAAAAAAAAAGATTCAACACACCACTGAGAAAGGTGTAGACTGTGAAATAGAAAAAGTTCCGTTGCCGGGACTTGAACCCGGGTCTCTCGGGTGAGAGCCGAGTATCCTGACCAACTAGACTACAACGGATATGTTAACAACTTGTTCAGCTTTATATAGATAGCTCGGCAGAAGGAAAAAAAGTTTGATATCTACATGCAATCATAAACCCCGACAATGATGCGTGTGTTACTCATTCTGACTTATAGCCTTGCTACATTAACATAAAAACCCATCCTTTCTCGGAAATCAAGTATGACTATTATGGGAGCAGCTTATTTCGATAGTCTTTCGAACTGTTTGTGAAAAACCTCAGAATCTTCTGGTTAGTGCAACCAGTCTATACATTACTACACATATGATTTTTCTCGAGTGACCTCTGGATCTTAGCTATCACCCGGGATTCTCATCTTAGTCAAGTTCACAGCATGTATGAACTTCCTGATGTGCTTTACCTGTTTTTTGGCAGCTATAAAAGTTTAGTTCTTCAAAAGCATGCTAAACAGTATGAAAAACATAAACAAGCACTGTGAAATGATTACATGCCACTCTTGCTGCATTCAGGTGGTACTTCTCCTCATTGGTTAATTCATCGATTGCTGGCCTCATTGAATTCATATGAGTGAAGCTCCTTTTTTCATTGTTGATTACCAGCAAAGTGTAGTGCATGCTTGTACTGTGGTGAATTGATACTAGCACCTTTTTGAAACGAAAGTTTGACCACAGAGGTTCATACAACATTGTCTCGACACCACACTCATACTGTCTAGTATTCACATCCTTTTCATTGTTTTGCTCATACTTTGTAGCATAGTACTATATAGACAACATAACCAAGTTAATTCAAGTTAAAACTGAAAACTATGGGGTAATAAGCCATTACTGACTCCAAAAAATCACATTACTGGGGGGCAATAATATGTCTACTGCCCCCCAATAGACCAACATAGTACACTTCATTTTCACTGAATAAACACAAACAAATGTAACAGCTATCAAAGACATAATTTCAACGAATAATAACTTACAGTCAATACATTATTGGGGGGAAATAATCTGTCTATTGACAACCAGTAAACCAACCAAAAGCCCTCCCTTTTCACCCCTTTTACACACTACTGCTCTTTAATAAACAGAAAACTCAATATGCTTGGTTTAGATTACTTACCCCTGCGTCTATAGTGAGAAATCCCACTCGCGCATTTTGCTTTGCGGCATCAAATTTCAACAAGTTAATATAAACACTGATCACCTGCAATTGTGTCATTTGATTTTCCATAAGAACTGTATAAGTGAACAAGATTAAAGTAAATTTCCCTAAATAACCATATTACAGGGGGCAATAATCTGTCTATTGCCCCCTAATAATACATTAAATGAGCCCCTTCATTGAAAGACTTACATCAGTTTCAACATCCCCCTCTTGGATGATTACTCTGAGGTCGTCCTTGGTGATCCGGCGTAGAAATCGATGCTGATTCAGTACTCGGTTATGTTCAAACAGAAACATTTTATTTCAATTGGTTTGTAAACATTTTCTATTCACCCGATCTTTAATATACACCAACGCCTCTTTCTTTGACCTACCCTAAACTGTAGGTAATCCTAAGTAAATCCCCGGGTTATCCACTTCACCAAAACCAAGGAGCTCACAAATTAATCTGGACATTTGCTGGGAGGTGTTTGGGGTAAAGAAAATACTGGATTTTTCAGTATTTATCATCTATCCTAAGGCTATGCAATACTCATTGAGTATTATCTTGAGATTCCAGCAATTCAACAAAGTAGCCTTAAGAAAGAAAAGAGCATCGTCTGCAAAGAATAGGTGAGAAAAAAAGGGGCAGCCTCTGCAAAGCTTAATGCCTAAGAGAGACTTGTCACTAACAGCCTTTGTTAACCGCAAGGAGAGGACTTCACTGACAATGAGAAACAGGTAAGGGGAGAGGGGATCTCCTTGTCGGAGCCCCCTACTTGGGAGGAAAAAGTTTCCCAGGTTGCCATTTAAGACAATGGAGAAAGAAACCGTCGTGACACAAGCCATAATAAGATTTACCCAGTCTATAGCAAAGCCAAACCCCAATAATGCAGCCTCCGAAAAATCTCATTCAACCCGATCATTTGCCTTGTTCAAATCTAACTTTAGGCCCATTTCATTGTTCTCACCTTCACGTTTCAGCCTTAGATAATGATATGATTCATGTGCTAACAATATGTTATCCTGTATCTGCCTTTCCGGAACAAAGGTGTTCTGGTTTGTGGAGATTAAATCAGGAAGGAATTGCTTCAGCCGATTTGCGAGTAACTTTGAGAGAATCTTGTAGGAGTTGTTGCACAAGCTTATTGGCCGAAATTGAGTTGTTTTTTCCGGGTTTGGAACCTTTGGAATAAGAACAATGTGTGTCTTATTTAGTTCCTTGAGCCTCTCACACCCATTACGGAAGTCCTTAGAAGCTTACCAAACCACTTCCTTAACTATCCTCCAATACTTGTGGTAAAAGAGCCCAGGAAAGCCGTCTGGTCCTGGGGCTTTTAGAGCCCCAAGTTGATAGGTAGCATTTTTAACTTCCTCTAAGGTGAACTGTGCTAATAGAGCAGCATTCACATCATTCTAAACACTGGCAGAAGTGCCATCAAAAGTTTTCCCCATGTCCTGGATCCGGAGCTGGTAAAAACCTTTTTAAACTGAGCTTCAAATCCACCCCTAATGAGCCTCTCACCAACGATCCACTCCTCCGCTTCATTTTGAATTTTTAGAATACGGTTCCTTTGCCTTCTCTGTATGGTGGACAAGTAGAAGAACTTGGAATTAGTATCCCCCGTTTTCAGCCAATTAACTCTCAATCGTTGGTGCCAAAACTTATCTTCCCGAAGCCACAAATTCCTCAATTTATTGGACAGTTCCAATTGTTGTTTTGAGGTGTCAAAAGGGTGCTGCAGTTGGAGCACCTCCAGATCCTCAAGACATCTTCTAATCTCATCTTTATTGCATATGGGAAATTTGTTATTGCTCCAGATGTGAAGACAAGTCTTGCATCTGTCTAGATTTGAAGTCCAATTCTTGACACTTGTATAAGACGAGTTGACAACCCAACTCTCCTCAATTATAGGGCCCACCTCCTCTTCATCTGCCCAAAAAGATTCAAACTCGAAACCCGCCTTGTGTTTCAGCTTAGTGGGATTGGTGCACATTAGAATTGGATTATGATCTGATCTAATTCGTGTTAGATGTGTAAGACAGGTTTCCCAGTTTAATAACCATTCTTCATCCACCAAACAACGGTCAAGACGTTCTTGTAAAACAATGGAGTCTCCTTCAGTTAGGGCCCAAGTGAACCGCTGACCCTTAAAGCCAATATCCACTAGAGAGTTTGTGTTAAAAAACGTGTTGAGATACCGCTTCCTGTTTGGACCCCAAAGGGGTGCCCCCTTCCATCTCATACTAAAATAACATCTCATTTAAATCACCTAATTTGCTATTCTTGCTTTGCTTGTTGGAAGCTAGATTTCAGGTTCTGACAACAAAGAGTGAATCACACCATCTGGATCAAGCTCTCTCTATTTAGATACTTTCTGGTACGTAATGGGTCGTCTTTTTCACATTTATTACGTAAATGCCACCATTCAAGATGTAATGAGGAGATAAGATGATATTGTTTAAAGGAGCCAATAACGTCCGGCCAAAATAGAAAAAAGAAAAAAAAGTTTATAGGGTTAATATCCTATTTTATGAGGCCGGAGTTTTGCACTAATATTGGGGTAAAAATAGTTCCGGTGATTATATGTATGCAACAAGGTATTATTTCATGCGGGTACATTAATTAGATTTTGACCCATGGCTATACCACCATATCCCAGAATATTTGTTCCAGTGGGTGTAAACCAATAACAGCATGAAAATGTCTTTATCAAATATCTTGAACTCGTATAGATATGACCATAATAGTAACAGAGCAAGTTCCCCTATTTCTGACGATGTCTTAATCATGGTTATTGGTTACTGTCAATCTTCTTCTGGTAATAAGAGAAAAGGGTCTTGATGTACGTGTGTAGATCCACGTTTGTTTCATAATAAATTTTTTCCCTTATCTTGAGAATCAGTAAAAACAAAATGACTGTTTAAGGATATCTCTATTTTGTGTTTAATCCAAACTCTAGGTTACTTGACCTAGTGGTAATAGGGTTCAATTAGAAGAATCTAGAGATTCTCTTTCCTTGTATGATTCTAACTCTATGCATTGTAATCCTCTATATAAAGAGGCCCCTATTATCAATGAGAATACACAGCAAATTTCTCTCAATTTCTGATTCTCTAAAACACGTTATCAGCACGAGCCCTAACCCTGAAACCCTAAATTCATAACCTTCGAATATCAGAAACCACCGCCACCTACCTTGAAGCTCTCAATCCCAGGAACCGAGAACCGGCGGCACCACCCCCAAAACAGGCTGGAATCAACCTGAACCGGGCACCGGAAGTGTTCAAACCGGCCTCCCAAGAAAAATCCAAAGATTTCTTGTGCAGTTCGCCATCTTCCCGTCCACTCTTCACTGCCACCTTTTGTCAGTAGCTGCACCTCGTCCCCAGAATCCGGAATCTGAAAAATCACCACCAGAACCGGCCAAAATTCAACCGAACCGGCCACCGGAGTTCACTTGCAGCAGAACCGGCAGAAAGGAAAAAAAAAAAAAAAAAGGAAACCTGTGCAGCCCAAGCCCAACTGCTGAAGCCCACAGTCGAGCCCACTTGCAGCAGGCCCCAGCGGAGCCCACGTGAATCAGCCGAGCCTCCAAGTCGCCAAGCCTCAGAACATCCCTGCCACGTCAGCATACACGCAGGTGTCCAGTCAGCTGCCACGTCATCATCCAGACTGCCACGTCAACACCCCCGGTCAACGCCGGTCAACACTTTTCAGGCGACATTTTTCCGGCCAACTTTCCGATCAAGTTTTCCGGCCACTTTTTAAGGTATTTTTTTCTAAAAGTTCCCGTTTTTGAATTTTTTTTTAATTTAGTCTTCTTTTCTCGGGGACTTCCAACATCCCTTCTTCTACCCCCCTTTCTTCTTTATAGGGGAGACCAAAAGCCGAACTGTGGGGGTTCGTGCTCACTCCAAGCTTGGAGCTTGTAAAGTCCTCCAAACTTAGAGTTTGTTGAGAAGAAAACGATCGACCACATACATCGTTGTTTCGATCTAATCCAAAACCCCTCTTGGAATCGGATTTTCTTAGAAGCGACTACGCTAAGAAAATCCATAATTTCTTGGAAGCGACTACGCTCAGAAATTTAATAGCTTTTCGTGGTAGCCCTTTTTCGCTCCGAAACTAACCCTAATCTTGTGTTGTTTTTCAGGATGAGTTACCTGAACAAGTTGAACTTTATTCCACTAGAGACAACTGGCGTAGGATACCATAGGTAGGTCCGAGATGTGCGCCAACATCTTAAGGCTGATGGACTTCTGGAAGCCATCCAAGAGCCTAGTCAGAACGTGCTCTCCATTGAGCAAGCTACTGCTTTTGAAGCAAATCAAGCTAAAGCCATCATTCTCATGACAAGGCACATGAATGACATGCTCCAAAGTGAATACCTCAATGAGGAAGACCCAAGAAAGCTATGGGTTGAACTTGAGCAGCGATTTGGCAATGTTCGTGACTCCCTGCTTCCTGATTTAGAAGTGCGATGGCATAGCCTCCGCTTCTGTGATTTCAAGTCTGTGCTTGATTATAACTTGGAAGCTCTTCGTATCAAGTCTCTGATGGAGTTTTGTGGCCAAGCCATAACTGATACGATGTTGATTGAGAAGACTCTCTCTACCTTCCCCGTCTCTGCCCTGATGATTTCAAAGAATTATCGGATTGATGTGAAATCAGGACATATCACGAGGTTTCATGAGCTTATTGGCGCCATGAATGTAGCTGAAAAGCACGACAACATACTTGTGAAGAACTATAATGCTAGACCCGTGGGAACTAAGTCTATTCCGGAGTCTAACTATAGTCGTGCCCCCAAAGGAGGACACAAGGAGCGAACCCTAAGAGTAGGGACAATTCTGGACGCTCTGGTCCATATTCTCACCCTAAAGAGGAAGGAAATTGCCAAGAGAGGCGTGCACGGAACCGTGGAGGTCAACGTGTGAAGAGAGAGAGAGGCGGAGCCTCAGGCTATGGTGGTGACGCCACCAAGAATAATAGTCGTCTAACACATGCACCAAAAGCATCTCGATCAAGGGAGCAAAGATGTTTGTCTTCGATGTGGATCAAGTAGACATTGGGCAAGGAAGTGTACTGCATCCCAGAACGTTGCCAACACATACAAGATGTATCGTGAAGCAAGGGAGGCAAATTACATGGAACAAGAAGATCAAGATGGAGATCTCGATCTAAGGGTGGAAGACTACAAGGATCAAGACCCAGAAACTGGCGATTTTGATTAAGTCTTTTTATTTTCCAAGAGATGTAGGCAATTGCCATATTACTTTTGTAGTAGATGCCAATGATATTAGTCTTTCTTCAAAGTAGGCGTACTCAATGTAAAAGTGATGTCTAGAAAGGTTTTGAGATAAGTGGTACTTAAGCGAGCTTTGCTCCACCTACATCTCTCTACTTACCTTGTCACATTTGCATTGGAATTACCGAAAGGAGTTAGACGACTTCCATTGTTTTGCATTGACTAGTTTATTGGATTAGATTTTCTTTGGTTAAGAGAAACGATGATGTAATTCCGTTTGGCTTATTAATAAAAGTTGAGTTCTTTTCTTTATGACTCCTTTTAATTACGAGCTTTTCTTTTAGGAATGGATGAACTTCAATGTCTTGCGGATAGTGCGACTACGCACACCATTCTACGACATAGGCAATTATTCTTAGAGATGTTGCCTACATATTCATCTGTGACTACGATGGCTAGGCCATCAAGTTTAGTTCAAGGACATGGAATGGCCTAATTCCTTTTGCCCAATGGCACCTTGATTAAAGTCACTGAAGCTCTCTATGCTCCTAACGCAAATCGAACCTTATTAAGCTTTAAAGATATTAGAGCCAACGGATTCCATGCGGAAACTCATAATGAGAACGGAATAGAATTCCTTTGCATTACCTCTAATGATTGCGGACGGAAGCGCATCTTAGAGAAGCTTATGTGTCAATCTAGTGGATTTTATGTCACTACAATTCGACCAATTGAATCCAATAATGTCATAAGAGAAGATCTCTTGGATTCAGACACATATTGACTTTGGCATGACCGACTAGGACATCCTGGTCGTGATATGATGCTCCGTATACTTAAGACTTCACACGGGCATCCCTTTTTCAGAGTGAGAAGAAGCAAGAATCAAAAATTGATTCCAGGACTTAGCAAGACCGCGAAAATTGCAGCTTCTGGCGCTGCTGCTATCTTGGGCAGCCAAAAGGCCGCCCCTGTCCCTAGTGATGACACCATAAATGGCGCCAACCATGCGCATGACGCCATGGTTGCTCCTTCTGGTGGCCATGACGCCACACAAACCAATTTCCATGGCTCTAACGCCATAATGGGAGATGTAGTCACACACTTTGCTTCTAATAGCGCTACAGACGCTCAGGCCCAACCAAAATCCTCATTGGTTGCTTCTAAGGCCCCTCGCTCATTTTACAAAGCCTGTTCCTTCAGGAAATTAGGACGGAGACCGTCCTACGCAAAGGATCCAAAAATACTCATTCCGTTCTTACAGAGAATCCAAGGGGATATCTGTGGACCAATTCAACCATCATGCAGACTTTTTAAATACTTTATGGTATTGGTTGATGCGTCGACACGCTGGTCACATGTCGCGCTATTGTCCACTCGAAATGCTGCGTATGCTAAACTCCTCGCCGAGATTATCCGTCTACGGGCTCACTACCCTGACCATCGTATTAACTCGATTCGACTTGATAATGCTGGAGAGTTTACATCGAAAACGTTCGATGACTATTGCATGTCACTGGGGATTGATGTAGAACATCCTGTTCCCCATGTTCATACCCAAAATGGTCTCGCAGAAGCCGCTATCAAATGACTACAAATGATAGTGCGGACATTGGTTATGCGCACCAATCTCCCTGTTTCTGCTTGGGGATATGCATGCATGCAGCGACACTCATTCATCTACGACCCACTGCAACCCAATCTTACTCTGCGTTACAGCTAGTGACTGGATACGAGCCTGATATCTCGCATTTACGCATTTTTGGGTGTACCATCTATGTGCCTATTACGCCCCCACAGCGTACTAAGATGGGTCCACAACGACGAATGGGCATCTATGTTGGCTTTGAATCTCTAACTATTGTCCGCTATCTTGAACCCTTGACTGGCGATCTCTTTACCGCTAGATTTGTGGATTGTCACTTTGATAAGACAGACTTCCCATCGTTAGGGGGAGATAAGAACACAGATGTTCAACAGGAACGATAGGAATTGTCGTGGTCTGTCCCCACTATGTCTCATCTCGATCCCCGTACCGCACAGTCCGAACTTGAAGTGCGAAGAATAATCGAGCTCCAGAATGTAGCAGACACTCTACCTGATGCGTTTTATGATGTTGCCAAAGTGACGAGATCACACATACCTGCTGCAAACGTGCCTGCAAGGATCGATGTCTCAAATACTGGACATCACGCCACTCCTGTGACATCAGGGGATGGCGCCATTGCCCAACATGGCAATGATGTGGCATCTATGGCCGCAGGTCCCGCAAGGAAGCGCGGTAGACCAATTGGTTCGAAGGATACTCACCCTAGAAAGAAAGCAAATGAGGCATAGATAAATCCTTTGATCATCGATACTCAAAATTCGTCCCATGAGAATGTTCCGGATTACGGTTATGTCCAAGAGACATCATTAGGGGACGCCTCGATGTCAAAACCTATCCATGAGAACGTAGAGATCTCTGTAAATTACACTAGTGTACATGGGACGTGGGAAAGAAACTCCATCATCATTGATGATGTATTCGCGTATTCAGTGGCGCGTGAGATTATTGAGACCGATGACATCGAACCACGCTCCGTTGATGAATGCCAACGTAGAGCTGATTGGCCAAAATGGAAAGATGCGATCTAGGCAAAACTTGATTCTCTAGCGAAAAGAAAGGTATTTGGCAAAATTGTACCAATACTGCCTAACACCAAACCAGTTAATCACAAATGGGTATTCGTTAGAAAGTGTAATGAGAAAAACGAGATTGTAAGATATAAAGCTCGCCTTGTGGCTCAAGGCTTCTCACAACGCCCTGGAATCGACTACGAGGAGACCTATTCTCCTGTAATGGACGTCATTACGTTCCACTACCTTGTCAGTTTGGTAGTTTCTGAAAAACTGAACATGCAGCTTATGGATGTGGTTACTGCGTATCTATATGGGGATCTAGATATAGAAATATACATGGAGATTCCAAATGGAATTCAGTTACCCAAATCAAGTGGCTCTAGACCACGGAGCGCGTCTGCGATTAGATTGAAACGCTCACTATATGGATTGAAACAATCCGGACGGATGTGGTATAACCTTCTAAGTGACTACTTGATTGGGAAGGGATATGTCAACAATGAACTATGCCCATGTGTGTTCATAAAAAGGGCAAGTTCCGGATTTGCAATAGTAGCGGTTTATGTTGATGGCATGAACATAATTGGCACCCTTAAAGAGTTAAGGGAAACCGCTTAACACTCGAAATCCGAGTTTGAGATGAAAGATCTTGGGAAAACACGGTTTTGCCTCGGTTTAGAACTCGAGCACCGTAGAGATGGTATCCTGATTCATCAATCAGCTTATACCCAAAAGATGCTTAGGCGTTTCAACACTGATAAGATTAAGCCTTCAAGCACCCCAATGGTCGTCCATAGTCTTGATCCAAAGAATGATCCATTCCGTCCAAAAGATGACGACGAAGAAGTACTAGAGGCAGAAGTACCCTATCTAAGTGCAATAGGCGCATTTTTGTACTTAGCACAATGCACAAGACCTGATATCTCATTCACAGTGAACTTGCTAGCTAGATATAGCTCTGCACCAACACGACGCCATTGGACTGGTGTTAAAAATATCTTTCGATACCTAAGTGGTACGATTGATATGGGCTTGTTCTATCCCTATAGAGAGATGATGGATTCGGACCCATCAAGTGCCAGGGACGCTACACATGGTGGACTGCGTTCCCTCTCCCCAACCCAAAATGATATAAGTGTTTTGGAAGGTTTTGCTGATGCTGGGTATCTCTCTGACCCACACAAAGGTCGCTCCCAAACTGGTTATGTTTTCACCATGGGAAAGACCGCGATATCTTGGAGGTCTACAAAGCAGACCTTAGTCGCTACCTCTTCGAATCATGCAGAGATTATTGCTCTTCACGAAGCAGTTCGTGAATGTATATGGCTTCGATCCATAGTTACGCATGTTCGAAGCAATTGTGGTTTGAAGTCTACCACAGATGAGCCAACGAGCATTTATGAGGATAATGCTACTTGCATTGAACAAATGAAGCAATGCTACATCAAAGGCGACAACACCAAGCATATATCGCCCAAATTCTTTTACAATCAGCAACAACAGAAGTACCTCAAGATCAAAGTAAACCAGGTTAGATATGAGGACAATGCGGCAGACTTGTTTACTAAGTCATTGCCCAAATCCACGTTCAAGAAACATGTGGCAAGAATTGGCTTGAGGAAATTATCTGAACTCCCATGATCGTAGTCATCAGGGGGAGGCACAGACATTAGGGGGAGATGTCTACATGTTCGTCTCGAATCGTGAAGGGTGTGTTGTGCTCTTTTTCCCCTTCGATCGAGGTTATTTTTGTCCCACTGGGTTTTTGTTACTCGGCAAGGTTTTTAACGAGGCAACGAGAGAAGCACCGCATTTGGACAACACAAGGGGGAGTGTTTAAGGATATCTCTATTTTGTGTTTAATCCAAACTCTAGGTTACTTGACCTAGTGGTAATAGGGTTCAATTAGAAGAATCTAGAGATTCTCTTTCCTTGTGTGATTCTAACCCTATGCATTGTAATCCTCTATATAAAGAGGGCCCCTTTTATCAATGAGAATACACAGCAAATTTCTCTCAATTTCTGATTCCCTAAAACAATGACAAGATTAATGCAAAACAAAATATGTGACTTTGGGGATTCCGTGTGAGGGGTGTAATGTTGATTTAAATCCTAACCCTAACTCTAGTTAAATACAGAGTAAGATAACAATTGTCTTGGTTGGGCCAGGAATAATAATTGTCCAGAGTTTGAGCGAATTTCCGTGAGGGGTTTAATAGTAATATACAAATCCTAACCCTAACCCTAGTTAAACGCAGAGTGAGCTGGGAACTTCCAAATTAGGGCATAAGAGGGGCAGTTGCGGTTGATCGGTCCCCTCTCTCTTGTGTTGACAATTACTGGAATCCTTTGTAAGTTCCCATTATGGGTGTTTTTCAATGGGAAAATGAAAAATCCAGGTTCATGCCAAAGAAGTGTGCTTCAAACAAAAACACAAATCTGGGGTGATATGAAATTCTTAGATTCACATCTAATCTTTCTTTTTAGGCAAAATAGTCAAATTACCCCTTGACTTTTCCCATGGCTGCCGATTTACCCCCTGACATTTCAATTTTGATTATCTACACCCTCACTTTTCTAATTGTTGCTGATTTACACCCTATCGTTATTTTTAGACTTTCCATCCAATTTTTCGTTAATTTGGTTAGCACGTGAGGGGCTTTTTTGTCTTTTCAACTATCACCCAAAAAAAATATTAAACAAACCAACACTTCGTCAAAGAAATAAAAAAAAATGTACAAAACTGTTCTTCGTTAAAAAAGGGAAAAAAAAATTTGCCCCTTTGTCGCTTCTTCCTTGTCCAACTCGATCTTCTTCTTCTTCTTCACTCCCTTTATTTTAAAATTGGTCGTTACCTTGCAGCTGATCGCTTAATTAATATTTGCTAGTCATATCAAATGATTAGATGATCATATCACTGAAGAAGAAACGGTCTTTGATCATTTAGGTTTCTGGTTTTCTTTTTCTTTCAAGGCCGGACTGGTCATTAATATTTCAAACATTCATATGAGAATTTGATCTTCCATGTTTCCAGTTAGAGGGGTTTGTATTGTGTATAAGATTGAGAAGCCATCGAACAAACTAAAATATTTATATGTATGGAATATGAAAATTAAAATTACAGCAAGCATGTGAAGGTCATCTTGATTGATTCAAGTTGGGATTGTGTTATATTGATCTCGATAAAAGGAACATAGAGGAAGAGGTCATGCTGAGAAGAAGATAATTGAGAGATAGATAGAGAAGAAGATGAGAGGAAAAAATAACAATTGTGGGAGACAAATAGCAGTATTTTATTTTGTATTTTTTAACAAAGTAATTTTGTAATTTTTTCTTGATTTTTTTTTGGGTGACAATTGCAGAGACAAAAAGGCCCCTCACATGCTAACCAAATTAATGGAGAAATTGGATGGAAAGTCTAAAATTTAACTATAAGGTGTAAATTTACAACATTTAGAAAAGTGAGGGTGTAAATAATCAAAATTGAAATGTTAGGGGGTAAATCGGCAGTCATGAGAAAAGTTATGGGGTAATTTTGATTTTTTGCCTTCTTTTTAAACAACCAAATCAATGTTCTTAATTGAATGCCTTTTAACTAGTGGGCAATCCAATCGATGGAGTTAATACCTCTGCAGTGAGATTCTGGACCTGATGAGCAAAAACCCTAATTCCTTGCTTTTAGAATATATAGGAATGAAACAAATACTATGATTCGTAATGAACTACATCCATATCTAAACTCTTCTTTTCCCTTTCTTCAAGAAGAATGGTCTTGGGTAGCTTTTTTTTTTTTTTGGGGTAAAAAGATGTGGATTTTTAATTTGATATGACCTCATATTTGGTATTTTTATTTGAAGAGCTGGTGTTTTTATTTGAAGGTGTGAATTCATGAGATAAGAGAGAAAGATAGATATTCAAAGACTTACTGTAGGGAGGTGGTCCAGATTTCCTAAAAACCCTCAACATCTTCGTCTCCTCCATGATCCTCTACAGTCGGAGATTCAGGAATCTCGTCCGTATCTTGCTATGATCAGATTGTAAAAGCTAATAGATTCCCTTCTTTCGAATTTTCGAAAAATCAAGATTTGACCTTTTTTGGGAGGGTTTCGGCATGGCTTTAATTAGGTTTAGGGAGATAATGGACATAGAATGGAGGGAAATCGAGGTTTAATTTCAATTACGGCTTCATATAGATAAAATGTCATTTTTGCCCTTTTTTTTGGCCACGTGCTTGACATGTCTTCATTTAGACGGAGCCATCACGAAATTTGAACGGAGGGATCACGTAAATATCAAATTAGAACTTTAGGTATCACATTGTTACACTTGTGAGTGTGAGTATCACATTGGCATTGGCAATTAAGTTCAGGCATTGATGGTGAATTTTTCTCGTATGATAAAGAAGAGGTGAGTGCGAGTAGACAAGAAGAGGGAGGAAGAAGAAAAGATTAGAGAAGAGCGAGAGTGACAAAAATCTGAAAAGGGTATCATTGTAAAATTAGTAACTCAAGATTTTGCACCATTGAATGCAATATTAGCCATGTGTCACCATCTCCTTCAAATCTTAGATGCTCAGCTAAATAACTAGCTCATTATATCCAAACATCTACATTTAATATGTAACCTCCGTTAATTTTTGGAAAACTTATAATTCCACCTGTCTTGACCTACAGAAATTGAAGGGCCGAAGGAAAAAAAAAAAAAAAAAACTGATTTCTACATCGTCATCTTGTCATCTTCTCCCTGCTCTCAGTTATTCTCTCTTTTCCACTCATGCACAAATTGATCAGTTTTCCTCAAAAATGCATCAATCCTATACTTAGATGTATTACTGAACAAAGAAAGTAAAAAGATAGAATTAAAAGATTATTTGTTCTAGATTTCTGGTCCTCCGGGCGTTGTTCTTTTCCCTCGTCTTCATTGTACACACTCTCATAATCATCGTCGTATCTCTCATCGTTGCTCTTTTCCTGCCACAAAACCTCCTCGAGTACCCATTTGCGTAGGCCTCAGACTAGATGAGAAAATTAGCATGAAATTATATTTTCAATTGACTTCGAATTGAGATGATGGAAAGAGCTAGAAGGGTAAGAGAAAAGCTACAGAGAGAGATGGAAATTCGGCTCACAGAGTCAGTCAGTCAGTTAGTCAGAGGTGATGTACTGTCAAGAGTTGTAAAAAAAAAAAAAAAAGCCTAAGGAGGGGCAAAAGTGGAAGTTTAATGAGAGTCTACATGCATGATATGAAGAGATGAATAAACCTACCCTTTAAAAAAAGGTTTTTTGCACCAACAGTGTCTGAAAACTTGGGTCACTTACAAAGTTATCAAAGTGATACCCAGACTCAATTTTTCTTATCTCCGTCATACCTGCGGTCATTTTCCGTCACGTTTCCGTTAATTTGACCACGTGCAATGCATGTGACTGATTAAATGAGGCCAAAAAGACTGATTTGCCCTCAAATTTTTTTTTTTTAGGAGAACACTCAATTCATTAAATTTTGTTTCTCTTATCTATAACCAGTTATCCATCATTGTTCTTCGGTTCTTCCATCAAATTCAACCTCTTGCAATTTGATTTCCCATTCAAATCCACCACCAATCCCATATCAGTGATAGCAATCAAGATAAGTATTTGAATCTAGCAAGTCTTCATGTTCATCTTCTTAAACCCAGCAAAAAAAAAAAACTAAGAAATCCCAGCATAAGAACATGAGCAAGAACACATTCATATTCATCTTCTCAAACCCAGCAAACCCATTTGAGCTTTCGAGAGAAGAGAGATTGGTGATGGCGAGATCACTCGATCCCAGCCTCACCTCTGCCAACCCGTCGCAACAGAACATCGGAAGAAGGTCCCGTGCAGCCCCAAATTCGAACTCCGTTCGAAATCCGACTTTGAGCCCCCTGCCACCGCCGCCCATCATGGTCGCTTGCTTTGCCTCTAACTGTAGTGATTTTTCTTCTATGCTAGCCACTAAAGCATTTGCCTCAGCCAACTTCGAATCAGCAGTAAACTTAATTTCTGCAATCTCTTTCCCCTCCTCGCCGGAGTTCAACTTCAGAAGTTGCAATCAAATGGGCTGCCCGAGTTCTTCCTGCCTAGAAGTCCACTCCTTTTTCTCAATCAGGAGTAGCCCCATATTGTATTGGTATTCATAAAGCTAGTTTTCGAGCTCCAAAAGTCGAAGCCGGCGTTCTGGGTTCAAACAAGACAACCCTTTTCCCCTCCTCGTCTGAGTTCAACTTCGATTTGCTAGAATTCATGTTCGCCTGATCCCAGTTCCGGTCTTCTCAGCCCGGGTTTTGGGCGTCCAAGACCAACCCGACCACCTCTGCAGCGTTAACATCAACAACCTCTCCCCAGATTTAGAGATCCCAACTTCATAAAGAATCACACACTCAGCAAGTTGACAAAAAAAACCCAAAAATCCCCCCACCCCAAAAAGGAACCGACTTTCCACCACCGCACAACCCTAATCGAAAACCCTTGATCGGAATTGACACAATTCCCCGGTGAATCGAACATCCCAAAAATTCGCTGGCTCGAAAACGAAAGCTTCTCACTTCACACACACACACAGACTCTCTCTCTCTCTCTCTCTCTCTCTCTCTCTCTCTCAACAGAAAACCCTGGTCCGGACGTGACCCACTTCCCAGATTCCGGCGAATGAGATTTCAAGTCCTGTGAACTCCCTCTCCACCGATTGAGATTTTTGGTTAATAGAACAAAGTAATAAAATTTATTCAGTTTTTATTTTCAATATAATAATTTAGAGTTTGATATAGTGGAAAAGTCTATTTTGCCCTCATTTTGCGACTCATGTGCCTCACACGTGGTCGAGATTGACGGCACCGTAACGGAAAATCACCGCAAGTATGACGGAGATACGAAAAATTGAGTCTGGGTGTCACTTTGATAACTTTGTAAGTTCGGGTATCATATTGTCAGTCACCCAAGTCTCCAGACACTGTTGGTGCAAAAAACCCCTTTATAAAATTAAGAGTTATTATCACAAATGGTACTGAACTTATCCTCTATTTTATCAATGGTACTTGAACTTCAATTTTGATCACAGCCAGTACCCGAACTTTTCGATTTCATTTTAAATGGTACCTAGAGCCACTTTCAGTCACTATTCCGGTCAAAAAAGTCAAATCCAACAAAAGATTAAAAAAATAAAAATAAAAGTTCAAGGAAAGCCTATTACCAAAAAGATCATCGCTATGATCGCAATCCTTGAAATCACCAAAGATCGTCATTATGATTGCCTCACATGCCACTTTTAGTCGGAATAGTGACCGAAGGTGGTTCTAGGTACCATTTAAAATGAAATCGAAAAGTTCGGGTACTAGTTGTGATCAAAATTGAAGTTCAGGTACCATCGATAAAATTGAGGTATAGTTCAGGTACTATTTGTGATTTTTACCCAAAAAATAACTACAGCTCTCAAAAGCATAAAAAAAGGGGAAAGAAATATACAAATTATCACAGAAATATCTGTAGCATCTAATGGAAGATTAACCCCACCCAGTTAAAATCTCACACGTCAATTTTTTTTCTCTGGGAGAGAACAAAACCACTATGAGGTATTCACCAAAGAAATAGAAAAAAAAAAAACCACAATAATACCTCTAGTTAAGTTTGAGAGGCGACGAGGTCTGCGAATACCTCTAGTTAAGACTGAAACAAAGAACTTGTGCACTTTTCTGTCATTTCATCGCTCGCAGGTAAATCTACCATATCAGACCAGACCAAGGAAAACAGAAAAAGATTTCGATTTTGTATCTTTTTGTTTATAGGTTTGAATCTTAATTGTTTACAAATCGCAAGCATTTGCTTTGATTGTGAAATCTTGAAGCATGTTGTTCCTGGAACTGCTCTAAATGTTGACCTGTTTCTTCTGTGATACAGATCTGAAATTATGCTTCTCGGTTTTGGCTTTGGTTTTGTTTCGGTGTTTTGGAATGCATTTTGGACTTTGTTTCGTGGATTTGTGGCTGGACTGCTATTTTGCAATGCCATGGCTGTACTGAATGAGCACAGGTTTCTCGGTCGAATGGGGCTAACTCTGAAAGATGATGGAGCTGGGGATGAGAGGAAGAAGCTCATCACTTTCAAGTATTGGGTCACACGGATTTTACAGGCCGCCCGATGGTCGAGGCAAATCCTCATATTGGTGAACGGCATCATTATTTGCATTCTGTTGTTGCTTGGGTACTGGCTCTAGTTCTTCTTCAAGGCTCGGTCTCATGAATTTGGTAGGGTTTAGTTGAGTTCATCTTCATCTTCATCTTCTTACTTCTTAGGGTACTACTGGTGTCTCTGGTTTTTATTACTGGACCCTGTGTGTGGATCCTTGAGTACTACTGGATCGATATCAGATCAAACTATTATAGTATATGCTTTAATTCTGAATATCAGTTATGTTCTTGAAGAAGCTTATTTTGGCCTTAAACTCTATTTTTAATTATGTTTTCAGCTGCAGCAATCCATCGATCTTTTTTTTTTTTTTTTTTTCTTCTTGATCAAAATATATGCTGTTCGAATTTTTTCTGTTCAAAAAATAAATTCATAAAAGAAAAACTTTCATGGCTCACGAATCTTTTTTTTTTCATTGCAAACGAAAAAGTCGTTGTCATCTTAATTATCTTTAATTGCCTCCAGAGTCTAGTCTTCAGAATCTTGCACAAAATAGGAAAGATGACTACCCGCGCTAGGAAATACGAGTAGTGAAAGAAATCAACGTTTAGGGAAAATTTCAGCTTTACAGCTAAGCAATAATAATTACCAGTATTTCAAATTTTTTACCACACACCAAAAAGTCAAAAAAAAAATAAAAAACAAAGTACTGTTGTCTGTCTGTACTCGCAAGTTATGAAGAAAATTTATCCAACTGTTAAAAGGGAAATTCCTTGCCGTAAGATTTTTCGACTTTCCATTTTAAATATTATATATGAAATTATTGTTTCAAGAGAAAAATAAGTGCCCAGAGAAGATGGACCAAACTTTACGACATCTGCTATTATTGCACAGTAATACTTGGCCAATTTAGTTTTATCAAATTTAAATCAAGGGGTAATAAAATGAATCCTTGTGGGCCGACCTATAGTTTAACTTTTCTCATCTCGTAGTTTCAACAATTTTTGTTTTTTGGCCGAGTAAAAGGCACGATGTTCTCTAGTTTTCTCACATAGCTTTACGGCCTAGGGTTTTCGGTGGCGGCTTGATATTTTCGATATGAAATCCTCCAGTCCCTCCCTGCCTGGATGTTAATGAACGTGGTGAATCTCTTGGCATTGGGAGGCTTTGTTTCTATGTCCAAGTTTGATATTTATTGAAGAAAGAATTAAAATCTTAGATAATTTATTAAGCAAGGGACTCAACTATGAATCAGCAAACGGGGGATTCTCCTTCAAGTTTCCCCCGCGCCCCCGTTCCCCATCTGGGGATATTTTCAAATGGGGGATTCCCCGCCCCGCCCCCGCAGGGAACGGGTTCCCCACCCCTGTCCTCGCATTTGCCATTTTCTCTATATGAACTTTTTTTGTTTTCTATTTTGAAATTTTTTATTTTCTATCTTTTTAAAAAAAATTTCCTTTCTTTTTTTGACAAAAAATAATTCACAAATCACAATTATACGACAATCCAACGGTAGGATCCTCACAGATCACCTAGAGGATCATCTTTACCGATTTATATGATGATCTAATAGTCGGATCCTCACGGATTGCCCTTAGGTTCATCATCTCAAAATTATACGAATATCCAACGATCAGATCCTCCCGAATCACCTAAAGGATCATCTTTACCGATTTATACGATGATCCAACGGTCAGATCCTAACGGATCGCCCTTAGGTTCATCCTCTCAAAATTATGTGAAGATCCATCTTCCCGGATCGCCCTTATAATCATCCTCACAAAATTATATGAAAATCCAACGGTCGGATCCTCCCGGATCACCTTTTGAATCATCTTTTCACAATTATACGAAGATCCAACGGTCAGATCCTCACGGATCACCCTAAGGATCATCCTCTCAAAATTATGTAAAGATCCAACGGTTGGATCGTCCCAGATCACCTTTAGAATCATCCTCACAAAATTATACGATGATCCAACGGTCGAATCCTCACGGATCTTCTTTTGAATCATCTTTTCACAATTATATAAAGATCCAACTATCGGATCCTCATGAGGAATAAGAAAAATTATAAAAATGCCCAAGTTGAACAAAAAAACAATATGGAGAACCCGCATGGGTAATGGGAAACCCCACCCCTGCGGGGGAAATAAGTGCCCCCACCCCCGCACATGTGATGGGGAACCCCGCCCCCGCCCCTGCTTGATAAATGCGGGGAAAACCAGCGGATACCCCGCCCCCGTTTGCTCATTCCTAGACTCAACAGAAGAAAACATACTCATTTTATAGAATAAATACTAGGGATGGCAATGGGGAGGGTAGGGTAAGGGGATTATTACCATTCCCATACCCGACTTCATTCTCCATCTTCTTACCCGCCCCAATCCTTGTAATAAGATACTGGGGATTTCCCATCCCCGTCTCCATTGGGGATTACGTTCCCGTACCCGCTCCAATTCCCGTTAACAATATTACTAATTTATTATATAAAAATTTATATAAATAATTATGGATTGTAAAATATGAAGTTAAAATCAAACATCAAAATAAAATAAATTTCTTATTTCAATCAAGGAAAATTGACATGTTGATAACGATCTTTTATTAAAAGAATGTACCTTTTCTTAAACATATTTATTAACAGAATAATATCAAAAATACATATATGATAAATAATATAGGCAAAATAGCCAAATTACCCCTGACTTATACCATGATTGTTGATTTACCCCTGATATTTTAATTTTAATTATTTACACCCTCGCTTTACTAATTGTTGCCGATTAACCCCTACTGTTAACTTTTAGACATTTCATCCAATTTCTCTGTTAACTTAGTTAGCATGTGAGGAGCATTTTCATCTTTTCAAGTGTCTATCGAAAAAAAAATTAAACAAACCAACAATCAATGTCAGATCTTTTTTTTTGAATAAAGGGCTGGTGCGGCTGCCCTCAAGCCTTGATTAATAAAACTGTCGAATACAAGGAGGGGGGGGGGGAGGGACATTTAGCCTAAACCCCTGATTACAATAAGCATATGGAGAACATCCTGAAATACTATCATGAGTCTCTACTAAATAATTGTATTCAACTAGGCACCAACTAGCAAAAAGCGCTCTACTGGCGACTCTATTTGCTTTGACATAGCGGTGACATTACGGAAATATAACTTGATATGTAACCCGATTATACCATAGTACAATTACCATACGCACAACTTTCCTACTATGTTGCCGCCGGAGGATAAATCCGACGACACTTAGTCTCACCCTGCCACTAGGCGGTAGCGACCACTTGACGAAGCAAAGAACTCGCCGCCTATCTAGAGCAAACAAGGCACCCGAGTGCACACACAGGCCCATACCCCGACTAGCTATACACAACATATGTAGGGACTTATTGCTCGCAAAACACGCAACCAAACTAAACAACAGAAATAAGTAAATACTTTAAATAAAATAAAACATAGGGCAAGGCCCACAAAGGGAGCCCAAAACCAATCTCCAGCCCAGCTAGGGCCCATAGGTAGTATCCACGCCCATGAACCCAGATTAGCAAGGGCACTGTATCCCACCCTCCAGGCCCATGTTAGCAGCTGCACCACGCCGCCGCCGCCGCTGCACTACCCCCACCAACAATCCTTCGTTAATATGTGAGAGCTTTATTGATCTTTTTTCTTGAGTTAATATGTGCCCAAATTGTGTTTTTGACAAAGAGTAAATATTATCCTCCATTGACGAGAGAAATGAACCTAGAAAGCCCACAAGGCTTCAAGTGCGATGGAAATATGATGCATATTAGACCAGAAACACAATTTCTCAAACCATTGTTCACATGCAACTAAGTGAGAGTAGCGGGTAAGATCTAATTCGATTTCTACTCAACCATAAGAATAGTTGAGACTAATTATGGAGTCAGAGATATGAGCAAACGACACCTAGTCTATAAAATGGATTATTTGTTCCAATCCTTTTCCAGATTTTAACTTAAACAACTAAGCAAAGATCACACCCACATACATAATTCTGGCTTTGCCAAATTCATTGGCTCCAACAAGTCCCACATCGAAGAGAACTTAAGCGTCGAGAAGAGAAAAGAGCAGAGAGGATTAAAAAAAAAAGTAAAAATGGACCACTGCCATTAGGTCTTCTGTACTCTATCCTTGTACTTTTGGTCTGGCAAATCTCTCTCTTTGACATAGTCTCTCTTGCCAGATCCAAATGCTAGAATGCTCATGTATTGTATTGACTGCGCCCTTTCATCATTGGGTTCATCGATCGGTGGCATATGTCTCTCTCCAGATCCCTCTCTCCTAAAATCTGACATTAATTGTTGGTTTGATTATTCTTTGTTCGATAGACAATTGGAAAGACGAAAATACTCCTCACATGCTAACCAAGCTAACGGATAAATTAGATGAAAAGTCCAAAAATTAATGGTAGGGGGTAAATTGGCAACAGTTGAAAAAGTGGGGGTGTAAATAATCAAAATTAAAATGTCAGGGGGTAAATCGACAATCATGGGATAAATCAAGGGGTAATTTGACTATTTTGCCAATAATATATATATATATATATATTTGTATATTTCAGATAATTCTTTTTGGGTGGGTATGGGAATGAGAATCAAAATACCATCCCCACCTCGTATCCGATTTCATAATTCGAATACTGGGGATCCCCATCCCCGTTACCTGATTTCCCCCAAATTTCTCCCAGTTAGGGTCGAATACCCGATGAGGATTTTTGCCATCTCTAATAAATACAATGAAACTTACTCAAGAATTGATATACAATTAATTTAAGAAAATTCTATATAGGTATATTTCAATTCTCTTTTTTCGAATTTACTCTTGTAATTAATTGGGGGAGCATTATAAGAAATCAATGGGTTATTTTAGTTGTTTATATTATGCATTTTTCAATGATTGTATAAGGTATTTGCAAAAAAAAAAAAAAAATTGGTGGGGGGGGGGGTTCATTTTTCTGTTCGTACATCCATATTCTCAGTTTTGTACGTTTCGTATATATATTTTCACAAGTAATGCTACAAATCACAAATATTTTCTGTTCGTACATCCATATTCTCATTTATATATTTTCACAAGTAATGCTACATATCACAAATACTTTTACCAAATATGAATACCAAGTTATGTGGCTATGCCACGTCAATACTTTTGCTTTCCACTACTACTGACATGGATTTTTTTCGGTTAAGAAAAACAATTCTTTTTAACTTTTTTTTTTAAAAATAAAAAAATGGAATTGAAACCTTAGTTGACAAACGTTACTTACATGAAGTGATGAAACGTAGATACCAGACTGGAACTGAAATTGCCACAACGCAAGAAACTTCATAAAACCTATGTTTTGCAAAAACCATCTCAAATTTTTGCGAACTCCAATTTGGAAAAGCCAGTCAATGGATTCCTGTTTTGAGATCAAAGCTTTTGCTTTGCATCTAGCTTGATGGATTTTTTTTTGTTTCTGATTTTTGTCTCTGGAACTTGGATTTTATTCCATAGTTACATTCACTTCTTTTGGCACAATGAAATTCTCTTATCCCTTAGTTAAGTGTCAAATCAAATTACACATCGTTGATGATGAAACTGATACCACAATAGCAGATGAATGCTATTGAGATCATGAAAGCAATCAACGTTGCGATTAGGGATGGCAATGGGGCGGGTTGGGGATGGAGATCACAATACCATCCCTATCCCCGAGGTCATTCTCTACCCCCATCCCCGCCCCAATCCTCAATAAAATTATATTGGGGATTTCCCATCCCCATCCCCACTGGGGACTAAACCTCCAAACCCGCCCCAAATCCCCAATAAGAATTTAATAAATAAAATAATTTTTTCTCATATTGCCTTTTTTAAAATCAAAATCTATAACAAATAAATTTAAAACATAATTAAATTCATAAATCATAATTAATTGGGTGCAAAAGTCAAAACACCATTAAAGTAAAAGTGTAGCCATTAAAATAAATTAGTAAATGTATATATTTATGATTTATATTATAAAAAATAAATTAAAATATATATAGTTAAATATATATATATATATATATATATATATTATTGGGGCGGGTTTGGGGATGGGGATCACAACACCATCCCCGCCCTATCCCCAATCTTAGATAGCGGGGATTGGGGATCCACATCCTCATTCCCCATTTGTCCCCGAATTCTCCCCCCATTAGGGGCGGGTATCCAATGGAGCTCTGCCCCACTGGGGATTTTTGCCATCCCTAGTTGCGATGTTAATTATTTATTTTTGGCCTGCTTATCTGCCATAATACGTTATAAAAAAAGATAATTGTTGATGGCTTCTTTTTTTGTTTGCAAAATCCAATCTATATGAAGCATATATGAAGTTGTTAAGGTACAGCACAATTTCATAAGAAAAGAACTGTTTGATGGGTTTTTTTATCTATCATTGGGGATTTTTAATCTGGTTAAAAAAAAAATGTGCAGATATATATTGCCACTCTACTATTTTTTTTGTTCATCATACTTGCTTATTACACCCTACATCTTAATCTCAATTATTAAATTTACTTATCTAACTCATTTCTCTTTCCACAAATATCCTTACATGACATACCAAATTAAATTTTTTTTTTTAAAGAAGATCTCTCATTTAATTTATACACGCTCACAATCAGACCCCTGTGATGGGGCTCTGATACCACTTGTTGGAATATCAAACCTTAAAACAATAGCTCTCAAGTTCTGGTGAATGATACTTCATTATTGAAAGGGAAATAACTTGGCTTAAATACATTCTTTACAAGAATTCGAGTTCTGGACAGACAAGGTGGGCGAGGTTCGATTCGTTTCGGGTTTTCATGGAGACGGTGACTCGGAAATGCGGTGGAAATCCTAATATTAAGTATGGTTGGTTCGGCAGATCTAAGAATGAGATTGTTGAGAAATTGAGGGGGGGGAGAGAGAGAGAGAGAGAGAGAGAGAGAGAGAGAGAGAGAGAGAGAGAGAGAGAGAGAGAGAGAGAGAGAGAGAGAGAGAATAAATTTTGTTATTTTTTTTGAAATTTTATTTTAGAATTTTGCCTAACATATGGGCCTCACTAGTGCCAAGTTGGCATGCCACATCAGCTACTTAATAGCCACATTTAAGTGATTTAACGGAATCATGACGGAGGGATCAATTGGATGAGAAATGATAGTGTGAAGGTGTTTTTGATGAAATTGAAAGTTCAGAGGCTGAATTGATTTTGGACCCAAACCACAGGGTACTAAACAGTATTTAGCCCTTCTTATAATCATTATTGAGCTTAACCTATTGCTTGACATATTTTATACTGAATACATGTAATGTGATGCTAATGTGTGAAAGGTGTACTTCAGTCACTATCTGCAAATGCTTTTAGATCTCTGTGTAAAATGGAATTGCTAAACCTATTCATCATTGTGGATTAGCAGTCAATAGAAATCGTGAATGAGAACACTGGTGGAAAGAGTAGTGGTGACCCGGAAGTATAAGAAGGCTAAACGAAAGGGTGAACACTACAGATATCTGACTTCAATTAATCTCTCTCTCTGTTTTTTTTTTTTTGGAGAATGATTCATCTCTTATGCTAAAGTAAAGTAAAAATACGAAAAAGTGAATCTGTATTGTTGGGTTGAATTTACTTTTCTGATACGAGCTAACTTGTCTCATGATCGTTTAAAACTCAAGTCACATTTTTGGTTGATCGTTTAGAATATCTGTACTTCATTGGCTTAGAATTAAGCTTGTGTAGGGAGTTCGTTAGGGTGGTGGTTGAACTATCTTCCATTGTATTGTAAAAGAAGACTTGGCAACGAATGATATGAAAGATGGACAACCACATGCTACAATAGGGGTTCAACTCCCTTCCATTTTAATGTAAAAAAAGACTTGGCAACGAATGATATGAGAGATCGGCAATCAAAAGCTAAAATTGGAGTTAGTTAGAGTGGGGGTTGACTCCCTTCCAATGTAATGTAACAAACCCCAAACAAGACTACGCAACAAATGATAGGAAAGACAGGCAATCACACGTATTTTGGTAACTTTTTTCACAAATTTAATTTTAGTTCTAATGTTTGAAATATCGGTCGGCACAACTTTCATAATTAGCATTCGTATCATAAATGGAATGTTGATCCAAATGGAACTCTGGGGACATAGTAAGGGGTAAACAGAAAAACCATATAGAATTATTTTGAGATCTATGAGCCAATGAAGTTTGATGATCCGCGACGAAATTTGTCTCTCTATAAATATGCCGAAACACAATGAAATTAAATTGATGAGCCAATCGCCTTATATCCTGCATGAGAACCTGAATTCTCCATGAAACCTCACATCTTCCGTGAATACAGTCAATTAGCAACTTAGAATCACCTTCAACCAACACAGTATCGTATTGATGAAGTAATGCAGTATGTATAAACCATCCCTTAATGCAGTTGCTTTTGCAAAACCAAACTCTACTTGATAATGCTTGATTTAGTCCGCCTAAGCAATTCAAGTGTCCAGCTCCCAATTGAAAGAGTAATTAAATAATGTCAACTGTTGTGGAATTACACTTCATCCCAACACGGTTGTGAAACCTTACAGACTCCTAAACCCTCAGACCCTTAAACCCCAAAATCTCAGACCCATTTTCCTCACAACCCAATCTCTCTCTTCCCTCACCCGACCAGACACTCTCTCCTCAACTCCATCCAAACTTGTCAGTGGCATTTCATCGAACACCTTCCGCCCAACCTCCCCTCCTCTCTAATCTCCCAAACCCTCTTCCATCTCCACCAAAGCCCTCACCTCGTCCATCAATTCACATCCCACATCGACTTTCCCCGCCTCGAAATCCAAACCCAATGCCCCGCCGTCGCCATTCTCCAAAGCCCTCCCTGGAGCTCCTGAAGCAACTCCTCGGCAGCGGCATTGCTCCGATTCGGAACATTTTCGACTCGCTGGCTCGAGCCTGAGTGCGTTTGGGTGCCCAAAGCGGCGTCGTTTGGGACTTGCTGGTAAGTGGTTGCTGTGAAATGAAGAGGGGCTGATGAGGCTTTTGAGTGTTTTAAATTGATGACGAGTGGAAATGTGATGCCCAAGACTAGGACTTGTAATGAATTGTTGAGTTTGTTTTCGAAATTGAATCGGACCGAGAGGGCTTGGGTTTTGTATGCTGGGATGTTTAGGTTGAAGATCGAGTCCAGTGTTTGTACTTTTAACATAATGATTAATGTGTTATGTAAAGAAGGGAAGTTGAAGATGGCAAAGGAGTTTCTTGGGTTTATGGAGATTTTGGGGATTAAGCCCACTGTTGTTACTTGTAATACTATCATTCATGGGTTTTGTTTGAGAGGCAGAGTTGGACAGGCTCAGATGATCTTTAGTGCCATGAAAGGGAGAGGAGTTCAGCTGGATTCTTACACGTATGGATTGCTTATTAGTGGGATGTGTAAGGAGAGAAGGTTTGATGAAGCGTCTGGTCTTTTTGATAAAATGCTGAAAACTGGGCTGCTTCCGAGTGCTGTTACTTATAACACATTGATTGACCGTTATTGCAATAACGGTGATCTAAACAGGGCTTTCGGATATAGAGATGAGATGGTAATGAAGGGTATAATGCCGACGGTGTCAACTTACAATTTGTTGATTCATGAATTGTTCATGTTCATGGAAGGTAGGGTGAGTGAAGCTGATTGTATGGTTTGAGAAATGGAAGAGAAGGGAATGGTTCCTGAGGCCATTACATATAATATCCTGATTAATGGCTATTGCAGGTCTGAGAATGCAAAGAAAGCATTTATCCTTCGCGATGAAATGTTGATTAAAGGGATAGAGCCCACTAAGGAAACTTATACATCACGTATTTATGTTTTGAGTAAAAGGAAGAGAATGAATGAGGCAGATGACTTGTTTGAGAGGATATTGTGTGAGGGTGTTCTGCCAGATCTTGTGATGTTCAATGCATTGATTGATGGTCATTGTGCTAATGGGAATATGGAGCGTGCACTTTCACTTTTGAGGGAGATGGATAAAATGAAGGTTCATCCAGATGAAGTGACTTACAATACCCTAATGCAAGGGCTCTGCAGGGAAGGGAAAGTTGAGGAAGCTCGGGAACTTCTGGATGAGATGAAGAGAAGGGGAATTAAGCCTGATTACATTAGTTACAACACCCTCATTAGTGGACATAGTAAACGAGGTGACATGAATGATGCCTTCAAAGTTCGAGAGGAGATGTTGAGTAGAGGTTTCAATCCTACACTTCTAACATACAATGCTCTTATAAAAGGTCTATGCAAAAACCAAGAAGGTGACCTTGCTCAAGAGCTCCTTAGAGAAATGGTGAGCAGAGGGATTACTCCCGATGACAGCACATATTACTCTCTGATTGAGGGAATTGAGAATGTTGATGAATTTCTCAGAAAGGGCGATTCATGACTCCGTGTATTTTACTTCTGATGATAGTGGTGTTCTCGAACCCAAATTCTGGTTCTGGAAGATTCTTTTGGTTACTTCTTGAAGATGACCTGACAAGCTCAGCTCAGGTATCTATCGCATTCAATAGCATTGTTGAACTTGATTCAGAATAAACTGATTGGGTTTCAGAAGAACATCTTACTGTAAGATTATGTAACCTCTTCTGTGTAGTTCTTTATTTGTTTGTTGGCACTGAGCTACACCATGCACACACATTATACTTGAGTTTTGATATGATTGGAATTGATTAAAAGAAGGCAATCTCCATGGAGACAGTAATGTTGCCAAGTTAATTACAGCCGGAGAATCTGCCATTTTCTGCAGTAAATGTGTTTTTGCTATTTAATTGTAGTTCAATAACTTGATCTTAATAGTTCAATAACTTTTATAGATCTTAATACGTGCTTTAGAGCAGGCATATCCAGTCACTTGTTTCCTTTCAGTACTAAATATTTTTTTTTTTTTTTTGGAAAGGGTTTGGAACCCAGCCTAGCTGGGAGGCTCAGCCCCACGCCCGGTTCCTTCAGTACTAAATCTAATAACACATAATTACTTCAAAAAGAAGATAAACTGGATTAATTGCGATGAGTATATGAGTCTTGTCAGACTACTTTAAATTGACTGAATCAAGTTATAACTTGAAACAGATTAAATTATTTCAATGATAATCATGATTTCTAATTACCTGTAGATTGTTACCTGGTAAAAACTGGGGAATCCTAACATTTCTAACAATAAAAAGAACTAAGATAGAGGATGTATGCAAGCATTAACATTATTAAAAATGAACTCAATAATGTTATTTGAGTTCTGCTTTCTTAATTGTCCTGACTTTTTCAACGATAATGCTCTCAATCTTTAAACTTTTTTGTTTTTTCAGGTGCTAAGAAGTTTAGTTTTTTGTGATTTGGACTTAGAAATCAATCATCTTTGGTACACTCATTTCGTGGCAAGGTAATGTACCAGGAATCTTACGACTTTTACCATCACTATATTATTGTTTTGTTGAATAAGTCCACAAGATAATGAAATTTCTTGAACAAGTGGGAACATCTTTTACCACACTCATATATTGAAACCAGTTCACTCTCCACTACTTGCACTCCTATAGTCCTTACACTGTTGAAGATTCAGGTCCTTTAATTCCTAAATACCAAGGATAGTCTACATGCTTCAAAAGAAAACCATGTTATAATAAGAAACAAATTAAATTAATCAGCCTGGAATATCCAAACAACTCCATTCAATGGCCTTGACCGTTGAAAGTAACAGTAACACCATTAATCTTCTTCATCAGGGGACACTTCCGTTTAGGATATCCATTGTTTGGAGTGTCACTCATAGCTGAGTGTCGTCTTGTGCAATTCCATTTAGTGTTTTCCATTTGCTGATCATTTTATGATACTCATGGTCTTGCAGTGGCTAATTCTATGGTGAGTAGAGAAATTCATACTAGGGACTGTGGCGCCTGTTGCTAATGGAAATGGTCCAGTTGACAACTATAGCTATGCAGAGCAACGATTCCAGCAGGTTGTCGAATCTAAGTATATCATGGAGGATCCTTCTGCAGAACCGGTTCATTTGAAAGTGCAATGAATGTTATACAAGAACACCTGCCTTCATCTGTTGAGGCGATTTTGCCCCCTATTTTTTTTTTTAAATTACCCATTGCCATTCCCCTAGGTATAAGAGGCGATCATGCGCCCCATTTTTTCCCTTCCCTTTCGCTTTCCTTCCCTCAGTTCTACCAGAGTTTCATAATTCTCTCTTGCTTTGAAAACCGGAGCTAAGATGCCTTCTTTGGGCTTAGGAACCTGGCAGTCCAGCCTGACTTGCTCAGTGACGCCACCGTGGCCGCCGCCATCAAGGTTTTCCTCTTCCCCTTTTACTCAATCTTCTCAGAGATTGAAGAAAATAACCTTAGGATTGTTGAATTTTGTACCCGATTGAGATCAAATTTCAGTCTTTTTGTGATTCTTCTAATTGCAGGCAGGATATCGGCAATTCGGCATATTGATTGTGCTCCACTCTATGGCAATGAGAAGGAGGTAAGTTTAGTTTCTTTTAGTTGCAAAACCCGATCATGCCTGATTTCAAGGGCCAAAATGGTTCAAAGAGAACGAATATGCATTGCATGTTGATAGGATTTGGTGTTATTTGGAACTATATATTCATACACTGGACAGCTGGTACTAGATATTGACAAAAAGTTTTGCTCAATAATTGGATAGGTTGAGTTCATTTGGAATTTGATTACTGAAAATGAAGTAAAGGTGGAACCTTTTTGTTTTGTTTATTGATGTTTATGTGTTGGTTTTGAAGGTAGCAATTGGAATTGTGTAAGAAAGCTTTGGAGGAGAACTCAATTGTGTATCTGGAAACTGGTTGTGGAAAGATCCACATAGCCGTGTTGCTTATGTACGAACCAGTTGATACTCAAACCTCAGTAGAACATATGTGTGTTCTAAGTCCTGCAAGTCACGTCCCCAGTTACTGACATTTGTAAACGAAAGGAAAAATATTGGATTTTTATATGTTTCAAATGCTTGCAGGGTTATTGTTGTGGTATATATGGATCAAATTGCTCCCAATGGATTATTGCAGTGGTGGTAATAATAATACTGTATTTCTTCTTTCATATTTGAACATATTATTAAATAACTGAAACTGAATAATTGGGGCTGAATCTTACTGGAAAAACTGTGGCTTTTTACTCTTATGCTTATGTTTTGATGTTTGCAGTACTAGAAAGAATGTGGTTATCACACTGAATAATTTTATGCTTATGATTTCTGAACTATCTTAAAAGGGACCTCTTATAAACTTCATGAAAGTATGATAAATGCCCCAGTACATCAAATAGTTATTACTAGCTGCGTGATTGGCTGAGACCTTCTAAAGCTGTGTTCTTTCAGATTTTGAAGCCCTGACATGTTTCTAAAGAAGATGGAGAGAGAGGTTAGAAGAAGAGGAAGAGGAAGAGGTTTGTTTTCCATTGTCTGTCGTAGCTTCAACTTGGTTGAATCAATTATAAAATGCATAATTTCCTCAGTGGTTGATGCTTTGCTTTTGTTGAAGGAGATTCAGTACCATATTATGAGAGTTGCTAGGACTGAAGACCACTAAATGCTGAAGAATGGAGTGGATTTATGTTATTATGTATATATATGGTCAAGTAGTGTTTAAATGTAATGTTATGAACGTCGTCAGATAGCACTGGTAGTAGTATATATATCAAGTTCACCGATTTAGTTTCCTTTTGAGACATTGGACTGTAAGAGTTTGTATGACATATTAGAATCTGCTTCTTCTTGGCCCCGTGGCTGGTAATCTTAAATAGATTCAGCCATGTATGCTTGAGCTGTTAGTTGATTTTCTGCTTCTGATATTAAACCCTTTGGTTAACGCTTCTTAGATTATGAATTTATGATTGTTACTATATTATGTATACAATTCAGGAAAATAACAAATCCGCAGCATCGCGCCGGGCTGACTTGCTAGTACTTCTGAAATTAGACGGGGATATTTTGAAGGGATTGTGATAATACTTTATATGTATATCTTTGTGAGCTTTTGGTACAAAAAAGCAGAGCCACTATGGTCAGTTTTCAAGAGTGATCTTTCTTTTTTGTCTCGCTGTAACCACAAGAAACTTCTAAAACCGCAGGAAGCAAATGATATTACAAATATATGCATCTGATACGGTTTGAGGTAATTCTTTTCAGCTGGCAGTTTTAGCTTCAACTTCAGAGGTTCAGTAAGAAGATGGTAATATTTTTTTTGGATACTGGACTTGACAAAGAGCAAGCCCAAGAAGAGGGAATAACTGAGCGCAAACTTACAGGAAAGGAAAGATAGCTGCCAACCTTTCAACATCGATCAGGGAAAAAGGAGACTACCCTCAGAACAGGAAAAAAAAAAAAAAAAAACAAGTGCAGCAATAAAAACACAGATGGAAGCGGAGAGGGAAGACCATCATTTCGTAGGATTATCTATACCTCGTTTATCTAATCTATCTCTAGCATTCTCAACATTTTCCCCAAATATACAACAAAAATTGCTACAACCAAAAATTTGGAAGAAAGGGAAAGGAATCAGTTTCCCATATCAAAAAAAGTTCATGCGGCACACAAAGGCACAAGTATCTGAATTCAACAGCATAGGGTGCATTTCCCATTCTTTTCTTTCTTTTTGAAGTCTGGCACCCAAGCGCGAAAGAAACTAGCATTGCATTTGCAAAATTGCATAACCCCAGTCTTTACAAATCCATAAGACTTCTTTAGCCAAAAGTGCCAAATCAATGGCCAAGGATGATCAAGCATGGTAAGTTCTCTGCTGTTTCTTTTAAGTTCCTTGTAGCTAGACATGAGTCACTGAGATGTCCCAGCTAGCGTCACAGAATAGGCTCTTTGCAGATTAACCATGCTCGAATAAGAAGACCCCTGAATAAACCCCCGACTTCAGCTTTCATGATTGTACCAAGAGCAAGGCTTACAGAAAAACCTTTGATTCAGTCGCTAAACTCCTTCGTAATATTCTCCTGTACCAATTCTTCCAGAGACAGAGCTGCAACACTCTGTCAATGTTAACCTTGCACCACTTGGGACAATTTGTGTTGGAGGTTTGGGGGCACATTGAGTATTTAAAGTAGTCATGTAGGTTTCGTATTCCTACTGCAGAGGTAGGATCATGGTCTCTCTAAGACACGAGCTGTAAAATCAAACTGATTGCCTACACAATGAGGTAGACAGCAAAAATCAACGATTGCCAAAAGGACTGGACAACTTTGCTGAACATATATTACTATCAAAGACCTACAGTAATTGTGGAAGAAAGAATTGCAATGACAAACTGCAACAGAACAAAGAAAAACAGTGTACTCACATTGGTATCCATGTACGATGCAGAATGCATGTTGGCATTTCCAGACTGCTGCTGGTATTCTGGTAATGCTGAGAATTGACTGGAAAAGTATGGATGTAATACACCATGCAAGGCTGCTACCAAGAATCCAAAATCTTCTTGAAAGCACTTTACAATGCATTCTACATAGATCATTGCGCGCATGTACTTAGGAGACAACACCTTCAAAAATTCAAATCCCATAAGACCAACCTTTAATACATACTGCAAAGATTGTCTGCACTAGTAGCTCCTAGAAAAAGAAGATACCTAAACTCAGTGACTCATTATTGTTTCGACCAGATCTCTAGATTCATCTTAGTTTGCCTTAAGACTACAACTTTGCTGATTTTCACCTTGTCAAATATCGAGAATCGCAAAGATGAGTGTAGAGTAGAACCCGGTACTGAACTAATTAAATCTCGATCAGTTTGGCATCTCACCGATTAGATCAATCTGTCTACAAAATAAACAAAGAAGGAAGTTTAACAGTAGTCAAATGAGACCGTCTCCACTAAAAGCTCCAATGGAAGCAGAAATCTGTACCACAGTTGAACAGAAAAACTCCTTCCTCAAGTTGAGCATAGCATCCCACACTTGCTGGTCCCTTAAAAATCTGTACCAGCTTAGATAAAGATAAGAATTTAGTCATAATTAATCAGATGATAGCAACTCATTAACCATCTCTAATTGTTAATTCAAAGGAAATATATAGTTCACCTCAGCATCTTATATGTGTTGATCGATCACCATGTTGTTCCAATATAAGCTCTTGGTGAAATGCTTCCACCCGCCTGCAACTCCTGTATCAGTGTCCTCCTGAATCTGGGCAGGCATTACTCTACCCATTTGAACTTTTTTTTATCAAGGATGACTCAAACTTACAACAGGCATGTATTGTCTTATTCTTAAGAGGCCCAAATGCTGTTTTCTCACATCTTAATCAGATTATTCATCAAGAACTTCACAGTAACAAAGGTAAATTAACTCACAAACATTACTTCTATACTAAAAGAAAATGAAAACAGGCAAAAAGCGTGCTGAACTAATTTCAGGTAGACATGCATCAGAACCCAGAAGATCTGGAAAACCTGGTTGAACAAAGGCTGCCCTTAGTTGGCAAATTTTTCAACTTTTAAAGATAAACAGAACAAAGACCAACTGTGCACTCACTTTGGAAGTAAACTTGTGAAACAGAATCCATTACACTCGCGAATGGGATAGTGACAATTGACTAGAGAAGAGGACCGGAATTCACTATGCTACCAAAGCTGCAAAGAGACCAAACCCTCTTGAGGTGTGTCTGACTATGCATGGAAAAACTGAATGAAATCCAAGGTATATATGCCCAACCTTGCTTGCTAATGAAGTACATAATCCACTTACTCTGAATACACACAAAAGTTCCATTGTTAATAAAATCCATTATTAGCAACTAGCTAACTAATTCACCCAAAAAAAGCAATTACCTATTGTATCAGCCATATCTGGAGCATCGAGTTCCTTCGCAACTCAACTTAATACAGACATTGCATAAGGATTTTTACCTACAAAGAAAGAAACAATCAAAAATCAAAGGCTACAAACATGAGTGCAGAGTAGGTCCAATTACTGAATACAATCTCAAGCAATTTGTAAGCAGCCCACTTATTGGATGTTACTAGCAGATCTAAATTAAGCCGGGCTGAAATGTGATTTCAACCAAAAGATCAGTTTAAGTGAAATGCGTAGCTCTCCTTTTATTTCTGGAATATTGATCTATGTGTGCGTCTTTAGTGCTCTGGAACAGACAAGGAATTCAGACATAAAGACCCTCAGGGTAGGTCTTATCAACTCCATTGATCATGCTCTAGAGGTTTGATTCTAAAGAATCACTCAATCATTTCCTCTAAATTGAACTCCTGAACGAAATAAGTCCAGGGAATTCAGAAAAGTTTTAGTGTTTAACCTAGACTAGTTCTGCTACACATGGCAAGTTCAGAACTAGAGACAATATATGAGATATACACCATATGTATGTGCCATTATCTCAAAGACAGGGAATAAGTACCTAACATTGTATGATGATGATCGAGCATCATGTTATTAAAGGAGTAGTTCTTCCGAGGTAAATGTTTTGTAACTTGGGTGTGTCAATGTCATTCTCAGTGGCAGCAGAATCAGTATATACTTGGACAACAGAATGCGTTTCTAATTCAAATATGATTTTAAGTTCTGAGAATGATAGAAGGCTATAAAAGAAGCCTCAAAACACACAAAAAGAAAAAGATAATGAACCTACTGGAAGTCAGCTGGACTATCATCGGCTTTTCCTTCCAAATCTTCGATCAGGTGGACTCCCCAGCTTACCTTCATTGTGATAGCACTATCAGTGACGTTCTCTTCAAAACGAAACATAACTCGAAACATATCAGGTGGCGGCATCCCATTTTCACTCAACCTCCTTATTACTGTAACCAATGGAATATAATGCACCCACACGTTACCCCAAAGCACGTCTTTCTTATCAAACTTTATTCCATTGATGTAAACAAAACAAGTGAGGTGAGCCGAACACAATTGAACACAGAAAGCCAACCCTCTGTTGTCCCAATTGGAGTTTTGAGGAATTTCAATGCAAAGCTCATGCTCTTTATGTATCACTTCACTATACACTTCCCCCCAATACATTTCCCAATTCACATCCGAATCCACATCCCAATTCACATCCTGACGGCAGGTGAACCAGCTTGGAATCGGAGCACTTGTGGGAAACTGTACTTGGAATTCTTCAGATTTCGGACAAGAGAAAAAAAGAGTCAACAGAGCCGTCAATTTCTCTGCCTCTCCAATCAATTCTTCGGATGTCATCTTCAATCCATTCTTGGCCACATGAACCTCTGATCCTACTCCACGAGCCAGATTGTCGCACAGTGTCTGGCAGTCAGCCAATTCCAACGAACTGAACATTTTTGAATCTTTGCCCTCCAAAATTTTTGACAACTTTGAAATTCTTTCCAATGACTCACAGCGCTCCACATCTAAGCCATCTATTTCTCGTGGAAATTCTGAAATTTCTTCAAGCCCATAGCAACCGTACAGATAAACTTGTAATCTCGTCAGGTTAGTTGAAAAGTTCGGTGGAGGAAGTGATTCTGATTTTGTTGGAAATGTAACAAGCTCATAGCAGTAACCTAGACCAACATACTCCAGACATTGCAATGCATAGAAAATGCTCGATGGTACATTTGTAAGATGATGACAGTCAGTTAGAGACAAGGATTTAAGGCCAGTGAGATTTCCAACCGAGCAAGGTAACTCTTTGATGTGAGTCTCACTTAGCTCCAGGTGATTCAAAGACTTCATGTCCCCCTCAATTTCAGGGAAGAACTTAAGCGGGCAACCAGAGAGATCCAGAGTTTCCAAGGATTTCAAGTTGATACCCTTTAGAAACATCTGCAGCTTGAAACAACGGGTGAGTCTCAAAATGAGGAGCTTATTGAGACGGCCAACCGAAGGATCAACTTCAACTAAATCTCTAAAGTAACACAGCTCCAAATACTCTAAGCTTGTTAATCCAGACAAGTCAGGAATTCTTGTTATACCATGACAGTCCGACATTTTGATAGAGTTCAAATATCGCATATTCTGTTTGGGAGAAAGAGAACCAAAAAATAAAGTTCAGTAATCGAATTAAAATGTAGCAATATGTGTAAAAAGTAATCGAATTCTTCCAAATACCTTCAATCCCTCGGCTAGTGGAGTCGTGCAGGGCCCATGCATTTGCAGCATACCAAGTTTCCTCGGATTAAAATTCGCTGGCAACGATCGTAATGAACATTCCCTCCAGTCAAGGACCCTCAACTGGTTGGGGAGATAATCCACGCTCTCTCCGCCAAGCGTCCATATATCGACTATAAAAATTTGTAGCTTTTTCAAGTTTGTGAAGCTTCCGTCGTTCAACCATATCTTTTGTGAATTGTCACCTCTTCTCAACCTGATGCCAATTATATTGAACATACGTACCCTTCATCCGAGATGGCCCACCCAGACAAAGTTGCTGCTTGTGTAAGAGCTGCCTTCCAACTCTCCACCTTCTCTAAGTTATCCTTGTGTTTGCTAAGGTGAGCAATTGCATCACCAACCTGGGCATTTTGGTATCGTATCTCCGACGCATTTATCTTGTAGAAAATTGGGTAAACGATTTGTTGCTTGGATTCTCTACATTGAATGATCTTGACAAGTTCATCCAAGCACCACTTTGATGATGCATAGTTGGCAGAAAATACAACGACCGAAATATTTGATCTCTCAATTACTTCGAGAAGCTCTTGTGATATATCTTCTCCTTTCGGAAGTCCATCATCTATGAAGGTGTTAATTCCCTCCTGAACCAAATTGCGGTATAAATGGCCAGTGAAGTTGTTGCGCGTATCCGCACCTCTGAAGCTCAGAAAGACATCGTGTGTGAACGAATGGGTGGAAGAAGAAGAGGAAGAGGCTCCGAATTGATGTTTGCTCAGATCCATGTTTGATTGGAGGAGGCTGAATCGAAAGAATTTGGGATGGTATTTTCACTGTCAAGGACTATATCTTTTGTTATATATACAAGGCCTCTCGGTTTGGCAACGTGCAAAGCAGTTTCCTGGCACCGTCATCGCAATCAATTGAGTTGTAACTCACGGTGTTTGGTATTAAAAATCTTTAGAACGACCACTATCCGTTTAATATAATTCGTTAGTGCGTTGGTTCGGCATCCAATGAGTCACGGAGTGGTCATTAGTTTGTCAAATATGGCTAACCATCCATTGTTAAATATAATATTTGGCCTACTGCCAGTAGGCTACTGGTTTCGCATCGAATAAATCACGGAGTGGTCATTAGAAATACTGAAATAGCACTACAACAAAAGTGGGAGACACACAGACACGTGATTGACGGCTTCAGAACCCAAGGGCAATGATAATATGATATCTTAAAAAATCTCAGACTCCCAAATGGCCAAAAGTGACGCTTTATAGCTACTAGAAAAACATTGACTACTGGAATTGTTGGTGATCGACTATTTATATTCAACTGACGGGGGGAAAAACCTCGGTGTGAATACATATGCGCGTTCAGCTATGTTGATATGGCTATTTGGATTTGTTAATATGGTTGCCTGCCTGCTTGGATATGTTCTAATCAGTGTTTTGGTGTAAGGGTGGAGATCGGAGAAGAGAAGAAGATAAGAACGAAATACAAGAAACGTGGTCTGCTGAAGAAAATAGGAAAGATGCAAAAAAAGGGAAGAAGGTGAGAGAGAAACAGAGGAGGGAGAAAGAGAAGAAAAATAAAATGTGAATTTTTTTCTTATAAAATATTATGAAAAACCTATTTGGAGTATAAATTTGTCAAAATAATAATTAATACGTCGACTTTCAAATTCGAATTTGACACAAGTATTTTGACATCTCCATTGGAGATGCTCTTAGCACTTAGTTATAGAATGGTTGCAAACCTTTTTTTTTTTGCAATTCTCGCGGACTATCTTGAACAAAAGTGTCTACCAGAGGCCACCTCTGCCTTACTTTTCTTATAGTCGATTGTTGATTTATATTAACACTTATGTTTTTTGTTTTCTGTGAAGTGAAGTTGTATAATACCAGTAATTAGCTAGCTTAATTGTTTGTTAGATTCTGTGATAGTGTTGGCTTAATTACATAGTTCAAACTGGTTTTCTCAATTCAATAATTTGACAATATCACGTACACTGAGACGTTCTATGGGGTCTTAAATTGACCATATGTACTTCCATTGTTACGACCTTACTACTATTATTGATTTGAAAGTTAAGCAAAGAGAAAGATGAGAAGCAAAAAGAAAAAAGAAAAAAAAATGAAAAAACTACACATCTTCAGGAGCTAAACCAATCCACAAGCATGGAAACTGAGGCTTCAGACAAATAGTGTGTTAAAAGAGAGTTGACACGCACGACTCGGCTGAAAACAAGAGCTAACAAAGTTGACGAGCTCATTTCTCCTTTTGCTTGGTTGACCACAACATCAGTGCTTGATGAGGCCGAGGCATTCGCCGAAAGGGTTTGAATCGTTTGATCCTTCTGGCTCTGCTCCTTGGTCTCATTACTCCACATCTCCACCAGCGCAAACATGACTCGAAAATTTCAAGAATTGTGGATCAAAGATAGAAAATTCTTCAAGTACTTCTGAAATAGAGAGTGAGATATTGTTCTGAAACTTGGATTGTTTTGAAGATAGGAACTACAGGCACGCTTGAAGAAGAAATACCTATTGGCTTTGATAGAAACAAGCAGCCACATTTGTCGGTTTCGCGATGTGTCTAGTTTCTTGTTTCTTAACCAAAGAAAGTCTGAAACCACAGCAAGCTAGTGGTATTACCATTTTACGAATGAACGGATAGAAAACAGTGAGCTTTATGATTGAAATATCTGTGATTTCTCTGATATCGTCAAATATTCTTAATTTAATGATATATAAGACATTTAAGATATATTATGAGCAAATAAAGATATATCTATAAAATCTAATAAGAGAAAGAAAAGAAAAAATTAAAAAGTTACTAAATTATTTTCAGAGAAACATACATTATGGAATATAGAGGTTATGTGGGGTGTAAAATTTTAAGAACAGTTTCAAGTCAGGAAATGACCTAATAGAGAGGCAGCGCAACCTGCTTAATTGAGAAAAATTCCTCGAGATGAAACATCTCAAGATGAATTTGGGTGAGGAAAAATTCCCTCAAGGCGAATCTGGGTGAGGAGAAAACCGATCAAGGCGAATCTAGGTGAGAAGTCATTCCCTAAAAGTGAATCTCTATGAGGAGAAATCCCTTCAAGGTGGATATGAGTGAGGAGTAATCCACTCAAGGCGAATCTGAGTAAGAAGAAATCCACTTAAGGTGAATTTGAGTGAGGAGTAATCCCTTTAAGGCGAATTTGATAATAAAGATGGTGGAAGCGAAGCCTCACAAGTCAGATTCCGAAAAGATATACAAAATCCGTCAGAATCTGCCTTCCCGAACTAGGTTCACTTAAATCATCATAACTTGCTCCAGAAGAATGCGAATCCACTTCCGTAAAATTCCTCAGAAAGCTAACACTCGTATCTTTCCAATGGTATAAGGCTTGCCTGCTAATTCCTTGTGAGAATGTACAGTTTAATCCTCAAAGTTGACGCACAGCAGAGACAATTCTGGATGCTCAGGATAGCAAGCATCTTTTCAATCCTGTGTTTGACTTTAAGCTCCAAATCTTTCTTTTCTCCAATTTAACCTACAAAACACAAATAAAAACTAAATGACTAAAAAATAACGAGAACTAGGCATAGAATCTTACAATTAAGGTTATAAAAATGTATGAAATTTGAACCTATCACTCTCCATCATCATCGCCCCTTGGACATACTGCCAGTGGGGATTGGACTTCATCAGTAAGTTTCCCACAGCCCTGGGACAGTTGAAATTCGCCATCGTCGCAGTGGACTACAACACAAAATGGGTAGAAGCTGAGGCCCTCGCCTCCACCACAGTTGCCAAGGTCATCAATTTCCTGTGGAAAAACATTTTCTGTTGGTTTGGAATCCCTGAAACGATTATCACCAACAACGGTGCGTTGTTTGGTAATGACAAACTGAGAGAATTCGTGGGCTAGTACGGCACCAAGATCCGATACGCCTCACCTGCTCATCCCAACAAACATCCCAACAAACGGCCAAGTTGAAGCAGTCCACAAGATAATCAAGCAGAACTTTAAAAAGAGACTGGACGATGCCAAATGCCTTTGGGCTGAGAAATTACCTGAAGTCTTGTGGTCTATCAGGACAACACCCATTGAGGCCAACGGCGAGTCCTCCTTCTGCATGTCATTTTGCACCGAGGCGGTGATCCCTGTCAAACAAGAGGTAGAAAGAGAGTGAGTAGCTTGCTTTGACCAAGCAACCAACTGTGAGGGCCTCAACCTCAACCTTGACCTCCTGGAGGAGGGCCGAGAACTAGCATATCTGCCCAACATAAACAACAAATAGTGTATCACCCGATACTATAATGCCAGGGTAATGCCTCGTGCACTCTCCGTCAGTGACTGGATAATGAAGGAAACAATGCCACCCCCAACGGGGCTGAAAGCCATATAGGAAGGACCTTACGAAATCGTTGAGGCTGTCTGGCCGGCTACCTTCTATCTAATAAGAGGCAATAGCAATATACTACCACACCCATAGAATGCCCAACACCTCCGATACTACCCAAAATAAGACGACCACAAGCTCCGAGATCACCTTCCCGCCACCCAAGTTCCACACCAGCACCAACTACTCCCATCCAGGTCTTCGACTTATCTAATGTATTTTGTCCCTGCCTAAGCACAACATTCAATGAAAATCGTTTACTATCGTTACAATCTGCAATTATACATATCCGCATCATAATCGGCCACGCCAGCAATACATCATTTTGAAACCCCCCACCTATCGCCTCTAGGCAATGAGGTGGCCCAATAATAAACCAACACGCTAAGGATAAAGGCACGTTGTATAGCAATCCCAACTTGCTACCCATGCATTAAGCAATGCAAAGGTGAGATCGCTCGTGGCCGGTTCTGCTGACATAGTCAAAACTATCCCTCACAAACCCTTGTGTTGCCTATCGCGATCAACCAACACGGCGTATTGCCGAACGTCACAACAATGTTAATGATACGCTATCGCGAAAGATTCAATTCAAATCCCAACGATAAATACCCAATGTTAATGATATGCTATCATGAAAGTTCAAATGTAAATTCCAACAATAAATGCCCAACGTTAATGATATGCTATAGCAAAAGGTCAAATGTAAATTCCAGCAATAAAGGCCCAACTTTAACGATACGCTATCGCGCAAAATCAAATGCAAAATCCAGCATTAAATGCCCAATGTTAACGATATGCTATCGCGCAAGATCAAATGCAAAATCCAACGATAAATACCCAACGTTAATGATATTCTATAGCGAAAGATCCAATTTAAATCCCAACGATAAATGCCCCATGTTAACAATACACTATCGTGAAAGATTAAATGTAAATTTGGACAATAAATGCCCAATATTAACAATACCCTATCGTGAAAGATTAAATGTAAATTTGGACAATAAATGCCCAATATTAACAATACCCTATCGCCAACGCACCGCAACCACCAGCGATATGACAAACATAGCGATTAGTAATCCTAGATCCCAACTGCGCATGTCGCGAACCTACAATAGCAATCATCACAGCCAATCTTGCCAACTCAAACGATAAACGAGAGATGCTATCACAAATGATAAACGAAAGGCGTTATCGCCAATTCAATCGATAAAGAGGAAAAAAAAACGTGAACATTCGACATGCCACAACAAAAGAGGCAGGATCAAAATCAAGACTTCATTTACTACAAAGGGCTTTGCGGCCAATATCGATATATCAAAGTCTACTCGTTGTAAGAACACGAAACATAAGTCTATTCTAGGTGAAAGTCACTCCTCCGAAAAGCCTGATTCTTCAGAATTTGAGGAGCTCCGGAAGAAGATCACTGCCACCGGCGCCGACGGGCTGGTCAAATTCTAGTGGGAAAGACTAGGGGACATACTCACTCTCTGCCCCATCGCAGCCCGATCTCCATCATTGTAGCCGCGCCGCACCACCAGCAATCGGTGCCCTTGGGTTTCTCACTTGAACGGAGATTCAGTTCCCCAGGAGCATTGATTGCTCAAACCCCCAAGTTATGGAGAGGCTGAGCCCGCCTATAACCCAGGCATGAGATTAAACTATAAAGCCCAGAAATCTAGAAAGGAAAACTGACAATTCGAAGGAATGATTTCATAAGAAGAAGCAAAATGAAAAACAAGAAAGAAGCCATGTTGTGAATTGGCTCCACCCCAAACTCACCCCATCGAAGTAAATGTTCCCAACAAATGACTCCTTGTATTCCCCAAAAAAAAAAAAAAAAAAAGTAAATTCCAGAAACAAACCAACCGACCAATGTTCCCACAAAATTCAAAGCATTTACACATCAGCTAGCCTATCGCCAACAAACAAAAAAGAAAGATACTGAAGGTAAACTACGTCTCGCCCTCCGCACTGCGTGTCCCCTCGACCACTCCATCTCGCCCCCCAACGTTCTTGCCTTCGGTATCCACCACTGGCGCTTCACTATGATCATCAACATAAGCGTCCCCAACTTCTTGACCCCCGGCCCTGGCTCGCGCCACGCTCCGAAGCAACCGGTGGTTCCCGGATCACAATGCCCCCTCCACGGCCACCACTCGCAGCACTGGCCTGCGACCTGGCCGCTTTCTACGCCTACATATCACAAACCATTTTATCCTGGTCAATCCGTCCTCCAGCGATACCATCACGAATTGAATGCAAGGCCCCATCTGAGAATGCTTTGTTCACTGTCTCCTTGAAGTTGGACGATAGAAGGTAGTGATCGACAGCGCGGAACGCACCATCCCTTTTCGCCTTTTTGAGCTTGTCCATATGTGTCGCCGCTTCCGCACGCAAACGAATACAACCCTCAACTTTCTTTTTTATTGCTACCTGCAGATTTTTTTTTTTTTTTTTTTGGTAGAAGCCAATCAATCGGTGTATATCTACACGTACTGTAAATCAATTAATTTCTTATCTATCAATGAAACCAAATTGGCAATGGTTTTTCTCTATTTAGCTGTTAAGCATGATCTTATAGGTAGTAGTGACTAGTGTACACATGTACAGATGTACTATAACTCTCTTAAAGGTTTTCAAAGCGTCTGCAAAAATTGGATCATACTTAACTTGATAATAAACTGAAAGAAGGATTTCTGGCCAATTCATCTTGCTTTTATTTCCAGATTTCCGTAGATAAATTTTTACTCTATAGTTCACATTATTTCCATTGCTTAACAAGGAAACCCATATATAGTAGTCCATTCAAGGTCTTAAATCCTTTTTCTTCATCTATTCACAATACACAAATGAAGGGGAGCCTAATTTCAGTAATGAGGACATTGTTCATGTTATGTGTTCCAAAATATCGAGAGCATCACTACTTCCCGCTTCATTCTTGATCTTATTTGTATGTTCCCTGATTTGGCTGTGGTTTTTCATTCTGGCGCTGCTGAACATTCTTTAATGATCAACTGGCTTGCCCACTGCTTTGAGGTATTATCTAAGGAGAATGTTGCCATGCACAGAGGAAGGAGATTGCATTTGGTTGGGAAATTTCATTGAATACATTCCGGGGCATAATGAATTGGGCTGTGTCGTTGATTAAAGGTGAAGATGACTAGTGCGCGCGATCCGGGTTTCTCATAGCTAGCTAGCTAGAGACTGCAATTAAGTAAGATTTCATTTGTAGCCATAGACTAAAATCTAAGAAACCAACGTCCTTTAAGTTACAGCCATTATAATCATATAGTCGGCATGTTGAATCAACCTAAAAATAATAACTCTAAATTAACTCTATACGCGTAGAATATACAATCGCGTTGCATTGTGAACACAGTGAAAAGAATTCTGTAACACATGAGCACCTCAATGGAGAGATTGGAACACAAAATTATTGACAAGAATTTGGTTCAACCCAGTTGACCTTCCTCTTTCGAGGATTCATTGCTTTCTGGTGATGATGGTCATCATTTTGAGACAAGTACGCATTTCTCAAGTCTTCATCTTCTGGGATCAATTCCTCGTCTTCAAAGTCTTCATCACTGAAGCTGGAGTGCTCATCATCAACTTCATGGACCAATAGCTCCATAGACACATCTTCATGTTGTGGCATTACTACATGAACCCCACAGCTTCCCACCACATCATAATATTCAAATTCGAACCTGATTCGACACATATATGGTGGCGGTGACCCACTCTCACTAAGCCTCCTTATTATTGTAAGGAATGTGATGTAGTACACCCACACATGAGCCGACATCTGAAGAAGAACTGGGCCGTCTTCTGAATTAGGATTGCGGTAAATCAATTTTTCATTGATGTGGATTGCACGTATGATTCTAGTTACATCTAAAGATGTTTCAGCAGCAATACAAAGTGCCAATCCTTTGTTTTCCCATTTGAAATTTTGAGGGAGTTCAATACAAAACTTACAGGTGAAGGTGTAGTCTGGATTACTGAAATCCTTACGGCAGCTGAACCACTTTGGAACTTGACTTCCAGAAAGTACAACCTGGAATTCAGACTTCTGACAAGAGAGACAGAGAGACAACAGAGTCGATACCTGGTCATCATCCTTCACTAGATTCGTTTTCATCTTTGCCATGTCACGAGCCACATTATACCACAGTCTCTGACAATTATACAAGTTCATTGATTTGGTTGAAGTCAAGGAAGGAAGTGATTCAGACTTGCTTGGAAATGTAACCAATTTTTGGCAATACTGGAGATCAAGACACTGTAGATGTTGCAACTCGTATATGATGCATGGTACATTTGTAAGATTTCCACATGCTCTTAAGTTTAGCCTTTCGAGATTAATGAGATATCGGATTGATGATGGCAATGCTTTGATGGCAGTCTCCGCTAGATCAAGACATTTTAAGGACTTCATCTCTCCCAAGATTTCAGGAAAGTTCTCAAGCCTATGGCAATACCGCAGGCTAAGAGTTTCCAAAGATTTCAAATTGATTCTTCCTGGGAGAACAGTAAGGAATTGGCATCCCTCCAGGTCCAACTTAACCAGCTTATCAAGAAATCCAACCGAAGGATGAACTTCAACTAACTTTAAACACCATTTAAGAATCAAGTCCACTAAGTTTGGAAGTCCAGATAAGTTGGGAATTTTTGTGAGACCACACCATGACAAATCCATAGATAGTAAATTTTGCATCTGTGGGAAAAATAAATAAATAAATAAATAAACTTTGTTAGACCATAATCCCAAAAACTGAATTTTAAGTTATTTATTTATTTTTTATTTACGATACAAGCAATATTATCTAACTTTTTATATTTAATTAAAAATATAACTCAAATTTATATTAATTAATTAATAATTTTAAAAAGTTTGCCTAACGTCAGAGAGAGAGAGAGAGAGCGTTGTTCGTACTGGGTCTGCATGATCCATCGGCGGCGCGTCACAAAGACGTTGTCGTCAAACGGGAAAGGTGCGTTAGAGTGCCAGCCGATGGAAGCCTTTAGTATAGTTGCGGTTGGGTTAGAAGGAGTGGCCAGGTCAACAGGTCGTGGTGTTGAAGTTAATGCTTTTCTGCTTCAATTAGGAAAGCTCAATACCACTTGCTGCTACTGTTTTCTCCACTCAAATTTAACCAGATATTTTGGTTATGTAAAGTAACTTTGTATATATTGTAGTTAATTAGACTCTTATCTCAGCCACAAGATGGTTAGGTAGGTTTAAGCTCATTGCAGTATATAAGCTAAAGTTTGTTGTTGTAAAGAAGAGTGAACTAGATCTGAAATTCAAGCACACAAGATTGCTGAGTTTTTTGTTCTTCAGTTCATGCTTCAAACTGCTACCACAACTTTCAATCAAACATCCATGTTTTGTTATTGATTGTGGTTTGTTTATTACAAATTGAAGCTCAAATAGTAATATGGTGTTGGAGCTTTAGTTGATCATACATCAACTGGGGCGTACCATCTGTTGAATAAAAAAAAAATCAAACACAAGTTCTTTAAGTTATTGATCTGGATAAATGGCCGGTTCAAGCAACACACCAAAAATTAGAGTTCCAATCTTTAGTAGGGAGAACTTTGACTTCTAGATGATTAAGATGAGAACCATGTTCATCTCACATGAACTATGGAACTATGTGGAAGTAGGCTACACAGTTGTAGCAGCTGCAGATCTGTCAGAAGCTTAAAAAGTGGAGCTAAAGACAAACATCAAGAAAGATGTGAAAGTACTTGGTATATTTCAAAACTCAGTCTCAAATGAGATCTTTCCAAAAATCTCATATGAAGAAACAACCAAAATAGCTTGAGATGTTCTGCTGCTTGAGTTCAAAGGCTCTGAAAAGGTTATAGTTATTAAATTTCAATCCTTGAGAAGAGATTTTTGAGTATACTAGAATGAATAAAGCTGAGTACGTTGTTAAATGATTACTGCACTAGATTAATTGATATAGTCAATCAGATGAAAACTCTTGGTGAACCCATGTTTGAAAAGTGAGTAGTACAAAAGATCCTTATGAGTCCAAACAAAAAGTATGATGCTAAAATTTCTATTATACAAGAGACTAAGGATATGAAAATTCTTGGTGTGCAAGATCTTATGAGTACACTTAAGGCTTTTAATCAGAGGTGGATGAGTCATGATGAAAATCCAACTGAAAAAACTTTTCGAACATTGAAACGTTTGAGTTCAAACCAGAAAAACTATGAGCCATCTAGTTCTAATTCAAATCAAGGAAACCGAAAACAGAAAAAGAGTTGAAAAATAAAGACAAGAAGTGGGAAGGCAAGTCAGATCAGTGAGTTAAGAGAAATAATGAAAGAGACAGTAGTAGCTCAACTTATTCTAAGTGTTCAATTTGTTCAAAGCTTCATTCTAGTGAATGTTGATTTAAGAGAAAGCCAAAATGTGCTAATTGCAACAGGTTTGGTAAGAAGGATTTCAACTACAAGGCAATCATCAAGCTAACTTGTGATGACATGGATTTTTGTTATATAATTCTTGCAATTACTAATTGACCAGTTGTATGAATTATTGTTCTTATGCTTTGTTCGTATGTTATTTGTGGTTTAGAATTATTTTTGGTCGAATAATTATTTGGAACGCATCGTTTTAGGGAGTCCGAAGGTTGACTTTTTATTCGTTGAGTTTCTCCCAAAACTTCCTTCACGAAAGTCGTAGAGAGCGTCGATATGAGTTTGTGTACATACAGCACACGTAAGTCGAAGATCATATGAGAAACTTATGGTCAGCGGAAAAACTTGTCATCTTGGGAAACTTCCTATAAATTTGGAAATTTCTAAAAAATGAGAAAGTTTCCATTTCAGTGAGTGCCAGATTTTTTCAGAACTTTCTCTCTCACTGAAACCCTAGATCCAACCCATACCCCATTTTTTAAACCCGACTTTTCCGGCGACTACCGGCAACGGCACCGACCCAGATTTGATCGCCTCCTTCTTGTGGTCCTCCCTGTGGTGGTGGCTTGCTCCGATTTACACTCACAGCAGCAGATCGACGCCAGAAAGATTGATGGCAGCGGACCTGGCTGGAAACCCTTATTCCGGCGACATCTCGGCTTGAAACCGGTCAAGTTTTGTAGCCCACAGTGTCCTTGTTCGATCCTAGTGGTTTTGTAGCTCGATTCAACGTGTGGTGGCCGAAATATCGAGTGGAAGCCAAAACCCTATCTAAACCAGCTTTCGGCGGCGAACTGGCCCAAGTCTAAGGTACTAAAGTTGATCATCGTGTTGTGCTCTACATTTTGGACGGTTGGATCTTGCTGGTTTGGAGGTTGAAGTGGCGGCATGTGGGGCTCATGCGCAGCCGCTTGTGGCGGCGCGTCCGTCAGTGTTTGGAGCAGTTTCTTGCTCCATTATCATCTACTCATCAATACAAGTATTTTGATATATGGTTGTCTTTTGGAGATCGTTTGAACATGTTAGGTTTTTCATAGTTTTGATTTGTTCGGTTTTCGATCCGTGAAGATTCGACCGTTAGATCAACTTGTCGTTTTGATATATTCATCCCAAAAGTGTTCCGGAGACTTTGGGTGGTCTCGAATGAAGTTTTGTCTCGATTGACATAACTTTTGGGTTTTAGTTCAAATGGGGGATTCGAATTTTAATCACTTTGAGATTCGTGTACTGAGTTGAGACCATATGTTCCTTAGGTAGTTGACAGAGGGTGTTCTGTAGGTTATCTCATTTTGTGTGAAGATGCAGCGGGATCTTGAGCTGAGCAAATCTCACCATGTTCATTTACGAACAAAGTTATCTTATCGGCTTGGAGTTATTTATTTAACTGTGACTACAGTTGGTATTAATGGCATTCCCGAGCGAATGACTACGTATATACATATTTATGTGAAATATATATGTCATATATACATATTTATGTGAAATATACATATACGTATATACATATTAGTGTGAGTTGTTTTGGTTGTTGTATTTCGAGTTTACTCATACAATCTTTCAAAAGCTGACTGGGTTTGTTGTTGCAACCCGGTGCACTATTCGATGGTGTAGGGGTTAATCCTGCAGGTCAGAATAGTTGCAGCTTAAGCTGAAATACTGCATTTACAGCTGTACGGGTAGGAAGCTAATTTTGTGGCTTGACATTGTTAAGACTTCTGCTATGTAGTAAGTTTTGAGGAGCACTTACGTTTTATTTTTTTGTTGCAACTTAATTCGTAAACATATATAATGTAAGATATGACTCTGCGGAGCGAGTCTGTATTGACATTGTGTGTTCAAGGCATCAGTATGTACTTGGTTTAAAATAAAAAATAAAAAATTCAGATATTCTATATTGATGGCTGAACCACCACGTTTGATATAATTGTGAGATTATCTTGATTTTAATTACATTTAAAAATCGGGGAGTGATATAACTGCATAGAGGAACAATGTGATACTAGCATGTTGTGTGTTAGCCATGCTGCTATAACACTAGTAATTGAGAATGTGTGGCTTGTTGATAATGCTTGCAGTAATCACATGACTGCAAATGTCAACCTTCTATATGATCACATTGACTACTATAGTGTTACCAATGTGAAAATGGGAAATGGAATGTTAGTCAATACAAAAGGAAAAGGGAGCATTGTTGTGGAAACTAGAAATGGAAAGGTGTTTATCATAGTTGTCATGTTGGTTCCATAATTTGATCAAAATTTGCTAAGTGTTGGTCAACTCATTGAGCATAGTTATCATGTACACTTTCGTGACAACACTTGTAAAAAATTTTAGGGAGGGAGCAACAAGAAACTAATGGTGGAAGGTGGAATGAAAAGGAATAGAAGTTTTCCTTTAACTCTCAAGTATGTCGCTGAGAATGCAAGAAAAATGGAGCTGCGAGATGATCCTTTGCTCTGGCATCAAAGACTTTGACATTTGAACTTTCGAAGTCTCAAGCAGTTGTATTAGAAAGAGATGGTGTATAGTTTGCCAAAGTTAAATGATATTTCAGAAGTGTGTGAAAGCTATACATTTTGAAAGCAGCATGTTATCTCATTTCAAAAAGAGAAAACATGGAGAGCTAAAGCTCCACATGAATTAGTTAATCCTGATGTGTGTGGTCTAATGAAAACCATAACGATAGCTGGAAACAGATATTTTTTTACATTCATTGATGATTATTCAAGAATGACTTGGGTTTATTTCTTGAGGCTAAAGTCTAATGTGTTCTTTGTGTTCAAGAAGTTTCAAGCAATGATTGAGAGAAGTCTGGTCTGGAAATCAAAGTGTTAAGATTAGATAAAGGAGCAGATTATACTTCAACTGAGTTTGGAAATTTCTATTCTGATATTAGCTTGGAAAGGCAGCTGACAGTGAGCTACAAACCACAACAAAATGGGGTTACTGAAAGGAGAAATAGAATAATAGTTTAAATGACCATTGAGCAAGACAAGCATATGCCACAAGAATTCTGGGTAGAAGCTGTGAATACTGCACTGTACTTAATGAATAGGCATCCAACAACAACTGTTCAAGGGATGACACCATTTGAAGCTTGAAGTAGAAGAAAACCAAGTGTTAATCACTTGAGGGTTTTTGTTTCAGTATGCTATGCTCATATTCCAAAGGAACTGAGGCAGAAACTTGATGAATCAAGTTAGAAAGGTTCATGGGATATAGTTCACATAACAAGGGCTACAGACTATTATTTGAAGAAAAAGAAAATGACAATATGTAAATTAAGATGTTATCTTCAGTGAGAGATCATCTTAGGATTGAAGCAAGGTTCAATCCTTAGCAACTTGTGCAAGACACATTCAAGATGAACAAGAAGTTCCAGAACAACTGGAACTTGATCCACCCCAAATGTCACCAACTCACAGTCCTAAACAGCCTCACCAGCATTTTCAAATGCACAATCATCACCAAATTCACCACCTATAAGGATGAGAACCTTAACTAATTTGTATGAAAGCTGCAATTCAGTTTGTTTGAGTGCTTGAGCTTTTTGAATAAGCTATGTAAGAAGATGAATGGAGGACTGCAATACAAGAAGAGATCACTATGATTGTGAAAAACAACACATGGGAGCTAGTTGACAAACCAGATAACAAGGATGTTATTGGTGTGAAGTGAATTTACAAAACCAAGCTGAATGCATATTGTTCTGTCCAAAGAAACAAAGCAAGATTGGTGGTAAAAGGGTATTCACAGATACCTGGATTTAATTTCAGCGAAATTTTTGCACCAGTAGTAAGGCATGAGACCACAAGACGTCGAATTTCCATTGTTGCACAAAAAGGCTGGTTTTTGCTCTAGCTTGATGTAAAATCTGCATTTCTAAATGGAGTGCTAAAAGAAGAAGTATTTGTGGAGCAGCCACAAGGTAAAGAGCAAAAAGTTTACAAACTAAAGAAGGCTCTTTATGGTTTGAAAAAAGCCCTAAGAGCTTGGTATGGTGACATCGACTCCTATTTCACAGATAGAGTGTTTCAAAGGAGTGAAAATGAGCATGCCCTCCACACCAAAACTGAAGGTAAAACAAGTATTCTGATTGTCTACTTATATGTTGTTGATTTGGTGTTTACAAGAAATTGTGAAAAAAATGATTTCAAACTTTAAATCTGATATGATAATGAAGTATGAAATGAGTGATTTAGGAATTTTGCATTATTTTCTGGGAATAGAGATAGTTCAATCAGTTGAGGGAATTTTCATTACTCAGAAAAAAAAATGCAAAGGCAATCTTAGAGAAGTTTAAAATGTTTGGTTGCAAAACTGTTGGGCAATCAATGAAAAATTTCAAAAGGAAGATGGAAGTGGTTGTGCAAATGAAAGCATTTCTAGAAGTTCAGTGGGAAGTTTAATTCACTTGACAGCAACTAGACCTAATATCATGTATGCTGCAAGTTTGTTGTCCAGATTCATGCACAAGCCCACCAAAATTCATTATGGAGCTGCAAGCAGAATTTTGAGATACCTTCAAGGTACCATTGATTTGGTATAATGTATGAGAGAAATGTTAAACCAAAACTCTTTGGTTTCTTTGATAGTGATTGGGGAGGCAATATGAATTGAAAAATATATCTAGTTATACTTTCACGCTTGAAACTGGTGTGTTTTTATGGGCCTCAAAGAAGCAAAAATCAGTGGCTCTATCTACCGCTAAAGCTGAATATTTTTTGCATCAATTGCCACTTCACAAGCTATTTGCCTCAAAAGAGTCATTGAATATTTTGGTGAGAAATAAAGTATTGCAACATCCATTCTTTGTGATAACAAGTCTGCATTTTCCATGAGCAAGAACTTTGTGTATCACAGTAGGGCAAAACACATTACCTTGAAGTTTCACTACATTAGGGATGCAGTTGAAGAAAATGAAGTGGATCTGGTCTACTGCAATAATGAAGATCATGTCGTTGATATCTTCACCAAGACACTGCCAAGAAAGAGAATTGAGTATCTAAGAGGTCTATTGGGGATGAAAAAGCAAACCATTAAGAGGGAGTGTTGAAGTTAATGCTTTTCTGCTTCAATTAGGATAGCTCAATGCCAATTGCTGCTAGTGTTTTCTCCACTCAAGTTTAACTAGATATTTTGGTTATATAAAAGTACTTTTCATTATAGTTAATTAGACTCTTATCCTAGCCACAAGATGGTTAGGTAGGTTTAAGCTTGTTGCACTATATAAGCTAAAGTTTGTTGTTGTAAAGAATAGTGAACTAGATCTGACGTTCAAGCACATAAGATTGCTGAGTTTATTGTTCATTCGTTCATGCTTCAAACTGCTACTGCAGTTTTCAATCAAACATCCATGTTGTGTTATTGATTGTGGTTTGTTTACATATTGAAACTCAAATTCTAACACATGGGTCCCTAGATCGGATGACTGTTGTCGCCTTTAGCAGTAGAGAGGACGTGCGGGCTTGTGGATAGACATGGAGAACCTGATAGGGATCTTAAATTAGGGGATTCAGATTTGGTCGAAAACGCAACCTCTGATGTGTAACGGTGGTGGTGTTGTTGCTGTGGTCTGCTGGTGATGGTAGGATGGCAATGTTGGTGGTGCAGCGAGGATGGTGTGGTAGTGGTGGTGGTTGGGATATAGAGACATGATTGTGTGTAGTGAACTCGTGTTTTTCTACCCTCATCTCTAAATTTGGCTATAGGGGCCAAAATTGAGAGGATTTACGATCGGTGGATTTGTGAGTGCAAACTGTGATCCCTTTGGACTAGTTGCACAAGCTTGTTACGATCGGTGGATCAAAAAGTGTTGTTCATGATCGTTGTGGTGCCGGTCATCGAGATGGTAAGAGGGTTTGAAAGTTGCAAACCATCAACAAAGTGCTACGACCATGTGATAATACCTCTGAATTAGTATATGGTGGTTGCCAGACTATGGAGGTCTCCTTTCCGATTTTAGTTTTTTGTTTGAGTTTGTTAGTTATTTCTAGTTTTTGGGTCTGTGCTCAAATCTTGAATAAGTCCATGCTCTTTCGAGTTAAGGTTGTCGTCATGGATTCCGGTAGGTGTCAAGATTTATGCAATTGGTTAGTTGTCCATAGATACTAGTTCCTTGTCGGCTTAAAGTCGTGCGTGTCAATACCAGCCTGTTCTGATGTGATTGGGAGATCCAGGGATGACACACCCAATAGTTTACTATTGAGGCCAGCTGTCCAAGTTATTGCTATATTTGGTCAATTTGGCTCAATAAATTGCCCAATCTCTTCCCTCTCATTGAATCCATTGACTTATCAGTCTCTCCTCTTACAAGTGAGGATGCATGAGTAGTTATAGTTTATTAATGTTTGTCATAGTGGTAGTTTATTGATGTTTGTTGTAGCGGATGTATTCCCTGTGGGTGATGTGATTGCAAACAGTTAGTAGTTACAGTTTATTGAATGAAATTTAGTTTGATAAAAAAAATTATTTAAAGTTTAGTTAAAATTGAAATAATATTTAATTTTAATTGGCTAATCATAACAAAATTATTAAATGTCACATAAAAGAAAGTAATTGATTATTTTTTGGTTAAAACAGGAGTCGGGAATTGATTTATATATCACAATTATATTGATTATTGTCATTATTTATATTCTCTTTTTTCGGTATAGGAATAGCCGAATAGGTGATGTAAACATGAAATTTAGGGATATGATAGGGGCAATGTCGGAGTTGGTATTTGAGGAAAAAAAAAACCTTACATTTTTAGTAAATTATAGGTTAGAGGATCTGTTGGAGATGCTCTAAAAAAATAATTGAATACTTTTAGATCGAGTCAATCGTTAATTTGAAAAAAAAGGTCAACCATAGGATTATTAATTTTTAGGTGCAAGAGTTCTATTTTGATGTGAACCCTAGCCGCAACACAACTATTTCCCAACTTTCTTCTCCTTTTCTTTTTTCCAACACCACCTCCTCACGATCAACCCTAAACTCTGGTCAATATGTAGAAAGTGGTCAAGAGATGACTAGCAGAGTGTGGATCTGGATGAGGTGGTGCGAGTGTGGGTTGTGAGGGATCTTGACAAACCTTTCACTTGGAAAGAAAGGTATTAACTTTCACTCTCTTTCTGCAAGGATCTAGGTTATGTGTATTTGCATATCCTTGATTTTTAGTGTGATTTTTTATAGCTTGGCATGACACTGTTAGTTGCCAGGGTCCTTCTCCACCAATGGTGGCAATTATTTTAGTGGTCTTATTGGTTGAGAGGCCAGCTGCAACAACTACTTTGTGCACGCCTGCTTCTGTAATAGTTGTCAAAGAATTTGGATCCGCAATCACGACAATTAATCTCGCCATGAATACGAGAATGATTTCAACCATGAAAACAGTGGTTTTTACGATCGTATATGCAGCAATGATGACAGTCATAATGCGTAGTAATGATTGCAATTTGCAGACATAAGTGCGGACTGTGCAGTAGTCATTATGGGCCATAAGTACGGCAATGATGACTGTCATAAAGTGCGTTAATGATTGCAGCCGTAAGTGCGGTAATCATTACGGATTATAAATGCGGCAATAATGACAGCCATAAAGTGTGGTTGTAACTGCAGGTATAAGTACAATAGTAATTACTACTTGTTGCCCAAATTGCCTCACACCTATAAATAGGGTGCACGACGACCATGTAAAACAGCTCATTCCAACTTGTTTTACTACACTCGACTAAGAAATATATTGACTTAGGCATCGGAGGGTTTTCTGCAGGGACCCCTCTTCTCTTCGAGCCGACAGTCAAACAGCAGTCAATAAGTAAAAGAAGCTTCTCGATTGTTCCTGATCAGCTGCCACTCCAGTCTGTATTTATTAGTGAGTCAAAATCCTAAACAGAATTTTTTGTCACTAACAGCTTCTTAACTTGAACTGTTGGATTCTGCTAGTGTTGTTGCTAGTGTAGGGACCCCTATGGGTTGCAGCTTTGTATCTTAAGTACCTGCGGCTAAGTCACAGCCACTGCCATTAATGACTCTACAGGCACCAGTTTCTTCGTCCGCCAATATTTGACGATTTGGGTCTGCTAATCGGTTGGCTCTCCTATGCTTATTGCTCCTGCTTTAGGTAAGAGTCCAGGTTCATACCATTTGGCCTCTCCTCAGAAACTAGGGAGGTTGGGTGGGGTTGATGCTCACTCACGCTCAGTGGTAGGTGATACGGTTATATGGATTAGAGGGTATTTTTGTGGGTGAGATTACTCTTGTTATTGGCATATGTGTCGGATTTCGTTAAATTTTCAGCCATGAAGAAAAGGTAGAATTGTTTTGTTGGTGGTACTTTTATGGCTAAGAACGCTTCAAACTGTAGGCTGAGACTCAAGCTTCTCATGTGCGGAAGAAATCATCCCTTATAAGGAAGAAATCATCCCCTGCTGGCAAAAAATTAACTACTAGCTCTGTAGCAAATAATCCATTAATCCCAACCCATTTATTCACCACCGATAGGGTCACTATTGTCCTTAAACAAGTCCCATGCTCTATGTACTATTCATAATACCCACTGATCGGCAATGATAGTCACTATTCTCATTAAACTAATAATATGTTACGTGCACTGTTCATACTACCCACCGATTGTCAGTGAGAGGAAAAAAATAGCCACCAATTTTTCAGATCAGTGTATCACTGTTCACTTTTGGCACTGATTGGTCTGTGGTGACCAATAAAGGGGGGCTATTGGGGAAATTTCTAGTAGTGATAGGGTGATGACTATTGCTCTGTAGAAGGCTCTACTTAGTGACAGGACGGATGAGGAAACTCATTCAGAGGTTTTGATGTAGCTATGATAACCACGAAGTTAGATTTGAGCAGGTACCTTATTTTCTTATACCCTACTAATTTCTCTGTGCTTATGAGATGCCAAGCATACGTAACTACGTAAGTACTGTAGTACTATGTACGTGCGGGAAAGTTATTTTGACGGATTTTTCTGTAATGTTACCACATAAGTTAACTTAATTCTCTACTAAAAAAAAAAAATTACCTTGAGTCCCTCCCCGAGTGATGTGTGACTCCAATCCATCTTAAGCAAAACAAGTTTCTTTGGATCAATAGATGGGAAAGACCGTAAGGGACACTTTTTCCACTCAAAGAACCTCAACTCCTTGGAAATATAATCCACATGATCTCCGCGAAAAATGTCTTCATAGATCATCAACAGTTGAAGATTTTTCAACTTTGAGAAGCTTTCACCTCTCAAGCATATATGTTCCGATCCACAATTTTTCACCATAATGCCTTTAACTTTATTTGTTCCCTAGTATGAAAGAGCAAATGTATTAGCAAAGCTAGCTAGTTCTACCAAATAATAATTATAATTTTCTAGATCTTTATAAGAAAATGGCTATTGAATCAATAAAAAAAAAAAATCACTTATAGTCCAAAAAAATATATTTTACTTACTGTATTTTCCTCAAAAACATGGTAAATATCTTCATAAGACCACAATCTGCTACGTTTTCCAGGCTCAGTTGGTGATTCTTGACGAACTATTTCTTTACCCATTTCTTCTAGCCGATCATGCATCCATATATCATTTGCTTCAGTAATAGATATGAAGGCCTTCTCTATGAGTACCTCTATACCATATTTAGGACAGAGATCACAACTTTCTAGTATTGCTATCACATCATTTTTATTTCTACCTTTAAAGAAACAAGCAATGTGAAGGAAAATTTCTTTAGTTAAATCTCCCAGTGCATCATAACTTATTTTGAGAATTTCTTGAATCTCTTGATTAGGAACAGTACTTATGTAACTATTTAATGGCTCTTGCCAATGATCTTTACTGATACTAGACAGATGTGAACCCAACACGACCAAAGCTAAAGGAAGCCCTCTAGCATAGAGTGTTATCTTATCTGCAAGTTTGCTGCACTGTTCCACACGTCTATCTCCTCTGAAGGCATGAAAATTGAAGAGCTCTAAACCTTCTTCATAATTTAATTCCTTGACTTGATATATTAGATGACCTGATAGGAAATGCTTGTCTCTTGTTGTTATGATAATTCTACTATGTGAACCAAACCAACTAGACTCCCCAGCTAATGCGTTCAATTGGTCTATATGATTCACATCATCAAGAATTAAAAGAACTCTTTTCTGGCTAAATCTTTTCTTAATTACACTAATTCCTCTATCAGTATTGGTCACACTAATCAATCCGTTAGCCCCAGGAATCTTAGAAAGAAGAATATTTTGTAGGTTTACTAGACCTTTGTATGATAATGATCGTTCTCTGACATTTGTTAAAAGACAGCTAACTTCGAACTTATGGGCAATTAAATTGTAAACAGCTTTAGCAATAGTTGTCTTGCCTATTCCACCAATTCCCCATATCCCTACCATGCGAACATTACTTTCTTGAACATCTAGTAGTCTGAGCACATCTTCTACGCGAGACTCTATCCCAACAGGGTATTTTGCCACATTTAAATCGGTATGTTTTAATACTTGAGCCGAAATATCATCAACAATTTTATGAATAAATTTTGCTTCATACCTGCAAATGTAATACAAAAAAATAAATGAAATGAAACTTTAATTGCTATGAATGTTCCTTTTATTATGATATCTCAAACAGAGAAAAAACCTTAGTGAAAATGTAACCTAACATCTCCCAGCTTTAGAAGTAAAGAACATAAATAACTTTTCTTTTTTGATTTTTTTACCATAGAGTTTTTGGGTTTTCTTGTCTTTAGTTGGTGACTTGGTGTTTTGTTCAGTCAATATGGTCCCTACTCTCTTGAAGTCTTGAGTTCGGGTTCGGGTAATTTGGTGTTGATCCGATGTCACTGGCTCACTGCTATGGTGTTATTCTCGATGACTACTTGTTTTATTGATCCGTCAACATAATGAAGAACCACCCCTGAACGTACTATGGTGGTTTTCGACAACGGTGCAAAATGGGGCAAAAATCTTCTTGAGGTTAGCGTTGGCCTTTGGGGACGTATCAGAACTTTTGGCCTGTTGGGAGTGGTGGATCATTGGTGTTTACTGACCCGGTGACTCATTGGCAGGTCACTGAAAAAATGTGCGTTGAAGTTGGTTTGGGGAAGTGACAAATCGATCTGTAACCGAAGTTTGTATAAGGGATGTGAGTTGTGGGATTAATGTCCACAACTGGTTTATCCATTATTTGCAATATTCTTTTAGTGTTTCTTTGTTTTTTTTTTTTTAATAATTTTGTTTTGTAATATTTTACAACTTGACAAATGAGTCATTTTGACAACTTATTTGGCAGTTACCACATCAGACTCAACCTGAAAATAGTATTTACATGTATGTCATATGTGAGTTTTCTAGAACGTAATTTACATAACGATCGCCCTTCATTCATTTTAGACAAAATTTACTCTAAGTCAAAAAATTGAATTCGATATTGGTTGTAGTCCAAGTTAATATTTTTTGTTAATTGCCAGCTAATGACTCAATTACCACATCAGATTTATTTCCTTTTCTATTTTGTTTAATTAATTTTCCATTTTTACATTCCTAATATTCCCTTTATTAAATATATTTTGCAGAAAAAAATGTCAAGAATTATTAGCAAATTACCCATAAGTATCTTTTTGGAACTTATATTAACAATTAAGCCAACATATGTTTTTCTCCCTCATAAAGCCACCAAAATATACGAAATATCAATATTTATAACGAAGGTAGTGACTTTTCTTATGAATGACAATAACTTTTCTAAAAATTGACAATAGTTTTTCAGTGTGTCAATAGTAGATTTTTGGGCATTCGACAATAGCTTTTTATTCGTCGGAAGTATTTTTTTTATTTGTTTGTTCGAAGTAGTTTTTTTGTTCGTTGGCAACACATCACCGTGATACATAGGCTAGATCATTCATTCGACATGTTATGCTCACTTATTCTAGTGAGCCTATTTACTATGAAAACAAAGCATTAGTAATAGGCAAAATAAAGCAAAAGCTACATCTTTTCATTGCCCTTCAAGTTAGGGCTAGCAGGCTTTCCTGAGTGCAGATAGGAAAGCACATCTTCAGCAAAGACTTGATTCTTCGACTTAGAAGCATTCTTGTTTTTGGACCTAATGGCTTCCTCTTTTCTTCTTTATAGTGGAATCATTTGGAACAACTTCTCGAGACAGCATCACTTCTACAGGAACAAGCATTCCTCCCGGTGTTTCTACTAGTCCCAATGATTTGGCAGAAAGCCTGATTGAGGCTGCAGGCATTTTCACTTTCTTTGACGATGCAGGTGAACCATTGCTGCTCACTGCAAGATCCCCTAGCATGAGCTTTAGTTTCTTTGGAGAGGCAAAAGGAGAACTACTCGTCCTCACTTCAAAGGAGACTGTTCTGCATTCAGTACCAATGCAAGCTGCTTGTCGGCTTCCTCTGATGCCTGCAGATTTGCACTACGAATAACCATTAGTTTTTGCATCTTGGAGGAGGAACCAGAGCCAAACAAATTCCTTGCAGGATGGGTGTTTGAATGCCTTGACAATGAAATGCACCTCCAGTGAAGTTGCATTGAGCAAAGCGTGCAAAAGAACAAAGCAGCTCCACCCTATTTTCCACCATTTTGGGATCAGAGTTTGGTTCAGCATTTCTACCTGCATAAGGGCACACGCCCTTCTCATGAAAAATGAGACTGCAATCCCGGCATAGACCCAACAGATTCTCAAAGAAAAAAGAGATTTCTTCAATGACCCCCGGCACTAGCTTTAGGGTTTTTGTCAGGAAGAACGGTTTGGCAATATCATGCGCCACATGAACCTTAATGTCTCCCGTTGCTTTGAACATTTTGTCATCCATCTCCAGAAACTTTCCTGCAATCGAAGCAACATTGATAATTGTATTCTTTACCTCCAAGGTCGGAGGTATGTTGAGTAGCTTTACCTAAAAGAACAATTCATCCATATGAATTGTGGGGGATTTCAAGCCATCATATTCATGAATGATGATCGGTGCTCGCTGAAAATACCACTGTCCTCCTCGCAATACCTTGTTCCGGTCCTTGCGCAGGTCGAACGAGATAACAAAGCGCTTTTGCGCTCTTTCCTGGACCTTGAATGTAGCATTGAGGACCTAGACACGCTTGACATGTCACTGCAGATCCGGCGCCATAAACAACTTCGAAGTGAGAGGCCGTGCGAGGAGGTATGCCTGAGAACCTTGCCGAGTATCTGTTCCTGGCAGCTTGGAGATGTCCACCACATCATCGCCAAGGAGAGCCAGCGATGATGCAAAGCTTGCTGTAACGTCATCATTCGTGGCCATGATGAGGGTGTTTGAGAAGCAAAAGTAGTGTTTAGGGTTTTAGGGCGTCAGAACGGCACCTAGGGTCGAATATTAATGATAGTAGTTGTTTTGACTCAGTGGTATTTTTATAAATATTGATATTTTTTATATTTGTGTGCCTTTATGGAGAAAAAAATTTGGTGGCCTAGAGAGTAATAAAGTTATTAAGAGTGGCTTTATTTGTCATTGGCCCTCAAGAAGTATTAAAACAGAGGGCCCGTGACCACTTATGCAATTTTAGCCTAAAAATTGCCCACTTACTCCACTAGGAGTTTTTTAACCCCATTTACCAAATCCAACAGTGTTTGACAGTATTTCCCTCATACTCTCTCTCTCTCTCTCTCTCTCTCTCTCTCTCTCTCTCTCTCTCTCTCTCTCTCTCTCTCTCTCTCTCTCTCTCTCTCTCTCCAGCCGCACGACCAGATACCGATCGACAAGACCTTCTTCTCCGAGATCGGCGCCGGCAAACACATCCCAGGTGCAATCTTCGTCGACCTTGAGCCCACCGTCAAAGCCCACCATCCCAGTCGCTGCTGCTCGCGGTAGTATCGGCCAACAACCCCTCGTTCTGGAAGCTCCCGGAGACGCTGGTCCCTACGTGGGAATTCAGGTGGGATAGGAACCCATAGATGATGATGACGATGTGGGAACCCGTAGATGTGGGAATTCGGGTCAGAGACGACGACGTAGATGGTATCGTAAATGGGAGCAAGGAGTCGTCTCTGTCTCCACCTCCGAGCGCCACCGTCACCCAAACCACTGATCCAACAATCCAAGGCTCATTGCCACAACTCAGCCCCAATGCCGATCCGACTTCGATCCCAGCCCGATTGGACTCCACTCCCCCTACACAACCACGCCCCGACCACTCCTGCACCAGCCTCACACTCCGGTGCGTGCCCATAGCACTTTTTTTTTTTTTGGTATACTGTGAGCTCCGGTAATGGGGAAGGAAAAAAAAGAAAAAGAAAAAGTGAATCAATTGTGTCTGTAGTGTAATCATTTTGGTTTTGGGTGTTTATGCAAGTCACTTGAGGGCAATAATATGATATATTATTGGAGGGTAATAATATGATTATTGGGAGGCAATAATATGGTTACTGGATATTATTAGGGGACAATAAATTCATACGCCGGAATCCGGTCACCAGTCCGGTAGCTGGATTCAGGATTTCGATGACCGGTCACCGGATTCCGGTCATCGGTTGCCGGATTCTTGTGACCGGTCGCCGGAGTCGGGTCACCAATCGCCGGATTCCGCCACAGAGTCCCCGGCCGGCCATTGGTCACCGGAGTCTGGCAAGGTCTCCAATGACTTCTCTCACTAAGTGACAAAGAAGGAGAGAGCAAAATTGTCCCAAAAATAAATAAAAAAGAATAAAAAAAATACTTAATTGGGTATTAGGGAAATAATCTCTTAGAGTGTTTGGGTAAATGGACAATTTTTAAGCTAAAATTGGGTAAATGATCATTTCCCCTTAGAAACATATGATTACCAATTTTTTATCATTAATTTTGAAATTTTCTAAAAATGTTATCATTTATAGACATCAAATTAGGAAGTTTGTTGGACGCATTATGGTTCAATATTTATCAACTTATTGTGATTTAAAAGATAGTTTTGACTTCTTCATTTTCCTCTTTTAATATTTTTTCTCATTGCATCTTCTAAAAATCTCCATAATCGAGATTAATTGCAATTTGCAATGGTGGAAGTATTGTTTCATTATTTTCACACTCTATTGTATAGGTACATACGTACTTGAATTTTTTTTTTTTCATATGTTTTCAGTTTTCACACCCTGCCATTTGATTAACGTGTTATGTTTATAGGTATAATCATGAATCACATGATCTTGCTAAAATTGTATAAATTGTGTTTACTTCATGAATTATTAAATGACATATATAACCTACTATAAAATGACTGTTAAAGACAATAATTATAACAAAAATTTATTACATTTATTTTCTGTAGACTTTCCATTTCAATAATATTATATTTCATTATTTATTATTTTTCTGATCTATTTTCATTTTTCAATTTCACTACATACTCTTATAAAAAGTTATATATATTAAATAAGAATTAAAATTATGATTAAGATCATGTGACATAAAAATATATGATATACATGTTGAGCACATATTGATCAGGGAGAATGAAAGAAATCCTATTATTATTACCTAAACCTAAAGTCTTTCCATTATATTTGCTAAACAAAAAAACAGAGCTAGTAGTTAACAGAAAAAATAAAATAAACAACTATTGAAATAATTAATCATGAGGTACAAAAAGTATAAAAATAATTATTCAAAAAAAAAAAGTAGAAAAAATAAATAAACTTCATAAAAAATGATTACTCTTCATTTTTTTTTTCAACAGCTAAAAGAGAAAAAAAAACCACATAATAGTTCATGTTAAAACATTTTCTTGTTGATTAGAAATAGATAAATAAATTTGGAGATTCCAATAGAAAAACTCATTAATGAATTATATATATACAATAATGATCCTTTAATTTTCGATCTGAAGAGGATTCAACAAAAAAAAAAAGAATGATTGTAATGTTTTGATTGAGTTTTATTTAATAAAGATCTGACCATTTCTCTCAAAAAAAAATTTAAAAAAAAAAAAAAACTTAAAGTAAATATTACCCGTCCAGAAAAGTCCACCCTGACAAATTTGCTGCTTGTGAAAGAGCTACCCTCCATCTCGCTATTCTTTCCCTGTTACCTTTAAAATTGCTTTCATGATTGGCAAGTGCATCACCAAAACTACCTCTTTGGTTTCTTACGTTTGAGGGATCCACTCTGTAAAAAATTGGCCGAACCATTTGTTTCTTTGATATTCTACATTCAAGAATATGAACCAGTTCATCCAAACACCACTTTGAGGCTGCATAATTTGCAGAGAATACAATGATAGAAATCCTCGACTCCTCAATTGCTTTGAGAAGTGCTGGTGATATTTCTTCTCCTCTGGTGATCTCGTCATCTATAAAGGTTTTAATTCCCTTCTGAACCAAATTGCTATGCAAGTGGTCTGTAAAATTGTAGCGTGTATCCTTCCCTCTAAAGCTCAAAAACACATCATATGTCCACGAATGGGTGGAAGAAGAAGAGGAGGAGGCTCCAAATTGAGAGGCCAATGAATTCATATTAGAATAATTTAGCAGGCTGAAGGAGTTGGAACTAATATGGTGGAGACTCTAACCTCTTTTATAGATATATTGTTCTGGCATGCAACACATGAATGTGAGCAGGTTGTCCTGACAATCTGACATCACATCCTCTTTGTGTTTAGTAGTCGACGAATATTGTCCAGCTACGTAGCTTCCACTAGAATGTGATGTCAGGACAACCATGTATGATGGATCGAGGAAGCTACCTAATAGTCATACATGCTCCTATATATTAAGAATGATTGATCCTAGATGGATCGAGATACTCTCAAGTTAATTGGTTGTCAAGTTTCGTGAATTTAATATGATTTGCTGCCCAATTAGCTTCATGCGACTCTTAAGAGGACCTAAGAGACATGAAAATGCTCCGAATAGCTAGGTGACTCCATGATCAGGGCAGGCATTTAGTATGATTTGCTGCCCAATTAGCTTCATGCGACTCTTAAGAGGACCTAAGACACATGAGAATGCTCCGAATAGGTGACTCCATGATCAGGGCAGGCATTTAATATGATTTGCTGCAGCACTAGCTTCATGTGACTCTCAACTCTTAAGAAGACCCAAGAGACATGAGAATGCTCAGAATAGGCGACTCCATGATCAGGGCAGGGGCATCTGCAACCATGTTGGACACTACGACTCCCTATGAACATGTCTAAGACTATAAACACATTATATTGTTGATAACAGAGACATGAACATGCACCAACATAAATATAAACGACATATACCATCACGAGAAAGTAGTACTTCACCAAAACAAAAAACAAAAAAAGACAGAGAGAAAAGTGATGCATTGTGATTGTACTATATGAGTAAGACTACAATGAGAGATATATTAACAGTGTTAGTCAAATTAATTAGTTTCAGCTAATTAGGGTTAATTAGTTTTTCGCTTAATTAGCATAGTTAGATACCTTAGTCTCTCAGTTTGGCTTACTTCATTGTAATTGTGTGATGCCAGGCTGTTATAGAGTTTGTTAGCTCTGCATAGATGACTGACACGTGGTCATCATCTGTGCATTCATTCCTTGTATAAATAGGGGCTGCTCCCTCATTCTGAAACAATGAAGCAATACGATCATGTTCTCAGAAATATCTCTCTCAACTTTTTCTTCTTCCTTTAAGCAAATACTCAAAGCTATCATGGTATCAAGAGCCAGGTTCGATCAAGGATCACAATAGGTTGGAGATTCAAGCAAGGATTGACGATTCTATACACTCATCTTAGCTCATCATCAATTTTCAGCAGCAACAGATATGTACTTCGTTTTCAATCAGATCTAGTAGATCTTTCTTTGAGATTTGTTGAGATTTACTGCCATTTTTACATCATCGAAGCTCAGATCCATTATAATCAATACTTGATTTCATTGTGAGAAGCTTGAATTTACTATAAAGTTCATAAGTTCATTTTAGCTCAAGATTCACTGAAAATCGTTGAGGTTTTTGTACTCCTTTCCATCTTCGAAGCTTAGATTCATCATAATCAGTGCTCGCTCTTGTTCTAGTGTTGTTTACTGCTATAAACCCCGAAAGTTGAAGATTCTGTTGAAACCCTAGCTTGTTTGCTAAATTTTTTTTGGTACTATTTCATACTAGAGCTACAGATCTGTCATATTCAGTTCTTGATTTCACTACTAGCAGCCTTCTCTTTGTCTCAAGCTCAGAAAGTCACATTATCAGTTAAAACCCCTAGCCTTCTTGCTAAGTTTGATAAGATTGAAGTCATGCCTATCACTCAGACTACACAGACCACGGTTTACCTACCTAATATTCTCTTGGATGAGACAAACTACCCTACATGGTTGTTTAGACTTGAGTCTTTTCTCAAAGGCCAGAATCTCTATGGCTTTGTGGATGGAACTATTCGTTGTCCACCACAATTTGTTCTTGACTCTGATGGAGTTACAAATGTGATCAACAATGAGTTTGTTGCCTGGAAGACTCAAGATCAGAGTATTGTGAACATGCTTGGACAAACACTTAGTCCAGTTGCCATGTCCTGTGCCGTTGGCAGTAAGTCTGCTGCTGAAATGTGGGCTAATCTTAAGCTCAAGTTTGCTGCTCCTAATCGTCAAAACATCCTTCAGTTGAAGTCTAATCTTCAGGGGTTAAAGAAAGGATCTGATAATATAGAAACCTACTTGGATAAGGTCAAGTCAGCCAGGGATGCATTAGAAACCGTTGGTGTATTTCTTGATGATGAAGATATTATGGTTGTTGTTTTGCGTGGTTTGCCCTCTGAGTATGCTGCAATTAAGACAGTAATCCGAGCTCAATTTGTGACATGTTCAATGGGAGAACTAAAGACACTTTTAAAAGCTGCTGAAGTAGATATTGAAAATGAGATGCAGCCCAGCTCCTCAATGACACTCACTGCCATGCTAGCTCAAAATCATGCATCAACCTCAACTGTACTTGATTCATCTCCTGTATCTGTCCATACTGCAAGTACATCCAGCTCACCTGCCATTTCAACTCAGTCCACAAAAGTACCTCCTGGTTTCAGTCAGCTACCACCACGGCCTGCTGTCCAGTCACATTCTCCTCCAGCTCCACAGTCTCCATACATTCCTATACCTGCTCTTCCTTATGGATTCTCTCCATATACACCATTCAGCCTCTTTGATACTTCATTCCCCATGGCTGGCCTTTATGCAGGGAGAGGTAGAAACAACAATTTCACTGCAGGAAGAGGCAATTTTGGTGGTGCTGGCAGAGGCTCATTTTTCAATAGACACAACAATGGTGTCTATTGAAAAATGGCATTAATAGGAACTACAACAATGCTGGTAGTTTCAACAGGAATAACAACATCACTGGTGGAGCACATGTCACTTGCCAACTTTGTGGCAAAGTAGGCCATGGTGCAAGAACTTGCAGGTCCCTCAACAACTACAATGCTGGAGGTGCATCAAGCTCTAATGTTGAATGCCAATACTGTGGAAGAGACAATCACACTGCTGATAGATGTTATTATATCATCGGTTTTCCTGGCCAGCAACAGCAACAACCACATACTGAAGAGATTCAAGCAATGCTTGCTGCAGCCACTCCAAATCCTCAATTTTGGCTTGCAGATTCTGGTGCCACAAATCATATGACCAGTGAAGTTCAACTCCTCAATAATGTTGCACCCTACAATGTCACTGATTCTGTTCAAGTTGGTAATGGTAACTTTCTAAAAATCACACACACTGGTGATGCAATGCTTGGAAACCTTAAACTCAACCATATATTGCTTATTCCTGAACTTGCTGCTCATTTACTCTCTATATATCAGTTATGCAAACAGAATAATTGCTCTGTTTGGTTTGATGAGTTTATGTGTGTTATACAGGACAAGGTGTTGGGCAAAATACTTTACCAAGGACTGAGTAAACAAGGCCTGTACCCTATACCATTTGACTTACCAGCTAAGCTACAGAAGTTCTCTAAGGCAGCTACTTTAACTCCAGTTACTCAACACTCATCTACAGCTTTTCTTGGCAAGGTTGTTAAGCATTCCCTTTGGCACAGAAGATTTGGTCACCCTTCTAATGAAGTTGTGAGTCAAATGTTGAATAAAAGCAGTATAGTTAGTAAATCAGATAATGGCTCTATCTGTGAAGCTTGTCTTCTAGGAAAATTTCATAAACTTCCCTTTTCTAGTTCACAGACTAAGGCTCTAAAACCATTTGAGATTGTTCATTCAGATGTTTGGGGACCATCACCTCATGTTTCAATTGATGGTTTCAAGTACTTTGTTCTGTTTATAGATGACTGTACTAGGTATACTTGGATTTTTCCTATGAAAAATAAAAATGAAGTGTTGCAATACTTTTAGTCCCTTTGTGCTTTTGCCAAAAATCATTTTTCTGCTTCCATCAAAACCTTGAGATCAGATGGTGGAGGAGAATACATTAGTACTGCTTTCAAACACTTCCTTAGTCAAAATGGTATTCTTCATCAATTTTCTTGTCCATATACCCCAGAACAAAATGGAATATCAGAGAGGAAAAACCGGCATGTGAGAGAAACTGCAGTAACTTTAATGCAAACTGCCTCCTTGCCTTCAGTCTTTTGGTTTCATGCATGTGCCTTGGCCACTTATCTCATTAACCGAATGCCTACACCAACAAATAATATGGAGTCTCCTTTTTACACACTATATAATACACAGCCTTCTCTAGATATCCTAAGGGTTTTTGGTTGTGCTTGCTATCCACTCATGACACCATATAGGACTGATAAGCTACAAGCCAAAACTGCCAAATGTATTTTCTTGGGGTTTGCAGCTGGGTATAAGGGTTACATATGTTATCATTTGGGCACCAAGAAGTGTATTATATCTAGGCATGTATTTTTTGATGAAGAGACGTTTCCATATGCTCAATTGCAGCACAAGTTATCATGCCAGCAACCTACAGAGCCATCACCTCCAAAGTCAATGGTTCAATCTCAACACTCAAGGGTACAGCCTTACTTTACTCATACTCAGTCCACTCCTCCACATGTTTTGCCCACACCTGTCCCAAATTCTACAGTAGCTGCTCCCACAGGTTCACTTTCAAACTCTGACACTATTTTTTCTTCACACAATGACTCTGTCAACAATATTGTCTCTACTGGTGCTACACCTAATCTGATCTCTTTGCCATTGAGTAATACAGTATGTGATCTTGGTTCTCTTCCCAATATCACACCTCATGCTTCTTTATCAGAGACTGATACTACTGACTATTCATTGTCACCTTTTAGTCCCAATGTTCACACATCAATACAGTTTGAAGAGCAAAATGGTAATATCAGTGTCAACACTCAGCCTGGTATTGGTATTGAGGTGATTTTGGATCGTGCCAATAAGAACGTGCTTTCCAATAGTAATTTGTCAGAATCAAATATCTTGCATCCTGTAGATGGATTGACTAATGCTATAGTCAATGATCATAGTATGCTTACAAGAGGCAAAAGAGGAATTGTGCAGAAGAAAAGCTTTTTATCTGTCCTCACTGAACCTAGTTGTGATCCTACTGATTTTGAACCTTCTCACTATAAGGCAGCCTTAAAAATCCCTGCTTGGAAACAGGCTATGCAAGAGGAATATGATGCTCTTATGAATCAAAACACTTGGACTCTTGTCCCATTACCACCTGACAAAAATTTAGTCCCCTGCAAATGGATTTTCAAAATAAAGAGAAACTCAGATGGTTCAATTGCTAGACATAAGGCAAGATTGGTTGCTCGGGGCTTCAGTCAAGAGTATGGGGTAGATTTTGAGGAAACTTTTTCACCTGTTGTCCGGCATACCACAGTTCGATTAATTCTTGGTTTAGCTGCAAGTTCAGGTTGGAAACTTCATCAAATGGATGTCAAAAATGCTTTTCTTCATGGAATCCTAAACGAAGAGGTGTACATGACTCAGCCAAGTGGTTTTGAGAATCCTTCATATCCTTCATTTGTATGTAAGCTACAAAAATCGCTTTATGGACTGAAGCAAGCACCTAGGGCATGGAATGAACGATTTACCAGTTTTTTGCCTTCTATTGGTTTTAAATTTTCTTATGCAAATCCCTCTCTATTTGTCAAAGTTTCTGGCTCTTCTAGGGTCTATCTTTTGTTGTATGTTGATGACATTATCATCACTGGGGATAGTGAAGATCTTATCTCAGAAGTCAAGGCTGCTCTCCAAGCTGAATTTGATATGAAAGACTTGGGGGATCTTCATTTCTTTCTTGGCCTAGAAATTAAGTATATCAAGGATGGCATTTTCCTATCCCAACACAAATATACCAAGGATCTCATTCATAAAGCTGGTATGGATGCTTGTCACACTCATATCACTCCATGTTAATCTGGTGTCAAACTTTTAAAGGACTCTGGTACTCCTCTTACTCATTCTGATATTACACATTTTAGAAGCCTAGTTGGTTGTCTACAATATTTGACTTTTACCAGGCCTGATATAGCCTTCAGTGTTAACTCTATTTGTCAATTCTTGCATTCTCCAACTGAGGAACATCTATATGCTGCAAAGCGTATTTTAAGATACTTAAAAGGCACCATGGATTATGGCATTGTTTTCAGGAGGGGTCTTTTTGACTCCAAACATCATAGTGTTCAAGCTGATTTGCAGGCATATTGTGATGCTGATTGGGCTGGGGATCCTAATGATCGAAAGTCTACCACAGGGTTTGTGATTCTTCTTAACAATTCCCCAATTTCTTGGTGTAGTAAAAAGCAAAATGCTGTTTCCAGATCTTCTACAGAGGCTGAGTATAGAAGTATGGCAGACACTACCTCAGAACTTCAATGGCTTATCAATCTGCTTACAGACCTTCATGTTGATCTTGCTCACATTCCTGTTCTTCATTGTGACAACATCTCTGCTCTAGCCCTGGCTTCAAATCCTGTGCAACACTCCAAGCTCAAGCATGTCGAAGTCGATGTTCATTTTACACGAGAAAAAGTCAAGGCTGGTTTTGTTCGAATTCAGTTTGTCTCTTCTCATGATCAACTAGCCGATATCTTCACAAAGGGGCTGTGTTCCCCTCAACACAACTATCTTTGCAACAGCTTGTTGAGTGCTCTACCCTCTTCAAGCTGAGGAGGGGTATTAACAGTGTTAGTCAAATTAATTAGTTTCAGCTAATTAGGGTTAATTAGTTTTTCGCTTAATTAGCATAGTTAGATACCTTAGTCTCTCAGTTTGGCTTACTTCATTGTAATTGTGTGATGCCAGGCTGTTATAGAGTTTGTTAGCTCTGCATAGATGACTGACACGTGGTCATCATCTGTGCATTCATTCCTTGTATAAATAGGGGCTGCTCCCTCATTCTGAAACAATGAAGCAATACGATCATGTTCTCAGAAATATCTCTCTCAACTTTTTCTTCTTCCTTTAAGCAAATACTCAAAGCTATCAAACTTTTGTAATGTCAAATGAAACAATGAATGAGTAGAACTACAACCTGCTGTGTAATTGTTGAATTTGAATGTTGGTATTTTTTATATCGATCACACTAAAACATGTACAAGATACAGACTATATAAAGAGAAAGACATGGTTTGATGACCAACGGGTCAAGGACTGCATGTGCATCATTAATAACTCTCAACTATGAGTTATAAAACTAGGAACTATATGGCTTTACTGCCGAAAAGTATGGTGTGCCATACACCTGCGTTTTGACCGTTGACTGGTGGGCCATGGAGGGCCCCGCTGGTTTGTCCGTCACAAAGCCGTGAAGCTTCCGTTTGTTGTAAAATTTAAATGCAGAAGAAACGGAATTGAGTTTAGGGTTGGGTAAATACTGATCCAATCCGGGTAGCCCTTCTCGGAACCCGATTGTTGCTGATGAACAACGGGGTGTCTGGATAAATGGTGGGAGGCCTCCACACCCAGGACCACCATTTGGCCATGAAGTTATGCAGATCTGATCCTGGTGACTAAGCTATTCATCAAGTAGTGTCCTGCATAGTTTGGTGTTAACACAATTTCCACCGGTATTCTTATTAGAAAGTTTTTGGTTTCATACATCTTTGAATATATCAGCAAGTTCATGCATCTCATAAGGATGCTTTCATTAATTTCTTAGTGGTTCTGGCAATGGTCTGTTCTAATTTCATGCATTTACCTAAGTGTCTCTTCTGATATGCTGCTGTAGCAGGTTTTTTTGGGCCACTAGTTGAGAGGCCACCAGCAAATAATATGAGTTTTCAACGTCCTGCTCCTAATAATGTACCCTCTGGAGCTCCAATATCAGGTGATTTGACATGTTCTACATGGAAAGTTTATTTGTTTTGTTTGCAAGTGTCCTTCCATTAAGTCATAAATAACTTCCTAACTGTATTTTGTCCCGGTCATAGTGCTACTCAGATCTTGCCGTGTAGGCCTGATATTTCTGCTGTTAATTGTTAGAGACCAGCTTAATGTTCACTTTGCCCTGATGAAATATTCTTGTAAGTTTTCGCATATATGATTTGTGGCTCATGTCCTTGTGCTACTTCTTTGTTGAGTTCTGAAAGTTTCTTTTGCGAGGAATTGTTATTATGTCTAGATGTGTACCGCATCTAGGCTGATTAGTAGGAACCTAAATCAATAGTCATGGCATGGCACGAGTGCCAACATGACATGCCATAAGTATTAAATCATGTAATTAAAAACCTTTATTTCTTGAAATTTTCCGTGTCATAACCCAAGTTGGTGCTGTACTCGGTGGCAGAGAGGTGCATCATAAGTATTAAATCATGTATAACAAATTTTGAATTGCCTGCTTTAATTCAATACCAAAATAAAGTTAAAGCGTCCAACCCAATTTGGCAATGCGTGCAGAGCCCATGATGTTATATAGTGTTATGGTAGGCTTAAAGTAGTTAAACGACCTATATGGGCCTCAGTTTGTGTTGATTTAAAAGAGTGCTCTCTAATCTAATATGCTGGATTTGCTAGCTTTTGTGAAGGGAAACTAGCTTCTTCAGATTTGAGTATTTGATTTAGAGCTTTTGGCCTTTAGTCTATTTGCGAGAACTCTCGGCTTTTATTGCTTGCCCTTGGTCGCGGATTTGTTATCAAGCATTTCTACATAGTGCTATTGTTCATATAATAGGCTGGACTTAGCCAAATTACTATATATGTGAGATTATTCCTTGGTGGCTACTTGGAGGCCATCATCCGGGGACACCATGCAGGTCTTCTCACCGCCGCTGATTACAACAATCTCTGCCAGTGCGAGACCCTTGACGACATTAAGATGCACCTCTCTGCCACCGAGTACAGCCCCTACCTCCAAAACTGTCTGCTTTGGAACTATATCTCTCTTTGTTATCGTGGATTTGTGTTCTAATTTGTTCGTATCTTATGCTTTGATTTGATGTATTTTTCTGCTGAAATGCTGCTTATTAATCTGGATGTTTAGTTTTTGCTAAGTAATGATTTGACTTCTTAATGGGTTTTGTAACTCATCATGCAGAATAGATGAGTATTTTCACTATTTTGAATGGGTTTGTTGATTCATCATGGATCATTTTTATTGCTGCGATGCTATTAACAATAGATTCTATAATTAAATGTCATTGTGACATGGATTTCTGTTTCATATTGTATAACTGAAATAGGCTACTCTAATGAGATTGTAATTTAATATGAAACAGCTTCGATTGCTTTAATTTGGGTCCGAGATTGTATTAAAGCTTCAGTCTTTGCAGGTTTGATCCAATAGCTTCTCGATTTTGCTTTATTTGGTTATCTTTGGAGAAAGTAAAAGTTCTAACTATGTTTTTATTTCACTTTTCCTCTCTGTTTGATATTCATATTTCTGTTACTTGTATTGTGTTTTTAGAGTAGTTAGTAGCCAGTAACTTAGTGATCAAGAGGCTTTGAAGAAATTGGTAGAAGTATATGAGTTATTGATAATGTACCTTATCATAACTGGATTTCACTGTGCGATTATATTATTATTCATTTACTGAATTGGCTGCCAAATTATCTCAGCATTGAGAATTTCTTCTTTACTGGAGCACGTGTATTTTTTTGGTTTTTGGTTGCTGCAATATTTTTGCTTTTCGAGTGTTACATATCCCATCAGAAAGTCTGGTTTTTCCAATGATTTCTACTCATGACAGGCTTACATTAGGAAGTGAATGATCGGTATGATTATTGGCATATAATACATGAGCTTTTGAAGACCTATGCATGCATATGATTTATATCGTGGTATTGGTCTCTAAATTGATCGGGTGCAACATATATGTTTACCTATAGATCATAGTTGGATATTCATTTTATGTTTAATGCGAGGCCTGCAATCATTTTCATTATTTCCTATCTGCATATCCATCACCGACAACTTGAGTTTATTCTCTTTTTCTTTTGTCAAACCCTGCAAGCCTGGTTTTGTTGCTGCAATTGATATAAAAAATAACATTGCATGATTAGTATTTCTATATCATGCAATATAGCAGCTCACATGGTCATTTTGGTTAGAATAAAAAGGTTAAAAATGACAAATAATTTAAGCAAACTACATTACCTTTGCATCAGTTGCAGTGGGTATAACCCAGTCTCTAGGCCAAGCAATGCATGTACCAATTGCATCGCGGACAAATAGAATCTCATCTTTAATAGGAATTGGTATCAAAGCTTTAGCAACAATAGATTTGGTGATCGACACTAGGACATTTTCCTCAGCCAATGGAACACCATGGATAGTTTGCTTGCTGGACTCAACATCCACTTGAATGATCGTTCCTTCAGTCACTATGTTGTCCAATTAATCTAGGGAGGTGAAATTTGCACACCCCTATTTGCAAACTACACACCCCTTCACTTTTTTAATAATATTTCAACTCAACATTTTTGGCACTTCCTCAAATACCCTCAATGTCAGATTTTTCTTTTTAGATCCTGTCTCTGTCTCTCTCTCTCTCTGACCCTTCGTTCTTAGTTAGGTCGTGCTTCCATTATCATCAATCTCAATCTCTTTATTCATTTCTGAAATGGGTTCGAGCACTAGTCGACTGGGTTCGCGCCCATCTCAGCCCGAACCAACCTCACCGCCAATCGATCCCTACTCTCCTCTCTCGTCTGCGGAGGCTCTTCCTCACCCCTTTCCTGATCAACACCAAGTGAAACAGTAACTATATGATCATTCTGCCATAGGCCACCAACAAGCATGTCATCCACTCCACCTGATCCAGGACATGTCAATGTTTAATTCACCTTCCCATTACCATCCTCACATATATCCCATACTTTCGCCGACTTGTCAGCGGACACAGTCAAAATCTATCATTCAAATAAGAACTAATCAGCATAATTCAACACGAAGCAAGCGTGAACACATTTCGTTACACAACCAGTAATGCAAAAGAACAAAATCTATTGCCAGAAGAAACCAATCCAATGTTACCTGTTTGCCATCAGGACTCCAGCTAAGAGCATAAATGCTGCCTTTGTGGCCATCTTTCGATGAAAGCTCTCCGATCTTCTCCGCAGTCTTCCCATCAAAAATAAGACCCTTCTTATCTGAGCTTACAGTGATAAACTTACTCCCATCTGGAGATTACACAATTCACAAAATTCGAGTGATCCCCGACATCCAAAAACCACAAACAAAAATATAACACTTCCGAATGAGCTCAGTAACACATACATACATATAATGTGATCAATTAAGGGCTCAAAATCATCACAATGATCAAAGAACAAAACCTGTGAGACTGCTTGAATTTGAAAGGAGGCCCTTCATAGAAATTTACCAGGAAATCCTCACCGCATGTGACAATGCGAAAGGGTCTTGTTGGCTTAAAACAACAGCTCAAAACCCGTTTCGAATGCCCATCAAAGTCCCCGACAGTCGACCCAGAATCCCACCTATTCAAAAGTCCACACCAAATTATTAACAACCCACCCAAATCAAAATCAACCTATATTACCAAGATCGCAAAGCGACGTCCCTCAGAAATGGAGTTGTAGATGCTTCGTCGGATTCCAGTGAGTATGCTTCCAAGTCCGACACCCAATAGACCGTCCTGCATCATCAAATTTATTTAATAGCATTTGGTATTTGGGATTTTGAATTGAGTTGATGAGAGAGAGAGAGAGAGAGAGAGAGGAATAAGGGTTTGATCGAACAGATGGTTCATTAGCCCAAAAAAAACTGGTAAGAGTTTTGTCGTGGTTTTGGAGGAGAGAGAGGACCAAAAAGAAAAAAAACTGAAAATCTGATTTTGAGGGTATTTGAGGAAGTGTAAAAAATGTTGAGTTGAAATATTATTAAAAAAGTGAAGGGGTGTGTAGTTTGTAAATAGGGGTGTGCAAATTTCATCCCCCTTAATCTATTGCAAGTTTACACCATGACTGGACAATGTTGGTGGACTGAACCTGCTAATTCAAACCAAAAAATATGTAAGTATTAGTCACATTTGAGGCAGCAATGTCATCAATATGGTTGATCAAATGTAATTGTAAAGAAAAAGAAAAGAAAACTAATTGTAAGAAAAAAGAAAGTAAAGCTAGGGTAGCGATTAATTATCGGCACTTGCACTTGCTCCACAACTATATTTTTTTTAGGAGTTAAATCATTCCTAACCTCCTCCTCAATAATCGAGGTTAGTTTGATGTTCAGCTCCCCATCCACAAAGACTTCATTCTCCTCAACTACTTTCTGTTGGTCCTCCCTTAAATCTAACTTCTTCTTGGCAGTTTTGGCGGCTTCAATTTCAATAGCTTTCAAACCAGACTTGTCAAGTTGCCTTGAACAGCTGCCCTGGCCAGAGCCTAAATCATTCAGTTGTGTCACAGTAGAGGTGGCAAACGGGCCGGCCAGGCCCGACCCGGCCCATTTTAAGCGGGCCTAGTTGTGCCGTGCTTGGGCCGGCCCATTTATTATCGTGCCGGGCTCGTGCCGACCCATTTACTTAAACATTAAGCCCAGTCCGGCCCATAGCCCGAGCCCATATCATGTTGGGCCGTGCTCATGCCGGGCCAATAAACAGGCCGTGCTCGTGCCTACCCACTATAAAGCACGATTTTTAATTTTTAATTTTTAATTTGAATAAATAAAAATTAATTTTGTTTAACTATTTAGAAAATTAAAGGGATATTTCCCATTTGCCCCAGTACGAGCGAAAGTTGCCCGGTTACACAACTCTTTGCTGTGAAAAGACATCGATGTCCTTATCTTTTTGAGGAATTCCTTGCTTGTCTCAAGCTGAATGTTATTTTGGCTTTTTCTTGCCTCTTGCCTCTTGGATGGCTGCTTCGTTTCTTCTTGCCAGTTGCTGAGAAAACTATGTTGAGCTGTTCATCTTGATCTTCTTGCTTGAGAAATGAACTTCTTGAAAAGTGTAAAGCTATATCTTCATGCTTGAATCTTATCTTCTATTGATGCAGTGAGATGATCGTCAAGCTTCCATCATGTTTTCAATGTTGTGGAGTTCTTCATCATCGAGATTATCCCAATAATCAGCATCACTTTCTCTCACTTGTTGGCTCTCCTGCTCTTCTTTATACAATAAATCATACACTTCTTTAGTGGTTGTGCTCATATCAACAGTGTACAGCTCTCCTGGTCGTGGTACTCCATCCAGGTGTTCTCTGGTGTAGATATTTAAAGCATTGGCTTGGTAGATTAATTGCAGATTTGTATCATCAAAGAAATCATCTACTACAAGCTGGGCTGCACGAAATTTGTGAATATCCTCCACTGTTGGTGCCACATCAATTGTTGGTAAAGGAGGTGGCTCTATATAATTACGAAGTGATATGATGACTAGGTGTCTGGCTTTATCATGATATAGACTGGTTCTACGGGGATATGAAGGAATGCTAATTATTTCTAATCGGATAGTACTATAACCTAATCCTATACTTCCCCATTGCTTAAGATAATGAGATATGGCATACTTAGGGTGATAGGAGAATGACTCTATATGATGTTCATTTTGGACATAAAGACTTTTTAACACTCCATGTTCCATTAGAAAACCTGGAGTAACTCTAACTCTACGATTATCATGCTCAATGTACATTTCACCAAAGTCTCTCATATTAATAGTAGCTAATAGAATATAAAATCGTGCTTTTTCTTCAGGGTGAGAAAATGTATCATGACAAATGACTCCTATACCAGGTTGAGGATGAGATATAAGATTAAAGAGAAAATTCTGGATAGCTACTTGAAGGGAAAGATGCTTATCATGCTGTAACTTGAAGATTTTATCTTTACAATCATGAGGTAAATACGAAAACCGTTCTTTTGCTAGGGCTTGTAAAAAGTAGGGATTTTTTGTTTCTCTTTCTAACAGAGATGCAGGCCAACTACTTTCTTCTTCTTGCTTAATAAACTCAACTGTTTTCTGATAATTTATATTCAGTGTACGAAAATGATCAACTACTGTATCATGCTCATTTTGCAAATTATAATACAATGCATTCAGATTATCATGCTGTGCTTTAAGGTGATTATATTGTGTCTGAAGTCTAGCATATTGTGCTCTTGACTTAGGATACTCTTCTTGATATCTAGCAAGATCACAATTATTGGCTGAAAATTCCTGCTCAAGTGCCCTAATTAATTTTTCTTGACCTCTTCTCATGTCCATAGCATTTATTCTAATATTCCAAAAATTATCTAATAGAACTTGTTGTCTAATCGATAATGATGCTGTACTTTTATATCTAAAGAGTGGATTTCTAATTTCTTGCACAGTGTAGCCATTAAAGTTGTAACTAATATTTGCTGATCTTGCTGTCATGCTTAGTGTATTACCACTTTGAGGTGGCACACCACTTTCTGCTCTTTGAGTACTAGAAGATGAAGGCCTGAAAAAGTCCATACCTGTCAAAGAAGAAGCCGAGATAAGATATCTGCAAGTGTATTATCAGCTCCTTTTATATGCTCAAATTGTGGCCTAAATCCATTTCCTGTAATACAATCTATAAAATTGACCCATCTTCTGGCTGCTTGTTTATTAGTAGTGATTTTATTATAATGAGAAACAATATTTTGACAATCAGTTCTAATTGTAAATATTTCATTATGTAAGAATAAAGAAAATGCTTCTAAAGAATTAATTATGCCTAATATTTCTAAATCTGTGGCTGGTAATCGAGATTGTATATCACTAAATTTACCTGATGCATATCTACAAATTTGCTCATCAGACTTTGGTAATTCTTTAAACTTTTTCTGATATAAAATTCCTGCCCAACCTAATGCTGATGCATCTGTTTCTACTATTTTGTAACTACTATCTAATGGTAGTGCTAAAGGTTTAAGTTGTGTAATTTCTTGTTTAATTTGTTGAACTAACTTAATATCTTCTGTATTAAAGTATTTCTGACCTGTTTTGCTAGTCTTACTATGTAAAACTGCTATTTTTCTTCCTAAATCTGGGATGAAACTTCTAGCATAATTTAATAATCCTAAAAATGCTTGTAACTGCTTTTTATCCTCTAATCGATCTGGAAATTCTGTAACCTTCTTAGCTATATGTTCCTGCAATTGAATAGTTCCTGACTTAATATATATTCCTAAAAACTCTATATCTTGTTTTTCTAAGTCTATTTTATTTTTACTAATAATGATACCATTATCTATAAACTCTTGCAAGATTATTTCTAAGTGTTTTCTATGTTCATTTCTATTTTTGCTGTGTATAAGTATATCATCTACATATACACTACAAAAACTATCATACTTCTTCAAAAGTTGATCCATTTTTCTTTGAAAAATAGAAGGTGCATTTTTCAATCCAAATGGCATGACTAACCATTCAAAGTGTCCTTCTGGACAAGTGAAGGCTGTCCATTCTATTGATTCTTCAGCTAATCTAATTTGCCAAAAACCTGATTTACAATCAAATTTACTAAAGTATTTACTCTCTTGAATCTTATTTATTAACTCATCTTTATTAGGTAATTTATAACTATCTTCATAAGTATTGTCATTGAGTCTCCTATAATTATAAACTATTCTAGCTTTACCTCTTTTTAGTTCGGAATGCTTTCGAACTACAAAGGCTGCTGACCTATGTCTAGATTTAGAAGGTCTAATTACTTTAAGGTTTAATAACTCTTTTATTTGCTGCTCAAATTCTTGTTTATCCAATAAATTACAAGGCATATCTGCTGTTTTAATAGTTAAATCTGGGTTAATTATATCTAATTTTGCTAAAATCTTATTTTTATTCCAATGTAGTTGGGGATCTTCTCCTATGATTCGAGTATGTTCTGCTAATTGTAATAATTCTTCTAATGTTTTAGGTCTACCTATTTGTTTTAGTTCTACTAGAGCTACTTCTCCTATTTTTGGATACTCAAGTTCAAAGATTGATTCATCATATTCTATACTATTCTGCTCATCGACATTGTTATCTAGATTTTCTTCTTCTCTAAAGCTATTTTCTCTTGACTCTTCTATGCTAATGCTATTATAAGCTTCTATCAAATTACTTTGATCAGTTGTAGTTATACCTTTCTTAAAGAAAGTTATATCTGGAGGTATATACAAAAATCCTTGTAAGCTTTTAAGAAAGTTTAATCCTAAGATAAATTGATAAGATCCTACAGGTGATATAAATGTTAAAGGTAAGGTAAATAATTGTCTTTCTATCTTTATAGGTATATTAGTCATACAATGTGTTAAGTATACAGTTCTAGTATCGAATTGTGATACTCTAACTGGTTTAACTAGTTTTTGCCTAAATTGTGTTGGTACTAACTCTTCCTTTATGACACTCTTAGTGCTACCTGTATCTATCATACCTACTGTTTGAATCTTATGTTCTTTAGATAGTTCTAACTCACAATTAATAGTTATTAGAGAACTAGTTTTCTGATTTTCTCCAATGTTTTGCATATTAATTTCTTCGTCCTCTATTGAATTTAGCTCTAATGTTTCATTAGTATAACAAGGTTTACAAAATATTATCTTGCTTGTATAATATTTTTCAGCTACTACTTTCTTACATTTACTACATTCTTGAGGCCAACCTAAATTAACATATTGAAATTCTTCTTGTTCTTCCTCAAACATACATATATTTTCATCTAGTTCACTATCTGAATTACTAGAGTAATCTGACTCTAATTCTGATTCGGATAACATATCTATGCTATTTATGCTATAAATGCTTGCACTATCACTTAAGTTGTCTAAGCTATATATTGACTCTAAGTCTTCATCTTCTTCTAATTTAAATTGCTCAATTAATTGTACTTTTTCTCTAGGTTGTTTTCCTAACTTAGGACATTTAGGTCTAATGTGTCCTACCTCACCACAAAAATAACATTTACAAGTACTCTTATCTTTTGGTGCTTTGTATTTTCTAATCCAAGGTTTATTGGTTCTTTTCCTAAAGTGCTTAGGAATGTATTTTCTCTTCCTAAAGGTTCTTGAAGGTTGTATGTCAAAGGTCTTATGTTGCTTATATGATCTATACTTCTTCCTATAGCTCTTTCTATATGGTCTAATTTTCTTATTATACTTATCTTTCCTATGACAACCATATTGCTTAGGTAAATCTATGTTCTTACAGCTCATGTAAAATTGTTTTCTAATTTGTCTCTTTGCTTTTAATTGTCTACATTCTTCTCTTAATATATCATACACATGTTGTGTTCTAGGTCCTATTGCTATATCATCTTTTCTAGGGTGGTTTTGCCATTCTCTCCATATTTTTTCTCCTATTGGTCCTTTAATTTTAGTCATATATGTATTTAATAAATTTATGTCATTAATCCTACCTGTTCTTCCTAAATATTTAAAGAAATCTGTAGTATATTCTCCTATGTATTGCAAATCACAAATTTGTAATTGCTCTAAATTTCTTATTGCTCTAATTTGTTCTTGTTCGTTTCTACCATCTAACCTATTATGATCTAGAAACTCATACTTAATAAGTTTAACAAAAGTATCTATATTAAAAGTTTCTTTTGCTGCTTGATGTTGTTGTGGATTTTTTACTTTCCATGCTTGAAAGAAATCAAATACCATTCCATCTAAAGTATGTTCAAAATAATCTAACATATCAGTTGTATTACTAAAATCTAACATGATTGCCGCATGTACACATCCTTTCTCCCATCGTTCTATTGTTTTTTCCCAATCTTGTGGGTCTACATGATCTATGTTTAATATATTTCCTGCTAAGTTTACATGTTCTATTCCTGAATAAGGTATTCTATTTCTTCTAGGTCTAGTTTCTTCATAATCATAAGTTCTACTATTTTCTGCATAATGTTCTCTAGTTGGTCTTATATTTTGTTGATCGGTTCTACCTACTCTTGGTTCAGTATGGATTCCTGAAGTTCCTGTTGAACTAGTTTCTTCTACAGGCATACATTCTACTTCTATCAACATATTGTTATATTCTTTTTCTCCTAAAATATGTTCTAATCCTATTTTTAATATTAATTGCTTCAGTTCCTCATCATTTAGTCTATGTAATCCTAATTCATAAGTTTTATATTTTTCTAAGTATTGTTCTTCACTCAAATTATCTATGTCGTCTATTAATTTATCTACTATGTTATCAAAATTATGTTCAATCATATTGATTTCTAAATTATCAAAAGCCATATTAATTTCTGCTTCACTTTCTAAGTCGTCTACATTTTCTATTTGTCTATAATTGCTAAACCTTACTGATGCTTCTCCTAAGTGATTTTCAAAAATTTGTGCTTTATCAGGTTGTTTATTTTTTGATCCATGTAAATTAGGTAATAACCATTGAGTTCCTTCTAAAAAACTAACACTTAAGTTTTTAAAATCGCCTTTCATATTATAATTTTTTGTTCTAATGCTTACCTTAATATATTTACTAAATTCTTTAATATTCATTACATAATTTGGAATGCAACCTATAATTGCTAAGTTTGTGCTAAGGTCTACTTCAGCTGTTGCTATGGCTGCTACTTCAGCTGTTGCTATGGCTGCTTGTTGGTGATTATCCCATCTATCATCATATATGTATACTAATGCTTTAGTTCCTACTTGTGCTCTAGTTAATCCTGCTATTCCGATTAATATAGTTCCTATATGAATTTGTGAATAGTTTGATTTTCTAAGTTGTTCTATTGCCGAATTACTAAGTAAATTTAGTATAACTTCTTTATCTATGCAACTTATTTCATATTGACTTATGCTACTTACTATGCTATTTCTATTTTCAAATCTTCCTAATTGATATAAATTATGTCTATTTCTTTGTGATCTTAAAAATCCATTTCTAAGAAAGTCTTGTGCTTCCTCTTCACTAGGATATATATCTTCGGTTCTTACTATTTCTTTTCCTTTTCTTCTAAAGAGTTCCATTTGCTATTATCAAAAGGGTTTATTTTTCTTTTTCTTATATTGCTTGTGCCTAATGTTAAATTTTCTAATTTAGTAACTAATGATGGTAGTAATGATGCTGATGTGCTATTTAAAAGTTGATTAATTTCTGCTATTTGTTCTTCTATGTGATCTATTTTTTCTGCTAAATTTATTATCAATTGGATAATAATATTATTTTGCCTTATGGGAATATTATTACTAGGAACACTTGTTGTAAAGTCTGAAAATCCTATTGGTTCTTCTTCTAACTCACTAACTTCTTTTAATGCTTTGATGTAATTATTATTATTTCTAGAATCATTCATTAAACTAATAATCTATCTATTTTACTATGCAATTTGTCTACTTGCTCTGTTAATTCTTTTTGTACTAATTTAATTTTCTGTACTTCTATTTTCAGCTGTTCTACAATTTCTAAGGACTGCAATTCTACTTGCTTCGGCTTACTGTCAATGATGTCTACAAGCTCTTTTATTTCTTTTCTACTAGGAAACCTTTGTATATTTCTATTATTATCTTCTAGTTGTGATTGTATAAAACTTAAATTTTGTCTAATTATTTGTAGGGAATTTTTCTGAAAATAATCTAATACTTGCTGTAATTTCTGATTATACTGACTATGTTCTAATTTTATACTTTCTGCTTGGCTAATTATAAGGTCTATGACACTATTAATTAGTGGATGTTCTTCACTATGCAAAATATGCTTATTATTCTTCTGTGGAAAATAACAAACTAAAGTATTCTGATCTAGAGTAATTTTACGTTTTTGATGCTCTGTAATCTCTAAATTAAGATAATCTATCATAAAACAACAACAGATTTAAATATATGTAACAAACAGTTTAGATTTCAAGATAACGGAATCGTCTATTGGCCTCCAATAGTCGTCTATTGCCCCCCAATACAGGGTCGGATTGTACTGACTCCTAATTATAGGTTCAAATTTTTCTTGTTTTCTTACTAGGTGTGTTTATGACTTCTGTCCTCAAGGTACTTTACTGATATAACTATACTATTATAATGCTAAACTAGGCTCTGATACCAAATTTTAGGAGGTCTGTCCTAACTACACATATGCCAAAACATCTATTAAAGATTGAGTCTTGAACATGGACAAGAGCTTAAAACTGCATACAAAGCCAACCTATTGGGCCAAACAAGAGCAGAAACAGAGGTTCTTAGACTCAGAGGTTCCCTGACGAATTTTATTAGTTATCTTGGCATGCATGTTAATTAAAACAGGAATCCTTAAAGATAATATGATCGTCCGTTTAGCAATATAATAGCATAATTATCTCAGTGTTTCCCTATTTTGGACTAGAAGTCTACTAAGAAAACCGGAAAATAAAAAGTAAGATGAACCTACTTGAACGTGCTAGTACAAACTGTACAGTCTTCTATGGAGTTGCAATAGAAAACACTGGTTGAATGCTAGTTTGCTTCACACGAACATGAATAAAGTGTCACCACAGCTACTGCTAATCATGAACAGCTACTGCTCCATATTACAGCTACAGATTATTGTTGTGGGTTATGTATGGATGAATGTGGTGTTAATAAGTAGAAAGTATATGAACAGATGATATTATGAACAAAGGGCTTTATTGATACTGAAAGTGTTTACAAAGGAAAGCAATGGGTACTGAGATTTTTTCTTCTCCAACGTACTCCATCTGCTATCTATTCTTCCTTCTTATACCAGCTCTAGCTGGCTTTGTACAAGATTACGGTGGTGATTGCAAAAACAGGTGGAAGAAGCATGCATAACTATACAAAACAGCATGCAGAAATAAACAAAAGCCCATGCAAAAAGGGACAATAGCTCTTACGCAAAGAGCTTGCTGACAAAACTACAAATAAAAGCTATAAAACTATATTTTATTCTTTCTAGGCTTGCAGGCTGACCCACGGGTTTTCAAACATGAAGGAGACAAACTCCATGTGATGGTAAGGACAAGTGATGGTGCAGATCCTGCTATGCTCCTCCTGTACCCCTTTTCGGTATTTTGAAAATACTTTGGGTGACTGGGAATTACCCTCCTAGAAAATGTGTAAGTGGGAATTTCCCCAAAATTAAAATAAATTAAGTTCTACAATATTTTTCTTAATCTTAGCTTTTTAAGATTAGTTTTCTAATATTTTTTATATTCCACTACAAGAAAGAAAGAAAGAAAGAAAGAAAATAAGTCAAAGTATATTGCTTGTAGTATATTATTGTGAGATTAATCTTTATTAATATAATGAAGATATAATATCATATTATTCTTTCCTTCATTCTATAGTTGTATTATTATGAGATTAAAAAAAATATTTTATGTCAAAACAAGGATATAATGTTTTATTTCACTATTTTGACAATATAAAGAAATAGCATTGGTGGAAATGTCATGAGATTTTAAATAAATAGGTCTAATATTCAAATCTTATCGTTGTGGTTTTTAAATATTTTTAAAAACAAAATGAAATTTTGTGTTTATAACGGGCCGACCCATAATATGTCGTGCTCGGGCCGTGCCGGGCCGGGCCAATGGGCCAATATTCCTAGGCCCAACCCGGCCCGTTATTCTAACATGCTCGGGTAGTGTCGGGCTACTAACGGGCTTGGGCCGTGCCGGGCCTCTTTTAAGCGTGCCGTGCTCGTGCTTAGTGGCCCATTTGCCACCTCTATGTCACAGGTTTGGGTGAGTCAGCTGGCATCTCTTTCCCATTAACCATCGCTTCTAACTTCTGAAACCTTTCCTCCCAAGCGGCTCTTTCCCTAGCAATTTGTTGCTCTATCTCCATCTCTCATTTGGCTCTTTCCTGAGCAATGATATTTTCTTTCTCTTCTGCTAGTATCTTCTTAACACTTACTCTGACACTATCTTCTACATTTAGCATTTGGCGTTTAGGTAGATGAAAATATGTCTAAGGCTTGACGAAGCCACCAACACCACTTACCCTACCAAGATACTCAGGATTTCCCAACGCCAAAGTCAGAACATCATCTGTTCCTTCAGGGTTTCTCCTTCAAACACTTTCCTCTTCAAACGTTCCTGATATAGATATCAATCACAGCACACAAAAATTATCCAATTGGGATACAAAACCTGGAAAAAAAAAAAAAAAAAACAACAAGTAATAAACAATTACAAAAACTGAACTTACAATTTTTTCGACCTTCTTCTTCACTGCTGGCCCTTTGAAGTTGCCGCTCTTGTCTTGCCGGGCCTTTATCCACATCGTAGCACGATCCAATTCTTCAATCGGTATTTTTTCAGCCCATAAATATGAATAGATACGTGTGACATCATGATCAGTTTGGTGTAAACCGGTGGCCACGGCAAAAAATTCTTAGCCATCTTAAGTATTTCCTTCTACTTACTTGAGAGAAATTTTCCTATCCATGTTAACAGATTCCGGTTCAGATTTATCGTCCATCAACAGAAGTTTCTAGGAGTTCCTGCAAACAAATCAAGAAAGGGTATTCGAGAACGAGCAGTCCTCGCTATTATCTATGTTTCATTGAAGGTGATGAAGAAGACAAGAAATCCGATTCAGACGAACCTCGTGTTGTTGTTCAAAAGGATACAGAAAGTTCCATACTATACCAGAAGGCCTATCTTGAATATTACTTTGACAAGTCTGTACAGGTAAGTTGATAATGGTTATCGTGTAGAAACTTTTGTCTCAATGATGTTGTGGAATGTCTGTCTGTAAGTCAGTTTATCACATTGCTTTGGAAGGTAACCGGAGATGTGCGTGTCATATTTTATCAAAAGACGAATGGAGGGCGTCTCTTCTATGCTTGCATCAACACCGCTTTCATTAAGAACCAGCTTGCTACAGGTATTGCCTTCTTTCCTGAAAACACCAGGAAACAAGAAGGTTCATAAAATGTACATAAAAAAGTCACAGGTTTTTTATTTAAGGTTGCTTAATTACAGCTCACTGTTCGGGATTTGGATAAAATTGGGAAGAAAGGAAGATCAATATGTGGCCCTAACTTCTGCTGGGAGTTGCTATTCAGTCCTGCCAATGCGAAACACTCACCCTCAACTCCACATGACAGTCATGATGTGTTATGAAGTCTTAGAATGGATGTGTTCCAAGGAGATTAGTCATTAGTCTAGTGCTGGTTTTATGACTCTCGTTAAAAATTTCACCTCTGTAATTTTCTCAAGAATTGATCCACTTCGCTTGACAAAAAGCTGAAAACCCTGCAGTGTTACAACTTAACCGTATTTCTCTATATAAAGCGAGGAGGAGTTTTCTGTTCATCTTGGTCAAATTTTCAAACTTCCGAAATTAACAACGGAAATTACAGAAAGCACGGACCGAGACGAATATCTGGATTCTGCTGAGTGTTGACCTAGAGTCCGAGACGAAATAAAAGAGGGAGAAGAGAACAGGGGAAGAAGAATGAAGAGGAAGAGGAAGAGCCTTCGGGATTCGAAATTCCAGGTTATGCGACATAGTAAGTTATGAAGATTCCAAGAGAGAGGTGCAAAATTTTTACATTGAAGCTGCTTAGAACCCATTAATTCTTTCTATTCATCAAACTCATTTTCAATCGTTGCATGTCACTGATTTTGGGTTTGGGTGATGCAGGCGCTGTCGAGATTGTTATTCATTTGGAATGGAAGCTTATGGAATTTCAGGGGAATGGAAGCTTATGGAATTTCAGGGAGGATGAGCACAGTATCGAAACAAATTGACTGAGGAATGTACATGCAATAGTTCCCCTTAATCTGTTTCAGTTGTGTTAAATTCTGGAATCTCTATTGTTTTCTGAATTCTAACTCACTCATCATCAATTTCATTTCTATAACAACCCTTATTTCATTGATTTGTTACATGATCTTTGTTCCTCTGGATCGAGTTATCTTCTATCTAAGCTTGCTCCCCCAAAAATATTTGATTTGAATAGCCGCCGTAACACAGTGAATTTTGTGATTGGATCTTATTAATCCCATATGCTTTAGCCTGTGCTTAAATAATATATAAGATATAAGTTACGTGTTCCTGATATGAGTGCATGTAATTTTGGAGCAGGGGCGGAGCCGATTGTAAGTATTGTATGTGCCCTCGCGCTAAATTTGGAAGGGATGCAAGAGTACATAAGATACATGATTACATCGTATAAAAGTAGTCTGTAGGCAAGGCAAGAAAGTCGAGAAACATAGGAATGTAAATATATAATGATCTACGCACTTGTAGTGTATATCCATAGCTTAACATATAAAAGTTCCAAATGAAAGTTGGAAGAACTAACATTACAAACACATGCCACATAAAAAGGACATTTAGGCTGTTTGGACAACCCAAAGAATAGATACACAAGATTATTTGGAAGTAGCCTATGGAGTTGCCCAGTAAATGTCATATAATCCTTGTATATACAAAATACAAACAGGACTGCAATAATCATAACTTATGATTGACACCTATAGCTCAACTGCAGCAACAGTTGAAACCATGGAGTCCACGCCACAGATATTACGGCCCCTGCAGATTTTGTAGAATCCCTTCTCTCCCCAGTTCTCGCCCCATGAGTTCTTTATGATCCAGTATGGCTTCTCCTTCATTCTGACGGGTGCGTAGGCAGACGCACCATAACCAACTAACAAAACTCCATGGTCCAACCTCTTTGAGCAAATGTAGGGGCATGACACTCCACCAACATATGTTTGCATGAACACAGCATTAATAGCCACTGCATTTAAACAATTCAAGAGTTAATAACAGCCTCTGATATCTATTCTTGGAAATATTCCTGTATCATAGAATGTGAGAAATATTTTTTTTTGAAAGAGATGGGAAGAGGACAAAAAACACAAATCTTAATAAATTACCAGCAAGAGGGCCATTCTTAACAAGATTGGCAGCAATTTGATCTTCATCAAGGGAGACAACACTGAAGTTGGAAACTTTGGCTGCAATTTTGGTCTTGTCAAACTTGCAGGTTCCACGATCAGTACCAGTGTATGGATAATCTTTTTCCTTCATAAGTCCACCAGCTTTGAGTGTGTACTCAAAGGCACTGTTCATGAGCCCACCATTGCAACCAGCGTCGCATGAACCTGCCTCCTCTGGATCGCACTGCCAAAATTAATACACATGAGGAACCTTCCCTTTTCTAGGTCACATCCTATCCAAAGTTCAAATCCACATTTCCAAGGCAAACAAGCAACAAATACAGAATGATATGCAAAACTTGAACCCACATTTGTAATTTGTACACTCAAGTCCAATTTAAGGACTTGATGTTAAATGTTAGCCAGTATTACTGCATACAAAATCAAGTACCGACTTCCAAAGTGTATTAACTTGATGTAGGTCAATAAATTTTAAAAAATTTGCATGCCAATAGAAGCAGGATATTTGTACACTAGTTGGACCATTAGGCTTTGTTGTTCTTGTTATTCTTGTTTCTATTTGGCTTATGCCTGTAGGAATTCAACATTCAAAAAGATTAAATGAAGCAAGCTAGAGCCTAGACTGCATTTGACTTGATAAACAAAGAAAACAAAAGGCAAGGTATATGCATCTCTCTGGTAATGAACTTCCAATCCTAACAGTCTATTGTGAGGGATGGCACCTAGCTTAGTTTGTCATTTACTAATCAAAAGCAATAACCACTGTCAAAAGTGTCCACTAGCCATACCAGTAAGCATCTCCCATATCTCATTCCATGTGGGAATCACATGGATCCCAGTCAATTACCTTGATGGTACTAAACAACACTAATTCATATAAATTCTGGGTAAAAAGGGATTATTCGCTAATAAAATCCAAACAATCAACTTTTGTTTTGCTACTTACCAAAAGATCAACCAGACTATTCAAGCTCAAAGATTTATTCTCATACTTGCAAACTATAATTGAAAAAAAAAAAAAAAAGTCAAACCTCGTGATCGCAATCCACAAGCTGCTGCTCGCTGAGGCTCACAAGCTCCCCAGTCGCAAGGAAGTGGGCACCTTCCAAAGCTCCTGTGGTGCTGAAACTCCAGCACGACCCGCACGAACCCTAATTTCCCAAAAACACAAAATTCCCAAATTAATTAAGTCATTATCTAAATAACGTATTTAACCTGAACCCTAATTAAAGTTGAATTAAAGACCTGATTTTTGACTTCAGTAACAGCTCCATGCTCTCTCCAATCAAAATCCTCAGGCAGATTCTCGGTAGGCAGAATCGGAGCGGTGTTGGCATCGGCCGGCAGCCTCAGCCCTCGGAGCCCCAAATGGCTTCTCCTGAACTCGGCCGGAGTCAAATCGGAGAACCGAGTGACGCCGTGTTGGGCCGTGGGGTCCATTCGCTGGTGCCTCTTGGCCCTCCTCATGTTGGTCTTGAACACCTCGAACCTGTAGTCGTGCTCCTCCTGGCTCGCGTACGACTTGCCGAATTTGCGCTTGAACAGCGAGAAGTGGTGCTCGGCTCCGAGCATCTGTTCGCCGTCGTGATCGTGGTGGTGGTGATGGTGGCGAGGGGCTTCATCATCGCCGCCGTCCACGACTTGACGGATCAACGGATCGCCACCGTCCACGTCAGCGCGAGCGAGGAAGAAGAGGAGAGAAGAGAAGAGGAAGAGAGAGAGAATTCGATCCATTCTGGAATGGTAGCTATGCCGGACTCTCTGTTGGGCTTGTGTTTATAAAGTAGGCGATGACCTCGGGGGTGTGAGATCAGCTGCGGTTTGGTTTGGGCAGTTGGGAGATGTGGACCGTTGACTTTGAGTCAGAAGAGAGATTCTCTGTTATTGACGGTTGGGATTGAAAGGAGGATGCAGATTTTTAGGGGGTGAGGTAGGAGATTGTTGCAGGTTAATTGCTTACAGGAGTGGGTAATGATGGACCAATGGGAGGGAGACGCGTGGTGGATGTGGAGTGCGGGGGTTGAATGGTGGTTAGGTGATGCTTCTGTTTGTTCGTTCTGATTGGGTCGGCGATTGTTTTTTTGTTGTTTTTTTTTTTTTTCCTGCGATGGAGACTGTTTTTTGTTGTCTAGTCTGAGAAAAAAATAAACATAAAATAATGGTCGGTGTGAAAAATTGCAGAGATTGCTGGGAGTATCGATCGGTTGAATTTATAATGAAACTTCTGTATAACAACAATATGCATTCACATACGCACAAAACACAAATTAATAATCGATCAAAATTAGAATTTACAATGACAATCGGATTAGGTTTTCATATACAAAAACATTATATATTTTCACAACTAGTCATTTACAGGTCCTCTTGTTTTTCTTGTTAGTTAGTTTTTTTTTTTTTTTAATAATCATCTTGAAGATTTAGCAAGAATAACATATAGTTTTAAGATTCTGTATTCAGATCCTGAATTTATCATTCTCAATTGCATTTTGTAAGCATGATGAGGTCATTAACAGTTGGGCTGCCATGGATAGTATATTGTTTGGAGTTGCGGGCATGCAAACGACATATACATTACTTGCAAACTAACTGGTTTCTTGCGTGGAAGTAACCAATCAAGTGTGCTCAAATTTCCTTTTTATCTTTTTAATGAAGAAAATAAATTTAAAAAAAAAAAAAAACAAACCCACGAACACAATTCTCACCCAACTAATCTAAATGGGACGGGTGAGACACTGAAAAATGTAAGCAGTTGACTCAAACTGAGATATTGTGAACATTATGACCTAAGTAAGCGGCTGTTATCAGCCATAAAATTAGTTTCTTTTTAGATTTGTATAGATCTAATAAACTCAAAGTACGATGGCAAAGTTTGAATTGTCATGCTGTTGCAGACTCCTATGAAAAACTTGAGGCATATTTACTAGGGAGTATAATATGGTTGCTAATTCTTTAGCTAAGAATAGCATCAATCATGAGTATGGATGAGTATGGTCAGGTGGTTTTTGACCTTCTTCCTCCCGTTGAACCAATAGATTAGTTGTTTTTATTTTTGTTTTTTTTTTTTTTTTCTAGGCCTATTTAGGCTCAATTGTAACCAAGAAAAAAAAAAATAAAAAAGAATGTTATGTAGCAAAGATATAACTCTAAGATTAGTCATATTCTTGATGATTGTACAGCTTATTTGCAAGCCTTTGATTTTGATAGAACTCGACATATTTTTTGTGAAGCAAATAGTGTAGTACATGGATTAGCTTACTTTGTGAGTTTAGATCATACTATTGATTTGTCTTTAGATGAGGTCCTTGGTTTCTTATAGGATGTTCTATATGATTAAAATTGCAATGCTTCTATGAACGCTTAGGGTATATGTATTACGTCCTCCCCTGATACGTCAAAATATAATAAATAATAATATAGGCGTGGAGCTGAGTCTCCTAGCTTGATTGAGTTCCATACCTCATTATTTTAAGGGAAAACATCATCAATGGTCACTGAGCTATGACTTATTCGACACTTAACTCACTATATTTTCAACAATATCACTTAACTCACTCAGTTTTACATCCGTCTTTCACTTAACTCACTGTCGTTAATTCTGCCATTAAAAGCTATTAAAATTGAGGGTATATTTGTCTAAACACTAAAAAAAAGCATTTCTAACCCTTTTTTTTTTCAAATTATATTTAAGTTAAAAAAATCATTTTTTATTAGAAATCTCAGAAATTTAAAAAATTGAAAAAAGTCTAATAAATATAAATTGAGGGTATATTTGTCTAAACACTAAAAAAATGCATTTCTAACTTCTTCTTTTTTTTAAAAAAAAAGACAATTTTTTTTCAAATTATATTTAAGTTAAAAAAATCATTTTTTATTAGAAATCTCAGAAATTTAAAAAATTGAAAAAAGTCTAATAAATATAAATTGAGGGTATATTTGTCTAAACACTAAAAAAATGCATTTCTAACTTCTTCTTTTTTTTAAAAAAAAAGACAATTTTTTTTCAAATTATATTTAAGTTAAAAAAATCATTTTTTATTAGAAATTTCAGAAATTTAAACAAAAATTGAAAAAAAGTCTAATAAATGTAGTTTTTTTTAGGTTAAAAATGATTTTTAGTATTTTGACAAATATACCCTCAATTTTAACGGCTTCTAACGGTAGAATTAACGGCAGTGAGTTAAGTGAAAGACGGATGTAAAACTGAGTGAGTTAAGTGATATTGTTGAAAATACAGTGAGTTAAGTGTCGAATAAGTCATAACTTAGTGACCATTGATGATATTTCCCCTTATTTTAAAAAAAAAATGACCCTCCAAATAGTGTTATGATTATCCTAAAGCTTTGTGGTCAAGAGCTTTCGTCGACATCAGCGAACTTTATGCATTTAACCTAAGGTAAGTAGAGTGTCACTGTGTCACCCAAATTTTAATTGTGATTAATAGTTAGCTTCATGTTTGAACTCTTAAATGGTGTTGCAGTTTGAATGAAAAAAATTGGTCAAGAATAGATTAATTACAATTATGAGTAAAGGATGAAATTGGATACGAATGATTTGTGAATAATGAATCATAAAGGTAATTATTTGGTCAGTGGATGGAATGACAATAATGGATACAGAGAATATGATGGATTAGTTTAGAAAATGGGTAATAAAGCTACTGGACGAATTTGTGTTTAAATTGGTCGATCAAGCAATTCAATTGAGTGACCAAGTTACAAGTAAGGAAGGCTGAAATCTGCCAAGTTAAATCATCGATCAATGCTAATTGTTACTCTAATGACATGTTTACTTATCTGGAATGGAAAAAATCATGAATCGGAGACAACTAAAATGGGAGAAGAAAGTAATTGATCGGTATGAGAATATTCATTTCCATTAAGCTGTTTACAAACTGTCAGGGCACTTTTGATCGGAGTTGTACGACAGTGATATCGTCGGGAGTAGAGCCCAAAATATAGTCCCCTAGGCCTAGCAACCTTCGAGGGACTGAAATTCCAAGTAAGCTTGCTGTTATGTTCCTCCTGGCAGCCCATTACTTATTCACGATAGTGAATTGATTGCATTCAAGCTTTCAATAAAGGGCTTGGCCAGATGCATGCAGTGTGGGAGCTAGAAAAAGCGTGATTTGTAGTGAAGGTGAGAGATTTATAGCAACCATGAAAGCTTGGATTCATATTGTGGTTGATGAGTTTATGGATTGGAAATGGGTTTTTGGAATAGGTATTGGGGGAATTGCTTGGTTTTGTTTCTTGGTTTGCACATGTGTTTCTAGGTTGGATCTAGATGTCTTTCACAATAGTAAGAACTCTAGATTTATAGGGGGGTTGATGTGTGATGAAGCATTAAGCTTGCTGCCTTGCCTTAGGCATGTGGCTGTGGTTGTAATCTCGAAAATTCTGCTGCTGGGATTACCATCTGAGGATTCTTGTGGTTGAAATCTGCTACTGGGATTGCAATCCCAGAAATTGAGATTATGTTCCTACTGCTGGGCTCAAGATTTAGGACGCTGTATTTGACATTTAGTGTTTTGTTTGGTTCCAAATGATTAGATTTTGGCTTTTGGGCTCTCTTTCTTCTTCACTTACCCATGTTATGATTGGACTACTAGGCTTGAGTTTTGGTTCCCAAGTCCAAAATTTTTAGTGTCATTAAAACTAACAATGGTTCATACTTTTCTATAACCTTCCACACCACACTCATTCTTGTAAGCCCCAAGTGCGTGAATGTGGCTTGAGTCCACATGCATGGCATGATGGTTGTAGGTATAATTTGTTTATTGGCTTCAAATATGAATTGAGCCCGCTAGTTGAATTTTTGGGTGCTAACACTTATCATGTGGAATTAGAATAGCAATGCAACTTATTACAATTGATGTTGTTTATTAATGTTCATGAATCATAATTAAAACTAAATTGAATTAGTAAAATAACCCTACAAAAATATATGTTCATGAGAGAGGTATATATATATTTGAGGGTTATGGATAATTTGGGTTACTAAAAATACATAAGGATATTTTGGGTAAAAAAAAATGCATTCATGAGACTTTCATTCCTAAACCCATACCCGCCTTGGTTATCAAATTTTAGGTTATTCAGGAATATATTCCTGACAATGAGGTGGGATCGATATCCATTCCAGTAACTATATATGTTGGTAAACGCAGGAAAACTCATACATTGGAATCATTCCTATTATTTCCATTCCCATTTTAGGTAACTAAACGTGTTATAATCAAAAGAGTTTTTATCATGGGTAGGTTTTGTACTTTCATCAAGATTTTTTCTATTAAAACCTCCAAATTTACTCACTTGACCTCTTTGCTTTTTACACCTCCTATCAAATTTTCAAATATTAAATTTACTCAATAAACCTCACTCAAAGTTCCTGAAATGACCTCACTCATATAATTTGCAAACAAACTATTAATTACATATTCATTTCTTAACCAGATTACATAAATCTCCTATCCAATAATAAAAAAACTCAAACACAAGGTATTGGGCTTTAAAAATTAATTTCTAATAAAAAAGAATTTTTTTTTTTTGTCTCTTGAAGATGTGCAAAAAAAAAACTGAAGAGTAATTTTTCTTAATGTTTAATTATTTTCTGTACATCATGATTAATTATTTAATAGTTTTTTATGTTTTTTTTTTTCTGCTTGCTCTTTTTTTTTTTTTTGCAAATATAATGAATAGGCTGGGATTTAGGTCATAATATGATTTCTTTTGTTATCCCTCTAATATGTGTTCAACATATATGATGATAGGAATTTTTATGTCACATGCATGATCTTGATTATAGTTATAATTCTTATTAAATATATATATATATATATATAAATGCTTTAATGAATATGTAGTGAAATTAGAAAATGAAAATATATAAGGAAAATAATAAAGAATACAATATAATATTATTGAATTGGAAAGTCTAGATAAAATGATAAATTAAATATAATATTTTTTTGGGTATAATTATTATCCTTAATAGTCATTTTATAAGATGTTATATATGTCATTTAATAATTTATAATTGAGTGAGGTCAACTGAGCAGATTTGGAGGTCTCAATAGAAACCTAACATATATCGCAAGGGCAAACCTATTGAACGACGCCTAATTTTCAATCATCTAGAACGCGCCTCACGCGTTGCAACAAAAGAACCTTACTTTTTCTTTATTCCCCTCGTCCGGCTGCGCCTCAGTGCTGGCTCCGGTCTCTGGCCGAGCCGGCGGTTGATGGATGTGGCCGGACGGACGGGATAGTTGTTTTGTGAGTGTGTTGACTATATTCGTATATCGAAAACTGGATTTGGAGAGGGATTTAATGGTATTGGGTCCCTGCCGGATCGTAGTGATGTTTTACGGTGGTTGGAGGACGTGGCGGACTCGCTGGATAGAGGGATCAGATTGCTGGGTCGATGAATTGGTGAGAGAAAGCGGAGTGGAGGCTGATTTTCGCCGGATCAGAGTGTGGATGCATGGAGGTGGGCTGGGAGTCACGGTACATGTTCAGATCAGTGGATCTGGATGTTTATTTGGTGGTGGGTTGGTGGAAGTAGATCGTGCTGGCCGGATTGTCAGATTGGACTTTCGATATGGTTTCTGGCCACACGGGCTTAGGGTTGGGATGGGATTTGGGATCTTTCGCACAAGGTGGTGTGGGTCCGAAGTCGGGACTCATGCGACGGTGGCGTGGTGCAGTTGCTAACATGAGCCGAGAGGGTTTGGTGTGGCGGCCAGCAGCGTGGAAAGGGGGTTGGGCCGGGTTATGTGTGTTGGGCCCTTGTTGGTGGGCAGTTATTACTAGTTTTTAGAGCTTGGTCTTTTTTTTTTTTTTTTCGGTAATAAGTTTTAGTTGTTGGGTCAGTGCACTGCAACTTTTTGGCATAGACAATCTTCTATTCGGCGGTCTAGAGGGTCGTTCCTGTTCTGGAGTTGGGTCAGCAGAGGTGGCGAAAATGTCTGGCTGTGGCATACTAGCATAGACAATCATCCTTGGCCTTCTAGTGGGTCATTTCTTTTTGGTTTCGGGTCGGAGATGATGGTGATTTGGAGCGTTTGTGGATTGCCGGTGTTGACATTCAGGTGGCAATGGAGTTGGGTTTTGTTTAGTCTCAGGTCTGATGGTCCAACATTTCAATTTGGTCGGGTTCGAAGTCACAATGAGTGTAGAATTGGTCGATCAAAGGTAGGTCAGGAGAACTCTGGGTGGCGAGTTAGTGTTGACAAAGTTGTGAGTTAGGCATTCACTGCTCCTGCGCATGTTGTCTCTGCCTTTTAGTTGATGTGCAAGTTTTGAGTCTGTAGTTGAGTCGGGGTTTTTTTGACTCCATCAGTCAGTCATTATGGAGTTTTAGTATGAAGTCCAGTGGTAATTTCTGTGTAAGAAATGTTGCCCAAACTCATTGTAACCAGTTCATTATTAATGAAGTTTCTTCTTGATCAAAAAAATAGAAACACTCTTTCATCAACCAGACTCAATAGTACATGAACTTAAAAAGTGATCAAATAGGTACCTCAACTCGCAAAATGACACCAATTAGATACTTCCGTTAACTGTCCATCCAATATCTATTAAAAAAAGAACAAAACAGATACTTCAGGTTCTTTTTACATGAAAATGACTCAAATGGTCTTAGATTTATAAATTCTATCGCAATTGAAGTAGCTGTTGAATTCGACTAAGAAGAGGCTGGGTTAATGTGTTTTTGATGAAATTAATATCTGGGTTATGTTCTCCATTTGTCAGTTCCATTTGGATTTTCATCGTGTTCAAGAAAGCTTTCAACTTTGCTCGCTTCTCCCACCTAATCTTCTGGTATTTTCTTAATCTAGAGCCAGATTGTTTTGGTTGGTCTCGCCACCCATTATATTCTTCATTATTCATACCAAAAGCTACTGACTCTTTGCTTTCTTCTCACAATCAGACTACCACTCACTGTAGTCTCTATTTCCAGACAACTAAAAGCCATTAATTGATCCAATTCTCCAAAAGAAGAACCAGGTATTAAAAATTAAAACCATATTAAGAAACAATTAAAGAAGAGATGGAACAACACCCAAAAGGCCAAAACCCAGGAACACCACCACAGCAACCATTCAAAATGGTAAGAATTCTGCAAGCTAGAAGATAAAGACAATAATCGCATTCACCTGAGAATTACTCTCAACTCCTCATGTTCTTTTCATGAAGTCATGATGCTTCACGAACTTGTTCAACTCCTCAGGAATTGCTTAATAAAATGAAGCTTGGTACGGCCCTCAGTCAAAACAAAAAACTCACATACATAACATCCATAATTGGTAATTAAATCTCAAATAGATCAGATAGACAATGAGCCTTTGTTGGTTGTTCTTGCAATCAATCCAAGTATCAAACCAATGATTAATATCCCACTTTGGAGAATAGATAAGTTGAGCTGCGAGCAGGGGCGGAACCAGGATTTCACATCAGGGGGTGTCCAGACATATATAGTATATAATATTAAAATTTTGCAAAAAATTAATGTTTTGTATATTTCCCTTATAGAAGATGTTCATCTTCTTCTTTTTTGAATAAAGGGCTGGTGTGGCTGCCCTCAAGCCTTAATTAATGAAACCATCGAATACAAGGGGGGGACATTGAACCTAAACCCCTGATTACAATAAGCACCTAGAGTACATCCGGAAATAAAATCATGAGTCTCTACTAAACAATTGTATTCAAATACGCACCAACTAGCAAAGAACGCGCTCCAGACGGTTCTATTTGCTTCCCAGCGGTGACACAACGAAAAGATAACTCGGTCTACAACTCGAAGACAGCATAGCATAATATCCATTCTCACAGCTTTCCCACCATGTTCATCTTCAAATCAAGCAAGATTCTGTTTTATACATCTCCTAAACTCATATAAAGATTACAAATGTTCATGTGAAGAAAGTAATAACTTATTCATCAAATGTAAATTAATTACTTTCTATTTTTCAAATAAAACAAATCAATTACTTTACTTATTCAGACATAAAGACCAATCAATTTAATAATTATGTTTCTTAATATAATTGATTAATTATTCAAATTGATTGGTTATAGAAGTTTTTGGGGGGTGTAATACTTAAATTAATCCTATTTTTAATATTAATAAGGTAAATAAGTAACTAAAATTGAAGTATACCAAAAATTCTGGGGGGGTCCCGACCCCTTCGGGCCTATAAATAGGTCCGCCCCTGGCTGCGAGAAGGAAGAAGATGACACAAACGGTTACGAGCAAAAAATCATTTTTGCCCCTATCTATGCATGTCACGTGGTTAATTTAACGGAAATCAGATGAAAAGTTAATGGAAGTATAGAATTGATGTTATTTTGTGAGTTGAGGTACCTATTTGATCACTTTTTAAGTTCAGGTACCATTAAGTCTGGTTGATGAAAGTACAGACCCTACTCATGATAACAACTCTAATAAAAATGATCAGAAAATGGTTATTACTAATAGTCTGCTTGAGGGAATATTGCAGAAGAATTTAAATTCAACTTTGCGTTTCTATTAAGAACGTTCCGATGATTACTAAAGAGTAATTGGATTGTATATTTAGCACTCATTAAACTTTAATGCCAAGGACTTGAGCATGTGCACTTCAAATTGGATGATGAACTCAAGAAATAAAAATGGATCTTAATGAGAATGTGTACTCCATATCTTGGTAGGGTGAGCCGTCTCTACTGTGTTGGTTGCTTTTGTATGTGTATATGCTTATACCTATATGTTGCATGAAAAATTGTCTTTGTTTGCTATAGTCGATGCCTTGTTAAAATTTATTTGCTTTATATATATGAAATGTTGCATTATTTTTTGATAATTAAGGTCAAGGCTAGACGTGTGTTTTGATATGAGGGATCGCCTGGGAGTGAAAGGGGCATAACAACTATCTTGGGTTTGATCCCCTAATCACTGGTGGGAGGAGTGAGTTGGTGGTGTATGCATTTGCCAGTACCGCAATGGGCTCGCAATGAATCATGAAACCATGAGCTTGTTTATGGACAGTTCCATTGACCTATAACATGTAATGCGTCATGTCCCTCGGGGACTTTAAACGGGTCATCGGATTATTAAATCATGCATGCGAGTATTTATGACCTTAGTTGTGTTTTAGCATATTGCATTTGTTTTATGAAAATAAACAAATTTTTGATAGATGCATCTGTTTTAAATGTATTGTAACTTGTGCACAATATATCTAGTACATGTTTTCACTGTATTATTTTCAAACCTTGCATGATGGGTAGTCCATTATTGGGTATGCGAGGATAAAAGTTGACACTTACAACAGTGTGTAGGTATTGAGCATGTGGTCGATGGAGTAGTAAAAAGAGGCTCATGGCAGCTATGATAAGGTATGACCTCACATGTATCCTAAAATCTTGAGTCTTCAAATCCAAGTTTTACTTAAAATTTTTGCTTGTTAATTTTAAATGGGTGCGACTATTGCCACCTTATTATTTTCTTAGTTCACTCTACAAACATTTGAATTATTGAAAAACTATATTACACAAGTACAAAATGATTAATAAGTACACTAATTTTCTAAAATCTAAATATATAAGAAAAATATATAATTTATTCTAAAATAAATAAATATAAATACATAACAAACTAATTAAAGGGTTCTTGACCCAAAGCATCAAAATAAGCCAAAATTATTCCACTTACCCTAGTAACAAATTTTTATTCCCACCTACACAATTTAACAAGAAATGACCATTTTGCCTTTAACCTAATTAAGAAACTACAACATACCTCTCTCTCTCTCTCTCTCTCTCTCTCTCTCTCCATATCCGGCGCGGCGATGGCGGCGATGGCATCCACGCTGGAAGACGACAACGCAGCCTTCCCTCGACCTCACCGCCCACTCTCTCTAGCCACCAGTTTGACTACCGCGACCATGCCATCTCCCTTCTCTCTCTCTCTCTCTCTCTCTCTCTCTCTCTCTCTCTCTCTCTCTCTCTCTCTCCCCTCCGTGCTATCTGTCTGTCTATCTGTCTCTCTCCCCTCCGCAACGGCGATCTGGGCTTTGCGGTTTCGAGTTCATTTCCAGTCCCTTTGGGTCACCTCAATTAATGGCCACCTCATCTCCAACGCCGAGTCCCGCTCCATTCTCTGGAAAAACGCCATCGCTAGCGAGTTTATTATCAATCCTCTCTCTCTCTCTCTCCGGCGAGATTCTGAGGAGCATCGCAACCTGCTTAAGCTTCAGCTTGTACAATCAGTTTTCCGGTCAAGTTTCAGTGAGCTTCGGTGCTGGATCACAACCTCTTGGAGCTCATCCCCAAGGTGCACCAATGGGGTTGTCTGCATTATGGTACCGGTGAAGACATAGGTGCCTAGAGCATTTTCTGGGTGCCCAAATCATTTTTTTTAAGCAATGGGGCAGAAGGAAAGAATATAAAAGTTTTGAATGTCTATTGGGGGGCAATACACGTTTTGAATTGATGTAATCTCCTCATTTTTTTTTCTTTAATCAAAGTTTATTTGTCTAATTTTAAAAAGATTAGTTCTCATTTCGGTGACTGAAAGTTTTATTGGGGGCAATAGACGTCTATTATTTGGGGGCAATATATGTCTATTGGGGAGCAATAGATAGTCTATTGCCCTTATATTATGGGGCAATAGACTATTAGGGGTAATAGACGTCTATTACTCCCAATAGTCTATTGCCCCTTTATTGGGGGGTAATCGATGTCTATTGGGGGTAACAAACCATTCTGGCGACCTATGAGATCTCCAACGACCTCTTTAGGGACCTTCGGCGAGGTTTTCAGAAAAGTCCGGTTCCCCGAATTCTGGCAAAAATTGGCCTGCGACCGATGACCGGACTCTGGCAAAGTCTCTTATGGTTTCTCTCTCTCTCTCTCTCTCTAAGAAACAAAGGGGTGAGGGTAAAATAGTCTTAAAAAAAAAAAAAAAAAAAAAAACTTAATGGGGTATTAGGAAAGACTTCTTTAGAGTGTTTTGGGTAAGGAGGAATTAAAAAAACTTAATGGGGTAAATGGGAAAAAAATCCCTAGAATTGAGGTAAATGGACAAAAACCCATAATTAAATATAAAGACTACTAATTTCTCATTGGATAATATTAGTCTTCATTTTCTCCACCCAAATTTGAATTTTTTTTTTTTTTGTCTTTTTGTTGCCTCCCCATTGTTAATTCGTTATTTAATTCGCAAAATCATTAGTATTTTTGCACATTCCATTTCACATGTGGGCTCTGCGAAGCAAGTGGAATTGGTAGCTATTAGAGAAGGCCTTGATCTTGCAAGGCAACTGCAGCTATCCGAAGTGATTCTTAAAACAGACTGCCTTGTTGCAGTGCAGGATATTGCTCAAAATGCTAGCTCTGATTTGGTTAGTATTGTTGATGACATTCTGGAGGTTCAGAAACTAATATCGAAGGTTCAGATCACTTTTGTGCCTAGAACGTGCAACCGGCTTGCACATAGGTTGGCTAGTATAGGCTTTGAATCTAGTCTTAAGGAGGTTTGGTTTACACAAGCTCCAGATTGTATTACAAATCTGATACTTTCAGACTGTCCTGATTAAGCTGAGCTCTCTCTTAATAAAACTTCGTATTATTTCAAAAAATCATTGGTATTTTTGCAATACCCTTTGTGAACACCGAAAGAAAAAATTTAAAACACGAAAAAAAAATCAATCTTTTCTTCATGGCTCATTATTGTTAACTTACTAATCTTTTGACATGGATTGAAATAGACAAACATCGAAACTAAAAGAAAAAAAATTAAAAAAAAATGGAAGTAAATCATATTATGATTTTATTGGGAAACTTTAATAGATTTTTTTTTTAATGGTACAAATTAAATGATAGACAAACCTCTTTTAATTGGATGTGTCATATGAGGATATTCATGGAAATAAAAATGAGTTAGATAAGTAAATTTAATAATTGCAATTAAAATGTATGGTGTAATTTGCAAGTAGGGTGAACAAAGAAAATGGTAGGGTGACAATAGCTGCACCCTTTTAAATTTATTTCAACTCTGGAGACCCGTAAACCCAGGGGCGACTTTCGCCTTTACTATTGAGTTTGTACTGTATTTTCTAAGTTGGGCTTCTCTTTGTAAGTCTAAGGTCTATTATCGTTTCATTCTTGGTAAATGTATTTCTTTTAATTTTTTTTGTTATACACTATGGGTTGCTAAAAAATTTTCATTTCAATACCAAAAATTAGCTTATCTAAAACCTTGCAATTTTGAGTTGGCGGGTAATCAAGACACTTGAGTATCGTCTCGGTCTCTGATTAGCTAGAAATCAAGGCACTTGAGTATCGTCTCGGTCACTGGTTAGCTAGAAATCAAGGCATTGTGGGCCCCCTCTTCTCGGGGTGTCACAAAATAAGATATGCAAATGAGACTTATGGATAAAATGAAGTCTAGTCTACAGACCTATCTTAGTTTATGTTTTGCACTACCAAAGACTAACGCAGCATTCTAGAGAAGGTATACAAGTGCTCAAGGTTTCTAGAAACTAAATTATGCAGACTTTTAGTTCCTAGAGGTTTTATATAAAACAAGTGGAGTGATGGATTTTGTGAGATAAAGGTGAAACTTAATGTCATGCCCCGATTTTCAAGCACAAATAAAAAATAATTAAAAAAATAAAAATACACCAGGTGTGATGGTTTAGACATCAACACTAAATACCTGTAAAATTTTTCTTTAAAAACAAGTACTCAATGACATCCAGAACCCACAATGTCAATGTAGACTTGTTCTTTAGAGTCATATATTACATCACACATAGTTTACATATTAAGTTGCATTAACAAATTAATAAGTAAACGTCCCTTCAAAGCTCACTACAAAGTGGAAGTCTAACAACAGTAAAATAACCAAAAGTAGCTTCCTATACGTACCGCTGCAACCACAAGATCTCAACTTTGACTGCGATTATCCTGACCTGTAGGATTAAATAGTGCACTGGGTTGCAATGACAAACCTAATAAGCTTTTGGGTTATTATCACAAATGGTACCTGAACTATACCTCAACCTTATCGATGGTACTTGAACTTCAATTTTGATCACAACCAGTACCCGAACTTTTCGATTTCATTTTAAATGGTACCTAGAGCCACCTCCGATTACTATTCCGACTAAAAAGGGAATGGGAGGAGATCATAGTGATGATTTTTGATGATTTCGAGGGTTGCGATCATATATAGTGATGATTTTTTGGTAATAGACTTGCCTTGAACTTGTTTTTTTATTTTTCATTTTTTTAGATTTGGCTTCTTTGGCCGGAATAGTGATCGAAGGTGGCCTTAGGTACCATTTAAAATGAAATCGAAAAATGCAGGTATTGGTTGTGATCAAAATTGAAGTTCAGGTACCATCGATAAAATAGAGGATAAGTTCAGGTACTATTTGTGATAATAACCCTAAGCTTTTTAAGCTTGTATGAGTAAACTTAATCACAAACAATAATTTTAACACAAGCTTAAGAAATGTCAACTCAAGATTAAATTAAAATAATAGCACTTATTACAATGAAATCATCCTTCCAACTCAAGGAAAAAAAATCACACTTTGATTCTTTTCAAACTCAACATCATTTTCTTATATGGAACAACACAAGTCATCATAATGACAAAATTGTTGTAGAGAAACTGAAATTGAGAGAAATTCGCTGTGTATTCTCATTGATAATAGGGGTCTCTTTATATAGAGGATTACAATGCATAGAATCTCAATCATACAAGGAAAGTAATCTTACATTGAATAGGAATCTAGATCCTTCTAATTTAACCCTATTACCACTAGGTCAAGTAACCTAGAGTTTGGGCCAAACACAAATTAGGGTTTACTTGAACACTCCCCCTTGTGTTGCCCAAATGCGGTGCTTCTCTCATTGCCTCGTTAAAAACCTTGCCGAGTAACAAAAACCCAGTGGGACAAAAATAACCTCGGTCGAAGGGAAAAAGAGCACAACACACCCTTCATGTTTCGAGACCATATATGTAGACATCTCCCCCTGATGTCTGCATCTCCCCCTGATGACTGCATCTTCCCCTGATGACTACGGTCATGGGAGTTCGGATAACTTCCGCAAACGATGCTACCAACATGTTTCTCGAAAGTGGAATTTAGGCAATGACTTAGTGAGCAAGTCTGCCATACTGACCTCAGATTGAACCTAGTTCACTTTGATCTTGAGGAGAGTCTGTTGTTGCTGATTATCCTTAGTGTTGTCACTTTTGATGTAGCCTTTGCTTCAAAACAAGCAACATTATCCTATATGCTCGTAGGCTTATCTATGGTAGACTTCAAACCACAATTGTTCGAACATGCGTAACTATGGATCCAATCCATATACATTCACGAATCACTTCGTGAAGAGCAATAATCTCTACATTGTTCGAAGATATAGCGATTAGGGTTTGCTCTGTAGACCTCCAAGATATCACGGTCTTTTCCCATGGTGAACACTTAACCAGTTTGGGAACGACCTTTGTGTGGGTCAGAGAAATACCCAATATCAGCAAAACCTTCCAAAACACATGTCGTTTTGGGATGGGAACAGTGGACGCAGGCCAGTGTTGGCGGCGCTCTTGGTGTGTGATGGGTCTGAATCCATCATCTCTCTGTAGGGATAAAACATGCCCATATCAGTCGTACATCTAGTATCGAAAGATATCTTTTACACCAATCCAATGGCGTCGCGTTGGTGCAGAGCTATACCTTAGCTAACAAGTTCATGGCAAATGAGATGTCCGGTCTTTTGCATTGAGCTAAATACAATAATGCGCCTATTGCACTTATGTAAGGCACTTGTGCCTCTAGCACATCTTCATCATCATCCTTCAGACGAAGAGGATCCTTTTCAGGATCAAGACTACGGACGATCATGGGGGTGCTTGAAGGTTTGACATTGTCAAAATGCCTAAGCATCTATCAACACGATGCTCAAGTTCCAAACCGAGACATAATCGTGTTCTCCCAAAATCCTTCATCTCAAACTCGGATTTCTAGTGTTCAGCGGTTTCCCTTAACTCTTTAAGGGCCTCCAATAAAGATCATGTCCAACATGAACCGCGATAGAATCCGAAACTTGTTTTGGAAACGCGTGGGCATATCCCTTCCCAATCAAGTAGTCATTTTAGTGAGCGTTTCAACCTTATTACAAACGCGCTTCGTGGTCTAGAGCCACTTGACTTGGGTAAATGAAGTTCACCATGAACCTTCATGTATATTCCGTATCTAGATCCCCATAGAGATACGTAGTGACCACATTTGTAAGCTGCATGTTCAGTTATTTGGAAACTACCAAACTGACAAGGTAGTGGAGTTCAGTGACTTCCATTACGAGAGAATATGTCTCATCGTAGTTGATTCTAGGGCGTTTTGTGAGAAACCTTGCGCCATAAGGCGAGATTGCCATCTCTTTTTCTCATCACGCTTTCTAATGAAGACCCATTAGTCAATAGGTTTTATGTCAGGAGGTGTTGGCATTACTGACTCAGAAAACCTTCCTCTTCGTTAGAGAATCCATCTTAACCTGGATCGCATCTTTCCATTTAGGCCAAATTTCTCTACGTTGGCATTCATTCATCAACGGAGCGTGGTTCGATATCATCGGACTCAACAAACTCATGCGCATGCGCAACTACATCATCATTATGATGGAGTTTCTATCCCACTTCTCATGTACACTAGTGTAATTTTCATAGAGCTCTATATTCTCAGGAATAGGTTCTGACGTTGAGGCGTCCCTCAACGATAACCATAACCCGGAAGATTCTCATGAGACGGATTTTGAGTCTTGATGATCAAAGGATTGGAATGTGCCAAAGTATCCTTCGAACCCACGGGCCTCCCACGCATCCTAGCTGGGGCCATGGCCTGTAATGCCAAAGTGCCACTCTTTATGGCGTTGGCGCCATGCCTACCTCCGTGTAGGGTGGCGCAACGTCCTCTCGTAGGGACGTCCATCATTGCAGGAATGTTTGCAGCATATTTGTGTGATCTCATCACTTTAGTAGGGATCGAGATGAGACATAGTGGGGACAGACTACGACAATTCCTGTCGTTCCTGTTGAACATTCGTATTCTTATTTCCGCCTAACGACGGGAAGACTGTCTCATCAAAGTGACATCCGCAAATCTAGCGGCAAGGAGATCGCCTAGCAAGGGCATTTAAGTGGCGGACGATTGTTGGAAGCTCAAATCCAACGTAGTTGCTCATTCGTCTGTAAGGACCCATGATAGAGCGCTGTGGCGGCGCAATTGGCACATAAATGGCATACTCAAATATGCATAAGTACGATATTTGTACCCAGTCACTAGCTGTATCGCAGAGGTAGATTGAGTGGCAGTGGGTTGTAGACGAATTAGCATAGCTGCATGTGATATTGCATCACCCCAAGCGGATATAAGGAGGTTGGTGCGCATTACCAATGTCCGGACTACCATCGTAGTCGTTTCCGCGAGACCATTTGGGTGTGCTCATGGAAATATGATGTCCAACATCAGTCCCAAATGCAATAACCATCGAAAGTCTTCGATGTAAACTCACTAGCATAGTCAAATCCAATTGACTGAATAAGATGATTTGGGGAGTGAGCCCGTTGTCATATGCTGTGTGCTAGGAGTGTTTCATAAGCAGCATTACAAGTGGACAATGGCACAACATGTGACCAGCGTGTTTGCATGTCAACCAACATCATGAGATATTTAACCGTCTGCAAGTTGGTTGAATCAGTCCAGAGAATCCCTACAGATTCTATGTAAGAACATAATGAGTATTTTCATATCCTTTGCATAGGACGGTCTCAGTCCTAGTTTCTCTAAGGAATGGGTTTTGTAAAATGAGCAAGAGGCTTTAGAAGCAACCAATGAGAATTTTGGTTAGGTCTGAGCGTCTGAAACGCTATTTTGAAGCAAGTTGGTGATTGCAGCATCACCTAGGGCGCCATCACCATGATGGACGCCATCCATGGAGTCATGGATAGGGACTACGCCAGCCCTAGGCTGGTGGTGGAAGGAGGTCGTGCCCTAGGCAGCAGCATCGGTCACACTTAGTCTAAGAATCAACTTTTGATTCATTCTTCATTTCGCTCGAGAGAAAAGATGTATGTGTGAAGTCTTTTGTAGACGGATCATTATATCATGACTAGGATGATCTATCCTGTCGTGACAAAGCCAATATGTGTCTAAATCCAAGAGATCTTCTCTCATAACTTTATTGGATTTAATAGCTCGAATAGTGACATAAAGTCCACTAGAGAGACACATAAACTTCTCTAAGATGCGCCTTTGTTCGCAATCATTAGAGGTATTGCAAAGGAACTCATTTCCGTTCTCTACATGCGTTTTCGCATGGAATCCGTTGGCTACTCATAGGTGCGATTTGCCGTAAGATCGTAGAGAGGTTTTTGCGATAGTAATCAAGGTGCCCTTTGGCAAGGGGAACTTAGGCTATTCCATGTCCTTGAATTAATACTGATGGCCCAACCATCGTAGTCACAAAGTAATATGCTTAGAATCAAAATTGAGTCATAATGAAAAGAACTCGAAATTTTATTCATAAGCCAACGGAATACATCATTGTCTCTTAACCATTAGGAGAATCTAACCCAAATGCTAGCTAATGCAAAACAATGGTAGTCGTCTAACTTCTTTCGGTAATTCCAAAATACATGTGACCAGGTGAGTAGAGAGATGTCGGTGGAGCAAGGATCGCTTAAGTACCACTAATTTCAGAACCTTCCTAGACATCACACTTACTTTGGGTGAGCCTACTTTGAAGAAAGACTAAACCATTGGCATTTACTGCAAAGTATATGACAATTGCCTATTACATCTCTTGGAAAAAATAAAGATTTAAACAAAATTGGCGATCTATTGATCCCAGCCAGATTTGTAGTCTTCAACCCTTCACTCTAAATCATCTTCTTGATCTTCTTGTTCCACATAGTGAGCTTCTCTTGCTTCACAATATGCTTTGTAGGCGGTGACAATTTCTTCACGAGCTCTGCAAATGTGTGCCCAATGATTGGATACTCCACATCGAGAACATACATCTCTTTGCTCAGACTCCATTGATTGAGGTACTTTGAAAGCGTCATTTAGATGTCTCTTAGTGTTGGTGGCCCCACCAACATGACCAGAGGCGTTGCCTCCCTCTCTCTTTCCACGTTGACCTCTTCGGTTCCGTGTTCGCTTATTTTGGCGGTTACCTTCCCAAGTAGAGCGATTATATGGACCAGAACGTCCAGAAGTATCCCTAAGATTAGGTTTTCGCTCTTGGCACCCTCTCTTAAGGGCGCGGCTATAATTGGATTCCAGAATATACTCTGTTTCCACGGATCCCGAATTATAGTTCTTCACAAGGGTGTTATCATGCTTTTCAACGACATTCATAGCTCCAATGAGCTCATGAAACCTTGTGATTCGTTCTGCAATAACATCGATTCGATAGTTCTTAGCAACCATCAAGGTAGAGAGAGTCTTCTCAATCAACATCGCATCTGTGATCACTTTACCACAGAATTCCATTAAGGATTTAATGCGAAGTGCTTCCGAGTTGTAGTCAAGAACTGACTTGAAATCACAAAAGCGGAGGCTATGCCATCTCACTTCTAGGTCAGAAAGCAGGGAGTCACGGACATTGCCAAATCTTTCTTCGAGTGAGACCCACAGCCTTCTGGGGTCTTCTTCATTTATACACTCGTACTGGAGCGAATCATCCATATGACGAGTCATTAGGGTGATGGCTTTCACCTTATTTGCCTATAAGGCTGCTTTATTTGCTTCCAAAGCTTGAGCTTGCTCAACAGTTAGCACGTCCTGGCTAAGCTTGAGAATGGTATCCAGGATTCCATCGGCCTTGAGATGCTGGCAGACATCACGAACCCACCTGTGTTATTCAGAGCCTGTTGTTCTCAATGGAGCAAAGTCCAATTTGTTCAGGTTACTCATCCTGAAAGAGAACAAGAAATTAGGGTTAGTTTCGGAGCGAAAAAAGCTACCACAAAAACAAATAAAATTTCTGAGCGTAGTCGCTTCTAAGAAATTAGGAATTTCCAAGCGTAATCGCTTCCAAGAAATTCGATTCCAAGAGGGGTTGGATTAGATCGAAACAATGATGTTTGTGGTCGATCGTTTCTTCTCAACAAACTCTAAGTTTGGAGGACTCTACAAGCTCCAAGCTTGGAGTGAGCACGAACTCCCACAGTTCGGCTTAATTAGGTCTCCCCTATGATGAAGAAAGGTCTCCCCTATGATGAAGAAAGGGGGGTAGAAGAAGGGAGGTTGCAAGTCCCCGAGAAAAAGAAGCGAAAAAGAATAAAAAACTTCAAAAACGGGAACTTTTAGTAAACCATACCTCTTAGGATTGCAAAGTGTATTCGATTCTCGTTGTAGGATTGCAGAGCGTATTCAATCCTCGTTGTAGGATTGCAGACGAGCTTCAGTCCTAGGCGAATCAAACTTGTTGAAATTCGGAGCAGATTCGCTTCTGAACAGCTCCCACTCCGATTGGTGTATAGGTCTCAAAACTACTCCAATTGGGCTTAAATTTGGAGGTCAGATAGAAGAAACAGAGATGAACAACTTTGACGAAGGAATAATTTTTATCTGAAGTCCTGAACTAGACTTTTCGGGGCTTGAAAACTGACTGATATGCACAGGAACGAGCATGCTGAACAGCTCCCACCTCGAATAGTGTACAGGTCTCAAAAAGACTCAAATATGGCTGAAATTTGGAGGTCAGATATAAGATACATAGATGAACAACTTTTATGAAGAAAGGATTTTGATCAGAGGTCCCGAACAAGATGTTTCGGGGCGTTCAAGCAGCCTGATCTGCACAGAAACGAGCGTGCTGCTGTGCTGCAGGGGGCAGCAGGCGTGCGGCAATGCTGCAGGGGCAGTAGGCGGCACACGGGGGCGCAAGGGCTGCAGGGGCAGCGTACGGCATGGATAGCAAGGGTTAGGAGCTTGCGGTAGTTTTGGTGAGAAGAGTTTTGGTTTTTAGGGCTAGGGTTAGGGCTCGTGCTGATAACGTGTTGTAGAGAAACTGAAATTGAGAGAAATTCGCTGTGTATTCTCATTGATAATAGGGGTCTCTTTATATAGAGGATTACAATGCATAGAATCTCAATCATACAAGGAAAGTAATCTTATATTGAATGGGGATCTAGATCCTTCTAATTTAACCCTATTACTACTAGGTCAAGTAACCTAGAGTTTGGGCCAAACACAAATTAGGGTTTACTTGAACAAAAATCATATTATTTGTTCACTCAACAATTTAAATATGAAACTATGTCCTTCATGGACAATTAAAAGAAAGAATACACTCGAGATTCTCTTTTAAAACACATATTCATGATTCGTAAGTAACGCACAATTACCCACAAGATATAATGGCAGACAGACTAAAACTCTAACTGAATCATAACCATTCACCCAAAGGGCACCCAGGGGCATGGCTCCCAATCTACTTACCCTCGGTCACTATTGTGACCCTCGGTCCCTCAAACTCTCGGTACAATGACCAAAACATTTAAAGAGGTCACACAAGATCCAAAAAAACACTAGTACAAAAATTGAATCAGACGATGTCTAAAAACTGTCGTCTGATGTGGAGATGACTGTCGTATATCTCACTGCCGTCTGATGAAACATGATTTAGAGAACTGTCGTCTGAAGAACTCGGCATCCATGTCGACAGGCTGTCGATAGCTTGTCGACATCATTAACTGTCGTGTGAACGTCACTCGCTCAGACAACGAGCAACTTAAGAACCTGTTGTGTGATTGTGATTCAGAAGTCTTTTTTTTTTTTTTTATAACTATTGTGTGACTGTTATTCACACAAGTAAAACATTGATAGCATCCGTTATCTGTTTTACTCTCACACAACAGTTTTTATTGTATAGCTGTTGTGAACATTGTGTACGTACAATAGAAAATGAAATCAAATATCACCAAATGAACAGTAATTACCAATATATATTTAATATTATTACAATCCACATAATTGTATCGAACTAGATTAGACAATATTGCAAAAAAGGAGCACCTCTATACTACTCCAACACCAAAATATGGAGCACAACTGTACAACTCCACTAGCAAAATAAGTAAAGAAATGTACTTTAAATTGTCACTTCGGAGGACAAAAACACATTTCTAGCCTATTTCACTTCACAGCTTCTAGGGCATGAGCAACTGCTTTTATTTTACAACTTGAGGATGTTCTTCATCACATAAGTTGCGACCTCATTACGCCCTTCATCAATTTCCACTTGACCATAAACATGGTTGGCTCTCCTAGCCCACTGTAATAGTTCGAAAATAACAATGAAAGAAATGCCATTTGATAAACTAACAGAAAACATCCAAATTAAGAAGTTTCAGTTACCTTATCTGCAAATGACAAGTTTGTATCATGGATGATATCCCTCATATATCTCATCATAAAATAGCCATACTATTTGTCGTTTGGCTGTGATGGAATACCCTAAACAATAGACAACGCGCACCATCAATCAACAACATACATATACTACTAATTATAGACTGAAACATTATTAAAAAAGAAATAACTATATCGAACACATACTGACTGCCATGTTCTTCCATTGAATAGAGCTCTGGGTGGAAAATATACACCTGAGCACATCTAGAACATCAGAACTTGAAACCATCTTAAAAACATCACAGAACCTGAGCTATGTCCTTTCATTTCTTGTGCCGATAACATCACAGTACTTAAAACATATCACTGAGAATAATGCATCAATGAGTTTAGTGTATAGTTATATACAGCCTCACTAAAAGGCTAATTTGGAATATGAAGTAGTTATCATGCTTCAGAATTTGCTTACAAGAAACACACAAACATTGGGTGCATGCCCCCATAAGTGCACATAGAACACCAAAAAGATTATTGTAAATATTAAATGTGTTTCAAGACTTGTCATACATTTCTCCTGAACTAGAGAATCTAACCCATGTTACAAATGCACTAACAATCGAAAGGACCAATAAAAATGGTCATTAATCTCTTTTGACTAGATTAAATAAAGTCCAGTATGCCACTTGCTCAATAATTCATTCTAAACAAAAATCCTTATTATTAGTCTTCTCTATTACACATTCATCATCTCAATTATCACTTGTCAGCATGGTCTACATTCTACAATATACATTTCCCAAACAGATGATGATAGGAACAACATGGTTCATTCGAAAGACCAAGACAACCAGGGCACCAAGCCACTAACACATCTATAAGCATCCGAAATTAAATAGCACATGCCTCATTTGACCAATAGGCACAAAGAAAAGTATCATTTGAATATATTGCCACTTACTACATTCATAAGGAGTACAACACAAGACTGCAATCTCTTAAAACTTTTTTTTTCCAAATTGGCCTTCTCTTTAGAATATATAAGGTTCAGTAATTGAAAACCTAGGTCAGCTGTCATTCCCCCTTTCATTTCTTTTTTTCTTTTTTGTATGAGAAATTATAACCATGATAGGCTAAAACACTCTTCCAGAATGGCTTCGAACTCATTTGCAAATACCAACCAAAGAAAAGTCAAGAAAAGGAAGGCTATAGCAAGTTGACCGTGAGACTATTTCTATTCCATGGTTTAACTTACTAAAAATAGTAGCACACATACAGATAGAGAAGGAAAGTGTAGATACCTCTACTAGTAAGGCTAATATCTATGTCACCAAGCATAAACAACACCCTTATGGGGGGCCCACAAGCCATGGTGGGACCCAACAAAGATATGCATCCCGTAGCCCGACGTCCAAGCTACGCCACGATGGTCGGAAGTGCTCAAGAGCTTGTCGGGAAGCCAAGTTCCCAACCTTGCCAAGATGCCTCACAATTAGCCTTTGTAGACTAGAAAAGGGGACTTTGAGTCCCACATTGGAAAAGAAGTGTAAGAGGGGACGCTCCCTTACTAATAAAAGGGACCTCCACCCACTTAGATGATCATCCCATTACAACACCTCTTGTAATCATGTTGGGCCTCAAGGCCCGACACATATAGTGCAATATTCAAGTGGACGTATGGCGGGAGACTAACCGCTATATGTCGAGTGTCTTCTCTCTCTCTCTTCTCTCTAACGTTAATTAGAGCCTTCGGTTTCTAACATTAACATTGGCGCCGTCTGTGGGAAGCCGATACAATGGTTTCGTCACTTACCACGCGTTAAGTCAGCTTAACGGAATTTTTTTTTTATTTCTTGAAAGTTACAATTGGGTGGCTCGCAAGGCACCAATTTTCTTTGATCATCACTCAATATTTTTAAATTATCATCAGCTCTCAATCTCAGTGGCTTCCTTCGTTACGTCAAGTATCACACTTGACGATACTTGACGGTAACACAAGAAAAAACTAACCCATCTATGGCGGTAAAACGCACAAAAAATATCCCATCCTTGGCGGTAACAAAAAAGAATTTTCAACCTAAAACTTGTTCCCAATGCTTGCAAAGGTTTCAAGTCTAAGGGATGGTCAACGCCAATTCTTAAGGGCTGGACAACGCCAACTAAAAAAAAAAAACTTTCGGTGCCCGTTTGCTTTGGACACCCAACCTCCTTCGCTGCATCCTTCTGTGAAGTCAGCAGGTCCAATGCCAAATCATCTATCATCATTGAGCGACAAACGTCAAGAGCCTCCGATATCGGCCATATGTTTACATCGGCGGAACAAGCATAACAAGCTCCAACACCCAACACAAGACTGCAGCTTTGCTTCTTGTCGCACCACCAACAACCAGCCAAGATGACGGCCTCCTGTCAAAACACCAGCGTCAAGCTTGCTTAACGCAAGCGTAAAAAAAAAAAAAAAAAAAAATTGGTTGCAAATTTCCTCTAGGTACCAAGTCCTCTCCTTCTTGACGCAGCTTCTGAACATCAGGAATCAGCTCGTCAAACTATCCATGCGGCTCATGAAGCTTCCAAAACCAAACCTTGATCAAACGCTGCGTTAAGCCAACGACAAGACTGCAAGAGTTCAACTCTCTCTCTAGCACCAACAAGCTTAACGCCCAACGCTCAATTTGATCTGGACATTCATGACTAGCGATCTTACCCACCAAGAGGCTCTGCCAAGGACTATCTTCTCCGCCAACCGCTAAACACCACCATCAGACACCAGCGTCAAGCCCTGAAAGTAAGAACCACCAGCTGGTATACTAGAAACTCTTACGGCTCTGTTATGATCTACTACTGTCTATATATATAAATATATATATATATATATAACACATACATATGTATGCACACACACATACTACTCGAAGAAACAGACCTTATTTTAATCAAATCAACATCCCACTAATGAGTTATCATTCACCAAGAGAAGAAAATAAAACACCATAATCAATTGCAGAAGAAATCCCACCACTAATGAGTTACAGACAACTAGTGCACAATTAAATTGTAAATCGGTAGAGAATAGAACAATACCACTCTTTCTGGAATTAGGAAGAGACAAAGGTTGAAATTGGGAGCAGGCATTGCCATCAGTGCCTACACATTAACATACAGAAAACTTCAAACAAATTTCATATTCCACCACTTAATCAATAACAATCTAAATCAAAAGTCGAAAGCTTTTCAAGTTTGAAATGCAAACCTTAGCCAAAATATACGAGCAACAATTTGAGTGCCAATATGCTCTGGCTCAAATGACACCCAAAAATTACAAGAACAAACCATCATAACAAAGCACAGAATCCAACAGAAAATAGTCAAAACCAGAAACTCTAAGCATCCCCACTATCCACCAAGATACTTTGGAAGGATTGGTAAACCTATTTTGTTACAGTCTGCGGCACTGAATCAATTGCCCAGTTGTAAAATTCTAGAACAGGACTAACATGCACATGAAAACCAAGAACAGCATCATCATACAATGACAAGAGCAGAATTACCATAAATGCCAAACTATAAGGAATGTGAGTCAGTACAGATTGTACTGAAAAATCAATGCATAACACTTCATTCACAAAAACAGACACATTTTCAGTAACACACATGCTCGTTTCCTACATAAAGCTCCTCTTTCTCCGCTTTTAGTCTCTCCTCAAACCTCCCTTCTCTCTCTACCTCACCGTCCCTCTTTGTTTGTATCTATATACAAACCTCACACACTCTCGGCTAGTAAAATTATACAAATTGTCAGCACAACTGAACTCCGATCATCTTTCGCAACCCAAATAGAAACAATTGCACAACATATACATATATAAACCTAAATGAAAAGGAAAGGTAGAAGAAGCAAAAAGGCTGAGTTGGTTTTGTATTGACAACAAAAAGACTGCAATCGGTTTGATGCGAAAAGAACTCAAGCAAGGTCTCACCACCATTTTCGAAAGGGCAGACATCCTTATTCCTCCGACTGAACTTCACGGAACTCTCCTTCTTTAAATGGTAAATGTTTGATAACACCGCGTTCAAGACAGCGATGGTTCTCATGCCATGAAGTATCAGAGTCTCCTTCCTGGTCTCGATCTTCAAAAATTACACAAAACCCCAATTTGTAAAAATCATACCCCAAAAGGCACAATGAAATTAAAGCTTTGGTTTTGAACATATGGGGATGGGGAATACTTACGAGCTCGGGGGCACGCTTCTCGAGAGCTCTTCTGGTCCTGGCCTTCTGGGGAGTTTTCACTCTCAACATGATTGCAGAAAGTTGAGACCTTTGCTTTCTGGGTTTCACTCTCTCAACGTGTTTGACTGCAGCTTTATGGACTGTGATTTTTTGTTCTTCTGTTTTATAGTCGGTGATGGCCTTGAGGGGCTCGTACCAGAGATAATGGGGGAGAACATCTTCTTCTGTGACGCCTTCCTCTTCAAAATTTTCCTCTTGAGATTGAAAATTGATACCCTAGAAAACTGGGGATTTCGAATTTAGCAGAGTGTGATGGGGATCTGGAAGGAACATCGGATGACGACTAGTTTTGGATTTAGGGCATCAAGCCGTCAAACTCCGGGGATATTGCTGCAATCCACATAGACGAAGTAGAGATGAGGGTCTTGTTCTTTCTTGACCTGCGAGCAGGTAGAAGTGAACAAGTGCGAGGGAAAGAGAGTGCTTCAGTTTCGCCAAAAGGGTATCAAGAAAATTGGGGTTGTTGGCTTCTGGAGGTTTGAGGAAGAGAGACTAGTTTAGTTTTAAGGTGAGGCGTGAGCGAAGATTGATTTTGGCTGTAAGTTTTTGTTCGAGAGAGTGAGGAGTGACGATTTTGGTTTTGGGTCGATCTATTTTGTTATTTTTTGTTAATTTTTTTTGCTTTAAGTAGGGTTTCAAGTCCGACCATATCAATTTGGACAAGCCCTACAAGGACTCAGACAACATAAATTAAAAACAATGTGGTCTGAATGCATGAGTTTTAAATTTGGGATTTGTCTCGTGTTAACTACTTGACTTCTCCATTTGGGGAGTTAGAGAAAAATGGTGATGGAAAATCTCTCTCCTTTTTGTCAAACTATCTTATCAGACCATAGTTATATTATTTCTCATCGTCTGATCAATACATGTTGAAGGAAATTTTGGGTTTCATATGGGGTATGGCACCACTAACACGGTGGGAAACTTGCCGCTCAATTTTTTTTAGCGTCACACCACATTTTTTTATCTTAAACGTCTTCTGAACTAATTTCTAAGTCCTTATCACACAACGGCTCTTACAAAAACAACGTCTGAAAAAAAAAATTCAATCACATGACAGAAAATTGCATACGGTTGTCTGATTCAATTTCTGTAGTAGTGAAAGTTACACAAATCTCAATAAAAGATTTCACACAACTTGAAGCACTTTTTCAAAACAATATAAATCAACAATCTTACAATATATTGTTTTACACCAATATATATATATATATATATATATATATATATATTTCACGTAAATACACACACACACGTAGTCATCCACTTATGGATGCCACTAATACCAATTATAAATCATAGTTTAAGACAACAGCTTCAAATGAGGTCGGACGCGCCACCTCACCAACCTCTAAACCAAGGTGATCTAATAGGTCAAAATGAAGATCATGGTTGAGCTCTATCGTCGCTGAAATCGGCTGGAACAACGCCGGAGATCCGCCGCTACTTTCGGACCTTGATCCGCCATGTACAGCGCGATTCAGCAAAAACTAAACCAGCAGGGAGGACGGCGACACCACGGCAAACAAGTCTGGGCTGGTGGCTCTGCTGGAGGACGCCAAATAGAGTAATTACCGGTGGCTCGATTCGGAAGATTGGGGTCGAGTCGACCAAATGGTTGACAGAGTTTGGGTTTTGATATTTTTGGAAACTTTCAAAATAGAAGTTGTGATATTTTTTTTGGAAATTTCCATATTTATAAAAAAAAAATTTGAAAATGAAAAGTCTTCTGCTAACTATAACGTCTTCATACAATTTTTTATTTTTGAGTGTCACATGTCCATGAATTCGTATCAACGTGCTCTACATTCCATGAAGGAAGTTTTTGAAGAAATCTAACAAATAAAAACTCAACTCTTGACCCATCGAAATATAATGTTTTGAATAGTTATTCATCTTAAACATTTTCACTTCACCCATGAAACCACTAATTGTACAATCCAACAACTTAATGATTTTTGAAAATCACACAAAAATTAATAAGAAAGATTCGAGGTATTACACTTAACCTCTTACTTCATTTTTGAGGAAATAACTCCTTTATATCTACCCCTTTAAATGGTAAGGTATCTCTTCAATTTTTACCGCTTTATTTTGACCATGTCACTTACAAAAGGTTATCTCTTGAAATGCGGTGATCAGTCACAAATCTTTAGACAAGTTTCATTATGCAAAAGTCACTTCTCAAAAGGTGCAAACGTAAGTGACACTTTATGACTTAATTCTATCAAAATCATATATATTGAAAATTTATCTAACAATCCTCCACTATTTGAAAAATATAAAAATATAATGAAATACGATTCCATGAGTACTCTAAAGACTAGTCTAAATCAAATAAAAGGCGGCACCACCTCTGACACTCATATAGGTTGACATATAGTATTCTTATGAATTTAATTAATACTTTCAATCATGTCTATTAAGAGCATTAACTCAACATCCACCATTCATTTACAGTACCAAACACCAATTTACCCTTGGATGGATATTATATATCCGTAGAAAATTTGAGTCCCTACCCACTCTTACCCATCTCCGATATTACTAAAATTTGAACTCATGACCTCCACAGTGTTAGTTAGACTAGCTAATCAATAGAGCACCGCTCACCGGTCAAAACCATGTTAAATAAAATGCACAGAGAATTAATGTTTAGTTGAATGAATATTGAAATACCCATATTATCATGGATAATTTTCATAATTTACCTTGTACATCCTTGTGCATACACTTTCTCTCTTTGGGAACTCTTTCTTCGTTTATGTTTACTATAGTTCTTTTCAGAGTTTTCAATATTCTTTTTGAAATTTCCATGGCCAAACTGCCATATTTAATACCAAGAAAACAAACTAACAATCAATGTAGAGCTAGGGTTACCTCCCTAGAAACACTTTACTTTGGAGACTTCATGCCGATCTTTTAACTTGTTTTTCCTTTGTCAAGGTGGATACTTCTTCTGTAAGATATACCTATCTCTCAATACTTTAGGTATTGCTCATGCCAATTGTGGGAGCGGTCAACTACTACTAGACCCACAATTAAGGAAATTAACTCCATAGTTAGTATGGCCATAAATATCGGTCATGAAAGCGGAGATTATTATGGCCTTAACTACAATAATAACCACGCACATTAATTACAACTATGAATGCACGATGAATGGCTGTCGTAAATGTGCCATGATTAACTGCGGTTATAGCAACAATAAGTATCATCATAAGTGTGTAAGTAAATGCAGCAATAAAGGTGGAGATAATGGCTGCTTGTCTTCCAAGTAAGTCATCGCCTGTATAAAGAAGGCTCGAAATCCAGGTAATGCACTCATTTTGACTCATTCTACTTCATTCGACTAAGAAATATAAACCGAAAGGAAGGAAGTTCTTGGGGTTTTTAGAACATAATTATATATTTGATAGAAAAGTGAGTTCATTTTTAACATATTGACCGTGATTTTGGAAGGAAGTTCTTGGGGTTTTTAGAAAAGAGAATTCAGTATGTATTTTATTCTGGGTTTGTATGGATGGTGAAAGTTTTTCGTGTTTTTTTTGTTTTTTGGGTATTATTGGAATTTGGTGAATTGGGTTTGATGGGATGTGGAGAAAGTTTTGTTGTTGTTTTCCTTAGGTTGAATTTTTTTTTTTTTGGGGTTTGAATCGGTTGGACTTTTTTGGGTGTAACATGGGAGAAGAGTGAGCCAGGGTTAATTTGAGAATTTTTCCTTGCTTGCAAACCCCACATGAGCTAAGTTGGCATGTCATGTCAGCAATTTAACGGTTTCAATTAACAGATTCATGAGGAATGACCTATTAGATGAGAAATAATAGTGCATCAGTGTTTTGATGAAATTAGTAGTTCATTGACTAAATTGATTTTCAAAACACAAGGTAGTAATCAATATTTAACCAAAATTTTAAAATATTACCATGTTTTATTGTGAATAATAAATCATGGAGAAATGCTGGGAAATCTATTGGATAAATGGTTGAAAAAGATGGAAATTTTTATTTATTTGCGAGTTCCTGTAATAGAAATTTTGTAAGGAAATAGTTGAAAATGCTCTTAGGCCATTCACCCTTATCACCTTTATCACTCTTATCTTGATTCATGGTCTTGAATTTGGCGTCAGAAGGCGATTGATTAGTTCGTTATGTGAAACTCACCACAAAAAGTATCTAATCTGACACATTCTGGATTTTGGAATTTTAATATTCCATAGCAATATAGAACCTAACTTTTGGTCTTCTCTCATCTTTCTGCATATCACCACATGGGTGGTTTTTATATAATTCGAAGTCTCCTTCAATTTTCCATCAAGTAGCTAACAACATCAGTGATACGCAACTAAAGAGGCCCATGTCAAGTTGCATATCATGAGTGATACACCATGAAATTTACTATGGAATTTCATGAATAATACACCGTGGAATTTATTATGATATGAGGATAGCATTAGTTTTCTCCAACATTTCAAGTTAAACATACATTTATTTTTAGAGGAAGACTGGTATATGAAGGATGATAATTCAATTGCATGTATGCAATCATAGTGAAAATGGTGTGATTAGGCTTCAGTGAAAGTTGTGGTAACATGCATATTTATATACTTCAACAATAAAATTAGCGTGAAAATAATCGAAAATCAATTTTGTATGAATCATACTCATGCAAATAAATTTTTGTTATGATGTATTCTCTCTTTTCTGTTTTAGTTATGCCTTAGTTTTTCTGTTCTGATCTTAATTCTATTTCATTAACAGAAATCCATGGTCCTGAGTGAGATTTTTATTTTTATTTTTGAGTAAGATTTTGTAGGGAAACTCTTGGAAATTCCATTCACCATTTTCTTGATTCATGGTACCGAATTTAGAATCAAAAGTCGATAAATTAGTTCATTGTGTGAAACTTACAATATAAATAATCTAATATGATCATTCTGGATTTCAAAATTTTAATATTCAATAGCATTATAAAACTTGATTTTTGATCTTTTTCCATCTTTATGTGTATCACATGTGAGGATTTTATATAAAGAAAAAATAAAAACTCAAACCCTCCTTCGTGCTTCCATCAAGTAGCTAACACCATGAATGATACGTAACTAAAGAAAAAGAAAAAGTCCCCATGTCTTTATCTTTGTCAAAGCCATAAAGGCCTAAAGTGTATGCAAAGATCCTCCACTCAATCCACTGCTGGTGAACTGGAACTTCGACCATCAGTTCTGGGGTTGATGGGAGCGCTACAGAATCCCACTCAAAATTTCTTGGTTTACATCAACAATGGCAACTCGTACCAGACTTGGTATAAGGTGAAATAGACCCAAAAAAAAAAAAAAAGAAAGAAATCTTGGGCTGCTTGATAGAAATTGTACACAACTACACTAGTAGGAAATGAAAAATTGGTACATTTCGATGCGAAGATAATGCAAATATTCTTATCACCATGAAACCATGCCCAAGATTAGATTCTCAGGTCATTTTCCTCGTTTTCCAAGTCAAATAAAGCCGTTTCTCTCACTCCCTATCTTTATCTGTACACATTTGCCCCCTTCACGAGAAATTTCGCTGAAGACTCCTAAAGTCAAACACATATTTTCTCCTTTTACAACTCAAATTTGTTTCCTTTTGAGTATTTATCTGAGGGATCCGCAACTGATGAGGCAAAACCAGTTAGGTATATCATTCAAATCGTTGACATGATAATCTGTAGATGCCTATAGCAGCTATGAATATTCCCCGGATTTTCAGTTTAAAAACCATTTACTATCTCCATTACATTATTATTTCGAGTAGTATTTAAGGACTAGTCCTCTCTGACCTCCAATTGAGTCTTCAGAGTGCTCAGCACAATCTCACCAAAAATGGGTGTAATGGGTTTTGCTTCTGCTTCAGTATTCTCTTCAAAGCTAGCTGCTTTTTTGGTTTTGGGTTTGGTTTTGAATTTGGGGTTGGTTTGTAATGGAGGAAAGACCAGCACTTTTGTCAGGAAAGTGGAGAAAACTGTGGATATGCCTCTAGAAAGCGATGTCTTCAAAGCCCCTCATGGCTATAATGCTCCAGAACAAGTATACTCTCTCTCTCTCTCTCTCTCTCTCTCTCTCTCTCTTACAATGCCTAAATTATGATGCTTGCTTTTACTCGATCAATGCTAGATTTTTCTTGTTATGATATTACTTCTGTTTTATTAATTTAGACATTCTTTTTGATTGTGGAAGTTTTGTTTTTTGATTGTGAAAGTTGAACCATTCTAACCCATTATTTAACCATTCTAACCCATTAGTTTATTGTACCTTTATATGTTATTGTTATATATACTTTTTTTCTTTTGAAAAATTATAGCCTTTTTATGGATTAGTAGGTGTGGTTTTGAATTTTTAGTGGTTAATATTGCTCTGGTGTGTGATATATGTGTATTTGATTATAGGTTCATATTACACAAGGAGACCAGCTGGGAAAGGCAGTGATTGTGTCATGGGTGACTGTGGATGAACCAGGTTCCAGCAAAGTGCTTTATTGGAGCGCAAATAGCAAGAAAAAGACAGCTGTGGGAAAATTTTACACCTATAAGTACTACAATTACAGCTCTCCTTACATTCACCATGCAACAGTCAGAAATTTAGAGGTAAATTTGATATGCTTTCGTGTTTTGACTTGTTCTTTTGTTTCAATTGCCTGGGTTGTAGAATACCAGAATCTGTATGAGATGCACGAAACCGGGTTTTGGGATTTGCTGATCAAATGGTAAAATGCAGGCTAAGTGTGTAAATTATATTATGATCGAATCATCTGTGTTCTTTTGCAGTACAATACCAAATATTACTATGAGGTTGGAATCGGACACACAAAGCGGCAGTTCTGGTTTGTAACTCCTCCAGCAGTTGGGCCAGATGTCCCTTACACATTTGGTCTCATAGGTAACTATTTTGTATAAAACAGGATAGATTGTAAATTGATGTAGCTAAGTGGTTCTGTAGTTAAAAGGTTATTGCATGAGACTCTTCCATTTCATCAAGTAAGATGTGTAACCAAATTATTCGAATGCAAGCTATATCATGGAAAGCAGTATTATTTCAGAACTACATTAACCCAATTCTCTGATTATGTGCAATGTAAATTTACAATTCTAAATATCTTTTACCATTGGATATCATTCGCAGGGGATCTGGGCCAGAGCTTTGATTCAAATAAGACACTCACTCATTATGAATTAAATCCACAGAAAGGACAAACAGTATTGTTTGTTGGTGACCTCTCTTATGCGGATAACTATCCCAATCATGATAATCACAGATGGGATTCATGGGGAAGATTCGTGGAGAGAAGTGTTGCTTATCAACCTTGGATATGGACTGCAGGGAATCATGAACTTGATTTTGCTCCAGAAATTGTAAGCATCGGATAAGACATTAGATTGCTGTGTAAAGTAATTGTCTTACCCAAATTCATCATATTGTGTTGTAGATAAGATCATTTGTTTTATGATAATGCCTGTTCCCTCTTTAGCTAATTTCTAGCTTCCTTGCTTTTGTCATTGAAGCCCTCAATTTTATGACTAACTGGGAACATAATGTTTGCCTGGAACTTATATTACAATTATTACAGATGGTAATTGTTCTCTTACTTGTCTTCGTTTAACCAACATTTGGTAGGTATAATGTGTGTTCTAAAATCTGAATCCCACCTATAAGAATGATCCTCTCATGCAGCAACCAAAAGAGTGATAGGAGGTTCTCTACTATAACCTATTATAGCTAATGAGCTTAGAATAAGCATCTTCCTCAATTATGTACAGCTCTAGTCTTCCATGTTCTAATGTTTAACCCAGAATGTGCTCATTGTGTGAATTTACTTTCTAATTCCTGAAAACTTATTCTATGAATTAGTTGTTTTCTAAGAGATTATTGTTAATATTTTTGCAGGGTGAAACCAAACCATTTAAGCCTTACACTCACCGGTATCATGTCCCATATAAGGCATCAGGGAGTACTTCCCCTCTTTGGTACTCAATCAAGAGAGCTTCCTCACACATCATAGTCTTATCTTCATATTCTGCATATGGTAAGGAAACATAGCAGATTCTAAGCTTGTTTTTGTAACTTGTATGCAGCAAATGCTCTTCTGAATGTCTAATCATGAAAATGAAATTTGGAAATCCTTATCTGTATTGTCAATTGCAAACACAACTTTAATTTGTTAAATCCAGCTCCAGCTCCTGTTTCACTCCCTGTTATACTCTCTCTTGGATTCCTCATCAAGCTGAAATTGTTAATCTGTTGTTGTCATGGAATTTGACTTGGTGTTCTGGACATCACTGTTCATACATCTCTCTTAATGACATGTTAGAAGTTTTAATTTTCTTTCTTTCTTTCTTTCTTTCTTTCTAAACATTTGTACTGATTGCTAAAGTGATATCCTAGCGGTGATGTTTCCTGATGACCATCATATCATTTAAATAGTCAGCTAAACAGAGTAGAACTTTATTGTGTCCATAAAATTTCCAATCAACTTGTAACTTGCAGCAAGTTCCTCTATACAGTATGCCTATTTAAATTGATTGCTTCAATAATTACATTTGACACATGATTTCCATACATCCTTAGGTAAATACACTCCTCAGTACAAGTGGCTGGAGGAGGAGCTACCAAAAGTTAACAGGAATGAGACCCCATGGCTGATTGTTTTAGTGCATTCCCCATGGTACAATAGCTACAACTACCACTACATGGAAGGAGAGACCATGAGAGTGATGTTTGAGGCTTGGTTTGTGAAGTACAAAGTTGACGTGGTATTTGCTGGTCATGTCCATGCCTATGAACGATCTGTAAGTACACTCCTTGTTTATTTTAATCTTCTAGTTTCACAGTTGTTTTGCATGGCGCATGCTATCTGCATAGAACTGGACCTGTATCTCCTAAAATTAGATGGTATTCTGCAAGATTTTGAAATCCAACTCTTCCTATTTGTCAAGCATTTTAGTTTTTGACAAATTACAGGAAACCCTTTCGAGGAAAAATACTTTTCTGAAATGCTTTGTAAACAAAAACTGCATATGCTTTTCCGTTCACCACCCTCCATTAATGCTCAAGAATCACATTCTTTTGTCTGATAAGTTGTTTGGATATACCACAGGAGCGTGTTTCCAACATTGCATACAACGTTATAAATGGTATTTGTTCTCCCGTGAAAGATCAATCTGCACCTGTGTACATCACCATTGGTGATGGAGGAAATCTTGAAGGCTTAGCTACCAAGTAAGTATATAGCATGCATGATCCATTTGGTTTTTTCTGATTCAGTGTATCAAGCAATGAATCTAATTTGTTTTGTTTTGTGGTGCAGTATGACAGAACCACAGCCAGCGTACTCGGCTTATAGAGAGGCCAGTTTTGGTCATGCCACTTTTGACATCAAGAACAGAACCCATGCTTACTACAGTTGGCACCGTAACCAAGATGGATATGCAGTGCAAGCCGACTCTATGTGGTTTTTCAACAGATACTACCATCCCGTGGATGATTCTACAAGTGCCCAATCATGATGGTACAAACAAAAACATCATGTTGATCTAGAATAAAATTGTAATTTTTGTATTTGTATTCCAATTCATGAATGTGTTAAAAGTATCTCTTTTCGTCTACATTGACCGAGATGGCATGTTTACAGACTTAACCCTAAAAATGAGAGAATGAAAAGGAAATCCCATATGAACTCGGGAAAAATTCCATATGAGAAAGGGCTCCACATATGCAGCAGAAGTAAAAAAAATTAGCAGTTCGAGGGCATTTTAATTTGTTAAACTATATATGTAAACGTTGTTCCTTATGCACTATGGTGACTCTCCTGCTCGCTGCAGATCCCTGCATCGCTTAAAAGTTACCATATTGTATGTTACTGGAAAAGCATAGTTTGCTCACAGCCATGGTTACATTGGTTACAAGGAGTTGGCTGGAAACTTCAGCATTACCAGAAGCGAAGTAATAATGGTTATGAGAGGACACGTTCAAGTCCCAAATGACTTGGCTAGAGATTTGAATCCTTCTGGTTGGCTGCAAGTACAAGTATGATGACATTGGTATCAAAGTCTTCAGTCCACTTCTCTCACCATGTTTTGTCAAGTCAATATTCTGTGATTCTAGCAATTTAATTGATAGAAACAAGCAATAGCAAGAAGCTAGATATGGTGGCTTGTGAGTAGGAGATGTTTAATCAGTTTGGTCATATATTTGCTGTGGAAAGAAAGAGATTTTGAGTCTTTCAAATAGAGTTGTGAAGTCGTCAATTTCCAGCACTGGTTAGAGTCAAATGCTAGCAATACCAAGAGCATGATCTGATTACAATCAATGTGAGAGAATTCAAAAGTGCACCAAGTGCTTACCAAAAATCAATACGACTCTTGATCAATGGCAAGAGTTTAGCAAAGTGTGTTTTTCTTTCTTTTTTCCCTGGCCAATTGGTGGTAGGAATATTTAGCTCACGAAGCTGATGCATACTCCCGGTAAAGGTCATAACTCTAACTAATAGTCATATTGCTAATATATATATATAGCTCATAATGAACTCATAAGCCATGGGTGCCATGTTCTAACAGATTTAGAACAAATGCCTTTTTGCTTTGCTCAGACATGGGAAGAAACATTGTTACCAGATCATATTTGGTCGCTAAAATATTAGTGGCTTGAAAGACCTGCCAATAAGTAAGGCCTTCAATCTTGCTCATCTCACTACCAAGTTTAGCTTCCAGTTCAGCTGCCTTATCATCATTTGTCTACATCACATAACAAACAAAAATGAATTAGTTGATTAATTAGCATGTCAATTAGCAAGAGGTAGTATTCAAACATGGCTATGAAACAGAATTTCATGGATTCTAAGTATTAACATGATCACAATATTAACCGGAAGAAAAAAAAAACATAACTAGATTAACATGTTCATTGACAAAAACAGATCGAACAAAGATATGTGAAACTGTTTATAATAGCTTGGTGCAATTATAAAAATGCACATTCTTATTAAGAAAGTTATATGTTACTTTTATAATATGAATAATCCTAATTCCATAACCAATCCCATATTCATAGATATGTAACAGAAGCAAAAAAAAAAACAGAGGCAACGAAAACCAAACCTCCAGAACCCACTACTACCAAAGTAATTTACTTCTAGCCAAGACATATAGAGTTAAACTTCAGGGAAGCCACACATCCTATATTCCAAATAATTCAGTTTACATAAGACAAGCCAACAAAATTTTCACTAAAAATAAATCTGAAGGGACTTAATAATTTATCTTTCTATTGTTGTTTTCTGCTGTTGTTGTCTTGCTCTAATAGAGTTTCTTACAGGTGTTTGGATGTATTTTATATGGTGGACTCCTTGTGTACTGTCTTGAATTGTTTTTTACGTTCCATGAGAGTTCTGCTTCTCATCCAGGAAAAGGCCAAAAGAAAGAAAGAAAGAAAGGGAAAAAAAAACAGCAAACTGAAACAAGGATAGTACCTTTTGCCGTAGTGCTCGTTTAAATTTGGTAACCTTTTTGTGTAACATTGCGAGATCATTCCTTAAGGCCACCACACTGTTCTCAAAACTAGCAGCGGCTCTACGCTTGTAAACAAGAGTAATGTCATTTGTCTACATGGCATAACCAAAGAATAATAATGACAATTAGGACATCATAGTATCCACTACAAATAAATAAGAAAATCAGAACTTCATGACTCAAACTCCAAGGAAAAACAAAGATATATTTTAATTGTTTACAATTAGGACAGCTTACTGCAGTTGTTAACCAAATGTTTCTTTTCATATACAACAGTTGGTCCTAGTGGCCTAAAGATACCCAATATAATAGCTCCTTCTAATCAGGAGAAGCCAAAAAGGATTTTATGAATAATTTGGATAGGCACACATCATATTATCTAGCATGATACTGAAAGCATACTCCGATACTATCATTAACTTAAACCCACAGGATAATTATCACCAAAAGAAAGCTGAATACATTCAGATTACAAACAATAAGTTGAATACTAGTCAAGCACATCATATCCCCTCCAGATGAGATCACTGATTCATGGGGTTAGCACATCTTAAAAGGAAAATGCGAAGACATTTGAGAAAGTGTTAGAAAATTAAGATGTACGTGTGCTTGAATGATTACATGCTCATTTAACCAACATAACAATATCCAATAAATTATGACTATGACGACATTTAATGCACAAGACCAGTAGAAAACTGGAAACAAATTAGAAAATAGTAATTCCGATATTCAGCACACTGGAAGGATATGTATATGTTCTACATACATTATATAATAACATGAATGACACTTGCTCAATTAATTGAATAGGAAACTTGAGAGCAGAAACCATATGAAAGACTAAAGACAAAATTACTAATTGAGTGCGGTCGTGCTATTAGTACCTTTTGTTGTGACTGTGGTTCAACTGTTGCAACCACTGTGTGATCATTCCTCACAGCCACCACCTCATCTTCATCAGCACTGATTGGGATTGGGGCTATACGATCATAAGCAATAGCAATGTCCAAACTATTAAACCCCCCATTTTGTCCGATCCACTCCACTAACTTTGTTTCCTCCTTTTCCCCCCATGCAACAATAGGCGTCAGTGATCTATTTACAAACGTTCTTCCATGAACGACTAGATCAAAGTAAAACAGCTTCAAGAATAGTACACACCCACCGATACAAGTTGTATTTTTCTTCTTAAATGTACTAAGGCTTTCAACAAGAAAACTGAATGAAAAAGTCGCCCAATTTTTGAATTTTATACCATTGATGTCCCTTAGTGGATGCAGAAACTTTGCTGTCAAATCACCTGAACTAGATGGACAAAGAAAGGTGGCCAATGCAAATAGAACAAACCCAACTCTAAAGGTGTCATCTACACTATTCGTCTCTTTCAACTTCTCAGCTATTTCACTCATATTGCATATTCGATATCTGTTGCCAAAGTGGATATCCTTTAATTCTTGTATGTCAGCCTTTGAGCCACGGATTTCAACATCATGTCCTCCATCTTTGACCCCCATTATGTTCTCAAAGTCAGTCGGACCAAGATTGAATCTCTTGCCATGTACCTCAATGGAAGACTTGCTGGGATCAAATCTATCAATCAACCAACCACACAAACCAAGCTGCAGGTGCTCACACTGGAGCTGCAACAACAGCCCAAAACCCATTTCTTCTACTGCAACTTTTTTTTCATCGGAAAATCTAGAAACGACATCTTTAAACAGCTTTGGACGGCATCGCAAGATTTTAGGTTTTACCCCACCAAACTCATACTCTACATTGTTCCTACCAACTCTAACTACAGATGGATTTGCAACAGCATAGTTTGTCTTTGCGTTGGGTTTCATAGACCTCTATTGTTTATCAAACTCCTACCCCAACCGAACCGCATATGAATGAAATTTTCCAGTATTTCAGCAAGTAATCCCCTAAAAGAATCGCTCAAACACATTAGAAACCATCACATCCACGGCATGTTTTGCTCCTTTCATCACTTCAAATTTAGTTCCAGTATTTCACACTTGTCCTAAAGTAACATAAGAATAGAAAGTAAATGATCGATTTGATTGACAAGTAATGGGTAAAAGAGTTATTTCTAACCAAAACCAATGTATGTAAATAGGCATATTAAAGAACAAAACTAATGGGTGTTTCATCTACTTGATGGTGTTTCTGAGTTTCTCCTACAGAAAGGGATTGCATGTCCTTACCATTTGGGCATTCATTACAACCCTAAGAAACTAAAAGAGTGTATAATGCAAAGTAAAGAAGAGACGAAACATACCTCCAAATGTTTGTGATCTGCGCGCTGTGTATCGAGTTTCCGAGACCGGGGAGTCCAGCTTACGAAGAAGAAGAGGAGGAGAAACAAAACCAGACAGTGGCTACCCAATAGTGATCGAGAGGAAGATATTTGGGTTTTGGGTGATTTTTCTGGCACCCAAAATTCCCTTTACAGTAGTGCCTCCAGTTCTCCAAATAAGAGGATCGTCTACTCTTTTTTCTTTCTTTTTTTGTCTTTCTTTCGGTTTATATCAGACAACTATTTATTTTTTCTATTCTTTTGTATAATTGTATAGTTTCTATTTCTTGGGATTTGATTACGTTTTCTGTGTTTCTCTGAGTTTGAAATGGTAGACCAGTTTGTACCGCGAATGAGCTAGTTTACGATGATTGTTGGCTATCTTTTTAAGGAGTCGGTTTTTTTTTTCCTTGAAAATTGTTCCCACAATATTAAAATACCGAGACAAAATTAATATGTTAGATCATTTCCGTCTGGAATTTTCCGAAATTTTTCTTTAATTCTCACGAAATTCTTAATATTCATAATATTAACACATATGTAACAGAAATTAGCCGAAATTTCGTATCACACCTGACAACAAATTTTACTTTATAGATGAAAGATCAATGTAAGAATAGATCAACAAACATACAGTCCTCATATTATTACCAAAATCAATACTAAATGCATGTACCTTCTTTTTCGATGACAACTAAATCCACGTACTTGAGAGCATTATTGTATGATACTAAGGGAATGAGAGTGCCAAAAAAATCCATATTTTATTATATTTTATGAGCGAAATCAACTATAAAGTCCAGATTATAATTGATAAGAATCCTACTGGCCACAAGAATGGCATAACTTTTGCTTTCTCTTATTATTACACTTTTCTCATTTGTGATGGACAATTGGTATAACTACTAATCTAGAAAAGAACTATAATGATTGCATTTCTGTTATGAAAATGTTACCAAGAAGTTGACTTTTTCTTTTGTAACTGCAAGCAATTCCCTTAGGGTTTTCCCAACCCTGTGAACTTTTTCAGTGATTCAATTTCTCTCTGGAACTGGAAGTGCCTGCTTTAAACTGAGACCATGTTCTAAGATTCCCAGACTAGTTATCAAGCTTGCAGAACAACTCAAATATCTGACATACCTCAACCCTTTTGAGAAATCAATGTTCTTTGCTTCACTGTGATATAACCACCAGAATACCAAAAGCCCTCTTTGTTATTGCCTCATTTGTAGGGTTCACAGTGAAAAGCAACAAGCAATGCTCAAAAAATGCCTTTCTTGAATGCAAGTCAGGCATTATATGGAGCCCCTTGGCATTGTTTGACAACATCTTATGCTACGGTGAATTTGGGTATTTCAGTCTGATGATTATAATATCAAGTAACCAAAGCTGGGATTGAAATTGCTTGGTTTTGAATCAAAGCTTGGAGATTGGTTTCAAAAAAGACAACAAAATGGGAGGAGGTGGACTTGTATAAACATTTGAACAAATGGGTTAATATAAGTTCATTAATGCTTCAATTAATCTCTGCATTCAACTAAAATTCCCAAAACATCTCAGGCCTTCAGTTTAATACCGACTACAAATATCATTAACTCACTCTCATTCCAATTACTTTTATCTTAATTCACAAGTATATACAGAAACATGTTTCAATGAACCCACAATAATATGCTTCAAAACGTGATAATCTATTTCATAGAACCAACTCCTTTAGATGCAGACATATATGTAGTTCTCCCACCAATAATCCAAGTATAAAGATGCATGTATAACACTCCCTGTTAAGCATGGTTACTACAAAAAGTGCTCAATTACTATGGATGTATCCACAACAAAAGGTGAAAACCATGGTATATCACTCACAAGCCATGGGTGCCATGCTCTAAGAGATATAAAACATAATCCTTCTTCCTTTCCTGGGACATGGGAAGGAACGCGCTCAGCAGGTCAAATCTGGTAGCCAAAATGTTAGTAGCTTGAAAGACTTGCCAGTAAGTAAGGCCTTCAATTTTGCTCATCTCACTGTCAAGTTTAGCTTCCAATTCAGCCACTTTCATTTCATCATTTGTCTACATAGCATAACCAAACAGAATGTCAAATAGTTAGGACATGAATTAGCAAGAAGTCCAGTTCATACAATAGAACAACTACTAAGATATAAACAGCAAGGGAATAACATGAAATAGCAAGAAGTCATTTCACAGGATTCAAAGGAATAACATGATTAAATGGATAAGTTGCAACGCTTTATAATTGAAACAGCTTGGTGCAATTGTTGAACAAACAGATATTCTAATTCACAAAATCATATGATACTTGTAGGCAGGACCAATCCTAATTTCCTAAACAATCCAATATAGATAGTTACAGTCATTCTAATTAAGAAGAGCCAAGAAAGAGGCAATGATAAATTCAGAACCTTCACAACAGCACAACAGAAAGAAAGTACAGTACTTCTAGCTGAAAAACCTACAGAGAGAAACTTCAGGGAAGCAAAAAGAACACCCATCAACACATCTACAATGCCAATTGAAAATGTTCCATGCAAAGAACTAGTCATATATTCCTCAAAATGCAGTCTATATAAGTCATTACTTTAAGTTTCCCTATGATTATCTGAATATGAAAATCACACAGTGAGTGCAAAAAAAAGCAGAAATTGAAACAGGTATAGTACCTTTCGCTGCATCCGTTCATTTGCAGTAACCTTTATGTGTACACTCCCAAGACCATTCTTCAGGGCCACCTCATCTTCCTTGCTGATCAAGGCTGTACGGTCAGAAACAACAGTAATGTCCACACTTTCAAAACCCCCTTTGTGAGTCCTGATCCACTTAATTAATTCATTTGCCTCCTTATCTCCCCATGCAACAATGGGTGCTAATGACCTATTTACAAACGTTCTTCCATGAACAATGAGATCAAAATAAAAGAGCTGCAAGAATAGTACACATCCATTGATCACACAGGATCGTTTTCTATTCTTAAAGGAACTAACACCTTCAACTAGATATTTGAATGAGAATGTCGCCCAATTTTTGAGTTTTATATCACTCGTTCCCCTTAATGGTTGCAGGTACTTTGAAGCCAATATAATTGAAGAAGGACAGAGCAAGGTGCCCAGCAAAAATAACACGAACCCAACTCTAAAGGTGTCATCGACAATATTTGTCTGTCTCAACCTCTTTGCTATTTCTCTCATACTTATTTGATTTCTATCTTTTCCACAACGGATAATCTTTAATCCGTGTATGTTGTTATCCTCTGAGTCACTTAGCTCAACATCATGTCCTCCATCTTTGACCCCCATTATATTCTCAAAGTCAGATGGTTTAAGTTTGAATGTCTTACCATGTACCTCAATTGAAGATGCATCAGCATCAAATCTATCAACCAACCAACCACACAAGGTGCACTGCAATTGGTCACAGCGAAGCTGCAATAGTAACCCAAAACCCATTTCTTCTACTGCAGCTTTTCTTTCATCAGAAAATGTTGAAATGACATCTTTAAAAACATCCGGACGACATTGGGTGATTATAGGTTTCAATCCACAAAAATCATGTCTGAATTCCCTACAACCAACTTTAACACATGGATATGACCCAGCATACTTTGCCTTCTCTTCAGGTTTCATAGACCTCCATGTATTAGCCAGCTGTCTCCTAACCTGACAAGCATATGGAATTGTTCAAGACATAAGGCCTTAGAAAATTGCTGAAACATATTAGAAAGGAAGCTCACCATAACATCCACCTTAATGTTTTTCTCCTTCATCTCTTGAGATTTAATTGTACTGAATCAAACATTCCAACATTTCAACCTCTCATAATTTATAAGCTTGAAACTACAAAGGGAATAAATCAATTTGATTGACAACTTACAAAAAATTAAAAAAACTGAGTTTGCTAGGTTGTTTCTTCTCAATGTACATCCTAGGTCTTTTTCCTCTGTCCTTGAGACTGCCGATATTCATCAACTCATCCATGTCAGCCTTCAAAACAATTGTTTATATTCATTGATGATGAATCTCAAGCTACAAAAGTATACTATGCGTCTGTATCTACATAGAAAGTAAGATCTCTCGCACTTTATGAGGTCCATTCTCATACTCAAACTGACCCCCTCCCACTACCTATATCAAGCTATATACACTACGCACTACTATATGCAGAATACCCCAAACAAAACAAAGCTTACATGAAGCTAAACCTTAAACATGGTGTTTCTAAAGAGAGGAATACATACAAATCCTTAAGCTCAACTGACCAAATAATCATGACAGTACATTGAAGCCAATAGAGGGAAGATAGGAAGCTCACCTCCAATGCTCCTCTACTGTGATTGAGAGTAGAGCATGACAAGCAAAGTGTGTACAATTCCAGTGTCCCCTTTTCCTCTGTCCCTCTTCTGTCCCCTGGTTAATTCTTTGACATCTGTCCCTCAAATGAACACCACCGCAACACATTAGCACTGTCAACTCCAAACTTCAAATAAAAATAAATAAATGAAAAATTGCAATAAAATTTAAAAAAAAAAAAAAAACTGTTGCTGCATTACCGTTCTGTTTGTTCATCTTCTAGCACCCGTTGCCATCACCGATCAGTCCAGCCATTTCTAACCAAACTCTGCTTCATCAATCCAAAAACACCATGTCGTCAAAAGCTCTGAACTTCTTTTCAACAGTTGAACTAGAACCCAGTTTTCTACACTGCAATCTCAAACAGTAGCACAGTTTTACTGAATCGAAATGAAAAATTGAATTCAAAAGAGAGAGAGAGAGAGATGGAAGCAAACTTTGATGAGAGGCCAAACCGAAATAGAGAGTGAGGTCCTTTGGTCCTCATTTTCTTGGGTTATTTACCTTTTTCTTCTTTCTCACCGTTGGATATGACATTTGGATATCGACGGTTTTGAACATTCTATGTGCCTTTCTCTTCAAGGTTTTTATTTTATTTTATATAATATCTATCCAGAATAAGTAATAACAAAAGGTGAAGGTAGAAGATAGAAACGACGACTACTTTGGTTTCATGATTAATAATTTTGTTGTACAATGCCTACTGACCAAGAAATGATCTAAACTAGTGACCTTGTTGACTATTAGATGTGGATAAACACTCTCACAGTTTTTTTCCTTCTCGTTTTTCCTCCAATGCTCATTCTTCCTACATTATGAACAAAAGTTGATTAAAAATGCATAGATTAGTGAACAGAAGCATAATACATCAGTAAAATATATTTGTAACACTTGACCGAACAGACGGAATTAAGGCATAGATCAATCAAGGGAGTGGGCATAACATTGATTGACGAGCCGTTCGTTAAAGATAGGGGTCATCATTTGGCCTTAGGGTCATCATGGGCCGGGCTAGGGCCGGCCCTACCCTAAATTTTAGGGCTTAGGGTCGGGCCGGGTCAGGCTTTGGTCAAAGTCAACAAAATTTAAGGTTGGGCCGGGACTTAAATATGATAATCCTTTTCCGCCCGAAAGGCCCAAGCCACTAGGGCCGAATAGGGCTAAATAGGGCCGAAATGGGCCTTAATTTGTTTAACAAAAAGAAATATATTACTTTTATTTTTTATCTCAAAATGTAGCTCTCAATGATTATATAGGTAATACAAGACTCATTATTTTTTGTTGATCATATTTAATATAAATATATATATTGAAATTAACTTATAAGTTATAACATTTATAAATATTAGTTAAGATGGTTATATTCAATTAACTATCTCTCTAAATCTCCCAAAATTAATTGTTGTTTAACAAAGGAAACAAAAATTAAAGAAAATAAAGCTTAGGAAATCAATTACAAAAATAGATAAGTTGTATGTTATCGACTAAAGAGAAACATATTTAAAAAATAGAAAATTATTATGGCTTAATTGGGCGGGCTTAAAGGGCCGGGCTTGACCCTAACGGGCTCAAACGGGCTGGGTCGTAGGGTAGGGCCGGGCTCCATTTGCATGACCCTTACCCTACCCTATTTGAGAAAGGGTAGGGCCGGCCCGCCCTAAGCCGGCCCTTGCATTAGGGCGTGCTGGCCCGACCCTTTTTAAAATAGAGTAGGGTATGGGCCATGAGAATGAAACCCAGCCCGGCCCATTTGAGCCCTTTAGGGCCAAGCCCGAATAAACCCTAATAATTTTCTATTTTTTAATTATGTTTCTCTTTTTTCTATAATATGCAATTTATCTCTTTCTTTGTAATTGATTTCTTAAGCTTTGTTTTCTTTAGTTTTTATTTTCTTTGTTGCATACAAGATTCTAAAAATCGGCCTAGGCGACCGCCTAGGCGCTAGGCGCCACCACCCTGTTCCGATTTTGGCCTAGTCGAGCAAGCTAGGCGCTGGGCAAAAAGTCGACCGCCTAGGCGGTGCTGGACGGGTCGGCGACTAGGCGTTTCAGTCCCTTTATTTTTTAACTCTTCATACTTAATCCCAATTTACCCAAATCAAAGATAGGATTTTGGGTGTGATGAAGGTCGTTTCTCCTCTCTCTCTCTCTCTCTGGGACATGGCTGCACGGGCTATCTATTATCATCCTTTCTCCGACTCCGAGTCGCCGGTGACGCCGTGACAACGGTGACATTGCTAATTTGCTGCCTTGCTGGTAAGTCGAACTTCTGGGTTTATCGAATTTCTGGCTTTCATGAATCATGATTCTCAGTTTCTCACAATCTTACAAACTCTTTCTGGGTCTTCACTTTCCAGTCAAAGGCGCCGGCTCTTCACTCTTGGTTTGCTCGCTTTGACTCCTCTTCAAGCTGTCAAGCAACAAAGCAGAAGACTTGGTTCAATTTCTGGGTTCTTCAAGCTCAGTGAGTCTCTGAATCTCTTGTTAAGTTGCTGGGCTTTGGTGTTTCTAATTCTTGGAGCTATTTGGCTGTTTTGACTAGTATATAGAACCGTTGATTAGTATATAGAATCGTTGTTTAAAAATCATATCTATTGCTAACATTGTATTTCAGATTTTCAATTGGTCTTGGTTTTCGATTATTGTGTGGATCAAGTTTAGTTCAATATGTCTTTTCTGTTTTATGTGTATTTTGGAATTTTTTGCTCTTAATTGATTTCTCCTATAGACATTTTATTGTTTTTTTGAGTTTGCTCCTTGGTTCTTAAGTTTGAGGCTTCTAGTTCATGATCCAGATTCTAGGAAAGAAATTGATGGTTTGATATGATTTTTGCTGTCTCAGACACAGAGAAGTTCAATACTGAAGTCCAGGAAATTATACTTGCTAGGTACAATAAAACTTTTGATTGGGCTTTGAAAGCAAAAATGATGGGAAACAAAGCAATAGAAGCTGCTCGGGTCTTTGTTGAAGACACTGGACTTAGTGACTCTCTTATTGCTGAGGACTTTCTGGTTGAAAGAGAGGTAATGTTGCAGAAATTGTTTCCAACAAGCGAGCTGATGCCAGGTACCATTAGTATATGCAAATAGACACTTATGCCCTTTTAATTGTGTACTATTATAATGATTAATGAACCTTTGGTTATGTATCTCCTTTGAAATAATGATATTCGGCAGTTTTGGATGGGACTTGATTAATTGAATCGCTCTTTTTGGCCTTTGTGAATGGGAATATAATCAATTGACAGGTTGTAATTGTATACTTGTATGTTCAAATTAATTATGCTCTGTTATGGAATTATATATGCTCTATTTGGAAAATGTGATTGCATATATATATATATATATATATCTATATATATATATGGAGAAGAAGAATTTGAGGAATAGCCTTGTAAGAATTAAATCTGTAATTTTTTTTATTTCTAAGAACTCATTATTTCATTGTTGTTGAACATTTTATTCATATTTTAAGTATTTTTCACTATTTTTAAACATTATAATACCTTTTATATTTGTATTTATATAACTATATGTTATAAAAATAAAATAAAAATTATTTAAAAAAAAACCGCCTAGGCCCTTGGGCGCTAGTCCTTGGGCTTCCGCCCTACTAGCGCCTAGCGTTTTTTAGAACCTTGGTTACATAACAATTAATATTATGAGATTTAGAGAGATAGTTAATTGAATATAACCACCTTAACTAATATTCATAAATGTTATAAGTTAATACCTATACACAGTTACACACACACACACATATTAAATATGATCAACTAAAAACAATGTCTTATATTACCTATATAACCATTGAGCCACATTTTGAGGAAAAAAATAATGTAAGTTTTTTTTTTTATTAAACAAAATAAGGCCATTTTCGGCCCTATTTGGCCCTATTCTGAAGGTCGGCCCGACCCGGCCCTTTCGGCCCTAACAGATCGGGCTTTTAGGGCGGGTAAGGATTAGCATATTTAAGCCCCGGCCCGACCCTTACCCGGCCCTAAATTTTGTTGACTTTGACTAAGCCCGGCCCGGCCCGACTCTAAACCCTAAAATTTAGGGTAGGGTCGGCCTTAGCCCGGCCCATGATGACCCCTAGTTAAAGAGATCTTCGTAAATTTCGAAACCTAGGGTTCATCCACCGGCGGCTCTTTTCCCTTGGGGCAAGGAGGCGATCGTGGAGTGGTGTGGGACAGTGGTGACACATAGAGTTTTCTCTACTTCGATAGTGTTTTGCGGCGAGAGGTTCCGTCTGGTGGCTTCTCAGATCGTGGTCACGGGCTTCGATCTGGTCTTTGTTTCCGACGAAGGCGAGAGAGTGTTGTTCGGCGGCGGCGGATTGATTTGCTTCATTTTGGGCGTGGTTGTGGGTTAGAGCGACGGTGACTCTGACGGGAGGGCCTTGAACTTCTGATTTCCAGGTCGGGACTTTAGGTTTCACTCTGTTTTAGAAGATGGCGGAGGACAAAGGCCAGCCACCAGACCAGTGAAGGATAGGCGCCGTTCCGACAGTGCGTTTCACGTTGATCCAGAGGGTGAAGGAAGGTTGTTATAATATGCTTCGATCAAAGGCGGTATCCAAGGCGACTGGGTTGGACGCCGGTGATGGAATCTGCCCGGGCTTGGGGGCGTCAGTTTTCGATCGGATCTGCTCTCCGAGTTCTTACTTGGAAACCCTAGGTTTTTGGGCTGGGTCTGGAGTTGTGGGTTAATGAGCCCTTTTGGGCCTATTGGCTGGATCTGTCATCCTTTCTTCCCTTTTGGTTTGGCCCTGGTATGGACTGTTGGGAGGCTGCTTAGCCTTTTTCCTGCTTTCAATAAACAGCCTCACCTTCATCTTCCCTCAATTGTAGCTGTTTGCTGGTTGATGAGTGGCGATGTACACTAAGATGGTCTTAGGCGTCAAACCTTGTTAAGTCAGTGGCTTTGTTTTAGGTTTGGTTAGGTGTAGGAGTTTTTTCACATTTTGTTTTTGACTTCTTATTTTGTTTTGTTTACTTTTGGTAGCTCTACTTTATGTAGTTTGATATGTGCACTAAGTTGTAATATGAGGAATTTTTGAATTCCTCTAGCTGGACCTTGTAAGGTCGTTTTATTAATGGAACCTGATTCCGTTCCCCTAAAAAAAAAAAAAAAGACCTTCATATATATAACCTCAATCCAAAGAGATAAAGGAGCATGCATGTAAGGCAGGAAGAAAAATATATGATTAAATACTATCTACTCCCTATACTTATAGAGTTTCATCGTTTCAGTCCCTGACTTTCGAATTTCACCTGAACTCTTAATTTCCTCCCAATTCGTCGCTGCCGTCAAGCTCCGTCCAAATTATCCATTAAATTGCTGACGTGAGACCCTTTTTATGCCAAAATGTCTCTCTCTTTTTTTTTCTCTTTACCTCCTTTTCTAAGGAGCCCCAGTCTAGTACCGGAGCTTCCTCTTCCATTCTCCCGCTCTCTCTCACCTCCCAAACACCACCACCGCCACCACCTCTCTTTCCTTAAAACCCGCATCCCCAAATTCGCCACCGTCACCATGTTGTTATCCCCCGTCGTCGAGCACATCGTCATCTTCAAGGTCAAAGACGACACCGATCCCTCCAAGGTCAACGACCTCACCTCCCTCGGTCTCACCACACCTCTCCGCCAGTCCCCTCCTCTGCACCTGATCCTCCCTCTTTGCCTTTGCACTTGATCCTCTCTCTTTGCCTTCAATCACTGAGTCAACGTCGCAGCAATCTCCGAGTCGCTGCAGATCTCCGTGCATGACCTGGTTTTGTTCCTCTACATCGCTGTTGTGGATGTTTAGCCCTCCACCTTAGCTTTCGACGGGATATTTGTCGACTTTGTTGCCGTTGCAGGTGATCATTTGTGCCGGAATTGATTGTTTTTTTGCTTTAGGGTGGTAGATTGTGCAATGTTGCTGTGCTTAATTGGACTGTTAAATTTGGGAAGATAGGTTTGAGGCAAATTGAATTGCGTCTGCTAAGATTACTACTTTTTCTTTTTGACTGTTGGTTTGGAATGTAGCTAGGGTAAAATTTTGTTAATTCAACCCAAAACATGTCGATTTATGGGTCTGCTGGAGTTCGAATTGAGCCGGGTACTTTGCACCATCAATTGGTTTCTTGTGATTCTTTGAAAAATAGTTTGGATTGGTTTCTATTGACTTTTTTATGTTTTTCTTACATTTTTGTCTGATTATTTTATGAAGGTCATGGTAAATAGGGTGCTTGGCATTTTTCGGATGATTCTAGTCATGGGTATGCATATTCTCGGTCCAACGAGAAGATGCCGGAGGATGAGAGCTTCCGGATAATAGACAAAGAGGGGAGATATGTGGAAGAAGAAGAGGTAAAAAAAAAAAAAGACTAAGTGAGGGTATAATAGACTTTTAGCATGGAAACGACCGTCAGCGAGATAACGGAGTCTTGGATGAAGGCTTGACGGCAGGGGCAAATTGGGAGGAAATTGAGAGTTTAGAGACTTTTTAGGTGAAATTCGAATGTCAGGGACTGAAACGATGAAACCCTATAAGTATATGGAGTAAACCGTAATTAACTCAAAAATATAAATCATAGTGAATGCTATGTGTTGATATTTACATTTGGCAATTACCATTTTGGCGTTGTGTATGCGGCCAAGATATGCAATAGTGAATGCATACGTGAGTACACAAAGTAGAAAAATTATGATTAACATATATATATATATATAATATATATATATATATATATATTTTTTTTTTTTTGAAAAAGGAAATGATAGCATTAGATCAATAGCCAAAAGCTAAAGTCTACAAAACACTTACATAAGAATCCCGACGAAGCCCTGATAGCCTATTTAAGCTAATGCAAACTAATACAATCTCTGGGACTCTCACAATTAAGCAAGCTCAATACAAGTATGTTTTGATCTTGCTATAGTAGCGAGCTTATAGTACAAAGACCAACTCCGTGTCAAAATAATTGACTAGACCTATTGACCAGCTGCGCAATTGCGATATCAACAGAAAGCCACTTCCTAGCAAACAAATAGGAGCAACTCCTTGTCTATTAACCGCTTGAAAAGCACAAATCTTATTCCAGAAATTATCAACTCCCATAGCAGTCTTGATCCGAAAGTGATTGGTCATGGACCACATATCGACCCAACTGCCCAAGAAAGTCACCTCAGGCCAGACCCCACCTTCACCACTAAATAATAAGTAAAGGTGGCAAGACATCCTCCTTGACAGCCCAATGAGCAGGCCCAAACAGCCCAAACTTAGGGTCAAGCCCACAAGCCCAAGCCCAAGTCAAAGCAAAACTAGCAGAAGTCCATAGTCTCCTCTGCCACTTGTCTCCACCGCCAACATGATTTCCGGCGGGCTTCCTTTCCACAGCATCAACTGCCGAGAACCCTCTGCTATCAAGCGCCAAAGACCCCTCAAAGGACTGACTCCTATGATGCTTGTCCAGATCTAATCAATCCCTCAGATCACCTCCACTCAACCTCCACCGCAACCTCTCGAAGTGATCCGAAATGCTGCAGCCACACCTCGAACCAACAACCTTCTGCTCTCAACTGCAACCAGGCTCCAATCGAAGAGAAGGATGATCCTTCGAAGAGAAGAGGAGAGCTCAAAGTTCAGCGTCGCTAGACTCAGCCAGTCGACATTGCTGTTTGATCTCGAAAACCTAAGTTTCGACTAGAGAATTGAGTTTGTTTAAAAAAAAAAGGTGCGACATTATGATTAACATATTAATGCCACACTATCTTTGAAACTCCCTTTTTAATCTGACTACTAAATAAATATATATTGAACAATGGCATTACAAGATTAAAAGTTTGAAATTGAAAAGAAAAAAAAAACACTTCCAACTTGCCACACGAGGTAAATCCATGAATATAAGCTAAGTTGTCAATAAATTTGACGTAGTATTTAAAGCCAAAATTTGATATAACATGAAACATCCGAACATCAAAGTGAACAACATAAAATGAAAATAATATTAGAGAAATATAGAAGGAAATGCAATGAGAAAACTGACTTCATTCTTTCTATGTTCATCAGTATTAGGATCCAATCACATTAATCAATCAGAGTGTGACAGTTTTAGCATAAGCATGAAGTCATTGTGTTTTTAATGTCTGTTTAGACAATTTGAAATGAAAAGAACAAGATTTTCAGGAATGAATTGTCATTTAACCTCCCTTTGTAATACAGATTGAAAAAAAAAAAAAAAAAAACCTAATTTGAAAAAAAAAAAAAAATTTACTTGGAATTACCGACCGACCGGGAAGCCAAGCAATCCAAGCATAAAGCATGGGTGATGGATCCCACACAGTAAAGCAACACAGTTTAAAGGGCCTTGAATTAAAAGAAAAAGAAAAAAAGAGCCAAAGTCAACGTCAAAGCTGTCCTTGCTCTCTTTAGTTAGCCAGAGAGCCACGTAGCCAAAGTCATTTGCGAATCCAGATGGCGGAGAAAAATGGCGGTGGCGATCCACCAGCTGAGGAGGCAGAGGAGGAAGAGGAGAACCACGGTGGCGCTGACGGCGGTGCTTCACCGCAGAAAGAAACAGACGACGACGGCGAGAAGAAGAAGAAGAAGAAGCATTCAGATCCGGAGCTGCTGATGTGCTTGCTCCAACCTTGTCCCGCAGACTCCGATCCCGAATACATCGGCACTCGTCGCCTTCTTCTCTCTCGCAAGTCTCAGTCCTCCATTCTTCGCCGCCTAGTATGCTTCTCCATCTCAATCCCTAACGTTTTCATTCATTTTCGCTGCGAATTGAGTCTTAGAGTTGCTGTTGTTGTTCGCTTTTGAAAGGATTGGAGATGCAATGGGAAGGGCTACGTGGCGTTCCGGAATTACATTCGGAGGCCGAGGAATTGGGAGAAGGATAGTCTGCGGACTCCGAGCCTCCAGACCACTCCGGGAAACAGGTAGTCCTCCAATCAAAGTTCATATCTCAAGCTTTTGCTGGTTGATCCACGTTTTCGATTAGTCAGTGCTTTGAATTGTTAAATTCGTATGCTGACATCAGGCTGCTTGATGCATCAGTGGGCGATGGATTCAACCTCCGAGTCCACTCTCACTTTTGTGTGACGTCGAGAGCTGGACTCCTGGCAGGGTATGTGCAATGCAGCCTCGATTTCGGTTTTCAAGTTTCTTTAATCTTTGTAAATCGCTTGAATGTGGAGATTCGGTGTTTTTGATTCCCAGGATGAAATGAGAGAACTAGTAATGCAAGTTTGAAGTTTACTTTGTTAACTGTTTTGCTTGTTGCAGGATGGTAGTCAACCTTCATCTCGTAGAAGTTTTGGCTCGAGTACTAGTGATAATGACCGCCTGCGTCGACAGGGTGAACAACCTGCATACTCTTTTGTAGGAATGCATTGCGTCTTTGATCAGTGCAGAGCCTCGGGTAATCTTTTGTGTTAAGAAGATAAGTGAAGATGTATTTTATTTTTCCAAAGGAAGAACCTCATTAGTTGCTGTGCACAGTTACTGTTTTGAAGTTTGGGCACATGAGCTCAGATCTGCTTGCGTATGGAGCATCAGATGGAACCTTGACAGTATGCACTGTCTCTGATCCTCCTTCAATTCTCAAGCATCTGAATGGTCACTCCAAAGATGTTACAGGTTGGATTGACTGGTATTGTTACCATTATTTTTTCTCTTGCTTTTGCATTGATATATCTGTTTCTAAGTTTTATATTGGTATGGCCAAAAATTTAGTTGTGATATTCAATGAGATATGGATAAGAAATTAGGCCTTAGCAGTTTGCTACAAGTGAACACTCTAGAATGGCTACGATTTTTTTTTCTTTCTCATTTTTGGCTAAACCAATCAACTTGTGGCAGTAAATTAATAGGTCAACTGAAAACATTACAAGTGTTCACAGTGCTTCAAATGATTAAACATTAAGTCCATTATTCTGTAGTGGATGCATATTTCTTTGGTAAGATTTTGTTTCCTGCATCATCTCCACTTGGTTATGGGACCAACGCTATTTTCCCAGTAGATTCTAGATAATCCCTGAGTTTATCAATTGGGATTCTGAGTGGCATTGCAACCTATAATGATGAGAAATCATTCCTTATTCTAGTATAAATTTAGAAGTGTAATTATGTTAGAGGATGCATTAATTGAAGTCTTAATCTTTCCATTTTTCCTTGCATAGGTCTTTGTTCTAAACACCATGTCTTGTTTATTTTCAGACTTTGATTTCTCGTCAAACAATCAGTACATTGCATCCTCATCGGTGGATAAAACTGTGAGAGTATGGGAGATTTCAAAAGGCTTATGCATAAGAGTAATATATGGAGTTTCTCCACAACTGTGTATTCGTTTTCACCCTGTAAGTGTACACGGACATTAAGAATATTTAGCCCTTCCGAACAGCTTCAATCCTTTTTTATGATTAATAACTTATTAAATATACATGCTTAAGTGTTTTGCGTTTCATCATCATTTATGCAATTTTGTTATTTAGCCTAAGTTATTAATTATTTTTATTTTTATTTTTTCCCATTAGACTTGAATCCACCATGTTTTCAATCAAGTGCTGTTTTTAGTATTTACAATCAGCTAATAATGCCTTTTGCCCTTGACTTTCATTGGATGATTATAATGGAGTTTGTTCACCATTTTTTTATCTACATTTTAATCATGATGTGCCATACTGCAATTTTAAGGTCTATTTTTTGCTTTATCTTCCTAATGCAGGTAAATAACAACTTCCTTTCAGTTGGCAATGCAGACAAAGAAATTACGGTAAGAGTTGCATACCTATGCTTGTTGTTTCTTCAGAAAGGAAAACATGAGATTTTTGGTTTAAAACATGATGTCACGAATATCTACTGGGTCTTCCTGATTTTGTATGGCCTCATATTTTCTTCGATATTGCAGCTCATACTTTAATTTTTAATATTATTTTTATGGACTTAGGTATAGCTGCTTTATGTCATTTTTTTTTTTTAATGGACTAGAAAATTTGTTAATATTGGAGTTTCTGTATGTGTATGCTGAAAGCCTGAAACACCTTTTCTACTTGTGCTTCAAACAAAGGAACTTTTACTATGAGGTAAAAAGGATGAGATCGATATAGTTATGCTATCTTATTTCCTGAGTAACGCTCTGGAGGGAAGCAGTTAGCTTCTTATTATGAAGCTAACTACCCCTTTAGGCCCACTACAGAGTGCTACCACATCCAAACTTTTTGATTTTGTTTCAAAGAACATACTTGTAATAATCAAGCAAATCTAAAATCAGCAAGTCATCTGGTTACTACCATAATATTTTCAATGTTCCTTTTTTTTTTTTTCTTCCAAAAGAATTATAATTGTTTAATCATAGTTGGATGATTAAATGTTTTCACTTTTGCTCGATTGTTTGAAAGGATAACCTAAAACATGAATGGAATTGGCACGATCAAGAGCAGAGTTACCGGGTTCGCTGGTTTTGCTTCCGTACCGCGATCCGGATCGCACGACCCAGAACGCAATACGGTCGCGATCCAGATCGTTGGTAGAAGCGTTCCCAATATAATGATTCAATCGTACAGTTTCGATTATTCTCCTTCACTTCTCAATATCTCAATTAAACAAGGTTAGAAAGGAAACTGAATTGCCCTTAGTGGAAGACTCATCAAGCCTTTTACTTTTTGCGGCTTAGGGCTCAGACTCCTGGAGAAAGGTTGGGATAGTATGAAAGAAAGAAAAATATGCGAGAGAAGTTGTAATTATGTACAAATAGAAGTTTTGGTATTGTGGGAACTGGGAAGATATAGTTTCCCTATTCTGTCTTTTTTAATTATTATTTATTTACAATAATCATTATATAAATATATTAAATAATCCATAAATTTATTGGTAAGTTCAAGTTTATAAATAATATATGTATATAATTATCATGCCGCGTATTATAAGTGCTAGCGTACCGCGTACCTGTACCGCGTTCCCGTACCTTAGCGACCCGCGATCCAGAGTACCTGGAGATTGTTTTTGGAAACTATACTTGTAGTTATGAACTTATGAGAACTACATAGATGTTTTTTCAAGGACAAAATAGATATATATATTCTGTTAGTCATCTGACCTTAATCGATCAAAATTCTTAACATTATGATGTTGTGGTGGTATTATATGTATTGTTATTAACTTATTATCCAGGATCTCAAACTAATATGGAACTGGATTTGTAATGCTTTAAATTACGGAGTTTATTGATGTTGATTGACTGAATACAATCTCATGTATTGGTATGCAATGCAATACAATCATAGTTGGCATTGCATTCAAAAGCCCTAACAGAAAAAATGATATGGCTGTCTTGATTTTCTATTTTTCATTTTTCTTAATCTGAAGCATATGAAAACTCAATTTTTCATTTCCCTATAGTGTTGGTCTTTCCTGGATATATGTAATTTAATAGATTAGATTTGATTGGTGGTATTTCTGCATTGATATATCAGGTTTTCAATTTCAGTACTGGGAGGACCATTCATAAAACATCATTTGACAGTCAAGTTACCGCTATGGACCATGCTCACACTGGACAGATCATTTTCTGTGGAGATGGGACGGTGTGTTATTGCCTATATTCATTTGCAGTTTTTTTTTTTTGATGAACTTGCATAACTTTTACTGATGTAGTCTATTGGATAATTTGTTGCAGGGGTGTATATATTCTGTCAGTATGAATTCTCACACAGGAGTATTATCCCGCTCTCATCGGCATCGAAGTAGCAGCAGGCAGAAATCTCCTGTCACAACTGTGGAGTACCGAAGTTTTTCTCTGTTGGCTCGGGGCCCTGTTTTGCTGACATGTACTCAAGATGGAAGTTTGTCTTTCTTCAGGTTTGGTTGCAGAACTCGACATTTTTTTTTTTAGAGTTATTTTACTTCCATTGTTTTTTTTTTTTTTTTTAAATACTGACAAGATGATTGGTTTGTCGTAGTGTTGCGCTAGAAATACAAGGTTATTTGACTCTTCGTTGCTCACTCAAATTAACTCCACGAATATACAATATCCGGGCTTCCTTTTGTCCTCTGCTTTCCCTTGAAAAAGGAGAATATATAGGTTTGTATATCTATCTCTGTGTCTAATATATAACAAAAAGCAATTTTTTTTCTCTGCGCGCTTTTTATGGCTCTTTCTAGATTGTGCGCCTTTTAACTGGTACCTGCGCTGTATCATAAGTAAAAGTTTTTCTTCAAGTTCTCTTTAATTTCTAAAGTGCACAGTGAATCTGTACACATCTCCCTGACTTGCAATCTCTCTTTCTTGAGGAAGGGGTGTTTGTTTTGTGACACGTTATATAACTCCCTACTTTATTGGATATAAATGCCAACTGAGCTATTGCAAAGTTGTTAGACTAACTATAAACAAGGGCTTCTTCGATTACAGTTTTTATATGCGCTTTGGATGATTGCATTTAAGTGCTTATATTAATTTATCAACCATGTGCAAGCAAAATCTGAGTTAGTAAATTAAGAGTTTAAAATTGTTTGTAACTACTAGAAATAGGTTATGTTGCAGATATTAAATTTTCAGAGTTACATGATATGGTATACAATTGATGAACATTAGTGGCAAGATTTCAGTTAGCAATCAACTTTATTTCTCCTGACTTTGGTTATTTTGGGCAATCTTATTTTCTCCTGATTATACAACCAATTACACTTGCTGTTTCTTGCTAACATTGTCATGCTGTTATGATACCTAGTTGCCGGAAGTGAAGATTCAAATGTCTACTTCTACGACTTAACTCGGCCAAAGCATACATGTGTAAACAAGCTACAGGTTTGTCTTCTGTAGATACAAGATTGGAATGGTTTTCTGCTCTCTCATATTTGGCCCAAATGACTGAAATATGTGACTGCAGGGTCATCGATTTCCTGTTATTGGGGTTGCTTGGAACCATGGAGAGAATTTATTAGCATCATCTGATTTCTATGGTACGGTTATTGTATGGAAGAGATCAAAGGCAGGTTAAAACAAACATATACAGAGATACAAGTTTCAATTCATACACGCCTTTGCAGGCTCTTTGCTTAATTCTCTCATTTTTTTGCACAAAATTTGTTCATTACTACAAAGTCCCATGTATTGATTGGTAACTGTATCAGCAAGATAAAGGAGATATAGGGACATTTGTATCATTGTTTGTATCCTTTCACCAATTTATGAAATGATATCAAGTCATCAAAGTTTTGAGATAAACTTTTGTCCACAATAACTCGGAACACTTTTGTGAACAAGATGTGCAGTTGCATCGTTTTAGTGCTTTTAAGTGTAAAATTATTGATGGCAGAGAGCTTCAACAGATAATATTATTTTACAGCAACAAAGTTAAGTGTCACAAAATTTTACTTGGAATTTCTTCATGTAGGTTTAAATTGTTTTAGCAAATTACCCATGTAGCACTTGATAATTTTATTATTTGGAGAATGAGAGTGATTAACAGCAGGAGCATTGTTAGGGTAAATATGATAACAAATAAAAAGGGCCTTAGAGAATAAGTCAGTTGAAGGAGAAGAGTTGTGAGAAGCAATATTCAATTTAGGAAAGAGTGATGCCAGTCAGAAGGATTAAAATGCCAAATATCTCTAGAAAAAAGGGCAAGATCGATCAATATAGATATTTGTGAAGACATTGTCTCTTGTTTTAAGACGACCATGAATAAGCTGCCAAGCAAAAACCTTGATTTTAGGGGGTAGAGGGAGTTTCCACATCCTAGTTAGCAGTGTCGATCTGAATGAGTAGGATAGTTGCTAGCAAGCAAATTAGAGGCTGACTTAATAGTAAACTTTTCATGACTAGTAGGTCCCCAGGCAAAATGATCTTTAAAGTTAAAATGGGAGAGAGGCATAGCAGAAATATGATCAATAACTTGATTAGGTAGAATGCGATGAATTCTATTAGGATTCCAGCGTCTATCCACAATAAAATCTGCAACAATAACATTTAAATCTAGACAGCGTTTTAAACTATCCGGAACTAAATTAAAAAAAGAGAAATGGTACAATTAAAAAGCCCAAAATTAATCTCCTGGCCATTTCCAACAATCTAGTATATCCCTTGTTGATTAGGAAACTAAGCCAATAAAAATAATATAAAAAAGAAACTAAACCGACAACCTAGGCCAATATATGAGAATAAAAAACAATTCGGGAAACCCGAGCAATCCCTAACCCAATGGGAATCACCCAACATATATAAATAGGAGAGACCAGAAGTGCTGATTTCCTCACCCAATTCTTTCCTTTCCGAAATTCCTCCTCTCTAGGGCTTGTCTCCTAATTGGGATGGGTTATCCGATCGGGTACAGGTTTCATCCTACAGATGAAGAACTTATAGGTTACTTTCTCTACCACAGGGCCAGGATGGGCAATCAGTTCCACTCGAATGAGATCTCCGAGTATTCGGAGTTTTACGGCCAAGAAGAACCCTGGGTTGTTTGGGACAAGAACGGTGGTTCCAGCGTGGATGATGGAGAGCCTCTATTTTTCTTCACCAAACGCAAGAAATTGAACCCCAATAGCAAGCGGTTTGATCGCAAAGTAGGCTCGGGAACGTGGAGCGGGCAATTTTCTAGAGAGGTTGTGGCCGAGAATAGAGACACCGGATGTCGTATTACTGGGATGAGGAGGGAATTTAGGTACGAGGGTGGCTGTGATCCTGAACAAAACAACTCTTGGTTGATGCAAGAGTACGAGTTGTGTGCCACTGACGTCTTGGTGTTGTGCACCTTGAAGAAGAACCTAAGAAAAGCACGATCATCAACATCAACAGCTACTACTAGTAGTTCTCAGACCAATGGTAAGAAGAGGAAGAGGATTGTTGATAATCAACCGAGAAAAACCAAGGCAGTGAGATCAGAAAAGGCTGAGACTTGTGAGGAACAACAATCCACCATCTGTGTCGATCTTACAGATCTGGAAGAGACCAATTCCGAGAGTCGAGACCATCAGTTGCTGCAAGTTGTTGATGAAGATTATCATCCTGAGCTCTATCTTGAGTTGCATCCCGATCTCGTTCAGAGCAATGAGCATCTGTTTTTTATGGAGGAACTTTTTGCACCAAGTCCTCTAAATGTTCAGGATCCTCTTCCACACTTGGAGTCGAATGAGTCTCAGTCTCAGGATCAATCATATGTCAGCACTAATGATCAATTTCAGGATCATTCATATGAAGACAATAGCTTCATGAGTTTCCTATCCACTGAATTTCAACATCAGTTAGGCGAAGACAACAACTTCAGCTTTGTATCCAGTGATCAATTCTTGGACTGCAACGACTTAACATGGTAGACTACTAATACTGATCATGGGTGTCAGTATGGGCTATATCAGTGAATGAGGGATTCATGAGAGTTTAATTTGTAAATGTACTGCTTTGTGCAGGGTTGTATGTAAATTTTATGTTAATTCAATGAAAATTCAAAGGACTTTTGTTGTTATATCAATCAAATCTCAATTTCTTACCCTTCAAGTTGTATTTCATTTTCTTCTTTTTCTTGTGATAACTGACTTGTTTTGAAAAGCCTTATATTGAGTATAGGGTTGCAGAGCCACACCAAAAAACAAAAGAACATAGGGTTGCAGGGTAAACGTACATGTCATTTCTTTTAATTTCGAAATCTGAGCAGCAAATTGCTTTTCTGTAATTCTAATTTTACTGAAATCTTGGATAATTGAATGGATTCTAAGTTCTGTTATTAGCTGCAAGATGAGCTTTAATTTGTATAAAGGTCTCTTTCGCTCCAAGTCTCTGTGGTTGGAGATTTAATTGTAACATGTTTTGTTATTTTGAGATAAAGAAAAAAGAAAAAAAGTCTACATAGAGATAAAAGACAGCGCTTCACCGTCTTTGAATTTAAAATGGAATCCGACTTTCTGCTTGGATGGTCTCAAAATTACTATTTGTAACATAGACTGCAATTAAAGAAGAAGCCTTACGTGATATCTAAGCTCTTTGAAGTAATAGGAATCTGGTGAGACTTGAGAATTCCAGGCAACCGGAAAACCCATGTCTTTTATAACATTTGAAGAGTACTTGGTAACGAAGAAAGTGTGGATGGTTGGGGAGGAACACTTGAGATCGCGTGTGTGTATATATAGATGATGAAAGAATATGCTGATTACCATAATATAAATATATACACTTATTTCACTCAGGTGCTGAGTTGTGTGTAAGCATCATTCCCTACCTGCATTGGAGAGCAAACAAGAAAGGAGCCACCTGATGTGAAATTTCAACCTAACAAAAGTTTGCACGTAAGCAAATAGTGCAATACCATAGGTATTCTCGTTTCAGCTACAATTTTTTTTATTTTTTCAATTTCCTAAAACAACCGTCTATTGAAATTTCGTTATATCTTCTGGAGTTAATTAGTAGTTGTAAGTTGGTACTAATCATACTCAATTTTTCCCTTTTGAAGCAATTGGATACCATTCATAAAATATAACTTGGCAACAATTAAGATTTGCAAGAAAAAGTTTGATCAGATTAAAAACTAAAAATGATCGATCCTGCACTAGTTTTTGTTCGATCTGTTCCAAGATATTTACGAGAGTCAAGTGACTCAAACCAATGACACACAATATAATCACTTGCAACTTTAAATTTTCAAGTGGGGGTTCCTTTTAGTTAGATTGTCAAAGCATAATGTTTACCAATTAAGAAATATACAGACTCACTATACAAATACAATTAAGTTCTTACCATGTGACCTCAAACTTAAATGCCTAGTCTCTTGCCAATTCCCGCACAAAATTTTCTCCATAGTATCCTGTCCTCAATTATATGGTTTAAAAGGGGACAATGTAGTGATTATAGTGAGCTAATAATCCATTTTGAATATGTTCCTACTGCTATTCTATTAATTCGGTGGAAACCTAGCATGACTACAGTTGGATAAATATGATAAATATGATATCAAAAGATCCTAGCCCCAAATCCATCCAGCTATGAATTTTACAAACTCTCTTATTCATGATGAAATTGGTTTGCACCGTCCTTGCAGAGGTACTTGACTGGGCTTTCTGCCTCCATAACTAATTGTCATCTCAGAGAAGCAACCTCCATGCATGTTGCTTTCTAGAAGGTGGAAATTGGTGCACGTTTTTTTCCAGCTGCACTGAATCTTCTTGCTGTCAAAAGGAGAAAGTTTTCCAACCCATCCATGGAGTGTTGACGTGTTGTCGATCATCTGCCTTGTGCTACCCTAATGGTTTTCCAGGATATATATGTAGTAATGTAAAGACTGGTTGCACTAACCAGAAGATTCTGAGGTTTTTCACAAACAGTTCGAAAGACCATCGAAATAAGCTGCTCCCATAATAGTAATGCTTGATTTCCGAGAAAGGATGGGTTTTTATGTTGATGTAGGAAAGCTGAAAGTCAGAATTGTTTTTCTCCTTCCAAGATATATAATTACAGCTGAACAATACATCAACGTATCCGTTGTAGTCTAGTTGGTCAGGATACTCGGCTCTCACCCGAGAGACCCGGGTTCAAGTCCCGGCAACGGAACTTTTTTCTATTTCAGTCTACACTTTTTTCAGCGCCGTGTTAGTTCATTTTTTTTCTTCTTGCTCCCAAAAAAGACCTATTTATTTTCTGGTTTTTTTTTTTGTTACAACGGATAACCAAAAAACCCAGAAAATTTCTGGTTTAACTACAACGAGAACCTCCTCATACGAGTTCTCTCTCTTTTTGTCCCTAGAACAGGATGGGCAGACACCCACTCAACGCTCATAAAAACCAACTGGAAGGAGTTGAGGGGATTTATTCAAAATTAGCACCTCGTTAACCATTGAACTACAGGCCGCTAAACAATCTTAAGAATCATTGTTGGTACGACACAACTAAAAAGATTAGACAGATAATTTCTGCAACCAACTGCAACTGTGTCTAAATCACTTGACGCTACATCTGGGAGAACAGAACACAAACAATATATACCAAAGTGGAACAGACATTTATGAAACGTCGAAATCTATTGCTACTCTGGTAAGATAATAAATACTTCGGGAATATTCACAAGGGGAAATAGAGGAAAAAGGGAAAATCTACATACATAATTACGCACAACCAAACATCCTTGAAGGTACCAGGGAGTTATCTCAAACCAAATAGACAGCATAAAGTTTTTTTTTTCTCTTTTTCATATTGGTTTTCTGTCTTCTCACTGACTCACAAATGCACCATTTGTGAAGCGGTTATGCCTCTGTGTTGCACAAGCCTGAGAGAACCTCTGATTCCTCCATTGTAACTCTAACTCGTCAACTTTTATTTACAATATCACCTCCGGCGACGTTTTGTCTCCACCTGAAACACATTATGAATGGAAGTCTAGTAATACTGGTAACCAGGGAAGGTAAGTTAATATTCAAAACATATATATAAACCAGCATACATGGTCTGACCTTGTTTACAAGAGATGTTTAAGGCGCACAACATGTCAATGATAAATACCATTTCAATATTTTTCAAAATACTAGTTAACTGCATTAATATCTATATTTATATGAAAAGTATTATGTGCTCTCAATGTACATAACAGAGTAATCCGATTTGTATAAAGTAGCATATATTAAGATGCAACTTTACAACCATAAATTATATGCAAACACATCCAACTATTTTATCTTGGCATTACATTTTCTCATTGACTATGCTATAATATCTATTAAGCATGGTGCACAAAATGCGATTGTTGTGGCAGTGTATAATGAGCTCTTCATATAAATTTTTAATCTCCTGTTTTGTTTTTTTGGGGGAATTAAAAATGCTGATTTTCAAAACTGAAAGTATATATGCTTCACAAAAGCCTTTCTTGAAATCACTCAGTACAATGAGGAGCAAACAGAATATCACAGAAGTTAATAATTTTAATTGCTAGATAGATAAGAAGATCCAAAGTTCTAGATATGCAATGACAAACCTAGATCAATTCATCTAGCACTTAATTTAAAAGTATACCTTTGTATCCAACTGTCTGGAGACAGTATGCGAATTCTCCAACTTCTTTTGTCCCTCGGGAGAACAACCTTCACAAAAAAAGTGGTCAAGTCTTTCAGCTTCCTCTGCACTCATGTCTATACAAGCAGGATGAAACCTGAATCAAATATAGTAAAGTAGTTGCATTGGTAATGTGGTACTGGAATGAAGGAAAAATTACACGTGAAAATAAATAAGTGAAAATAAATAAATGCATATCTGTTAAGAAAAGCATATATATTCAATCATTCCTCCAGTAATCTTCTTTTACTATCTATCAATTCATCACCATAAACACACACTCAGCAAGAAATCTTCTGTTCAATCAATGTCAGCAAAGGGAATTTCAGACAAAACACACATCACATAAAGACCAAAGCTGTAGAAGGGGAAAGCATAAGGCCATGCGTTTTGGCTACTGCCCCTCAAGGCATATGCCCTGTGGCAAGGATACATATGATTTTGAGGCACAAATTAAAATCAAAGTGAACAAGTACTAATTGTGTGACTGCAAAGCACAACGTTTTAATCTTCTGCTGTACCCCCCTATAAAATAAAGGCGCATAAGTCATAACAATGGAAGCAGACCAAGCTTCCACTCCACCAGCTTCTATGAACTAGATACTTGGGTATCTTATAGCCTTACAGGTCTCCTTAATGAGAACATACTATCTCCAACCACCTTTTGTCCAAGCTTACTTAAAATTAGTTCAAATTTGAAGTTTACCTCTGACATCTAAGATCATGCAAACTAACTCATTCAGGCTTCTGAATTTATTCCTATCATGATTTCTCAGAAGAATGCCACTGCTGTACAATTTACTGCATCATATATGAACCATATCCTCTCATAAAATAACTTTATCATCAACAAACACTCAGATGTCTATAACTATGCCTTTCCACTACTCAAAAATCATTCACAACGTATATGGAAGTTCATTGGCATGCATAAAACCCTCAGTAAAAAAAAAAAAAAAAAATCCGCTGTAATTCTTATGTACAAAATGTAATAATTAATGACGTATATAGATCATGCACAAATTGGCTGGAAGAAAAAAAAATATGAGCAAGACATCTTTCAGCAGTTACGGGGATATTCTAATGCAACTAAATTACGTGAAAAAACCATTGAAAAATTGAAATACAAAAAGAAGGAAAACGTTTACATAATAGAAACAACAGTGAACTTGGAATGAAGTTGGTTCCTCAATATTTGACTTCTCTCTTTTCAAGCAAAACAAAAATGTGAAAGTTAAAATCTGACACCCATTCCAATACCATTTATTTCAGCAAAACTGTTTAATACTGTGCCATAACAGAAACTAACTATAAGAAAAAAGCTTGTGAAGGTGCCAGACAAATCCGGCTTAATCAGTCAGAATGCATCTGTGGGCAATGCATAAAACGAGTGAAGTCCTAACTTTAGTGAAACAGCAATTGCAACGAGCAAAATTTCATTAAGCAAAAATCTATCTAAAGCTTATACAAAATATTCACAAGAAAAACTTTCCAACCTTACGATAAAATTTTGAATCCACCATATCTTGAGGCAGAACATGAGTAACTTTAGCAAATCAGACTTACCAATCACTGCAACCTTCACACTGAACCATGAGGTCATCAGGGTTGTAAGGCATCTCACACTTGCAGTACCTACCACATAACAATAAAAACTGTGTTTAACAAGAACAACTCAATAGAACACGAATAAGAACTAGGATTAATATCATTGATCCCAAACTCCAATCACTTGGTGCAACAACGACATTTGTGGGGGAAGGATGCAACAAATGAAATTGTGTGAGTCAAACAGCAAGACACACATACTTTATAGCTATAATAACATCAAGCTGAAATATATAAAACAAAAAGGTATAGTAACAAAAGCAAACGAAATCTTGAAATTTTAAGTTCCATAAACAGATAAAAATCATTTTCAAACATTAAAAGCAAGCCAAAAATCCTTACTTTCGCATTCAATGTCATCTAATTCCAATACACTACTACCCGAATCGCATCGATTAAAGAAGAACAACTGAGTATGAGTATAGGTATACGTATGCAGCAACAATTCCATTGCCATTTTGATTCCAAAATATAAAAGAAGAGAAAAAAAAAACAATTAGAGAAATGGTGAACATCACATACACGGCGACTCGGTCAGGATTGAAGGAACCAGTAGTGGAATTATACTCGAAACGACAAAAGAAGTCGTCGTTTCCAACCGCGTCGAGCTTGCTATACCCCCTGAACGTGTGCACCGTACACTTGCCCTCTATGGTGTCGGCGCTCTGCACGTCGTGGTGGTCGGAGAGAAAAACCTCCTTGGATCCATGGAACTGTCTCCGGCCGCCGATCGACTCCTCCGGCCGGTAGTACCACCGCACGTGGACCTTGACGTTGGCTCCGCGGCTGTCCGCCTCGATCCGCTCGATCTTCGCCACGTAGGACGGCTTCCCCGGCTCCGACGGCCGCATCAGAACGCAGTCGCCGGCTGCGAAAAACACAAAGAAAACCGAATTTACATTTCATTCGAATCTGAATTTGAATTTGAGGTGAGAAATCGAGGAGGGTGGGTGGGTGGGTGGGTACCTCTGACGGTCTTGTTGATGGGTTTGACAGTGTAGGAGTTGAGGGTTTGTCTCGGAGCTTTTGGTTTCGCCATCGAAAATTACAGGCTCATGACCCAGAAACCCAAAAACCCAAAATTGGAAGATTGAAGATTGAAAACCCAAAAACCCAGAAACAATCAAAAATAAAGGATTTTTGTAAAAGTTAAATTCCAAACTAAGGACGGCGTGTTGAGGTTTTGGTTGTTAAAGTGATTGGCTGGGGCGGAGGGGGAGTTTAAGCTTTAAAGTGGACGCGCGCGTACTGGATCATCGTCTCCTCTTTATTTTTTGTTGACTTTTTGGTGAGGAAGTTTTGGGTTCACTCTCGGAGAAGGTACTAGAGGAGTCTAGACTGTTGGGGACTAGTCCTAGGAAGGCATCGATACTTAACCGGCTTTCCTGCCTCGTGATATGTGCGGTCGGATCGCTGCAAATGAACTGTAGTTGAACCAGTTTGAACTGAAATTTTATTTGGTTTCGATAACTATTATTAATTGATATTTTTTAGAGTGGGTAAACTAAATTTTTTTTATGATAAAAAAAAAATCGAGACAAAAAAGTCACCAAAAAAAGAGTTAATTTGATTTAGACAAATACTGAATTTATGGATTAGGTAGGTGTTAGTTAAGAAATATATTAAATCTCAACTCATTGTGCAATTAGAGACGAGTTTTAACTATTATGGCCAAGTGTTTTACTTGTTATATACTAGAAAATGTCTACACACCCGATGGGTGTGAGGGTAGCAGGAAGTTAAAATAGCAATCGTGAGAGTGGAGAGTTTGAAATTGTTATTTTCTTTTATTTTATGTTTTTATTATTTTATTTTATTTTTTACATTTTTGTCCCTGATGTTAAAATGTAATCTATGATATTTTAATATTTGAGGGTTATAAAAGTTAAAAAAATCAGTTTGATAAAAAAAAATCGAGACAAAAAAGTCTCCTAAAACAATTAATTTGATTTTGCCAAATACTGAATTTATAGATTAGATAGATAATAGCTAAGAAATATATTAAATCTCAACTCACTGCGTAATTGGAGACGAGTCTTAACTACTATAGCAAAGTGTTTTACTTGTTATATATATAGGGGGTGTTTTGTTACGTGGGATTGGACATCCTTATAATCGAGGGTAAAAGAAGCTATTCCGTGTTTGGCAACAACAGGAACTCTACTAAATGAGATTCTGGAGTCTCAAAAACTTATAAACACCTCCATAGTGACGCCAAAAACCATAGGATTGTGGAAGCCAATATCTCATTCTTCCACAGTGATGCTCGTCTCCTTCCATCTCTTTTGTTGGTTCAATTTCTGTCCTGTCTCTTGCTCTTCCTCTTAACTTGATTATTTTTCACTCTCCCTTTCAACCCCTCTACGCTCTCAATTCAACATTGACTTCCAACCAAACACAGAGAGTGAAGAAAGCACTGAACTTTGATTCATTTGTGATGAGTTGTTGAGTTTGGGGAGGTCTGGGAAAGACATAATTGGTATTTGGCTGTAAGAATTGAAGAGTTTGAGACATATCCAATTCAGTTCCAAGTCTAGGAAAGGATCTTGCAGGAATTTGGGTTTGTTGATTTGCTTCATTTATGAGATTCAAAATTTTGTGTGTGCGCTATGAATTGCAAGGATTGTGCATATATAAGCATGCATAGATTTGTTGTAGCTCTATATAGAATTTCTTGATTGCTTTTCCATTTCGTTTTCTTCTGTTATTCTTTTTGGAATTTCATATCCAGATCTAACTCCAATCATTCACCATTTCGCCAATCAAATCGTTTTATGCCTAATATCATCCAACACCGAGTAATTTCTTAGTATACCACTTGTTTGGTAAACGAAATACTTGGATTGATTCTTGAAACCAACTAAAGTCGGTTCAATTTCAGCATCGACCCAAAATAGTTGTTAAGTATACCGAAACGACCCCTACTTTATCACATTAAGATTTTCTCTATTGTATATAAGTCAACCTAATTGGTATGCAAAATCAAAATTTGAATATATTTTTGGATTAATTACTGTTTACACCCTATACTTATGGGGTTTCATCGTTTCAGTCCCTGACCTTCGAATTTCACCTAAAAAGTCCATGAACTCTAAATTTCTTTCCAATTGGTCCCTGCCGTCAAAATTTTCTGTTAAAATTGCCGAAAATGTCTATTATGCCCTCACTTAATTTTTTTTTTTTAATTTTTTTTTTCTCTCTCTTTTATTTCTTTTTTTCATTTCACCTCTTGAAGGTCTGTGGATTGGAACCATCTTGATGAGGAGATGAACAAAAGGATGCGAGAGAGCCGGAAGAAGAAGAGGTAAAAAGAAAAAAAAAATGAGAGGAAGAGAAATTTTTTTTTTTAAGTAATTGAGGGTATAATAGACTTTTTAGGGGAAGATAACAGAGTTTTTAACGGATGCTTCACGGCAGGGACCAATTGGGAGGAAATTGAGAGTTTAGAGACTTTTTAGGTGAAATTTGAAGGTTAGGAACTAAAACGATGAAACTGTATAAGTATACGGAGTAAGCAGTATTTAACCCTATATTTTATTATTCTCATTTTTTTTTTAAGTTTTTTTTATGTTGTCTTTTTTATCGATAGGTATGGAATGCTTACGTAGTCCTTGTTATTAGTAAGGAAGGCAAACAAAGGTCAGGGATGGTAGATACATACCGACTAATTACCCTTTCACGCTGAAGTCAGTCACAAGTAGATTTGCATCGTAATGTTAGAGCATATAATCTTACCCAAATAATTTTCTTTGAGGGTTTTAAGGTCTTTACCCAATATGAATTTATAAGATTAGGACATGTCACTACGATGTAGGGAATATTTTCTTCAATAGTTAAAATGTGACGCAAACGTACTTTGACATCTCTATTGGATAAGAAAATATGCTTTACAGCATGGGTTGGAAATAGTTGGTTTGAGCTGTCATCTAGGAAGGGTTGATATTGGCATCCATGACAATGGGCTCGGAACCAAGAAGGACCACCAAGGGGTGACACATTGGATTAGGCCAGGTTGATTTTTCAGGCTTGAGGTTCAGTATCTTGGGTGATATTGCGGGTTTGTCCGTTACATACATAAAATTTAAAAAAATTTTAAAAAAAATTTACAACAATGAGATTTTAAAATTAGACCTCTTTATTCAAAATGTCTTACCAAATCCACCAATGCAATTCCATAAATGTTGACAAAGTAGTGAAATAAAACATTATATCCTTATTTTAACATAAGTATTTTTTCCTAAATGTTAAATATATATTTATTAAAAAAGATTGATCTCACAATAATACAATTATAGAATTGAGAAAAAAAAAATACTAAATCTTTTAAATTTTGAGTTTTCTTTATTTCTTTCTTATAGTAGAATATAAAAATAATTTAAGAAACTAATCTTAGAACTAAAATTAGAAAAAGTGATGACCTAGCCGTCTCTGCTAGGGTTTTTTCATCGTTCTTCTTCGATAAACTACCACACCGTCATTGTCCTTATGGCTGGCAATCCGGCAAGACTTCAACTATCTGACTCTGTGCATGTATCATTAGGTACGGCAGGGCTTGTGGCGCTGCAAGCTGATCGGTGGTACATAGTGGGCAAGCTTCTTGGCCCCAAAGCAAAGTATCCGGGATTCAAAGGTACAATCTCTACTATTTGGAAAAGCAAATATGGGTTGACTATCCAAGACATGGGTGATCGTTTCATTTTTCAATTTGAACGCGAGGCTGAGCGTAATAAGATTTTGCATGGAGAGCCGTGGTTTTATAGGAATACTATGCTATTTCTTGATGCATATGATGGCATTGGGTCAGCGGCAAAGGTTCCATTGAATCTGTTGGAGACATGGGTAGCTGTCAAAAGTTTGCCCATGTGTCTGAGAAACAAGACAGCTTTGAGTTTGGTTACTTCTACTCTAGGCAGGCTGATCAGATTCGACCAAACGATTTTGTATAGGAAGGAAGAAGAACAGCGGATCAGGCTGGTGTTTGATGTTCGTTAGTGCATCCGAGTGTGGAGCTCTTTGAGTTTTCGTCGGTGGTAGTATCGCAATTAACTTTGATCTATGAAAAGATCAAGGGTTTCTATTGCAGCTGTGGTTATTTTGAGCATGGAGAGGCAGGTTGTGATGCATTAATTGTTGACGAAGGAAAAGGATGAGAGCCTTGCACAGTTGCAAGCGGTGGCAATGGTCGGTTTGTCTTTGACAGAGGAACCACAAATCCCTAGACCTGAGGAGGGAGTATAGCAGGAAGAGCGGGGTTTGCTGAAATCGATCGAACCAGCTTCGACTGGTAGTGTTGCAGCCCCGGAAACGGTGGAGATAGTGCCATAGTTCGCTACCTTGTTGATTGGGGGTGCCATATAGACAGATATTCTGTTTGCAGGGTTCAATATGGCTGCTTTCTTGGAGATCTAGGCATCTTAGAATCTCCCAAAACAGACTCGTCAAGTGAATGCTGGGAGTACTTTACATTTGGCTGTAATCAGGCCTTCAAGGTTGGAAGGTAGTGCTGACACAATGGTGGTGGAGTCTTCCAATGTACAAACCTTGGTGCTGGGGATCAAGAGAAAGTCTGTGGAGGTCCTGGGGCGCATTGGTAAGAGGTATGTGTCTCCATTTGAACCTTTGCTTCAAGTTGATGATGGAATGCAACTTGTCTTGCAACACAAGAATGGCAAATTGGTGGTCTCACCAAAGAAGAAGAATTTGGAGCGCTTTAAGGGTAGCAAGAATAAATCCAAATGCGCTAGAGTCCTTGATAAGAAGCTACAGGGGAAGAAATCAAGGAAATGGAAATTAAGGGATAATGACCGGGATGTTCGAACTTCTGCAGCAACTGAGGAGGAGACCGTGGTGAAGCTGAGGCTGAGCAAATGGAGGAACTGCTAAAAGATGGTGGCGCTGCAGGGGATGCTACAACATCCTTATCTACTAGTAATATTTAAATTCTGTTTGGGTCGCAAAATCTAGTGCTCGGTTGATATATTTATTTAACCTGCTTTTGCGTTCATAGGTTTTGTTAGAATAAATGTGCGTGAACTTCCTAAAAGGTGGGTATACCCAGGAGTGCGAGGTTCTATTTGTTTAGAATAAGTTCTTTGTATGTCCTAAAGAAAGGCTCTTTCTGTCGGTCCCTTTGGGCTGTGTCATTTCTGGTACTGCTTGCTGAATTATAAAATTGGATGACCTATTTCGATTAAAAAAAAAAAAGATTAGAAAAAGTGTTTAAGTTTTATTTATTTTATTTTTCTGAGTAGTTAAATAAAGGATTAAATATTTGTTACTCCTCAAATTTTTCCCAAACAGTTTAGTCCCTCGCCTTTTAAATTAAACTGGATAATCCTTATTTCTCTCTAATTCTCACACAACATCTCCAAAATGCCTATTATACCCCTCACTTTCACTTGTTTTTTTTCCTTTCTTTCTCTTTTTTCTAATTTCTCTCTCTCTCTCTCTCTTTTTTTTTTTCTACTTCTCTCTCTCTCTTCTCTTCTCTCTGCGCACAACGCAAGTCAAAAGCAAAATGGGACAGGGAAGCTCCAAAGAAGACACTGGTGTTTCTTCAGCTTCATAGTCGTCCTCCAAAGCAGGAGGATGTGGAGGAGGATGAAGCTCCAAAATATTGAAGGAAGCAAATTGAAACAAATCAAGCAGAAGAGCTGTCCTTTTCTTAGCTCACTACAACACAAAAATCCCAGTTACAATTAACCTTCAAAACCAGCAACAAACCACCAAACAACAAATTTGAATTTCCTCCCCGTAGCTCTAAACCCCAAAATAGATGACACCCAAAACCCAATTCAGAAAATAGAGAACAACCCAACCAAATTGGAGGAACATGCGGGGAATTCTGGAGCGGGAGGTGTGAAGGTGGCGATCGAGCTGCTGCTTGAGGTCGTTGAAGAGGCCGCACCTATCATCGAAGTTGTGGGAGTTGGGGGAAGGGAAAGGTTGTCGTGGCGGTGGAATCAGAGGAAAATGTCCCAGGCGTGACTGCATTGGGATTGGTTGAGGTTGGAGTATTGTTCGAAAATGTCGAGCAGTTGATGGAGAGGGGTGTAAAGGTGAGGTGCTTGATAGACACTGCGGTGGAGGAACAGACAGAGATGGGTGGCGTCCTCGCTATGGCTGAAGTAGTCGGAGACGAGAAGAGTGAGGGAGTTGGACTGGGCGTGGCGTCCTTAACGAGAGAGAAAGAGAAGCAGAAAAAATAAATTAAAAAAATGATTAAAAAAAAGAGAAAAAAAAGAAAGAAAGAGGAAGTAGGGGTATAATAATCATTTTGGGCATGTAGTAGACCTGTTGTGTGAGAATTAGAGAGAATAAAGACTTTTTAGTTTAATTTAAAAGGCAAGGGACTAAACTGTTTTTAAGGGAAAAGTTTGAGGAGTAACAAGTATTTAATCCTTAAATAAAATTAAGGACTAATTCAGTTTACCCCCCTGAGGTTAAGGGTCGTCATCATGTTAGTCCCTCGAGTTTCAATTTAATCAGTAACACCCTTGTACTCTCCAAATTCATCATCCGTGTCCAATTTCTACCATTCCGTCCAATTTGCACCGTTAAGTCTGACTTTTGAGGGCTAAAATGGTCATTTCAAGACCAAAAAAAAAGATTTTTTTTTCTTTTTTTCGTTTTTTTTTTTTTTGTGTTTTTTTTTTCTTTTTCTTCTCTTATTATTATTATTATTATTATTATTATTATTATTATTATTATTTTTTATAATTTTGTCTTCAACCTATACACCACAAGTTATAATAGGTTTATAAAAACAAAACAAAAAAACTCTAGGTGGTCAAAAAGCCGCTCGCTGGTCTACGATATTTGTGATATATCTCTGATAAAGCAAAGAATTTTAGGATATATCTGTAAAATATAATAGGTTTATAAAGTGAAGAATTTTAGGATATATCCCCAATAAAGTGAAGAAATATCTATAAAATATGATTAAAAAAATAAATACATATATTTCTTCACTTTATTGGGGATATATTCTAAAATTCTTCGCTTTATCGGAGATATTCCACAAATATCGTAGACCAGCGAGCGAAGAATTTTAGGATATATCTCCAATAAAGTGAAGAAATATCTGTATTTATTTTTTAATCATATTTTACAAATATTTCTTCACTTTATTGGGGATATATCCTATTATTCTTCACTTTATAAACCTATTATATTTAATAGATATATTTTACAAATATATCCTAAAATTTTTCGCTTTGTCGGAGATATATCACAAATATCGTAGACCAGCAAGCGACTTTTTAACCACCTAGAGTATTTTTTTTTTTTATAAACCTATTATAGGGTTTATTTGTAACCAGCCAGCGAAAAATTTTAAGATATATTTGTAAAATATATCTATAAAATATAACAGGTTTATAAAGTGAAGAATAATAGGATATATCCCCAATAAAGTGAAGAAATATTTGTAAAATATGATTAAAAAAATAAATACAGATATTTCTTCACTTTATTGGGGATATATCCTAAAATTCTTCGCTCGCTGGTCTACGATATTTGTGGAACATCTCCGATAAAGCGAAGAATTTTAGGATATATCCCCAATAAAGTGAAGAAATATATTTATTTATTTTTTAATCATATTTTATAGATATTTCTTCACTTTATTGGGGATATATCCTAAAATTCTTCACTTTATAAACTTATTATATTTTACAGATATATCCTAAAATTCTTTGCTTTATCGGAGATATATCACAAATATCGTAGACCAGCGAGCGGCTTTTTGACCACCTAGAGTTTTTTTTTTTGTTTTTATAAATCTATTATAACTTGTGGTGTACAGGTTGAAGACAAAATTATAAAATAATAATAATAATAATAAGCGAAGAAAAAGAAGAAAAAAACAAGAAAATAAAAAAATGGAAAAAAAAATTTAAATGAAAAAAAAAACAGAAAAAAATGCAAAAAAAAAACAAAACCAAAAAAAGAAAAAAAAATTCTTTTTTTTTTGTCTTGAAATGACCATTTTAGCCCTTAAAAGTCAGACTTAACAGTCCAAATTGGACGGAATAGTAGAAATTGGACACGGCTGATGAATTTGGAGAGTACAAGGGTGTTACTGATTAAATTGAAACGTTAGTCCCTCGAATGATGACGACCCCTAACCTCAGGGGGGTAAACTGAAATTAATCCTAAAATTAATTTACATTACAAAATAAAAAAATAAAAAATAGTCAAATTTGTTCAAGTAAAACCCTAATTTGTGTTTGGCCCAAACTCTAGGTTACTTGACCTAGTGGGGTAATAGGGTTTAATTAGAAGAGTCTAGAGATTATCTTTCCTTATATGATTAAGACTCTATGTATTGTAATCCTCTCTATAAAGAGGCCCATATTATCAATGAGAACACACAGCGATTTTCTCTCAATTTCGTTTCCCTAAAACACGTTATCAGCACGAGCCCTAACCCTAGCCTTAAAAACCAAAACCCCAAAAAGTGATCAAGCTTCATCGGATTAGCCTCGCCTGCGCTACTACTGCTCCCCGCGAGTGTGCCTTGCATCTACTGTCCTCATAGACCAACGCTCACTCGCTACCTCCGCAGGATCCTCGTGGCCATGCGGCATCTCCGCAACATCCTCGGGGTCCCGCGGCATCCCCGCAACATCCTCGCGACCAAGTGACCCCCAGACGCCGCCACCGCACGGCCTCGCGAATCCAAGGCCCCGCGACCCCACGACTTCACTACCACACTGCAATCTTACAAGTCTGCTCGATTGCACTAGGACTGAAGCTCGTCTCCAATCCTATGACAAGGATCAAATACGTTCTGCAATCCTAAGAGGTATGTTTTACTAAAAGTTCCCGTTTTTGAAGTTTTCATTCTTTTTCTTCTTTTCTCGGGGACTTGCAACCTCCCTTCTTCTACCCCCCTTTCTCCATCATAGGGGAGACCAATAGCCGAACTATGGGGGTTCGTGCTCACTCCAAGCTTAGAGCTTGTTGAGATCTCCAAACTTAGAGTTTGTAAAGAATTTATGATCGACCACTTGCGTCATTGTTTCGATCGAATCCAATACCTCTTGGAATTGAATTTCTTGGAAGCAATTATGCTCAGAAATTCCTAATTTCTTGGAAGCGATTACGCTCAGAAATTTTATATGTTTTCGTGGTAGCCTATTTCGCTCCGAAACTAACCCTAATTTCTTGTTCTCTTTCAAGATGAGTAACCTGAACAAATTGGACTTTGCTCCATTGGGAGCAACTGGCTCTGGATATCACAGATGGGTTCATGATGTCCGCTAGCATCTCAAGGTCGATGAAATCCTGGATATGATTCTCGCGCCTAGCCAAGACATGTTAACTATTAAGCAAGTTCAAGCTTTGGAAGCAAATAGAGCAGCCTTAGAAGAAAATAAGGCGAAAGCCATCATCTTAATGAATCGTCATATGGATGATTTGCTCCAATTGAGTGTATGAATGAAGAAGACCCCAGAAGGCTGTGGGTCTCACTCGAAGATAGATTTGGCAACCTCCGTGACTCCCTGCTTCCTGACCTAGAAGTGAGATGGCATAGCCTCTGCTTCAGTGATTTCAAGTCAGTTCTTGACTACAATTCGGAAGCACTTCGCATTAAATCCTTTATGGAATTCTATGGTAAAGAGATCACAGATGCGATGTTGATTGAGAAGACTCTCTCTACCTTCCCCATCTCTGCATTGATGGTTGTTAAGAACTATCGAATCGAGGTCACTGTAGGACGGATCACAAGGTTTCATGAGCTCATTGGAGATATGAATGTCGCTGAAAAGCACGACAACATACTTGTGAAGAACTATAATTCGAGATCCGTGGAAACAGAGCATATTCCGGAATCCAAGTATAGTCGCGCCCCTAAGAGAAGGCGCCAAGAGCGAAACCTTAACCTTAGGGATACTTCTGGATGTTCTAGTCCATATAATCGCTCTACTTGGGAAGGTAACCGCCAATATAGGCGAATATGGAACTGAAGAGGTCAACGTGGAAAAAGATAGGGAGGCAACGCCTCTGGCCATGTTGGTGGCGTCACCAACACTAAGAGCCATCTAAATGATGTTTTCGAAACGCCTCAATCAATGAAGTCTAAGCAAAGAGATGTATGTTCTCGATGTGGAGTGTCTGATCATTGGGCACACATTTGTAGAGCTCGTGAAGAACTTGTCACCGCCTACAAAGCATATTGTGAAGCAAGAGAAGCTCACTATGTGGAACAAGAAGATCAAGAAGATGATCTAGAGTGAAGGGTTGAAGACTACAAATCTAGCTGAGATCAATAGATCGTCAATTCTGTTTAAGTCTTTTATTTTTCCAAGAGATGTAATAGGCAATTGCCATATACTTTGTAGTAAATGCCAATGGCGTAGTCTTTCTTCAAAGTAGGCTCACCCAAAGTAAGGGTGATGTCTAGGAAGGTTCTGAGATTAGTGGTACTTAAGCGAGCCTTGCTCCACCGACATCTCTTTGCTCACCTGGTCACATTTATTTTGGAATTACCGAAATAAGTTAGACGAATACCATTGTTTTGCATTAGCTAGCATTTTGGATTAGATTTTCTTTGGTTAAAGAGACAATGATGTAACTCCGTTGGCTTATGAATAAAATTTCAAGTTCTTTTCATTATGACTCAATTTTGATTCTGAGCATATTACTTTTGTGACTACAATGGCTGCGTCATCAGTATTAATTTAAGGACATGGAATAGCCCAAGTTCCCCTTGCCAAAAGGCACCTTGATTATTGTCGCAAAAACTCTCTACGCTCCTAGGGCAAATCACACCTATGAATTGCCAATGGAGTCCATGCAAAAACGCATGTAGAGAACGGAAATGAGTTCCTTTGCAATACCTCTAATGATTGTGAACAAATGCGCATCTTAGAGAAGTTTGTGTGTCTCTCTATTGGACTCTATGTCACTATTCAAACTATTAAATCAAATAAAGTCATGAGAGAAGATCTCTTGGATTTAGACACATATTGGTTTTGTCACGACAGGATAGGTCATCCTAGTCATGATATGATGATCCATCTACTAAAGACTTCACATGGACATCCTTTCTCTCGAGCGACATGAATCATGAATCAAAAGTTGATTCCTAGACTAAGTGTGATCGACGCTGCTGCCTAGGGAACCGTCTCTGTCCACCACCAGCCTAGGGCTGGCGCAGTCCCTATCCATAACGTCATGGATGGCGCCCCAGGTGATGCTGCAATCACCAACTTGCTTCAAATAGCGTTTCAGACGCTCAGGCCTAACCAAAATTCTCATTAGTTGCTTCTAAAGCCTCTCGCTTGTTTTACAAAGCTTGTTCCTTAGGGAAATTAGGACTAAAACTATCCTATGCAAAGGAAATGAACATACTTATTCTGTTCTTACATAGAATCCATGGGGATTCTGTGGATTGATTCAACCAACTTGCGGACGCTTAAATATTTCATGATGTTGGTTGACACGCAAACACGCTGATCACGTGTTGTGCCATTGTCCATATATAAATGCTGCTTATGCTACACTCCTAGCACATATCATATGACAATGGGCTCACTCCCCGGATCATCCTATACAGTCAATTGGATTTGACTATGCTAGAGAGTTTATATCGAAAGATTTTCGATGGATATTGCAATGAGACTGATGTTGGACATCATATTCCCATGTACACACCCAAATGGTCTTGCGAAAACGACTACGTTGGTAGTCCGGACATTGGTAATGCGCATCAATCTCCTTATATTCGCTTGGGGTGATGCAATATCGCATGCAGCTATGCTAATTCGTCCACGACCCACCGCCACTCAATGTATCTCTGCGTTACAGCTAGTGACTGGGTACAAGTATCGTACTTACGCATATTTGAGTGAGCCATTTATGTGCCAATTGCACCGCCACAGCGCTCTATGGTGGGTCCTTACAGAAGAATGGGCAACTACGTTAGATTTGAGACTCCAACAATCGTCCTCCACTTAATGCCCTTGCAAGGCAATCTCATTACCGCTAGATTTGCTGGTTGTCACTTTGGTGAGATAGTCTTCTGGTCGTTAGGGGGAGAAAAGAACATCAATGTTCAGCAGGAATGACAGGAATTGTCGTGGACTGTCCCCACTATGTCTCATCCCTATCCCTACTAAAATGACGAGATCACACAAATTTGCTGCGAACATGCCTGCAAGGAAGGACGTCCCTACGAGAGGACGTAGAACCACCCTACACGGAGGTAGGCATGGCGCCAATGCCGAAGAGAGTGGCACTCTGGCGTTATAGGTCATGGTCCCAGCTAGGATGCGTGGGAGGCCCTTGATTTCGAAGGATACTTTGGCACATTCCAATCCTTTGATCATCAAGACTCAAAATCCGTCTCATGAGAATCTTCCGGATTATGGTTATCGTTGGGGGACACCTCAACGTCAGAAACCTATTCCTAAGAATATAGAGCTATATGAAAATTACACTAGTGTATATGAGACGTGGGATAGAAACTCCATCATAACTGATGATATAGTTGCGAATTTCGTTGCGCATGAGTTTGTTGAGTCAAATGATATCGAACCACGCTCTGTTGATGAATGAATGCCAACATAGAGAAATTTGGCCTAAATGGAAAGATGCGATCTAGGTTAAGTTGGATTCTCTAATGAAGAGGAGGGTTTTTGAGCCAATGATGCCAACACCTCCTAACATTAAACCTATTGACTAATGGGTCTTCGTTAGAAAGCGTAGTGAGAAAAAGATATGGTAATCTCGCCTTATGGCGCAAGACTTCTCATAAAACGCCCCGGAATAGACTATGATGAGACATATTCTCTCGTAATGGATGTCATTGCACTCCACTACCCTGTCAGTTTGGTAGTTTTCGAATAACTGATCAAGCAACTTACAAATGTGGTCACTACATATCTCTATGGGGGTCTAGATATGGAATATACATGAACGTTCACAGTGAACTTCATTTACCCAAGTCAAGTGGCTCTAGACCACGGAGTGCATTTACAAAGAGGTTGAAACGCTCGCTAAAATGATTACTTGATTGGGAATGGATATGCCCGCGCGTTTCCATAACAAGTTTTGGATTCCATCACGGTTCATGTTGGACATGATCTTCATTAGAAGCCCTTAAAAAGTTAAGGGAAACTGCTTAACACTTCAAATCCGAGTTTGAGATGAAGGATTTTGGGGGAACACGATTATGCCTTGGTTTGGAACTTGAGCATCGTGTTAATAGATGCTTAGGCATTTTGACAAGGTCAAACCTTCAAGCACCCCCATGATCGTTCTTAGTCTTGATCCTAAAAAGGATCCTCTTCGTCTGAAGGATGATGACGAAGATGTGCTAGAGGTAGAAGTGCCCTACTTGAGTACAATAGGCGCATTATTGTACTTAGCTGGCACAAGACCAGACATCTCATTTGCAGTGAACTTGTTAGCTAAGGTATAGCTCTGCGCCAACACGACGTCATTTGATTGGTGTAAAAGATATCTTTCGGTACTTGAGATATACAATTGATATGGGCTCGTTCTATCCCTACAGAGAGATGATGGATTCAGACCCATCACACACCAAGAACGCCGCTAACACTGGCCTGTGTCTACTATCCCCATCCCAAAGCGACATAAGTGTTTTGGAAGGTTTTGCTGATGTTGGGTATTTCTCTGACCCATACAAAGGTCATTCCTAAACTGGTTAAGTGTTCACCATGGGTAAAGATTGTGATATCTTAGAGGTCTACAGAACAGTCCTTAGTCGCTATATCTTCGAACCATGCAGAGATTATTGCTCTTCATGAAGTGGTTCGTGAATGTTTATGGATTGGATCCATAATTATGCATGTTCGAACAATTATGGTTTGAAGTCTACCACAAGATGAGCCTACGAGCATTTAGGATAATGTTGTTCGTTTTGAACAAATGAAGCAAGGCTACATCAAAAGCGGCAACATTAAGCATAATCAGCAACAACAGACTCTCCTCAAATACCAAAGTGAACTAGGTTCGATCTGAGGACAGTATGGCAAGACTTGCTCACTAAGTCATTGCCTAAATTTCACTTTCAAGAAACATGTTGGTAGTATCGTTTGCGGAAGTTATCCGAACTCCAATGATCGTAGTCATCAGGGGGAGGTGTCTACATGTATGGTCTCGAAACGTGAAGGGTGTGTTGTGCTCTTTTTCCCCTTCGACCGAGGTTATTTTTGTCCCACTGGGTTTTTGTTACTCGGCAAGGTTTTTAGAGAGACAACGAGAGAAGCACCGCGTTTGGGCAACACAAGGGGGAGTGTTCAAGTATAACCCTAATTTGTGTTTGACCCAAACTCTAGGTTACTTGACCTAATGGTAATAGAGTTTAATTAGAAGAATCTAGAGATTATCTTTCGTTGTATGATTCAGACTCTATGTATTATAATCCTTTATATGAAGAGGCCCTTATTATCGATGAGAACACACAGTGATTTTCTCTCAATTCCGTTTCCCTAAAACAAAATTAAGATTTTAAATCCATGCCTAATTTTGGGATGGGCCGAGCACGACCTAGCATGATATGGATTTAGGGCATGGGCCGACCCCGGCTTAACATTCAAGTAAATGGGCTGGCACGAGCCCGAGGACAATAATAAATGGGTTGGCCCGAGTATGGCACGTAGAACAAATAGGCCCACCCGGCCCCGCCCGTTTGCCACCTCTAATGTCCACACTAAGCCGTCAATCTTGCCTCCATCCAGTTTTTGTCTTTGGCTATACTGTTTCCTCGATCCCAATCTTACCTCGATCCAAAGGGTCAAGACACCCTAACCTTGCCTCATATTTGAAGATGATTACATCACCAAAGACCAAAAGACACAAGAACAAGAGAAACACATGAATTGTCTATGTAAACAACCCCATGGCCAAATGCAATATGGACTAGATTTTACATTTGAATCTGGAGCTGTTACACACTACCAAATTTTGAGTTCTATGACCACCATCCTATTTAAGTACTATATTGTATTGTACAAGTATAAATGCGATGTGGACTTGAAATGTGTAAATGATTCTATCCTTTTCTTTTTTTTAATAAGAAAAAAACTACAAAGAAAAGCCTCTAGGGCAACCAACATTGAAATTATCAAAAACTAAAGCAGCGACATTAGGGGGAAGATTGTGACTCCATGATTTTATCTCTGCTTCCAACAGTGTACGAAACTTTAGTATGCAGTGTTGCTGTGTGCATTTTTGTTTTCTTTGGTCTGGAAAAGATTTCACTAAAAGCAAGCCAAAGAGTACAGCCAAGCAGAGAACAGAGAATAACAAAATACAAACAGCTAACAGAGATGGCATACATAAAGTGGTTAATTTTTAAATTCTTATCCAAAGTTCGTTGCGGTTGATGAACTCTATTTGCTTTACTATATATTAATGTTTACTTGGTTGCAAAGGATGTTGCAGAGGAAGAATTGATGCAATAATTCGGAACTCTGAATAACGATGAAAACTATATATAGCAATACCGCTGATAATATAGAGATGAACAACATGAGTATGTAGTGATAGCAGAGCAAGAAAATGATAGTATATGTAGCAACAAGGAAATAAGTAGAAAGATATACATGATTCAGCCTTCGGATCGAGGAAACTAGGAAAGTATCAACTATTAAGTCTTTTAACCTATACATTTGGGTATATATTCTACAAGAACAATAGCAGCCGAAAGTTGTGTTGTATATTTCTGACATTATGTTCAAGCACTTATGGAATCATCAAGAGGATGAAAGTATCTATTCAAGAACACCATAGAATCAGCTTCTATAGCATATCCATCTTGATTACGATGCCAACTAAAATAAGCATGGCTTCGGTTCTTGATGTCAAAAATGGCATGACCAAAACTGGCCTCTCGATAGGCCGATCGAGTACGCTGGCTGTGGCTCTGTCATGCTGCACACAGAAGAAGACATTCAATGATTCAAGTATTGTCACAAAATATCAAATATATCATGTTACACATATTCATTTATACTTACGAGGTTGCCAAGCCTTCAAGATTTCCTCCATCCCCAATGGTAATGTACACAGGTGCAGATTGATCTTTCACAGGAATGCAATTGCGTTCCTGTGTTTATAGAATTAGAAATCACTTATTGAGCAATGCGCTCATGATGATTAATGGGCCAGGGGAAAAGGAAATAAATACATGCAGTTTCCTTTCACATAGCTATCAGAATTTGTGAAAAGTAATTTTCCTCAATAGGGTTTTGTGTAGCTCATCAAAAACATTGAATTGATCAGGGATAAAATATGCTGAACTGAAAAATCTTAGTTTTACAAATAGAGAGTAATTTGACAGAGACAATGACCAGTTCTATGCATATAGCAGGTATCAAACAAAATGATTCTGAAACTAATGAGTTAGAACATATACATCGAGCACTTACAGATAACAGATTGTTCATAGGCATGGACATGACCAGAAAATACCATGTCAACTTTGTATTGTACAATCCATGGCTCAAACATCACTCTCATGCTTTCTCCTTCCATGTAGTGATAGTTGTAGCTCTTATACAATGGGGAATGCATTAAGACAATCAACCATGGTGTCTCACTTCTATTAACTTTTGATAGCTCCTGCTCGAGCCATACGTACTGAGGAGTGTATTTACCTAAAGAAAAACAAGATAGTAAGAAAAATGAAATAATATGGTTGAATGAACTTGTTTAATCAGTCACCTTAATTAACAAAGTCCTTTTCTTCTTGGCATTGAAAACAACAAAACAAGGAACAGAAACGTGTCTAACAAAGACATTTTGTACAGATGATCTAACTACAATGTTAAATATATCTGAAACTACTACACTTTTCATACCTTTTGCTGGATAAACACTACAACAAAACTAGGCTATCAACACCATTCCAAATAGTGTGTATTGATAAAATAGACTCCAATCATTGGTGTAAATACCCAATAGCCACCGCCATAGACACTATTATGGGGTTAGTTTGTTTTGGTCCCGTGACATATACCCAAACACTCACCATCAGAATTTTAGTGCTTTAGAAATATGGTGGGACCCAGGCCAATGATGAATCAATGGTTTTTTAATAACTTATTCTGTTTCACACCATTGTTGACAATGGTGACTTCAGAAATTCCAAATTAAAAAATAATAATAATTCAAATAGGAAATCATTTCATGTGGATTCAATGTGCACTCTTCAAATCAACAATACCAACTAGTTGAATACAAAAAATTATGCATGCATAAAACTATCTACAAGTTGATATACATTAAACTACTCCAAATCAAAAAAATTTGTTCCTATAGTAGCAGCAACGCTATCCATCTTTTCCTTCAATCACGAGCTACTACATAAGACAATGTTCACATGAGCTAATAATAACTTTTAAAGTACAAAAACATAAGCTTGGTTCATATCCAATTTCACAAAGAAGAAAAAATACATACCTTGCTATTCATGTCATTGGTAGATCGATCAATATTCACTATGGATTCCTGAAAGTAACAAAGCTATATTGACAATCAACAAAATAGAAACAAAATTGCAGTTTGGAGGCCAACAATGAAATAGCAAAATTGGAGATATCAGTAAGCAGGCAATTTTGTAGGATTGGTGTTCCTGTTTTCTGATTATTAAGCACAATCACCACTTTCACCAACACCACCATAGTTACTTTGTGCTACACTGCACCTGCTAAAGTTTGGCTTCCATCACAGTTTGAAGTTTCCAAAAGAATTTGGAAACAATAAGAATGAGATGAGACATAATGATGTAAGTACTAGCTCAACAAATGGAATATTGCTGCCTCCTAATCAAAATATTTTAAGGAGGATAATAACAAGCAAACCTCTAATTGGATGGGGAAATTACAGTCCTTTGATGTTAATGAAAGAAGGTCTTACCATCAGATTTCTATTGCATGTTTTATTTCCCGAGGTCTGGATGTATATGACCTTAACACTTCTAGAGGACACTGATATGCAATCAATTTTATATCGATCAACCACTCCAACAACCTGATAAAAAGATGTTCCTGATTAAGGACATGTCGAGCTAGAAAAGAATAGACAGTTATGCATCAAATTGGGTTTCACTTGAACATCTCGGGAAGCAAATAGGGTAGCAACTCCGACATTTATCAAAACGACTGCAACGAGCATGATTAATTATTAACAAATCATAGTTAACTACTAATGAACACCAAATTACCATTCAGGTCAATTATAATGGTGAAAGAACGTTAAATTATTCTGCAAGTGCAGATTAGAAACTTGAAAGGTTGAAGCAGTTGAATCAAACAGACAGCAGTTAACATTACTTATGTGAATATGATAGTCAATAATACAATGTTAACCATACAACAACTGCAATTAAAGAAGATAAAACCGAATTCATATGATAAAGCAAGAAACACCTGTGATAGAAGACGTGCAACTCCCATAAGTCGTTCCATGAATTATACTTTCCACTTTCACATTTTCTTCTCTTCAAACTATGACAAAAGGGTTTGACAGGTGATTAATTTTGTAGTCAAGCCAATGAAAGTTCCAACCCTTTCAAGCACACAAATGAAGTTTCCCCACTGGAGACAACAAAAAAAAAAAAAAAAACTTTTATTTATATAGGACCCATGTGATGACAATTCCAATTAATTTTTTACCTTCTAATAGATGCACATTTTGCTTTGTCTCTTTCCAGTGATACTTTGGAAACAGCAGCCCAAAATCTCCTCCAACTTAGTTGATTGTAAAAGCCTCATATCCCTTCTTACCTGATTTGCATGCATACCTAAAAAAAGAAATTTTAAAAACAAGGTAAAGCTTAAGACTATTGTAATAAGCATAGCAACCTAAAATGATATCCAATTTCTGATATTTGGCTTGCTTTATGTATATTGAAATCTTTTCTTTCTTTATGCTCCATCAATTTTCTCAGCTACCAAACAACAGAGGAGTAAGCTTAGAAATTAGAACCAATAACGTGTTTAAAAAAAAAAAAAACCACAATTCTCCTTATCATATATCTGAAAATGGTGAAAGAAATCTTTCCGACATTTCACAACTAGAGGACTTATATTTAATAGACAATTGTCAAGAAAAATATTATCTGATAACTAAACTGGATGCTTATGCTTTTAGGTAAATACTCAATTACAAGAAAATAGAAGGCAAAAACTAACCTATTCAATACCTTTCTGAGATCATTAGTGCTCATATGTAATAAAGCCATGGGCAGTTGGAGTAAGGAAAATAAACCCTGCTTCAGGCAAAGGCGTATAATGAAGGAAACATTTTGGTAATCGAACCAACTCTGATGAAGGCATAACATTCTGGTAATTGAGCTAACTCCTCAACATGCCTTCATATTTAATACCTGTATTACGTTATAAATAGATAAACTTACACAAAATGTACCATAGGCAACTACTCGAACATATATGATTTCAATTCCATAGAACAAAAAGTAAAAGAAATAATCGGGCATCAAGAGAGATGCAGAAATAAACTACAGCAATATACCCAAAATTCAGATCTGCCATCAAGAGAGATAACCTACAGAAATAAACCTAGTAATCAGATCTACCATCAAGAGAGATGCATGCAATAGCCTAAAATCAAAACTGAAAGCAAAGCCAACCAAACATCATTAAAGAACAAATACACTAAATTTTAACAAAGAGAAATAATCTGTTGTACCTCTTGTGCAAGTCTGAGATTTCATTCCATATGGGTATAAAATTCTCGCCATTTTGATGGAGATGGAGATGAGCCGAACTCTTAAAGGATGGTTAGTGATTAAGAGATTGCTGCTCTCTTCAACACTTGAGAGATGGAGAAAAAGTAGGGCAGAGAGAGAGTTGAGCGAGAGTTCTACACCGCAAAGGGAAAAAAAAAGAGATAACAAGAATATTTTAACGAGGCACTAAAACTTTCTAACATTGGTGATATTACAACAGTATATTGACCCCAAGTTTGGCAGGATTTTCGAAAAAGAAACACACGTTTGGGAGGATTAGTGAGAACAAAATTGGGTGCTGTCATATATTCAAAAAAAAAAAAATTGGGTGCTGTCACCATTAATCAAAACGTGAGGATAAAATGGTATCCAAAGCACACTTCTGTGGTAGTGAAACTTGTTCATCACTAATGTTGATAAAAATAGTATGCATGAATATAAAATATATTCTTACCATATGCTGAATATGAAGCTAAGACGATGATGTAGGACGAAGCTCTCTTGATTGAGTACCAAAAAGGGGCAGTACTCCCTGATGCTTTATGTGGGACATGATACCGGTGATTGTAAGGTTTAAAAGGTTTGCTTTCACCCTGCCATATATAAAAGTACCAATTCTCTTTTAGTAAAAGTAGTTCATCCAATGATTCCTCAGTACTTGGAAAGTGCACATGCAAAATGATTGAGCAGCAAATTCTGGTTCAAATTTTATAACATGGATAACTATAAATAAACTAATAGGGAAAATTTCACAAATGATCACTCAACTATGACTCATTCGACACTTTAGTCACTGAAGTTTCAAATATATCACTTTGGTCACTCAACTATTACAATGTCAATCACTTAAGTCACTTTGTTAATTTTTTTCATTAAAAAAAATTATAAAAAATACTCTTGTTCGTTAGCTATCATACATCCAGCCTTATCTTGTTGTTTAGCATTTCTGCAACACAGGCCATGCTTGCTTTCTTTGGTTTCCCAAAGAAGACGATCGTTCTTATAGGACTGAAAAATCGAAATTATCGTCGGCGAAATTTCGTTTTTTTGGGGTGCCGAAATTTCCTCAGCGTACCAAGTATTTTTCGATAGATATTTTCGAAATTTCGGAAAATATCGAGAAATATCCTATAATATCGCGATAATTTGACAAGTCTTCCGGAAACTTCACGTGATATTGCGCTAATTGGGAAAATATTGCGATAATTTGCCATGTCACACTTGATTGACTTTTAATTGGACTATAATTCCATTTAAAGAGCCAAATTGTAGTCATCAAAGTTCGAACCTCGGTGGGTTCGATACATCTAGAGTGACTCAACCAACTCTGCACTGCTTGTGTCTGATACAGTTTGCCAACTTTGTAATATATATATTTTATCTACGAACCTAACAAACTAACAACTATTATTTTTTATCTATATTTTTATTTACCAACGATTCAAAATTTTTATAACGACTTTCCAAAAATTACCCTTACAAATTGGGCCACATTTACTCATTTGTTGGCTTGTTCCACCTTTCATGTTTCACAACTTCCATTTAAAGGGGAAAAAAAATTAACATGTTTAAAGTAAATTTAAAAAAAAACTTCAACAATATAGCATTTACTATTTCACTTTAAATTATTATAACTCACTATATTATAATGCTTATTCAAGGTTTTCTTGTAAAATATAGTAGATAATTGATAAAACAAACATCTCCAAAAGTTTCATTTAAAATTTCCATGTTTTTCTTCAAATTTCCGTCATTTTTCTCAATTATTTACCGATATTGATATATCCTCGATATTTCCGTCGAAATTTCCATTTTCCAGACCATCGATATATCCTCGCTACTCGATATTTTAGTCATTGCTTATAGGTGGCAATCCGAATACACTTATTACCTATCATACGTTGTTTTCTTACAAGAGAACAAACCGAACCCTAACTTGTAACTTGTAAGATCAAATCTAATATTACATGGGCAAGAAAAACTCTCTCTTGATTAGAGCATTTAGGAATGGCCTCATGGATAAACGTAAAATGTCCCAGAGGATCTACAATTCACAGAAAGGATACAAGCAGAAGTACGTGTATGCAATTATATAGTCTAACGAACAAAAAATGAATGATCCCAGTGGTAATGCATAAAAAAGTATATGCCAACGTACAGAGGTAAAACTTACCTCAAGAAATAGTCTCTATGTATGTCTCCAAAGATGTATTATGTTATAGTACTAAAAATAACTATATCGTATGTAAGACAACCAAGAGTACAAGTTTATGTTCCAGAGAAACCATAGGTTTTTTGAGATGGTTACAATTTCTGGGGCAAAATCAATTTCATGATTCCCTGCAGTCCATATCCAAGGTTGATAAGCATATTGAAGGCACTTCTTCTACTACAACTTCATTATCACCATCAGCCAGATTCCGTTTCCAAATGTTTGGATCAACGCAATTCACAAGGAGCTTTAAACTTGGGAACAAATTAGCTTGCACTCCAATGCTAAATTATTTATTGGTATCCGTATATGCAAACAATGCACTGAAGAAAATCCAGGCAGACCTAATTCGTTAGTAATCAACTCCTATCAATATTTCCCTCATTTTTTTAATTTGGACTAACTTCTTCATCTGTATATAAAAGGAGCTGAATGGGTTTTGTATGGACTGGTGGAGTTTGAGGGTGCTCTTGATAGTTTGAAGAGAATGGGTGTGTTGGGATTAGCTTGTGCTTCTACTTGGTCCATACAAAGGGTAGCTATATTTGTAGTACTGGGTTTGGTTTTGAACTTGGGTGTGGTGTGTAATGGAGGACAAGCACTTTTGTGAGGCAAATTAACAGAAGTTTGGATATGCAGCTTAACAGTGATGTGTTTAAAGTCCCTCCAGGCTATAATGCACCTCAACAAGTATAGTTTTTCAAGATTTATAGCTTTGAAGCTTCTGTTATTAATTGGATTGATCATGAGGTGTACTCGAACTTTTAGTGTAAATTTAATTTTGTTTAGTTGTATGATTAATGCATGTGTGTGTTCTTGTGTGAAGCTTCATATAACGCAAGGGGACCGTCACGGGAAGGCTGTGATGAACCAGGTTCCGGTACCGTGCTTTACTGGAGCACGAATGGGAAGCAAAAGAAGGCTGAGGGAAAAGTTAAATTCTACAATTACACTTCCTGTAACATTCACCACACCACCACCAAAAAATTAAAGGTACAATTTTATGTTTAGTTTCAGATTTCCCTCGATTGTTTTTTCTTCAAATGCTAGGTTGGTGTGGAATCTGAACGAGAGAGACTAAGTTTTGGAGGTTTTTATTGAAATGATGAATGTAGTATAAGCATTGTGATCCAATCATCTGTGTTCTTGTAGTTCAATACCAAATATTACTATGTCGTTGGAGTCGACCACTCTGAGCGGCAGTTCTGGTTTATGACTCCTCCTGAAGTTGGGCCAGACGTCCCTTACACATTTGGTCTCATAGGTAAGTATTCTGTATCAAAAGATTCAAAACACAATACATAGTAAGGATCATCTAGCTCGATAGACTTCATTCAACATTTAGCATTATGAATCATAGATAATGGTTCTAGTCTTATGATATATTCTTGTCTTTCAGGGTTCATTTTGGATGAATGGTTTTGAAAATAGTGATTTAGTTGATATTGTAATTGTATAGTTAAATTGCATGGCCGAACTATGAGAATCTAATTGGATTTTGAATTGAAAGAAAAAGTTCAAATGAGTTTCAAATGCTTCCTTGTATGTAGTTGATTTAAATCCATTTCAGTTATATTGTATTGAGCTAGCTATTTCAAATGTCTTTGGTCTTATGTTTTGTAATTTCTTCAAACTAGTATAGCTTTAATATGAAGACATAATGTTCTTTTTGGCCTTAATCTTAAAAGCATGGGAACTACATAATGGACAAGATCGGCAACACTGCATTTCCATACATATGAATATCAGTTAGACAGTTACCACTGGGTTTCAGGGGATCCGGGTCAGGCCTTTGATTCAGACAAGACGCTAACTCATTATGAGCTAAATCCACTGAAAGGAGAGACAATTTTATTTGTTGGTGACCTCTCCTATGCGGATGACTACCCAAATCATGATAATGTCAGATGGGATACATGGGGAAGATTCACAGAGCGAAGTTCTGCGTAATGGTCTCTTTGAGCAGCACGTTGTGCAGCGAAAATTCTGCTATCCTCCCAGGTTGGATATCAGCCTGGGGCAATCTACCGTTGATTGTTCACTGGGCAGATCTGGGCCGTCAAATTTCTGTTACTCCATATCGAGGTAGCGGTAGAAAGTTAGAAATAGAGGGAGGAGGGTAAATCTATCCTCCACTTTTTATCATCCTCATCCTCGTATTATCTCTGCCATAAGTCCATAACTAATTGAAACCAGAATTGATCAGAACGATGTCGAGAGAGGAAGAAACCCATCATCAAATTCGTAATCGAAACCAGACTTTGATCAGAAGGATGTTGTATATGAATGGATTGAATTGTGGTGGCGGTGGTGTGTTGGTGAGAGACAAGAGAATGGGTAATGATTTTCGTTGGCTACTAGTTCGTAAAGAAGAGAGAATCATGAATGATGTGGGTTTTTAATTGTGGGTGGCGCCGTGGCGGTGTGTCTGTTCGAAGGAGAGAGAGAGAGAGTGATTGATGAAGTTGGGTGTCCGAGGCTTCCAGCTGAGAGAAACTAGTTTAGGATCACTTTATATAAAACAAATAAACCATTTGCAGTAAAGCATGGTTGGGGTTGTGGTCAAGCCACAAAATAACTGTGCTTCTCATCTCAGGTTCGAGTCACCCCAAGCCCTTTTCCCTTATCCTTTTTTTTTTTTTTTTTAAATTTTATCAAAGCTTTTATGTTATTTTATTTATTTGTTTTCTGTCCCATTTTTAAATAAATTTCATTTGTTACCTGAAAAGTTAATTGAAAAATAAAATACTAGATTTATTTTAGAAGTGACATTGACTTGATCATAGCTATTTATCTAAATTATAGTGTTGTTTCTTCGATTTTTAATAAACTACATTTGTTACTTCATAATTGTTTAACCTAGTTCTAAATACACCACATTAGTTACCAAAATATTAATCGTAAAGAAACTACTTGAAAAGAAAAATCATTAAATTAATTTTTCTAGACCTGATCATATTAACTTAATTAATTTATAATTAAGTTTAGTGTTAAGAATAATTAAGCGCGATGATTTTGTACTTCGAGTTTTCATACATGCGTAATAGAGATAGAACCCACATGAATCGGTCATGAAAAGCACCCTCATAGTATTTAGTGACAAATTGAAAATATGTGTTTTAGTATTGATGATATTAAAGTCACTATGTTGACCAAATGGATTGGTGTACAAACAAAATTGAAAGGAAATAATAAATTGACTGTGTATTCAAAAAATTTATTTTGTGCAATCCAAACAATTGAAACTGAAATCGATAAATTTGATATTACCCATCTATTTATAGCGTATTAACAGGTACTGTGTAAAAAATTAACTTGATCTGATGTCATTTTGACATCAAACAAAGCAGTCAACCCTTTATACACTAATACTTCTCTAAGGGGAGCTGAACCATTAGGAGATAAACTTCCCGAAATTTTTACATTGGTTGATATATCTCACACCCACGAAAGCGTGAAAGCTGACAGATTGAAAAAAGAAGATCCGAATGAGCGGTTATGAGCATATTAGTTTTATGTGATATTTAGGGTTTAGGGTTGACCTATTAGATGAAAACCCAAACGATGACAAAAATATCTAAAATTTTGACCATTACCATTTCTTCCTACCATGATAACATCCAATGGTCGATTTTGATAAATTTTATTTCTTCCACCTTGTTGCTTATGTAAGGTATATTTCTGTATAAAACTAATAAACAAGTTAGACAATATTAGTAGGCATATCAAGATTTTATGCAATCCTCAAAATCGAAACTGAAAATCGATAAATTTGACATTACCCATCTATTTATAGTGTATTAATAGGTACTGTGTAAAAAAATTTACTCGATCCGCCGTCATCTTGACATCAAACAAAGCGGTTAACCCTTTATATTTCCTTAAGGGGAGCTGAACCACTAGAAGATATTTTTTTCGAAATTTTTACATTGGTTGATATAGCTCATAGCCATGACTGTGTAAGAGCTGACAGATTGAAAAAACAAGTTGCGAAAGACCTGTTATGAGCATATTAGTTTTATGTGGTACTTAGGGTTTAAAGTTGACCTAATAGATCAAGATCCAAACAACAACAAAAATAACTGAAAAATTGACCATAACCTTTTCTTCTTATCATGATAACATCCAAAGGTTGATTTTGATAAATTCTATTTCCTCCACCTTATTTCTCATGGAAGGTATACTTATTTCATATAACTAATAAACAAGTTAGACAATACTAATAGGCATATAAGGATTTTGTGCGATTCAAAATAATTAAAATTGAAAATCGATAAATTTGATATTACCCATCTATATATAGCATATTAATAGGTAATGTATAAAAAAATTAACTCGATCCACCGTCATTTTGACATCAACAAAAGCGGTCAACCCTTTATACACTTATACTTCCCTAAGGAGAGTTGAACCACTATGAGATAAACTTTCCGAAATTTTTACATTGGTTGATATAGCTCATACCCACAAATCGAAGAAAAAAATAATAATTGCGAATGATCGGTTATGAGCATATTAGTTTTATGTGGTGCTTAGGGTTTAGGGCTGACTTAGTAGATCAAGACTCAAACGATGACGAAAATAGATAAAATTTTGAGCATAACCATTTCTTCTTATCATGATAACATCCAACAGTCGATTTTGATAAATTCTATTTCCTCCACCTTGTTGCTCATGGAAGATATACTTATTTATAACTAATAAACAAGTTATAAGATATTAGCAAGCATATAGGGATTTTGTGCAATTCAAAAAATTAAAATTGAAAATCGATAAATTTGATATTACCCATCTATATATAGCATATTAATAGGTACTGTGCAAAAAAATTAACTCGATCCGCCATCATTTTGACATAAAAAAAAAAAAGCGGTCAACCCTTACACCTATACTTCCCCAAGGGGAGTTGAACCACTAGGAGATAAAGTTCCCGAAATTTTTACATTGGTTGATATAGCTCATACCCACTAGAGTGTGAGAGTTGACATATCGCAAAAAGAAGTTGCGAATGACCCGTTATGAGCATATTAGTTTTATGTGGTACTTAGGGTTTAGGGTTGGCCTAGTAAATCAAGACCCAAATGACAATCCAAAATAGCTAAAATTTTGACCATAACCATCTCTTCTTATCATGATAACATCCAACGGTCGATTTTGATAAAATATATTTTCTCCACCTTATTGCTTATGGAAGGTATATTTTTCTATACAACTAATAAACAAATTATACCACATTAGTAGGCATATAAGGATTTTGTGCGATTCAAAAAATTGACATTGAAAATCGATAAATTTGACATCACCCATCTATTTCTAGGGCATTAATGGATATTGTGTAAAAAAATTAACCCAATCTGCCGTCATTTCGACATCAAATAAAGTGATAAACCCTTTATACACTTATATTTCCCTAAGGGGAGCTGAACCACGAGAAAGTAAGCTTTCATAAATTTTTACATTAGTTGATATAGCTCATACCCACGAGAGTGTGAGAGCTGACGGATCGAAAAAAGAAGCTGTGAATGAGCGGTTATCAGCATATTAGTTTTATATGGTATTTAGGGTTTGTGGTTGACCTAGTAGATCGAGAGTCAAACGACGACAAAAATAGCTGAAATTTTGACCATAACCATTTCTTCTCATCATGATAACATCCAATGGTCAATTCTTAATGAAGTCTATTTCCTCCACATTGTTGCTCATGGAAGGCACACTTTTTGATACAACTAATAAACAAGTTAGACTACATTAGTAGACATATAAGAATTTTGTGCGATTCAGAAAATTAAAATTGAAAATTGATAAATTTGACATTACCCATATATTTTTAGAGTATTATTAGGTACTGTGTACAAAATTTAACCTGATCCGCCTTCATTTCGACATCAAATAAAGTGGTCAACCCTTTATACATTTATATTTTCCTAAGGGGAGCTGAACCACAAGGAGGTAAACTTTCAAATTTTTTTTACGTTAGATGATATAGCTCACAACCATGAGAGTGTGAGAGCTAACGGATCGAAAAAAAAAATTGCAAATGAGCGGTTATGAGCATATTAATTTTATGTTGTATTTAGAGTTTGTGGTTGACCTAATAGATCGAAACCCAAACGATGACGAAAATAGCTGACATTTTGAACATGACCATTTCTTCTTATCATGATAACATCTAATGGTCGATTTTGATATATTCAATTGCTTCCACCTTGTTGGTCATGGAAGGAATACTTTTTTATATATATAATAAAAAGTTAGACTACATTAGTTGACATAAAAGGATTTTGTAAAAAATTGAAATTGAAAATCGGTAAATTTGATATTACCAATGTATTTACCATGCAATCTTAGATACTATATAAAAACATTAACCCGGTTTGTTGTCGTTTCCACACAGGTCAAAACGGTCATCTCTATATACGCATATATGCCTTCAATTTGTGGATTTGATGAAAAATTACACGATGCACTAAGTCCGTAAAAATTTTCGGAGAATTTTTCGAACAGTCGAGCTATTTATTACAATTATCTGAATGTTTTAGAATTTTGAAAAATAATGCTTATTATCATAATTTTTTTTGTTTTTGTTTTTGTTTTTTTGCAATTTACAGTGTCATCCAGATTTAAACCTAGTTATAGTTTTAGAAGGCTATTTCAGCATAGATGATTAACTCTTAATGCTGGTGTAATAGGAGAAAAAAAAGAAAAAAAACATGAGACCATTTCTTGCCTATAGCCCTATAAGGAATGAATTTGAGAAGGGATTCAATTAAACATTTCAACCTCCTGCGTTCAATAGCTTCTTTCCCGCCTCAGCAATTTCGCTTCCCTCTCATATGGAAACTCATAGTTTTGAACTTCCCTCCAACTACCCCATTTTAGGCTTTTAGCTATGATCAGATTCATTTAATATCTCCTCCCATCACCACAGTCCTCTCACATTCCTTCAACCTCCACTTACTTCCCAATCTCCATCGCCTATGGGATTTCTCTCTTATAATTTGGTCTTGGTTAAGTTGAATGAATTGTTGAGGAAGCCCTAACACCACCGATTTCATCAACCTTTCATCGAAATCAATCCGGTGCCTTTATCCGAGATAGCCGTCGTACATCTAGCCGCCACTGCTCACAGTAGTCGGTTGCCGCTAGCGAAACTACAATTCACAAATTTTTCTGCAATGATCTGCTTCATTTCGCTTCGGTCAATCTCGACTACCTCAATAAAATTGTAAGTACTTTATTTTTCTAGTTGTTGATGATATATATATATATATATATATATATATATATTTATATTTATATAGGCCCGATCAGGAGCGGACGCCCGCACTTTCGCTAAAGTGCGGACGTTGATGCTGCAGGAGGTGGCACGGGGCTGGCCGGAGGGAGGCCAGAGGCGTCCCAGACCACTTCTGGGTGGCGTTCGAGGTCGGAGGAGGTCGGGCTTGCCGGTTTCTGGGCAGCCACCTCACTTGCAGTTGCAGGTTCTGTGCAGCACCGCAGAACCGTCGCCGGCGACTCCACCAGACCGCAGACCCCCAGCGTCCCTCCGGCAAGCCGCGCTGCGCCGTCACCACTCAATCCAGGCCGGAGGAGCGACGTCCGCACTTTTTCTGGGTTGCAGACATCCTCTCTCGAACGGCTTATATATATATATCAGCGGTTCTCCACTGCGGACGTCTGCAGTTTTTCGATCCGTACGGATTTTGTGTTTTTCCGCACTTTTCGATCACACATTCACATCTTAACTGTTCAGTTTTTAGGTCCTAATGTATAGATCACCTCTGCAAAATTTCAGCCAATTTGGTGATCATTAAGGCATTCAAAACTGCAAATTACAACAATATATACGAATGGTTCCGGTTCAATAGATTTGGTTCGTTCATGTAAATTGCTGTTTTGAATCCCTTAACGATCACCAAATTGGCTGAAATTTTGCAGAGGTGATCTATACATTAGGACCTAAAAACTGAACGGTTAAGATGTGAATGTGTAATCGAAAAGTGGGGAAAAACACAAAATCCGTACGTTTTTGCTTAGGTGCGGATATCCGCACCTGAGCAAGATTATATATATATATATATATATATATATATATATATATATTTTCTGAGATTTGCCGATTATGTTTACAATGAGTATGGGTTCAATATTTGCAGTTTAATATGTTTCTATATGACGTATTTAGCAAGATGGCCGGACTATTTTCATGTTGTCGAAGCCCCTGGAAATCGAATCATGAGTTACAGTAAGCAACCCCAATCTTTGATATTGCTTTAACTTTTTGAAAGGTTTTCTAAGATGAGGTACTACCGTTTTAGAAAGGCTCATGAGATGTTGAGTAAAATAGAGTTAACCATATTATGGAAGAATACTGATGGATATTGCTAATTGATTTTAAATATGCTTTACATCTGTATGTGTGTTTATCTGAAGATATGTAAATAGCTGTGTGTTTCTATTGTAATTGCAGTTATGGGAAAGATTGAGGGGCAAGGTGAGAAAGGTTTCAGGTTCGGGTGACATTGGTGATGCAAAGGAGCCTCTTCTTCATGGAGCGCATAAAAATTCACAAAACTATTCTTTTCTTCTCGCAATACTCACATTTTTATTCCCAGCTCTTGAAGGACTAGTATATGGCTATGATATTGGTGCCACAGCTTGTGCTAGAATTTCCCTAGAGTCAGCCACATTAAGCGGAGTATCATAGTATAAACTTGTCATCTCTGCAAATTGGTCTCATAACTAGTGGCTCATTATCTGGCGCCTTGATTGGCTCTTTGTTGGTCTTCAATGCTGAGTTAATTTCGGCTGCTGTATTGTATTCTTTTGGAGCTCTAATAACGGCATTAGCACCTTACTTCCCAGTTTGATTGGGCTTCTTGTATTTGGTACAGGGATTGGACTGGCAATGCATGCTGCTCCTATGTATATGGCTGAGACAGCTCCAAGTCAGATACGAGGTCAACTATTATCTCTCGAGGAGTTGTTTATAGTGATTGGGATGGTTGTTTTGTTATGCAGTTGGTATTTAGCGGACGTATTTGGTGGTTGGCGGTATATGTATGGACCTAGCATCCCTTTGGTAGTAATTATGGGAATTGGAATGTGGTGGTTACCGGAATCACCTAGATGGATCCTTCTACCATACGGGGAAAAGGAAACAGGCATGATTTAGAAGAGACTGCAATATGTTGCTTATGTTGGCTTAGGGGTAGAGCTATCAGTCATTCAGCTCCTGCATTAGTAGAGGAGATGCTTGAGGAGCTTTATTTTGTGGTGAACATTGGAACCACAATTTATTAAACCGCATGTTGATTGTCGCTAATCATACATTAGTATCGAACGTAACTCATAATTTCTGATAAAGAGTTGTTCAACTCTATCAAGCATAAACTTAACCCTGGACATAACTGACAATCAAATTAGTTCTACATCCCACTTAGTGCAGGGTTAAACAAACACAAGCCGCTGGAAGCCCTCATCATGACCAACAAGAAGCCAAAGAGCACCTCAAGAACAGGACTCTAGCAAAACTTCTACCAGTTTGGGAGGTTTGATCGTTGTTCCACATGCCAAGTTTTTGGTTGCAGAATAGATACCATACCAGCATATCTGATTGGTGGCAGACACCTCCTGAAATATTGATTGCAAACAAGTTTACCACATCGATCCAATAAAATGCAACCTAAATATCTTTATGAATTGATTTTCAGAACACATAGAGATACACCAGCATAATGATCTGATCAAATACTTCTCGAGCATAAAATTATTCCTTGGCAAAAATGTAATATAGTTGAAAGGCCTGTGATATGTGACATCTCAGTAGCAAACCAAAGCCAAGTGGAGCTTCAATCCAGACTGCAAGTCAAATATACTTCAAGTAGTGCACAAAACAACAAAACATTCACAAATGATAAACTGCAAGAGCAACTTTAGAGACAAAAGCTGTGAATAACCTGCCAAAATGTAGCAAGACTGTCACCAATGTCTCTTTTCAAATTTCAGGAAATTGATAGACATCTGCATAAAACATGCATTTGCTTCAGTGGTGGCTAAGTTACTAAGGATATTATAAATAAACTGTGAACATCAAAATCTATACTTCGTATATGACTTGTTTGCTGCTGGTATGGTATTTTACCCAGAGATATATGTCTACCCATATTAAAGGCACTGTAAGTTTCTTCTGTGATTCTGATTGCAAATATTGATAACAGTAAAGTGAGTCTATTCCAAATTCTATTATGTTGTATGGTATGTCATGCTGCACGAAGAAAGATCAGAAATTGAAAGGAAGCAAAGTTAAACCCTTCCACCGGTTTTGAATAGACAAAGCAGAGAAGCGAACATAGACTCAATAGTTCTAAGAGCACAATCAGAAAGCCAGATCAAGATACAGAGAAAGTCCAATTCTCCAATAAAGATACAAACTTGTTCATCTATTCCTAATTCTCTCCAATAAGGATATAAACTTGTTCATCTATTCTCATCAGAAAACAAAACCCAACATTTTATCGAATCCAATCCACCCAAAATTTCAGGTTTTCAGGACAGAGGAAATGAAATCAAAATCACAAACAAAAACCCTTACCGAACTCGAGGTGATCACCGGGGGAGCGAAGCTGAAGGCGGCAATGGAGGTGGTAGACGGTGGGCGTGAGGTACCAAAGTTTGCGTTGATGAGATTCAAACTCCTTCAGACTCTCCCAAACCTGCTCCAGTGCGGCGGAGGCAAAGGTTATGGTTGATGAACTTCAGATTGAGAGCGTTTTGATCCAGTTATGAAACATGTGCACTGCATGTGATTGCAGCAAACATAAATTGACCTCAATGGTTTTTTTGGTATTCCCAACATCAACAGAGCGTGAAACCCACGCACTGTTAATAGGCCAGTTGGAGAACCACCCGGGGTGCAGAGCTTGTGGTTTTCCTCCATTCGTTGTGTAGATGCTTGTGGTTTTCCTCCATTTTCTGTTTGCTTTGTTTTGTCCCCTTTGCCTTTGTTTTTGACGCTGTTTGCTTTTTGATCTATTGTTTTGTCTCTGTATTGGTTTTTCTACATTCTTTTGCTTTCCTTTTGGTCCCTATGTCCCAGCTCCATACCAAAATTCTTGATGGTCAAGTTACTTTCGATCCATGATAGTGAAAATTTTTGCTTTTTTTTTTTTTGTTTTTGAGGAGAAACGTGAACACTTTCATTATTTCGGCCAACAAGTTACAAAGGAACCCGCCACGTGTGTGGCCCCGTTAAAATGAGATCCTAAACATAACTCTGTATTGACAAACACAGCACGCTCTAACGGTAGGGAAAAGAGAAGGGAAATACTCAAAAGCCTGCCTCATACGGGCTCTTAACCTTCCCTACCGAGCTCAATTCCATTATTAAAAAACACAAAAAAAAAAAAAAAAAACACAAAAAACAACCAAACAACAGAAAGCTAAACAAAACAATGAAATCAATGTGATACATAATTGAACCGACTTTTTGATGTCACAACTAATTGAAAAATTATCAGTTCGATTAGTAATCAATACAGAAAAATTGGACCGTTGGAACTGGGTCATCCCTACTTACCTACTTATGCTTGCTACCCAACTCTTACATTCTAGTAATTTAAGAGTGTAAGTTTTATCCTTGGACCAAGTGGGTTTCCGTAAATACATATATACATACATACATACATACATATATATATATATATATATATATATTAATTTTTGGCAAATAAAAACAAATCATAATTTCATTAAAGTGCCAAAAAAAAAGAAAAAGAACACACCAAAGACCTAACTACGGGTCAAATATTAAAGACTAAAAACAAACAACAAATAAGCCTATGTTATAAAGTAAGGAGAAGATAGAGAGAATAGTTGGGAGAAAGTAGAAGTGTTCTCATTCAGTCTCATTAGCCTCCTTTATATAGAGGTAGTGTTTGCATCAAAGTACATAACTAATGAGTATTTACGTGGACAGCCATATAAATAATAATATTTACAACACTCCCCCTTGGATGTCCACTAATGAATGATGATATTGGACGCGCTTATTGTTGCCTCGTTAAAAACCTTGCCAGGTAACAAAAACCCAGTGGGACAAAAATAACCCTGGTCGAAGGACAAAAAGAGCACAACGCGCATATGTCCTAGGTAGCATGCTTCTGGATGCTCCCCCTGATGAGAATCTTCCCCTGATTGTTGCAAGCCTTAATTATGTATGCGATAAGCTACATGTACCATGTATAGTGGTTTGATGTGTCTATCACTGAAGTGAGACCATGTGTGCTTTGCATATAGGGGCTCATCACAAATTTTCATACCTGCAAAGTTTAAGCAATACCAACAAAGCTAGACGATTTTCAATAAGTCTTACCTCATGTAATAAGGTTAGAAACAATCTCATATGCTCAAATTCATTCACTGAGTAATAGCTAAACAATATAAAGAAATTGACACATTTAACTTTGTATAGCTTAAAACATTGAAAATCATTATGGCATGCCTAGCCATACACATCAATATCTTTGTGTATTGATATGTCTCATATAAGCTCTTCAAGAGCTCTAAATAATTCATAACTTTGCGAAAGTTAGAATATGTTGCAACATTATAATCATAATTCGAATTTGATAGTAGTCTCGTCATAGTACTCATTAAGGAAATTTAGATCTCGTTGACTAGAACGAAATGAGTACATATGAGCTAGCTTTAGACTCTTTGATTCCATGAGTGAGCTTCAGGCTCTTTCAACCTTTCATGGACTTGCATTTGAATCATTCATGTATTTGAATCCCTTGAGGATTTGATAAGAAATACACTTATTATGACACTTTGCTTTTGAGATTTTGCTTTTAGCAATGTGTCTTCACAATATACGATGACAAAGTGCCATAAATCTCTCGTCAATATAATAGCTATATGTAACACTGTACTTATAGAAAATTGTCATTCATATAAGGGAAGATATTCATAATCTCATGTCTCTATAAATAGACATTGTGTCATAGTGATTTATCTTCACTTTTGATAAATACCCTTTTGTAACTTGTAGGGTTAGAGGTCCAAGTATTTCATCACGTTTCAAATATTGAATTTCATTGGAATTGCCTCTTTCCAATTTGTCCAATAATATACTTTGTCGACATTTATGGTGAAACGTGGTATAGCGTCCATACAGCCCTTAAAGATTTTTGGTAGCTACCAAATGTAAATTATCATCGATGATCAACAATCATAGATCCCACACATTCTTATATGCTTGCATTAGCTATAATAAGCTTATTGATATTGGGTACCCATGCCACTTTTGGGGCATACATTGTCGCTTCTAGGACAATCATCTCTCATAGATGAATTATGTAGCGAATGTGGATCTTTTTACTTATAATCTCATATAGAGCATTATAGGGCTTGTATAATCTTCCCTGTTTTGGGAATTTAAAACTTTAGACCTGGTGGATACAATCCACACAAATTCACGCCGTTATTCAAATGACAGTAGTCTTTCCTCCCCCTAACGGCGGGAAGACTGTCTTATTATGACCATGCTCAAAAGATGCATTCAAAAATCTATCACTTTCTTTGGAGTGAAGGTGTTCATTGGCTGGTGGCGAACCCAAACCAAGTTTTAGGTCAAAAATGTTTTGTCCATTAGCATCAACCATATTGATTTATTATTGTATCACTAAGACATCATTTCCGAATGGCGTACTTACACCCTCTGTATGTGTAGCCATATTAGGAGCTGTGATATTGTTTAATGACATTCTCTTCAGGAGAACCATGTCAATTGGATACATTTGCATCCTACAAATCAAATGGAGTCTACATTATTTGTATTAATATGGTTGGTCTCAAGGACTTTAACCCAAGCAGATGCCTTTGCATTTAGCATACAATTTTGTCACTTTCTTTTATCAATTCACTAGTTTTGATATTTCTCAAAGTCAAAATGAGACGGTGGATAAATATCTCACACCAATTCATATCGTTCTTCAGGAACAATATTTCTCCCCCTCATTGTAGGAGGATTGTCTCATTAAAGTGACAACTCGCAAATATGTAAATAAACAATTTGCTTGTGAGTAAGATTAGCAATCATCAAACTTGTAAGTGATTCCATGCAACATGGTAGACAAAAGATGAAGTAACCGGTCATGCCAAAATAGTGTATTTGGTTTAAGGAACTTCAGGTTCATGACATCATATGCCTTAATTTACTGCAGAAAATTCAATACAGTATATGTCCGATGGCATAAAGTCTTCTCCAACCATATAATAAGCAAATAATGCAACAATATTTCAAATTCGGTAACATGATAGTAGCTCATTTGGAGCCATAGATCAAGATCTACAACTCTTGATATGGTTGTTACCTTAGCTTCAGTAAACATTAATTGTGAAATACTGATAATTGGAATGGACCAACTTCATTTTGAACTACTGGCCAAAATGATATACTCGAAAATTTCGAGTTAAAGACTACAATCCATAATAAAAGAGTAACTTTATTACGTGGAGAACCTCAAGTTCACTGTCACGTATATATTTGTGTAGTCATAAAGAGGAGGGACTTCAAGCCCTCATATAATTGAAGATCCAAGAAACTTCAGGTTTCAATTTTTTTTCAATTTATAACAACCTCTTAAGGAACATCAGGTTCCTAGATAATCGGATTAAGAAACATTTAGTTTCAATGGGGACTTAGAGGTTACAATAAATCTGAGGAATAACACAATAGTGCTTTCAACTTTGCTTATTGTAAGCAAAAGACATCAGGCATGTGAGATGAATCTCAATGTTCTTACTAGTCAATGCAATTTAATTTGACCAGTGCCCTTTTGAAAGTGGCTTGATAATCATCCACCATATAGTGTACCATAGGCGACACACACCCAATTTACAATTTCCTCACATATGTGGATGTTAGGACAATATTTACATTGACTCCCGATTTTTCTCTTGCCATGATCCACTTCTGGTGGCATTTCATGGTATAGCCATGTCAATCGGCTTTCTTACTATACAATGAGATCTATGAGACGGGGAGATTATACATCTCTAGTAATATTGGAGGCACATAATGCAAAGGGACAATAATGTGTGCTCTTCTAGAGCCATCAATCAGATATGTAAGATCTGAAATGATTGTTATATTAGCCTCATAAGCATAACCATGCATAAAATTGCATTGCCTGAAAGTCACTCAAAACATAAGTTTGAAGATGACAGAAATCAAATTTGTAAGAATTGAACAGTGGATCTCATAGGATATACACGAAGCTTCTGGTCCGTGTTATACAGGTAAAACATGACGTTTAATTATTGTGTTGTTGTTTGATGTAGATTAACATCAAATGCATTTTGAACTTCTAGCCAAAATAATATACTCGAAATGTCGAGTTCAAACTTCATGACCTTAACTTATGAGTGAAGGACTTTAGATGGTCATCTAGTTAGTTTGATCATTGAGGAACTTCAAGTCCTCATGTAATTAAAGATCAAGGAACTACAGGTTCTGATCTCTTTTAATTACAAAATCCACGATCACAAATTTGGAGTATACTCATACTCATTCATCATAAACCAACAGTAAAATATCTGCTTACTTTTAAATTGGTGTCAATATAATTCCCTCAAAACTTCAGGTTTGAGGTTGACCGAGATTAAAACTCTTCGATAAATTGTCCATATATCCACTCGAAACTTAAGGCTCGAGTCTGCACAATTAGAACTTCAGGTTCTAAGGTGGAATGCTTTTAAGCAGACATAAAGAAGAATGTATCAATCGACATATGAAAATTTACTCGAAACTTCTAGTTCGAGTTGACATAAAGCCAAATAAACTATGAATGAATTGTATGTGTAATCGAAGCTTCAGGTTCGAATATTTTTTTTTTTTTTATGAACTGCAAGTTCTAAAATTTCGTAATTTGAACTTCGGGTTCAAATAAATTTGATGCTCGAAACTTCAGGCTCGAGGTGACTAAAGTGAAGCTTCAAGTTCACTTTTAACTAATTTATATTTTATACTCAAAGCTTCGGGTTTGAGTTTTACTGTTAGAACTTCAGGTTCTACTATGAAATTTTGAACTTTTGGTTCAAAAATATTACACTCAAAATTCATATATTCGAGGTATAGGACTGCTGGTCCGTATGAGTAACAAAAAAATATGTTTGCAGGCATGATACCTGCAAACGTATGATGCTTGAATCTTAGCATCAAGGGCCCAAGACAGGTAGTTCTTGCCAGAGATGTCAAGGGTGACAAAATCTAATTTTGCCAAATTCGTCATCTTCCTGCCACAATGAAGATGAGGTATGTTAGGATCCATGTATAGTGTTAGAACTACAGGTTCTTAACAAATAAGTAATCAATATCGAAACTTCAGGTTCGAAAAAAAATGAACATTGGATCGCAATTATATACACGAAGCTTCAGGTTCGTGGTCTTATGATTAGAACTTCAGGTTCTAAAATTCCGTAAATTTTTGAACTTCAGGTTCAAACGGATATGTACTCGAAACTTCTGGCTCGAGCAGCAGTAGTGAAACTTCAGGTTCACTTGTATTATGAATATTAAGTATGTTTAATTGATAAAACATATAAGATAAATTTAATTAAATAAATATCAGATATGTTATAAGGAATGAAACAACAAAAATATATCCATTATGTTAACAACATATACCTCATATATATATATATATATGTGGATATGTATACAGGAACATGCGATTAGAGAATCATATGAAACCATATATATATATATTAAACTATATATATATATATATATATATATTAAAGTGCGATTAGAGAATCATATGAAACCATATATAAAACTATATATATATATATATATATATATATATTAAAGTGCGGTTAGAGATCATAGCTAGTAAACTATATATATATACTTGCCAATAGTTAGCAACCAACTAGAGTACGATTATGGCCCATAGTTAGCGAGCATAAGAGAAACCATTGACGCATGCTTGCCAATAAAAAAAAAATTTCTGCAAAAAGTAAATTGAAGTATAAGACTCATAGATCTTGAGTAATAGTTAGAAGCAACAAAGTTGCACCATAAGAACTCATGGATCATCATAGATTAAAGAAAAGAATAGAGCGTGCTGATAACGTGTTATAAAGTAAGGAGAAGATAGAGAGAATAGTTGGGAGAAAGTAGAAGTGTTCTCATTCAGTCTCATTAGCCTCCTTTATATAGAGGTAGAGTTTGCATCAAAGTACATAACTAATGAGTATTTACGTGGACAGCCATATAAATAATAATATTTACAACAGCCTAAACAAACAACCAAATTGAATTTTGGTATCAGTGAATATTATCAAGGACTTTTCGAACTGAAGGAGTTAATACACGAGCCCTAGAGCTCATTCTCAATAATGTTCAGCAGAAAGTCACCAGAAGCATGAATGATAGACTATTAGCTCCATACTCCGATGAAGAAATTCGCATCGCTCTGTTTCATATGCACCCATCCAAGGCACTTGGCCCGGATGGTATGTCACCATTCTTCTTTCAGAAATACTGGATTACAGTAGGTCCAGAGGTGTGCACAACAGTGAGATATTTTTAGTCCTCTGGCGTATTGCTTAAAGAGGTAAACTTTACACATATTACATTGATCCCTAAGGTTAAGAGCCCGAAACATATGTCAGACTTACGACCTATAGCTTTATGCAACGTGCTTTATAGAATCTGTTCAAAAGTGTTGGTAAACAGGTTGAAAAAGATTTTAGGTGACATTATCTCACCATTACAAAGTGCTTTTGTGCCTGATCGCTTAATCTCATACAACATATTAGTGGCAACGGAAGTAGCACATCACTTACATAATAATCAAAGGGGGGTGATGGTCACTTATCTTTGAAACTGGACATCAGTAAGGCATATGATAGACTGGAATGGCCCTTCCTCTAAGCTATGCTCCTCAAGCTAGGTTTTGCAACAGAATGGGTGGAGTTAATTATGGCCAGCATTAAAACTGTCAGCTACTCTTTCTTAGTGAATGGTGAAGTCAAGGGTTATATTAGACCTTCGAGAGGTATCAGCCAAGGTGACCGGCCCTTTGTCACCTCATCTGTTTATATTATGCGCAGAGGGATTATCATCTCTAATTGGACACTTTGCACAACAACAATGGATCCAGGGTATTGTTCTAGCGCCTAATGCACCACGATTACATCACCTTCTTTTTGCAGATGATAGTTTCCTATTTTATACAGCTACAGAAGAAGAGTGTCAACACTTTCGAAACTTGTTGCATACATATGAAGTAGCTTCGGGACAAAAAATCAACTTGCAGAAGAGTGAAGTAGTTTTCAGCAAAAATGTTGACATAACTATGCAACATCAATTGGCAGGTATGTTGGATGTATGTTGGCCGGATGTACAGAGAGTTGACAAACATGAGAGATACTTGAGATTACCTACCTACGTGGGGCAAACAAAGATAGCATCTTTCAGCTATCTGAAGGAAAACCTAACTAATAAGGTGGTTAGTTGGAGAGCAAAGCTACTCAGTGGAGCGGGTAAAGAAATCCTAATCAAAGCAGTGGCACAGAGAGTCCCAAATTATTTGATGAATTGTTATAAGTTACCTATTGGCTTATGTGAAGATCTACAACAGTTGTGCGCAGGGTTTTGGTGGGGTGATTCTGAAGAAAAACAAAAAATTCACTGGAGGTCTTGGGATAGACTATGTGTACCCAAAACACAAGGTGGCATGGGATTTAAAAATTTGCATTGGTTCAACCTGGGTATGTTAGCAAAGCAAGGTTGGCGCATAGTGAGGAATCCAAACTCACTCATTGCAAGACTGTATAAAGCTATCTACTTCCCAAATGGTGATTTTTTACATGCGGAGTTAGGAGACCAACCTTCTTTCCCATGGAGAAGCATCTGGGAGGGTAGAGCAGTTTTATTACAAGGCCTACGATGGCAAGTAGGCAATGGTCAGAGTATTGATATATGGAGGGATCGATGGTTGCCTGACTCTTATCCCCGCTGCACTATGTCGCCCCAACCAAGAAATGCTCCTACACGGGTATGTGAATTAATATGCCTACAAACCATGAGCTGGGATGTGGAGAAGATCGAGCATTGGTTCTCACCAGCTGACTGGGACTTAATTCTCCAAATACCGCTTAGTAGAAGAGCTCCAAGAGATCAGCTGATTTGGCATTTTCATAATAAAGGATTCTTCACCACTAAAAGTGCATACTATGTTGCCCGCGACATGGCATTGGCGCTAATATTGGCTCCCCCATGGATCCCCGATGTATATACTAAAGTATGGATAGCTATATGGCAAGCCACATTCCCAAACAAAGTAGCCTAGCAGGTTTGGAGATCATGTGAGAATATACTGCCCAATCAACGTAGTTTGAGCTCCAAAGGATACATGGGTGATGTAACGTGCCCAATATGTGCAGTTGAGACTGAGGAGAACATGCATGTTTTTGTTAGATGCAATTATGCTCAAGAAGTATGGGGCGCAGCAAATATACCTCTACCTCCTCCAAGTATTATCGAGTTTAAAGACTGGCTACTATACTTGGTGAATAATGTTGGGAAGGAGACGTTTGCAAAGGCCATGATGCTCATTTGGGGTATTTGGAAGAATAGAAATACGCAGGTGTGGGAAGGGAGCAAACAACATCCACATGATGTGGTGTTGATGACCATGGGATGGTTGGAAGACTTTATGAAAGCAAACAGTAGTGAGCAACAAAGATCTGCAAGAAGTAGAGGCTGGACAAAGCCACCACCAGAGGGGTGGCTAAAATGCAATATTGATGGGGCTTTCAAAGCACAATCGGGGCAGAATGGAGCGGGTATAGTGTTTCGAGACTCAAGGGGGCAGTTTAGAGCAGCCTCGGCTCGACATTTACTGAACATTACCACGCCTTTCCACCCGGAGTTGCAGGCCATGTCGGAGGCAATAAAAATGGCCACCGATTTGAGCTATAACCGGGTTATTTTTGAAACTGATTGTTCTATGCTAGCAGCTGCACTGAAACAAGAAGAAGGCAAATTTTCTATGCATAGTTTTCTGATTGAGGATGTGAAAGAGCTCCTGCGCTCTCAGGTAGAGTTCCAAGTCAACTTTGCTTCACGTGAGGCGAACTAGGTAGCACATAAAATTGCTAGTATAGCCTGTATTAGTGTCAGCCAAACCTGTTTTGGTTCTGCTCCCGAATATATAAGGGATGCCATTCTAAATGACTGTACTCGTTGATTTGTTTTCAATAAAATTCTTATTTTCAAAAAAAAAAAAAAAAAGAAAACAACCAAATTGAATACTGATGTTTCTCTCCAAAAAAAGAAGTTGAATATGATTATGCAATTCTTGTGAGGCTCATTTAGAATACTGATGTTTCTCTCCATTCTCTTGCCTCTCTCATCACTTGCTGCAGAAATTTTATTGATAAGTTCAAATCTTTTTCTCTAAGACACATTTATAAGGAGTGTAACATGGTTGCTGACTGCCACTATGGGAAAATTCTTATCAGACGACGCTTTTCACACAACGAAAAAAAAAAATTCCATTGTGTGTTAATGAAAATGGCTTCAAACAACACGTTTAAAGAACTTACGTCGTATAAGGCTGTTGAAATTCAGAAGTTTTTAGCTAGAAGGTCATTACACAACACTTACAAGAATGGTCTGCTGTGTGAATGAAAAAAAAAATGAGTGGCATATTTCCCTCCTAGCTTGCTCAAATTTCGCTTCAAATTTATACTACATTGTACAACAGAATAGCTATATCTGTTGTTTGAGTGTAGCTTATAAAATGTCATACAACAGTTTTTTACTTTTGTGTTGTATGATCAAGAAAGATAATTTGGGAAAGTTTGGATTTGCCCCCAAATATCATTTATTCCCCCAAAGCCTACAAATTTTGATTGACATATGTGTGATGACTGTAAGCTCATACAACAGAAATACGTAATTTGTGTTGTCTGAATGAGAAATGTTTGTCCCTAGCGCCGAAACTGATACTTTAATTGCACATAGGTTGGAATTTTCCCTCCTTGCTCCCTTAACTAAAATCTAATATGTACATTATCAGAAAACCAACCGCAACTTATTTTTGTGTTGTGTGATTAGTGAATACAAAATTGAAAAAAAAACAACTGCCGGTTTTTTTTTTTTTTGGCAGTGGAAGGATAATTTTTATTAGATAAACAAAACTTTACAAACACAAACACACTTACAAAGCTCACTGTGTGGGGAAAACACAAACAAACAGAATATAAAGAAAACAAGTGGGAACAACCCATCATTATCCATCCAAGTAGCAAACCCTCCAAGGGAGGAAAGGACAGCAGCATAAACATAACCAGCCACCTGTCGACTAGTTAAGTGACCCAGAGACGTCACAGTACTGTTTACCATCGGAAAATTGGAATACACCAAGTTCATCCCGACATCGGAACACCACCACAGGTTCAGCCTAATTGCAGACCCAACGGAGAAGGAAATAGCTGGTGCTAACACCGCCACAAACTGATCCATTGCGTGATACAGAGACACCACGAGGACTGCAACCGGTGAACACACCAAATCCCATGCAGAATCCAACAACCAAATCTCAAAACTAGACAAAACGCCATCGAACACCATCAGCAGATCGCCAGGCAAGAAAAAGAAAATGCCAGACGAAACGGTAACCAAAGAAAACATAAAAAAGAAAGAGGAATCGAGAAAGGCAGCAGCGGAATAGCTGACATGCTGTTGTAAGACATACGATACAACACCGAAGTCGGAGCACCGAACCGGTGAACATTCGTTGAAAAAACTGATTGGTGAGGGAGATGTGCATCTGTTGTGTGAAGAAACTGAGTTGAAAATTGGGAGAAAGGTATGGATAGGTAATCTGAGATCTATAGATGAGGAAGATTTGGGTGATAGGATAAAGGAAGAAAACCAAAGGGAAAAACAAACCTGCCATCGCCAGGGCAGAGTGATCGACCACGAAAGCGGGTCGGGATAAAACCACGGAAGGGTTTAGTTGAAGAGGAACAGAGAAGCTAGAGCCTCTCTCTCCTCTAATCAAGTTTAAATGATTAGGGCGACTTTGTCTTCCCACTTCGAAAAAATAACTTTCCTATCACTTACACATAATAACTCTGCCTTTTCATCCCTCTTCTTTTCCTGTCTATCTCTTTGAGGCCGACACATTTCCCCTCTCATCTCCCCTCATCACCTGCAAACTAAAAAGGGGGAAGCTCAAACTTTTGGTTCTAATTAAGCAACATCACCACCAAGGTAATTCCCTTTTCTCCTTCTCCACATCTGGTGCTTGCCAGATGAAGGGCTACCCACTTCTCTTTCTTATCTGGAGATTTGTGGTTGTCCTTTCCTAGAACAACGTTGCCAGTGAGAGACAGGGGAAGATAGGCCCAAGATTGCTCACATCAAGACCATTTCTATCAATAACAAACGTATATGACGTGCAATGGTAATTATCCAATTCTCTGTTCTTGTATGGTTCAGTTAGTAAATGGGACTCTCAACTGCTTTTTATAAACTCTATGGTTAGCCAATTACCTCTGTTTCTCAATGCATTTATTCATTTCTATACATCATCATTGTTGTGACGCACTTAAACCTCTACCTTTGAATTCTTGTATAGGCTACATGTGCTTTGTAATTCCCTGAGATGATTCCACCGCTGAGTCTCTGGATAGAAATTTCCTGTCAATGTTGGACAAGGTTACTTCAACTTCCTTTTCTTCTCAACTTATGCATCAGTGATTACTAGACCTGTTGTGGTTTTTATGCTGCTAAACATCATTTATATCCTTCAATTTTTAGGTTCTGAATTAGTAGTGCTAACACGCGAGTACAAGACTGTGGCCAGAGGAATGGTTGCCAATGTATATAGGATTTTGTTTTCTACAAAACGAAGAAGGTAACAAAAGAGCATGTGTGACAAGTTTCCTGGTAATGCTCAATTGATCCATGGCTACACATTTGTCAAGTTCCATGGATTTCAGGTATTCAAGTGTCTCATTTTGATAATGTACTGTTGAATATTAAAAACAAAATCGAAAATAAAATATTTCCTTGTGTATCAAAATGTGTATTATAGTCTAATATACTTAAACTATTATCAAATTTTGACAGCTTTTTATTCAAATTTTTGGCAGGGTGCTCTACATTATGTCTTTATTGTGGACCAATCAGAGTGTTTGCATATATGAAGTATGCAATTGGAGGTGGCTCTAGTACTTTCAGCACCAACTTCACTGTTGCCTCTCGGTATTTTTCTTTTTAATTTTTTTAGTTTCTGTTTGTCTTTCCCCCTCATTTTTTTTCATTGACATGTAGTTATTTTATTATTTTCAATTTTTGACAGGTTCCCTTGTTTATTCGGTTACTGTCCAGTTCGGAGCCATCACTTACTGAAAGTTCTAGGTACAGTTCTGTGCAGATCTTCTTTTCTGAAGTTTTCTTAGGTATGTTATTTAGACTTGTATGCCTTGGTTCTAATTTGGACTTGACTATGTGTCTGTATGACTAATTTAGTTTGTGGTTTTTAATCTTTGAATTCCCAAAATCAAGGAAATTGCCGGTATCGAATCACCATATCTATTTTAGTGATACGTTTTTAGAGATGAACTCTATATATGCACACCATCTGTTTATGGAAATGCATGCTTCATTATCTTTCTAAATTTGATGAAAGAACCAAATTATTGACTTTGTAGCTTATTGTTTACTTGAAATTGTAATTGTTTTGCTGTTTCTTTCTCGTCTAAAACCATTCAGTAATCCAATTAGTAAAAAGATAGTGGAGTCTGGCTCGCATTGTTATACAATTTGGGTTGATTTTAGTCATTGGAAAGTCTCTAGAATCTCCAGTGTATAGACCCATGTATAGCACATATATAATGTATTCAGATCATGGCATCATAGTTCTCTATATCTTCCTGATTCTTTAAAATCATGGCACAATCGAAATGAATCTACCAAGCTTTGAGTATTGTTAGGAGCAACTATGAATGTGAATAAAAATAGGAGCAGATCGATCATATGTATAATGCTGTGTTGTTCTTTTGCTTTGTTAGTGGTATAAAAATAGGAGCAGATCGATCATATGTATAATGCTGTGTTGTTCTTTTGCTTTGTTAGTGGTATATCTGAAAGGTTTGTAGCCCTTTAGATATAATTGACATGGAATTCTTATAAAAGAATATGCTGATCGATCATATGTATAAGCCATGTCAGAGTCCCTACAAAAGAAAATCAGAGTCCCCACATTGCAAACTGCAAATTAGCTTTATAGATGTATTTCCACAATATTTACAGATGAACCATCATTCCTTGCTTGTTGATTTGTAATTTATCTCTTTATCTTAATTTGATGCATGCAGGTCACATCAGCTTTTACTTTCCTGGATCAGGGTCAATATTTGCAAGAGACACTTTGTTCAGCCTATCATGTCGCAAGTTGTTTGAAGGAACACCTGACCAGGTAATTCTTGGCCTATGTTTTATGTCCTTACTACTTTTTAATCAGTCAAAACTGGTGCTATGTTTGAGTTCGAGGAGGGAACATCCTGTAAAATAGTGAGAGTCTGTCAGAAGTTTGTTTGAGGGTTTACTGCCGGAAGATGAAATCATTATCCTATAGAATTTCGCAGTAAATATTAAAGAACAATGTTGTAGTTATGTGTTGCATTTGCCTTCTGTGATTAATGCTCGCCCTTGAGATAAAACATAAAAAGCAATGCTTTGCAACTTAATGGTCGTTCAAAGCAGTTAACCGTTCAAGGCAGTTAATAGTGAAGGTGGTCCTTTGGTTTTGAACACTTCGAAGCAATGATTATCTTGTTACATTTGTTCAACTTTATATATACTATATGTGTGTGTTTTAAAATCTATTTATTAATCAGTTGATTGTCTGTTACAGATGCAGTCTTCCCTTACAAAGATTATGTCTTTACCAGCTGATATAGAAGTATACTTTGGTCATGAATATACATTGGTTAGTCATGTCACCTTTTCAGTTTTCTGCAAGCTATATAATGTTTTAAAGTTCAGAACAGGGAACTGACTTGAGGCAACCATTTGTGATTGAGTAACTCTAAGTTTGCCTTATCTATTGAACTTGAGCACGAGGCACTTCAGTCCTAAGCAGCCCGTGTCACACATCTTCGCAGCAAAGGCGTGCCTACGATAAATACCATGGCTTTTGTTTTAATAATATGGTCTTTTGAGGTTGCATTTAGTGATCATTGACTTCGGATTTGGTTGGAAAGCCACTAATTGGATAGTGAGAATGTGATTATATGTCTTCAGAATTCTTATATCTGAAAGTTTTGTAGCCCTTTAGGTCTCAATTTGCTGTTATGACTTATGGTTTTGGAGGGTTTCTATTATTCAATAGACTAGATTACATTCCAAGCCAAATCTAAATAGCAATGCCTAAGTACTTGCAGTGTAGCAAACTACTAACTGCATTTTTCAAAAACTTTCATAAGAGCAACATTTTTCTAGTATATATTTGTGTATGAAAGGAAAGCAGAATCTTGTCTCACATCTCCGGGGATACTTTGACTTATTAATTAAGGTATGCTGTCAAGGCGTGACTATATTGTTATGTTTTGAATGATCACCTGTCTTTCAAACTTGGGTTTGCAATACCAGATGTAAATATAAGTCTTTGTATTTTGTCTCTCTGTAGCTTCTTGCTTGTGTCATTTTGTCATGTTGCTCATGGGTAGTGTGGCTTTTGATGTGGGAGTATTGTATGCAGCTTCTTGAAACAAGTTGATGTGGTGGCAAAAGCAGAATGAAAAAAGAGGAGCAGCAAGAGCAAGCATTAGTCGTGGCCAAAGTGGGCAAGCAATCATAAATAGTCCAATAAACAATGATCCATTTCTAGCACACTAATGTCTTTGTCCCGGATGCAATGTTAAATAATAAATTGTCACCGATTCATGATTTTGTGGAACAATGACTAATACGAATTGTATCTTGGTGGATCCAATATACTTTGAAGTTTAAAATATGGGTTGGAGTACTATTAGTTCATTTGATTGTTTGCATCAAATTTTATTTCCATTTAATCACTACTATTCATTAGGTTAAATGAATGTTTAAATGATCATACAACAGATTTCTCATCTATACTCTCACACAACAGAAAGCATTAGAACCCTGTTGTTTGACAAGGCTTAACAAACAATGGATTTAAACAAATTATGTTGTCTGAAAGTAGCGCCTCAATTGCTGCGCAGCTGCGCCTGTCATCTGCTGAGCCATCTGTCGAGCCATCATACAACAGTTATAACACATACCCGTTGCCTGTGTATTTCTCAGACAATTGTGTTCCACCGTTGTGTGAATTTTCAACAGACAACTGCTCGCTCTACAACGGTGGCACTCCAAATCACACAAGAGTTTTCGCCCGTCGTCTGATAAGGTTTTTGGCATAGTGTCATCTCTGCTAAGTAGCTCACAACATTCAAGATCAAAAGGTCTTTTATTTGGTTGTAATGGGGCTAACACTATGCCAATAAAGCCTTCAGGTCTGATATGTAAATTATATGTTGTCTATCCAGCTGCCGTCTCTTACGGCATCAGACGACAGATATCCTCCGTCGTCTCTTCTCACTCAGAGAACAGAATTTTCGCAAGACTCTGTCGTCTGAACAACCCAAAATTCAAGGATTTTAGACTTTCTGTGGTTATTAATTACATACAACGACAGATTAATGTTGTTCAAATGAACTACAAACTACAGTTTTAATAAAACTGCTGTTGTCTAACATTTAATAAGAACACATTTATATGTTGTCTGAAGTTACTAAAATAAAGGCTTGTTTAACAATCTGTTGTCTGAATGAATTTGTAAAGACATTTGATTGTTGTTTGAAATTCACTTAAAACTGGGTAAATTATGACTCATCTGTCGTCTAAATAGTTTTAAGACTTTATTTTTATGTCGTTTGTTTTGTATTCCAACCACAGTTTTAAGTATTTATGTTATCTGATAGACAATATATAATCATGTAGTTGTGTAGTTTGATTGAGGTCAGAAACTCACTCTTCTGTTGTTTGAAGCACATTTGAAATATAAATAACTTGTTACTTCTGTTGTTTGATATAACAAGAAACAACAGATTTTGGTACGATTTAGTTGTTCATTTTCATGTTGAGACAACATATGTTGTAATCTTGTGTTGATTGTTAACCATATGGACATCATTCATTTTGGAACAATACAAAAGGCTTGTTATATCATCAAAGTCAAAAGACTTGAAGCCAATTCAGAACATAATTTAAGAGAACACCAAGCAAAACTAGACTACTTCTAACCCAAAAATAAATAATTATAGAGTAATATTACTCCAAAGCAATCTACCATATATATATATATATATATATATATGGAATTGACATGGCGATCTCAGTAAAATCGACACGAAAGAGTCAAATTATGCATCACACATCAAAAGGGAGACATAAGTGAACTGGAATGTTAAGGCATGAACAACTTAGCTTTGGGAATTTATTAAAGTCCATTTGTATAGCCATGAACTTGAAATTTTGCATACTCATAGTAAACATGTTAAGGTAGAACATACTGAATTTTCATAGAATTTGGATTTAGGACAGCAAGGAAAAAGAAGAACACAATCTGACTGAACTGCAGGAGTCATATAAAAAAAAAATCTCAGCAGCATGGTCAACTTAGAAAATTCACCAAAAATTCATTGTAAGTCCAATTGACTTGAAATCAGTTTTGAAACAACTATTTGAAATGCATAATTCAACATATATAAAAACCAGAAGTTAAATGATTCAAATAGGAGTTCAAATCTCAACAGAAATTCAGAGGATACATTAAAAATGCTGGAACTTTCCCAAATGCAGACCAAATTTGGAAGAATCACCGAAAATTCACTTTACTTTGGAATAAGATGAAACTTTCCAGATCCTTTGTTAACTAACAAAACAGAAACATGTCAAAATTTCAGTATATTTGAAGACCACTAAGTAGGGTAAAACAAAAACCAAAGAGAGCTGTGCTGCAGGGCAGTTTCTGCAGAAGTCCAAAAAAAGTTAGCACCTATCCATGACTGCTTAGACTACAATTTTATAAGAGATTAAAAGAAACATAATTACTCACAAGTCCCAACTCCCAACCAAAAGATTATCAATTCCAAAAGCTTATCAATTTATTAAAATGGATGCTAATACAACAGAGAAGGTCATGAAGCAATCTAGAAACTAACAACTACTTGACTGCACTATGTGATCAATTTTATTTATATATTAAGTTTACAAGAAAGGGTATTACCCATGGAAGCTTCCTAGCGGTTTCAAAAGCAGAATACTTGTTGATGGTAAGCCTATGGGACTGGGAGTTAGAGGTAGCAACTTCATTGGTGATGGATTATCTAATCAGAACTGTTTTGCTACAAAGTAATTGAGTTTACGGTCTAGATAGTTATTCTGGGAACTAAATTGTATGAGCATAAAATTGGTTGGTTCCTAAATTGTCGTTTAAGAGGAGAGTGACAGCAATTGAAATTACTGTTAGAATGACCTATAGTACTAAATATACAAGTGAAGAGCAGCACCAATCTATCCTTACCGTTCCTCCACCAACACCAAGTCCTTGTCTACTTGTCATGAAAGTGATACCCTTCCACTTTGCAACATAATGAACCTGCAAACAAAGATGCATAGTTAAATTGCATTCATCGTACTTGAATTACTCATATAAATATTTGGTAATTTGAAAGACTCTTGAATTACTCATAGATTTTTAGTAATTTGAAAGACTCTAATTATATGTTTTAGCAACCTTATCTGAGGTCAAGTTTACTTTAAAATCTATGACAGAATGTATCCATTACATGCTTAGTTGATTTTTGAGGATGCAGCTAATGAACAACTCTAATTCCAGAAGATATGTGAGGGCTTCTGTTAACGTTAGAGATCCGAGGGGGTCTAGTTAGCTTTAGAGAAAGAGAGAGAGAGAGACACACACGAGAAGTATAGTGGTTCGTCTCCGCCTTAGCGGGAGACTACGTCCACTTGAATATTGTATTTTGTGTGTTTGGGATTACAAAGTGTGTAATGGAGTGATGTTTAAGGAGGAGGAGGGGTCCCTTTTATAGGTAAGGGAACCCCTCTTCTTTACATTTTCTTAGATATGGGATGTAGAAATCACTATTCTAGTCTAGAAAAGCTATGTTGTGAGTGCACCTTGGCAAGGCCGGAAAGGTGGCTTCCCGGCGACATATTTGCCACTTCCGGATACCGTAGCGTAGCTTGAACATAGGGCTACGGGATGCATGTCTCGGTTGGGCCTCACCATGGCTTGTGAGTGTCCCAAAGAGGGTGTTACTTATGCTTGGTGATGTAGCAAATCCTCCTTGTATAGTGGGAGGTATCTACAAGTCCCCAAAGTCCCCAAGTAAGAGGAGCTTCTTGGTTGGGGAGTTATAATCATGAAGTCATCAAGCATAAACAATGTCCGAGATGCGCCTAGCCCTTACAAGTCCCCGAACTCCTTAAGCAAGAAGGGACTCGTCTAACCTGCACAATGAGACAAAAAACGCGCATATGTAGAATGCTTTGTTGTATTGGTTACCGCTCGTGTTAATGGAATGCGAAAATAATTCGATTTGTTGCAAACAACAAATGATAGAAGAATTCAATATTCCATTAATGTGTATGAACATGTAAAATATTGGTATTTGTATATGTGGATCTTATGGCCATATAACACGCACAATAGATAGTGGCAAGTGTAATGGGTGTCCAAAGAAAATTGTGAGAGTAGTCCCGGTGACATAGTATGAAGCGTTTGTGAACTTGGGGCTTAAGTAAAGCATGTTGGACATGATCGAGCAAGTTGGGTATAGTTGAGTGTGTAGGCGCTGTGCGAGCATGCGAGGCATGGCCCAAGCACAAGTCGTGGCCATACTCGATACCCAAGCGAGTCGCAACCTGAGCAAGTCGTTTATCCGTGCATGTTTAATTAAGTCGTAAGTGTCACAAGCTTCTAGATGAATGTCACATGTTTATTTAATTGAATTGCAATTAAAATACAAGCATGACATATGTGTATAGCATGTACTTGTAGTAAAGTCGCTAATAACATTTTGTATTTGTTCTAAGCATGCTTAGAGATTATTGAGATCGATATGTGAGGCATGACATATCTAGCATGTAAGGCCTAGAAGGCGTTGCCAAGTGTACAAAATATTGTAGGCATGCTTAAGAGTTATGGAGACATGTATAGACATGGCAAAGGCTCTAATTGCAAGAGCGTAAAAGATAAGATAATGTTACTTATCCTATGCCAATTTGGAGCGAGTTGGAGGAGAAATTGGTATAGGTACCCAAATCATGCTGGAGTTGTCCAAGCATGACACTCCCATGTTGTTTTGGCGAAGTTTCTTAGTAGAAAGATGATGGTTTCGCCAACTTGAAAGGTGTTCGGTGATTATACCTCCTTAACACAAGATAGATGATTAGTAACTAAACCATGTAGTTTAATTGATTAAGCATGTGTATATGTAGTCTCATGTTACGATGTTAAAAATGCTACAATTCTATACAATTGCTATCTCACATATACGCACAACGTCAATTTATGGTTACACACTTGAATTTCATAAGCATGCCCATGTGCAAATTTGTACTTTATTTGAATCATGTGAAACAAAAATCTAAGATCTTATGTATTGTGCGGTCAAGATCTGTGACCCAACATCACCAATTATCAAGGATAATTAAAGAACTCACAGTAAGGCCATGTTCATGTGGTCCATTAAATATGGCGGCAAGTCTTGGCTAAAATAGTAGATCATGCACACAAAGCATGTACAAGAGAGCTACATATACTTGTATGATGTTATTTAGTATTACACCATGCTGGAAGGTGTAAAAGAGTTCACCTATGTAAATAATCTATGAGATAAGCGCTACCATATTACATGGACAAGCTTGCATGGTTTTGACTTTTGAGTTTTTTTTTTATGGTTGGTGTCAATGACACATGACACATGCATGTAGCGTAATTATCAACATGCATGTAAGAATGAAAAGCATGTGGCCGACAGAGGCATAAGGTGAAAGCAACATATTCTTCATGTATTGCCATGCTTAGTTGATCACAAAGGAAACATGCACACATCTCTATAGTTATATGCTGTCGTGGGCTTGTAAGTGCCGTGCACTTAGAGGCATGTAGGGACAAAGCTACAGGATATAATGCAGAGCGTGTATATTATAATCAACTAGAGATCATGATTAAAGAAATAGACTTATCTGGTTGGTTGGTGCGTCTCCATGGATTTTAATCAGAGTGAAAGCTAGTGGACTGACAAGAGTGAAACGTCCAGCTTCGACGAGTTGACGAGGGAGCTCTGCCTGTCAAGGTTTATCTCAACTGGTTGCTGGGGGACCTTCATCCGCATCTGTTTGCGTTTAGTGTGGGTAGCGGAGGATTGGACAGCGGTATGGAGCTTTGTTTAGCGGGCTCTAGTCAGCGGAGCCCTATAACATCAGCGGAGACTTGGTGCTCAGCGGAGTTTGGCGGGGACTCAGAGCTCTGCGGTGACAGTAGACTTGGAGGTCGGCGGAGGCTCGAAGTTTGGTGAAGAGGTGGCCAGTGGAGAGGATGATTGAAGATGGAATGGGTGTCCAGATTAGTTTTTGGGTGTGAAGAGGAGGTTGAAACTCCGCCATGAAAATTGAAACTCCACTACGGAAAATGAAGCTCCACCAAGGATTGAAGCTTGGCCAAGAGGATTGAAGAGTATGGTGAGCGGAGGAAGTTCGAGTCAGTGGTGGTGGCTGGCGGCGCGGAGCCTTGGCTAGAGGTCACTCCTAGCGGCGTACGGTCTGGCGGAGACTTGGACAGGACTGGAATTTGTTCGATGATATATTGTTGATGGTCACCGAATGGCAACGCTACTGTCATCACCGAGGAGCTTGGGTCAGCGGTGTACAGTCCGGCGGTGTACAGTTCAGAGAGTTAAAATTAGGCTAAGCCAGGCTAGCGAAGGAAGCGTTGGGACATCAGCGGATCATGGAAGACGGAGCCTTTGACCGGTAGAGCAGCGGAGCTTTTTGCTCACTTGGAGGCTTGGTGCTCACTTGGAGCTCGGCGCTGATGATCAGCTTGGCGGTTGGCAGGTTGCCCAGAGTGGACTCGTGGGTGTCCAGAGAAAATTGGCACCCAAAATTGTTTTTTGTTTTTTTGTTTTGACCAACCTTCATCAGCGTTGACCAACCCTAATGGTGTTGACCGAAGTTGACCAACTCTGAATGGCGTTGACCGGAGTTGGGCGTTGACCGGCCCTTGATTGGTGTTGACTGAGCTCAAGTTTTGAGCGGATGTTGCTTTGACTTCGTTTTGACTTGAAACCTTGCAACTTTTACCAGCACTGGGAACAAATTTATGTTTGAATTTTGTTTTGTTACCGCCAAGGATGGATAGCGGCAGATGTAAGGCTTGATTGAGAATACAAGGCAAGGAAGGTCGAGTGCTTCTAGCGCCAATGTTAACGTTAGAGATCCGTGGGGGTCTCTAATTAGCTTTAGAGAAAGAGAGAGAGAGACACACGAGAAGTATAGTGGTTTGTCTCCGCCTTAGCGGGAGACTACGTCCACTTGAATATTGTACTATGTGTGTTTGGGATTACAAAGTGTGTAATGGAGTGATGTTTAAGGAGGAGGAGGGGTCCCTTTTATAGGTAAGGGAACCCCTCTCCTTTACATTTTCTTAGATGTGGGATGTAGAAATCACTATTCTAGTCTAGAAAAGCTATGTTGTGAGGGCAACTTGGCAAGGCCGGGAAGGTGGCTTCCCGGAGACGTATTTGCCACTTCCAGTTGGGCCTCACCATGGCTTGTGGGTGTCCTAAAGAGGGTGTTACTTATGCTTGGTGATGTAGCAAATCCTCCTTGCATAGTGAGAGGTATCTATATAGCTTCTTACCTCTCAGAATGTCTATATCATGGTAGATGGAATCGGATAATAGTACAAAGTATCAATTAGTGCCATTCGTAAAACAATGTAAAAAGAAGATAGGAAGAATCTAAAAGATAGACCTAAAAGACAGCCAAGTAACACATTGAAAGAGAGAATACTTGAGCAGACAACTAGCTACGAGCATAGTGAGGTCCTACTGGGAATGTCTCAAAGGTTCATTTGGTATCTAGTCAAGTATGGAAGTTTAGTAATATGTGATATCTAATAACACTTGGTACTGGCAAAGATAGTCCTAAAAAATTGCAACAGAACAATCACATTAATCGTATTCTCCTACAAGCTACTGATTTTTCATTTTATTATTCCTTGAGATATACTTTGAAAGTGTAATATGGAAACCTTACTGATATGGATACCAAAAAAATTTAAATAGAATTGAAACATAGCAAAGTAAATCCAGAAGAGCAAAATTAGAAAAAGAATAAGCAATTACCAAAATCTGTGAACCTTTTCCTTGGAAGGTGGAGAAATTCCACATATTCTCTGCTGCGTTCATCAATCTTATGAGGCTGGAACACTAGAGGATGCCGACTAACAATTCCTGTAGTTATTTCCCCATGTGTCATTTCCCAAACATCCAAGAAGAAACATCACCATAAATGAAAACATCCCAAAAATGAGTGGCAAGAATAGCCAAAGTCTAGCATTTGATATCTACATGACTAAACAAATGAATATGGCCACTCTATCGACCAAACCAAGCCCTCACAGATGACTATGAATCTTATCAGAACCACGGGGTAAGAAGTCCTTCCCGACAATGCTCTCCAAGACAGAAGACTTCCCAAATTCGACCCCACAAAACCGAAACATAAGTAAACAATATCCATTAATATCACAATAAATTCATTCTTCATGAATTTTATTCTCAAATACGCCTTTCAAATTAATACACATGCTTCAGCTAACATGAGCAAAATTCCACTTCCACCAAAATGCATAAAAGGCAATTTGCTTCCGCTACACAGCACAATAACTAAAACTAGTCTAGCGTCTAAAAACTGGTCCAGAATTCAACGAATCTGTGATTAAGCACAATAATCAAGCATGCAAAATTATATCTAACATTGATCACTACACTTTTGCTTTGGAAATGCTTCTTTTCTTTCGCTCAAAATGGATCTATTTTTGAAAACAAGCCATTTGAGTATACAAGAAATTGCAGGCCAAGTTTAATTATATAAAAAACCATATATTAGTATGAAGAAGAACCTATTCAGTCTTCCAACAGGAAATCGTTCCCTGCTTTCTATTACTACAGGTAAATAATTGACCTATCAAACAAGTGATGAGTAGCAAGGCATGCCTCCAAATCTTACTAAAGTATGTCTTGCAGCATAGAAATAACCAGCAGAACCCAAGCTATAAAAGTAAATTGGACAACAATATTTATCCTTTCCCCACCACTAACATAGCAAAGGTAGAGGAAGCAGCTCATAGTACACTCTATAAAACGGACTATGTTAGGATTGCCGATAGCTTGAAAGCTATTTCAATGCTTCTGCTTAACACAATAATCATACTCTCTATCTTCATCGCTAAGAAAATTATGCAATAGACTTCAATCAAGCAAAGCATTCACACAACATCTACTATGAACTAGGTTATATAGCTGACCAAAGAAGAGTCCGAATAGCTGGATCAATCAGAGAGAAAAGAGAAGGTGGAAGAATGAACCGGGAGCTAACCTGGCCACTGACGGCAGCGATGGAGGGAAGCGAGTCCCAAAGAGTCGGTAATGCACGGGTTTCGCCGTGGTCACCGAGAGCTGTGCAAGCTCTTTGGATTTTGTTGACCAGCGAGATCAGGTTCTCCATCCAAAACTCAGCGGTGATGGAGGGAGCTACCGGCGGGCAGGGTGGGAGTCAAATCGTGTGGATCTGAGAAAACATTCACGATTCGGAAAAGGTAGATCTGCTATGGGGATTGTGATGGTGATGAGTCAACTAGACAGAAATAGAGAAAGGAGGTGTGGGGATGTTCAAGAGTATTTGAAAACTTAGACCTGAGCTGCTCAAAAACCAGCAGAAAGTTATGAAAATCAAAAGCCCAAAAAGAGAATTGGAATAGCAATTTGGTATGCAGATGAGGGAGACATGATAGAGAAATTTACCCACTGCAAATGCTAGAGGATAGGCTGTTGGTTCGACATCAACTGGTGTTTTTGGCCATGTGAGTAAGGATGAAGAGGGAAATTTCATGAGAGAGACGGCAAGCTATGAGTGTTAGGCGTCTGAGAGGAGAGAGGTTTCGTTTTCGATGAGCACCTTTATTTCCTTTCAGAAAACTAAAGGAAAAAAAAAAACGGTGGGAAGTTTAAGTTTGGCAACAAAAATTGAGCGGGCAACACAATTTGGGTATACTTTTTCTCCATTTACTCAGACAACATATAAATGTCGTCCCAATTTTCAACATTTTAATGAGAAATCCTCAGTCTTTTAAGACGACAGTTATCTGTTGTCTTAATTTTCTAACTTACAAAAAAGATGAAAAAACCAAAATAGTACGGATTCTAATGCTATTCAGACAACAGAATTAATTTATATGTTGTCTGAAGAAGTTTAAAAAATTCAGACAACAGAAAACAACAATTTTGTCTTTTGAAATGTGTAGTCTAAAGGCATTATTGGCATAGTGTAAGGGCAAGTGGCTAATAGAAATGAAGAATACGGAAAAACAAAGTCTATGGAAATCGGTGAAGCAACTCTCTCTTGTAGAGATATTAGACTTTTGCTTTCGAATGCTAACTCACTCACTCTAATCCCGATGTACAACCTACGCTAAACTATGTACAATACTTTACTTTCTTTCTATTTTTGGATTTTCTTCTATTTGACTTTTTTTTTTTTGGGTGGTTCTAGTTGGACCTCCAAATTTGATATTTGGACCTCCAAATTTTTTTTCAATTATTAATAGATTTTGTCAAGTCATATGAAAAGACAAATAAGGACAAAGTGAGAAAAATGAAGAAGAAAAAAAATTACTCTTCTTGCCTTCCCCAAATATAACATTCAATTAAATTATTATTTTTTTCTTTCCAAATTTCCTTATATTGTCATATCGTTTTATAATTTACCTAAAACAATTAAGTAAAAATAATAATTTCTATACATGGCCCACATTTAATACAAAAGTAAATTTAATTAAAACAATCTGATTTGAAATTTTCTTGAACAATATTCATTGAATATTATGTTATAGTTATTGCTCGATCTTTCAACCCAAAACCCATGAAATCCTTTTTTTAGTGTTAACGTTTGTATCCGTGGGGATCTCTAGTTAGCTTTAGAGAGAGAGAGACACGCACACACGAGAAGTATGGTGGTTCGTCTCTGCCTTAGCGGGAGACTACGTCCACTTGAATATTGTACTATGTGTGTTGGGGATTACAAAGTGTGTAATGGAGTGGTTTGAGTTGTGGGAGGAGGCATTCCTTTTATAGGTGAAGGAAGCCATCTCCTTTACATTTTCTTAGATGTGGGATGTAGAAATCACTATTCTAGTCTAGAAAGCATGTTTGTGAAGGAAACTTTGCAAGCCCGAAAAGGTGGCTTCCCGATGACATATTTGCCACTTCCGGATACCGTAGCGTAGCTTGAACATAGGGCTACAAGATTCAAGTAGCGGTTGGATCCCATGAGGGTGTTGTTTATGCTTGGTGAGGTAGCAAACTATCCATGTATAGTGAGAGGTATCTACAAGTCCCCGAAGTCCCCGAGTAAGAGGAGCTTCTTGGTTGGGGAGTTATATGAAGTCATCAAGCATAAACAATGTCCGAGAGGCGCCTAGCCCCTACAAGTCCCCAAACTCCGTAAGCAAGAAGGGACTCGTTTAACCTGCACAAAAAACGCGCATATGTAGAATGCTTTGTTGTATTGGTTACCGCTCGTATTAATGGAATGCGAAAACAATTCGATTTGTTGCAAGCAACAAATGGTAGAAGAATTCAATATTCCATTAATGTGTATGAACATGTAAAATATTGGTATTTGTATATGTGGATCTTATGGCCATATAACACGCACAATAGATAGTGGCAAGTGTAATGGGTGTCCAAATAAAATTGTGGGAGTAGTCCCAGTGACATAGTATGAAGCATTTGTGAACTTGGGGCTTAAGTAAAACATGTTGGACATGATCGAGCAAGTTGGGTATAGTTGAGCAAGATGGGTGTAGTTGAGTGTGTTGATGCGGCTGAAATAGCCTCACAATTTAACCCTGCAAAATGTAGTTGTCAGTATAGGATAAGCAGGAATCGTTCAGTTCGGGGATTGTAGGTAATTTTTGTTTTTGTTTTTATTTTAAGTAGATTAGGAACCAAATTTCAAAACCCCCATTTTATTCTTTTATTTGTTAATTGACCTTTTTGTGTAGGTGTACCCTACAATCCCCGGACTGAACGATCCCTGCTTATCCTATACTGACAACTACATTTTGCAGGGTTAAATTGTGAGGCAATTTCAGCCGCATCAATTTTTGGCGCCGTTGCCGGGGATTGTTAAAATCCCTAACGCTTAAAGTGTCATCGATTTTGTTGTTTATATAGAATGCATGCTAAATTTTTGTTCTTCACTTGTGGAATGGTGACAAATTGCAATTTTTGTTAGGCCAAGCTTTAATTGTGATTTAGTTAAAGTTTTATGAGTGTTACGAAATTAAGCATGTCTTTTATCATTGTTGTACAATTTGTAGAAGTTGTTTTTTTTTTTTAACCATATTGTAAATTGCATGTGTTTCACTTAGATTAATATACTTAGGTTATGAATTTAGCTAAATACTTAATTGTTGTAAGTGTGTAAAATCGTATGAGTAGACAAGGGCCCTTTTGTTAATATTGGCCTAAACCCTTCATTAGTACCTTGCTAGGGTCTCTTGAGTTTGAGGGCGGCCTTTATTAGCATTTGGAGAACGGTCTAACACATAAGTTAATTTCCCAGCTGAGTAAGGGGCGCATACGGATGGTGTCTTAGATTGGGACCCTGGGTGATGGGTTCAATTGGATCTCAGAGATACTATAGAATAAGCCTAAACCACTACGTAGGAGTAGCCGATAGGGGCCTAAACCTCAATGAGGGAGTAGCCTTCGTAGTATCACTAAAATGAGTCCTCCCTCTCACTTACCTCTTAATCTGGCCATTCGGCCTTCTGAAACAAAGGAAAGAGACTTATGTCTGGGCGACTATCCCTATATCGTATCTCACCAATAGTAGTGGTTTCTATTGGGCTCGACTTACAATTTGGAATCAATTGAGATATTAATTATGTTTATAATAATAAAAAAAAATGATGTGTGACCTGCTTAAGGTATATTGGATTAAACATGACTTTGTCGAGGTTAGCTGTTCTATAGTCCCATTGCACAAACGAGGTCCTCTGTTCCAGTACCTAAGTATGTAAATGTAAAAGTAACTTAGAAAGTAGGAAAGACATAATGTTTGTATTTCGAGCCTTGTACATGTTACTAACACTTGATTTGGTCTTAAAGGTCCATGAATGTCCACTGTCTCTGATAAGACTAAGGTGCTCTTTGAAAAATTGGAACGTGCTAAGCAAAGGGCAGAACTCACTTTTTCAGACCGCCCTCCTCTAGAAAGGAGGGATTCTCAGGACTCTAGCTATTCAGGTTATAACTGCTCAACTAGATCAACCGAGGAGATCAACAAACCTGACCATTCTGAAGAAGGAGAAGAACAAGTCTTAGAAGAGGAAGAAGAGGAGGTCACTGAAGAGGAAGAAGAGGAAGAGCACGCCCGTGTTGAGCAAGTACAGGCACCAATGGCTGAGACTATTAGGCAACTGTCTAATCCTACAGGTGGGGGTGCTGCGCCCTTATGCATTGCCTATCTAGAACTAGGAGAGAGGCTTAATGATGATTTTGAGTTAAAGAGTGGGTTTCTGCATCACCTACCCAAGTTTCATGGGATGAGTAGTGAAGACACCAACAAGCATCTCAAGGAGTTCGAGTTTGTCTGTGGGAGTATGTGCCCTAAAGGAGCTGATATCAATATCTTGAAGATGAAGGCATTTCCCTTTACTTTGGAGGACAAGGCCAAGACTTGGCTATTTGAGCTGCCTGCTGGGACTATCAACACTTGGGATAGGATGAAGGGCGAGTTCCTTACGAAGTACTTTCCTGCCTCAAAGGTCACTGTTTTGAGGAAGCAGATTAGTGGAATTACGCAAGGACATGAGGAGAATTTCTGCAATTATTGGGACAAGTTTAAGAGCCTTGTAGCATCATGCCCTAACCATGGGATGAGTGAGGGGTCCCTCCTTACCTATTTTTATGAAGGACTCACCGCTAATGAGCGTGGTCTGTTAGATGTTGCTGCTGGAGGATCCTTTATGGATAAGATACCTGCTGATGCCAAGGTGCTACTTACTAATCGTGCACTAAACTATCAACAATATGAGGGGGTGCTTTCCTCTCAACGGAGGGTACATGAGGTGTCCACTAACTCTGCTCTTGAAGACAAGGTCAACAAGATGTCTACTCTGCTGTCTCAAGTCTTAAACGTTAATGGAGGAGGAGCAATGGCTCAAGTGTGTGGGATGTGCTCGACTCAAGGGCACCCCACAGATAAATGTCCCCAACTTGCCTCTCCAGAAAGATGGGAATCTGTTAACGCCCTAGGGTATCAAGGAGGTTAAGGAGGCCCGAGGTACAACCCTTACTCCAATACGTACAATCCTGGGCTCAGAGACCACCCCAACTTTCGTTGGGCTAACAATGATAACACCTTGAGACCACCTCAAGGCCCAGGTCAGAATTCTCAGCGCCCACCAGTTTGTTTTTGAGGCCTCAGGTACCTCAAACTTTTGTATTCCCAATTCTGTCCCTCCACCTCCTGTTTCTAATACTTTGAGTGCCCCTAATTATGATGAACTGTTGAAGTCCCTTGCTGCAGGGCAACAACAACTTAACACGGCTACTCAAGCTTTAGTTGTAGGACAGGTAACCCATTCAAAGGATATTGCAGAGCTCAAGAATCAAATGGGCCAAGTGGTGGATTTCATGGGCCGGATTGTTGAAACAAGGAAACTTCCAAGCAACACAGTGCCTAACCCAAGGAATGAGCACGCCCAAGCCATCATCACTAGGAGTGGGTGCGTACTAGTTGACCCTCCCAGAGCCCACAAGAAGGCCCAAGCGGTCCATAATGAAGAAGAAGACGTTGTGGAGGTGTCTAAGAAGGATGTTGAGAAGGACCCGGCTACATCAAGGGTGGAAGTTGACTTGCCCCAAGCTGAGAAACCCAAAGGTACAATTCCTAACTCTAGTGGTTTAGTTAAGACTAACCCAGTTGTTTCTATACCTTTCCCAAGCAGGTTTGCCAAGACGAAGAAAGATAAATCTGATCAAGAGATCTTGGAAATCTTCAAGAAGGTTCAAGTGAACATGCCCTTGATCGAGTGCATCAAACAGGTGCCTAAATACGCCAAGTTCTTGAAGGAGCTATGCACCACAAGGAGGCAGACAAGAGAGAAGGAGGTGGTGAAAATGAGCGAGACGATATCAGCAGTTATCCAGAGGAAGCTACCCCCAAAGTTGAAGGACCCAGGGAGTTTTTCTGTTCCCTGTATCATTGGTGACACTAGGTTTGAAAATGTGATGTTAGACTTAGGGGCATCCATAAATGTTATGCCTTATAATTTGTATGTGTCCCTAGGTCTAGGCCCTCTTAAGAGGGATAATGTTGTCATTCAACTTGCTGATAGGTCTAACAAATACCCTCAAGGGTATGTTGAGGATGTTCTTGTGCAGGTAAATCATCTGATATTCCCTGCGGATTTCTACGTATTGGACATGGAGGATTCGCCCCTAAATACCACTCCATTACTTTTAGGGCGTCCCTTTATGAGGACTGCAAGAACTAAAATCGACGTGTACAAAGGGACTCTCACCATGGAGTTTGATGGTGATGTTATACGCTTCAACATTCTTGAAGCCATGAGGTACCCTGTTTTTGATTTGAAACCTTGCTTTGCTATTGATGTAGTTGATTCACTCGCGCAGGTTTTCTCTAAAGCAATGGTTGAGGATGAATTGGCTCTGACCCTAGAGGAGGGGGTCGGATATGATGCAAATGGGGAACCTATTCCCAAGGTTGAGTGGGACATTGAGGAGCCTAGAGTGATCAAGACTGTGGCCTCACTGGAGGCTCAGCCTATAAAGAGGTCAATTTCCTATTTGTCAATTCCGGTTTCTACTAATAAAATGCTATCCTCTATTGTTCAGGCACCCAAGTTGGAATTGAAGGTACTCCCTGAGCATTTGAAGTACGCGTACCTAGGAGAAAAGGAGACCCTCCCAGTGATCATATCATCAACGTTGGAGGTAGAGCAAGAAACAAAGTTGGTGGACGTGTTGAAGAAGCACAAGACTGCCATTGGTTGGACTCTAGCAGATATCAAAGGGATCAGCCCAACCACATGTGTCCACCAGATCTTGTTAGAAGATGGCGCCAAGCCACAAGAGAAGCCCAAAGGCGTCTACATCCGCCCATGATGAAGGTGGTCCAAGACGAGGTGATCAAGTTGCTAGATTGTGGGGTGATCTACCCCATTTCTGATAGTAAGTGGGTCTCTCCAGTGCAAGTGGTGCCCAAGAAGTCTGGGGTGACAGTGGTGAAGAACGAGGATAATGAGCTAGTGCCCCAGAGATTAGTCACTGGTCATAGGGTATGTATCGACTACCGGAAGCTGAATGCCACAACGAGGAAGGATCATATGCCCTTGCCTTTTATTGACCAGATGTTGGAGCGCTTACTGGGCCATTCCTACTATTGCTTCTTGGATGGATATAGTGGGTACAACCAGATCTGCATAGCCCATGAGGATCAGGAGAAGACGACCTTCACATGCCCCTTTGGGACCTTTGCTTATAGGCGCATGCCCTTCGGCTTATGCAACGCACCAGGTACTTTCCAAAGATGTATGCTTTCCATTTTCTCAGAATACATTGAAAATATTATTGAAGTCTTTATGGACGACTTTAGTGTCTTTGGTAAAGATTTTGATACTTGTTTAGAGAATCTAGGATTGATACTTGAGAGGTGTGTGGAAACTAACCTTGTGCTGAATTGGGAGAAGTGTCACTTCATGGTGACACAAGGAATAGTGTTAGGACACATAATATCTAATAGGGGCATTGAGGTAGATAAGGCTAAGGTTGATTTTGTACGTCACTTACCCTCCCCCACAACTGTGAGGGAGGTATGCTCTTTTCTTGGCCATGCAGGATTTTACAGGCGGTTCATCAAAGACTTCTCCAAGGTGGCGAGACCTATGTGTGCCCTATTGCAAAAGGACGTGCCCTTTGTGTTCAATGAGGATTGCAAGAAGGTGTTTGAAAAGCTCAAGGAGTTGTTGACCACGGCCCCTATCATATGCCCTCCGGATTGGAGTCTACCCTTCGAGCTTATGTGTGATGCATCGGACTATGCTGTTGGAGCTGTGTTGGGCCAGAGGAAGGATAAGAAGCCCTATGCTATTTACTATGCTTCTCGGACCCTCAACGACGCCCAGCTCAACTACTCCACCACTGAAAAAGAACTCTTGGCTGTAATCTTTGCTTTAGATAAGTTTCGTTCTTATTTATTGCGCTCTAAAGTAATTGTTTACTCTGACTATGCAGCCTTGAGATATCTGTTGATCAAGAAGGAGGCCAAGCCCAGATTGATTCGATGGATCCTGTTGCTTCAGGAGTTTGACCTAGAGATCAAGGACAAGAAGGGCAGCGAGAATGTGGTGGCGGACCATTTGAGCAGGATAGTACATGAGGAGGACATCCAACCCCTACAGGAAACTTTCCCAGATGAGCAGCTCTTTGGGATAGAGGTTAGTGTGCCCTGGTATGCGGATATAGTTAACTATTTAGTCACTAGGATATTTCCTGGCACACTTTCCAAAGCTAGTAAGGATAAATTGAAGAAAATGGCTAGGCACTTTATTTGGGATGAGCCCTATTTATGGAAACATCATAGTGACCAAGTCATTAGGAGATGTGTCCCAGAGTCTGAGCATAGGTCAATTATGTCATTTTGCCATAGTGAGGCTTGTGGAGGTCACTTTGGGCCTCGTAGAACAGCCTTGAAGGTCTTAGATTGTGGATTTTATTGGCCCACTATCTTCAAGGATGCAAACTTGTTTTGTATTTCTTGTGATAGGTGCCAACAGACTGGTAATCTTGGCCCAAAAGATCAAATGCCCATGAGCCCAATATGTAGAAATTTTTGATGTTTGGGGCATTGACTTTATGGGCCCATTTCCCCTCGTCTAATGGTTGTTTATATATACTATTGGCTATGGACTATGTATCAAAGTGGGTGGAAGCAAAAGCCACCAGGACTAACGATTCAAAAGTGGTTGCAGGTTTCTTGAAAACTAACATATTTTCCAGGTTTGGAGTGCCACGTGTGCTAATCAGTGATGGAGGTTCTCACTTTTGCAACCATACAATCGAGGCTTTGCTGAAGAAGTATGGGGTAACCCATAAGGTGTCCACGCCCTACCACCCTCAGACCAGTGGCCAAGCAGAGGCATCCAACAGGGAGATCAAGAGGATACTCGAGAAGACAGTGGGCCCGACAAGGAAGGATTGGAGCCAGAGATTGGATGATGCGTTGTGGGCCTACAGAACGGCCTATAAGACGCCTATTGGGATGTCTCCCTTTAGGTTGGCCTACGGAAAGGCATGCCACCTTCCAGTGGAGCTATAGCACAAGGCTTGGTGGGCTGTCCAGAAGTTCAACATGGATTATGATGAAGCGGGCCTACATAGGAAGCTACAGCTAAATGAGCTTGAGGAGATAAGGAATGAGGCCTACGATGCTTCATGGATCTACAAGGAGAAGACAAAAGCCTACCATGACAAAATGATTCGCGGAAAAAGCTTCCAAGTGGGCCAGAAAGTTCTGTTATTCCATTCCAGACTTAAGCTATTCCCGGGTAAACTTCATTCTAGTTGGGTTGGCCCATTTATAGTTACAAATGTGTTCATGGTGCTGTAGAGATCAAGAGTGAGAAGACGGGGAAGGAGTTCAAGGTAAATAGGCATCGTCTCAAGCCCTACTATGAGTCCTTGGTGGGGCACAAATTGGAAGAGATACCCCTCCAGGAGGCACCCCATGACGTGTGAACAAGGAGAAGAGTCCAAGCTGAAGGACTATAAATATTAAGTGCTGCATGGGAGGCAACCCATTTCAACCGAAGCTGTGAAGGAGCCATCAATGAGAGTTTGACATTTCTATCCCTTCACTTGCTTAGGTTGAATTGTACTTGTGTCTTTGTTTATTGTTTGTTTATTTTAACCTTCCCTTATTTTCGTAGCCCCCCCCATATTTAGGGTCTACATACCATATTTCTTGCCTACATTGAGGACAATGTAGATTCTATGTGTGGGGTGGGTTTACACTTTTATTTTAGTTTAGTTTATTTTAGTTCACACCTTTATTTTAGTTAAAAAAAAAAAACTAAAATTGGTTTTGGAGTCTTTTTGTGTGTTTGAGTCTTAGGATGCCCCTAACATCTAGGATGAACATGTCTCTGAATTCATGGCTGAAGGTTTTCACAATCAAAATAGGACTTAGTTGAATTCTGTGGTTAATCGACGTTGTGATACTTGTATGAAGATTTGAGATAGGATTGTAACTTGGTTCATTAAGCATGCTAGGATTAAGTCTAATTCATTTGACCCTAAGTGAGCTGTTGAGCTAAAATACATTCTTTTCGAGTGCTTATTGATAAATTCATAATTTCATGGCTGTATTTGCAAAACCTCATCATTCTTTGAAAATCCAATGATCATGTGCCATAGATTTTAGTGGACTAGAGAATACTAGAACTCGACTGTTGTGACTGTCAAAACTTGTATGCCATAATATGCTCTGATCCTGGATAGGATAGAAGGCATTAGGGTAACCACCATAGCCAAACAAGCATGTGTCCCCAATTGTGCCCGTCGTGGTACTCCTTAGAATGAACCCCTTTGAGCCTACGTTGAAAACCTTTGTTTCATCAACCTCACTACCCTTTGAGCTTAGTACATGATATCTCTACCCTTGTCTTAGGGACTTAGTAGAGCATGACATAGTGTGTAGGGGTGACGATGAAAGACAAGTGTGGGGTGGCGAAAATCCAAGAAAAAGAAAGAAGATTGCCGTGAAAAATGAATGAAAGAAAATGAAAAAAAAAATGAAAAAAAAGAAAGAAAAATGGCAAAAGAGAAGAAAAATTGAAAAGAAAACTCTTGGGAAATTGTTGAAGTGTGGTTTTGGACTTTCAAATTTGTAGAAGGCTCAAAGTTGAAAATTAGGCCTTTGTCCGTTTCCATGTTCGTTAGAGTGAAGGTTGGGCCCAAAACAATGATAATTGGCCCACAAAAATGGTGACATAAGGTGGTCCATATATGCTCTGCTAGGTCCTTAGGATTTTTGTATCCTTAATCCTCATTTCAAAAACCCTAGCTTAGCCCCATTTACAACCTGTTTTAAGTGCTTACTTGATCCTTGAGATGGGCAGTCTTTGGTTAGTGGATTCAGGTACGCAGTCGAGCTTATGGTTTAGGTCCATTTGTGCACTTAGTCATTTCATGAGGTCTTTAAAAATTCTTCACAAAATGCGTTTATTGATGAAATATGCAAGCTGTTTGTTGCCTTACAATTTATTCTCTTGCATATACTTGAGTGTGAAGCTTTTAAGCATAGCCATTTCTGAGAGAAAAATCGAGAGTATGCCTTGTGAGTTTGGATTGGACTTGTTCGAAACGTGCTATCATTCAATGTATAACTTAAGTTCTCCACATCTTACTTAGTCATATGAGTGTCACATGTTTATTAACCATGGAATTATCTATGCGATTTTGATTAAGTGTTTAACGTGAAAGCCATGAGTTTGGAGTCTCTGAGACAACAGTTAGTAGCAATAGAGTCATTTACTTGCTTTTCGTAAGTAGAGATATCCCCGGCAACGGCGCCAAAAATTGATGCGGCTGAAATAGCCTCACAATTTAACCCTACAAAATGTAGTTGTCAGTATAGGATAAGCAGGGATCGTTCAGTCTGGGGATTGTAGGGTACACCTACACAAAAAGGTCAATTAACAAATAAAAGAATAAAATGGGGGGTTTTGAAATTTGGTTCCTAATCTACTTAAAATAAAAACAAAAAAAATAAAATTATCTACAATGATCGACTTCCCTAACCTAGACCAATACCACTTGGAAATTACTAAGTATAAAAACAGAAAATCCATTTCAACATGCTACAAAAATGTGCCAATCTTAAATGCCTAGATAAGAGTCCAAATGAAAAGCCTCAGCGGATCAATCCATTTATCTAATTGTTCTAATGTAGGCTTGGATCGGAAAAGTCCTTACCAAGCCTAATACTACTAATTTTCGAAAACACTCAGCGTAATTCTCTTAACTAGTAGTATTATCTAACCCTCGAATCAACTCACACGTGCAAATTAACCATTACACATAGAATTTAACATGTAATTTCTAGAATCATTTAACCATTGAACATAGTTTTTACCACTTTTTAGAACTAATTGCTACTTGTTTAACTCAGCGTCTTAACAAATAACAATTACTCTTGGTGTTAATGCTCAAAGTCCGGCGGTAGCCGATCTTTCGTTTAACGCGGGTCCGGTGGGCGGACCGCTACTCTGAGGATTTGATGGCCGCCGTTAGCTGTTACACGAGAGACAGGGAGTCAGAGGGAGACAGCGTTGGGCGGTTTTCACTTCTCCGATGCCTAAGTCAGTCCATGCATATATGCAGCATAACAATAAATGAGTAGTAAATGCGTAATTAATGAGGAGAGAGGAGAGAACCTTTTATAGGTGAGGAGAAGGTTGATCTTCTTCTTGTTTTCGATGTGGGACTGAAGTGCTTCGATTCCCAGCGTCTGGAGCTTCTGATGCTACCTTGGCGGGCCCGTGGCTGCACGTCAGCGGTGATCTGGGGGCGATCTGGGGCTCGGGCGGTAGCCCGCCTGGCTGTGCCCTCGCAGGTCACCCCTTTGGTGAGAGTCGGTACCTCTGGCGGTACAATGAGCGTGGCTCATTATAGCTAATTATGCTTGCAAACGTACATGTAGGTACAAGTCCCCCAAGTCCCCAGTCAAGGAGGGCAATCTTGGTTGGGGAGTTGATCGGCGGTGTGAAGCGTTATCTCCGCTAGACTTGCAAAAGCATAATTAGAGTCAGTGCGTTGTCAACCATGGATTTACTGAGCGAACGCTTTATACCATTTCGGGTGGGCCCCTGCTAGGCCCGCCAGGGAGTCCCCCACTCCCTAGCCAAGACGGACCTCCGGATGGTCGGCAAATTATTTGTTGAGGGGGAGCTGAACGGGGCAGAGGGTGTTGGGTAGCAAGCCCAATCTTTAGTACCCAAGTGACGGGGGTCAACGTACCTGATCAGGGCCATCGTAGACTGTTGACAAGTCCCCGTGTCCCGTAGGGACAATCTGACCGTAACGCAGCGTGGCGGTCGTTGTCAGAGTGAGGCGTAGCCTCTAGATTCGCCGCTGGCGGATATCCCCCCGCTTGTTGTAGCAGGAACCAGTGTCGCGTAGACGTAGCTGTCGGTATTTTATTGAGCGGTGACGCGCTCAGCAAAGTACGAAGTTTGCAAGATGGGAAGGGAGCTCTGCCGGCAGAGGCTGCCTCTCTTGCAAGTTGACGAGTGGAAGTTCCGCTAGCGGGGATTCGCTCATCGGAGATTTCGACACTTGGAGGGTGACAAGTGAGAAGTGCCGCTAGCGGGGTTTCGCTCAGCGTGGACTTCGACACTTGGAGGGTGACAAGTGAGAAGTTCCGCTAGCGGGGTTTCGCTCAGCGGGGACTTTGACACTTGGACGGTGACAAGTGAGAAGTGCCGCTAGTGGGGGTTCTCTCAGCGGGGACTTCGACACTTGGAGGGTGACAAGTGAGAAGTTCCGCTAGCGGGGTTTCGCTTAGCGGGGACTTCGACACTTGGAAGGTGACAAGTGAGAAGTTCCGCTAGCCGGGTTTCGCTCAGCGGGGACTTTGACACTTGGAGGGTGACAAGTGAGAAGTTTCGCTAGCGAGGTTTCGCTCAGCGGGGACTTCGACACTTGGAGGGTGACAAGTGAGAAGTTCCGCTAGAGGGGTTTCGCTCAGCGGATACTTCCGACGATTGGCGTTTTCTTCCCAAGTGGTGACTTCCATCAGACGCTTCGTCTGATGGTGGTCGACACGTGGTTAACCCATAGAGGGTTAGCATTTGGAGGCGCATCCCTTCAGCCTAGCCGTCTCCCTGCCATTAATGCTAAGTAATGATGGATTTTGTAACCGAGGCGACGTCTCGGTTAATCCGGAGAGTAGGTGGAGTAGTGGGACACGTGTACGGCTGGTATTTGATGTCGTTTTTCAGTGGAAGGCCTAGGACTGTTTGACGTTGACATAAAAGGGGGGGAAGTTAGCGAGAGTTGACACTTTGCCAAAGCTTCAAACTCCATTCCTCGTCTTCAAGCTCTGTTCGTCTGAGATTGGAGAAGAAAACCGCAGCGATTTCATGGAGTTATCATACCCGGAGGGACAACGACCTCTTGCCTCGAGGATAAGCGCTCACGATCTCACCAAAGATTCCATCATTAAGGTTGGTACTCTGTATCCCTGTTTCATTGGATGTCTGGCATGGCCAGTTTCTGGGTTTTCTTTTTGATATGTTCTTCCTTGACGTGTTGTGAGGGTGTGAAAGTGAGTTTGGGGATGGGTTATGGTGTTTGACACAGTTGGGGCATTTAGCACTACAAAAAAAAAATTCAATTGGCCACGGCGCAAGGCCGTCGCCGAAAGCCAAATTGCCGTCGCCAATGACCAACGGCGACGGCTAGGCGACGGCAATGTCGCCGATGTCGTTGGTGGCGTCGCCATTGCTATTGGCGACGGCAATTTGGCCGTGGCATGAACTTTGGCGACGGTATTTACGCCGTCGCAAATAGCAATGGCGACGCCACCAACGACATCGGCGACATTGCCGTCGCCTAGCCGTCGCCGTTGGTCATTGGCGACGGAAACAGTGCCGTCGCAAAATGCATATCATTGATTAAAAAAAACCTGGCATGCAATTTTGCATACCAGATTTTTATTTTTGGAGCAAAAGAAGCCAAATAATAAATTTTATATAAAATGCACCAAAACATGAATACCAGATTCAAATACATATATAGCTGATAACCATGTTTGATCAATTGAACAACACTTGTCATCAACCAGAGAACAAAAGAAAATAGGGAATGCTTTCTAAGTACTTGGCCCAACACAGTACAACACCTTCTCTAATATTAGTTATGATTTCTGCACATTTCCAATGAGAGATATTATTGATCGGTGCTGAAGATTGACAACAACAATTTTCTCCAATTCTTCCACAACATGGTCAAGTTCCTGCCAACGTGCTTTACTAATGGTTGTAGCTGTCAAATCACTACCATCTCTACCCAGCGTGGTCACTGCACATGATCTCCACCCCTGCAACCAGAAAAACGAAGTCTTCTTCTATTCCACAATTCATTGTTACTGCAATAGCCAATAGTCACAACATGTCAAGTATCACTAATTTGAGTAATTTCAGCAATGAATGAAAGAACTTTTCGATTTTACTCTTCGAGTTCTTGACACCATAACTGTACTTTAAAACTATCATCTATCAAGTACAGATGTAAAACTGGAAATCAAAATAAGATCAAAGAAAACAAATTGAAACAAATTTCAGAAACCTTTACCATACATGAATAACAAAGGTTAAAAACGCTATCAAATAAAGTAGATAAATGTTAATGTTCTGCTGTGGGTTACGCATCATTACACCATTACAGTTTCAATTATGTTTGCAGTTCATTGTCATGAGAACAGACAGAGAGCAGAATATATATATATATATATATATATATATATATATATATAAAAGAAATATCAATATTGATTCCTCTACTTGGCAGCTATGTTTTTAGAGTAAGTGTTAAATGAATAATAAATTATCTCTTGGCAAAGCAAAACCAGGCAATCCAACAATGTCTTTAAATGAGAAAATACATAACAATAAAAGAATAGAAATTCAGAAATTCATGAAATTTAGATTTTCATGAATAAAAATAAAATTACAAAATTTAAACAAAAAGAAAAGTTAAGACTGTTTTCCACAAAGAATCAAGCTCAGTTAAACTCAAAAACAAATTGAACAAACAAAGGATAAATAGCTCTATATTAAGCGTAGTTGCACAAAATTAGGTTGTGATTTTTACTACAATAGGAACAAAGATGATCGATAGTCCTTCAAAATTTATACCTGGATCCAAAACCGTTAAAGAATCTGACTGCAACCTGTTCCTAAAATCTGCAAAATGAAATAACAGTTAAAAGGAATTGATGCTACTACGGCCGAACACGTTATAAAGTGAACATAGAAATACTCTTATAGGACTTTAAAGTTTATACCTGAATAACAATATGAAACCAAGACTATATTGGGTAGCAGACAAAGGAACAGTAACAGAAAAATGGTGCCAAAACTTTTATGCATAAAATCTGCAAAAAAAAAAAAAAAAAAAAATCAATGTACACTGCAGAACAAATAGATACATAAAACCAAAAAGCACTATTCAATGTACACTGCAGAAAAGAAGAAAAACAATTTTTGACACAAAAATTGAAGGACTTGAACACAACGTTTATTTAATCAAAACTTTCTTTGCCATTACTCTTGTTCCACTCTTACTTCATCATTAAACTCTAAAATCCAATAAACAGTATACAAACATTTCCATGACAAAACTGAAACCATTATATGACATCCGCAAGGCATAACCAATACATCTGAATCAACAATCTGAATAGGAAAGGCTGCTTCTCTTTTCACAGAGGTTACAAAAACATTTGTTTTTGTCTTTTCTAGCGATAAAGGACTTGCTCACTTTTAAAAGAATTTTCTGCAATGTTTTACTGTACGATTTTTGAACAACTCTTTGCCAAATAAAAGAAACATAACAACTCTTTGCTGTTTAGCATATCGTAAAATCAAAAAATAGGAAAGAACAAACCACTTACCAAAAAAGTACGTCCCTTGACGTTTTGAATAATAACTATCAGCCTCCTTTACAGGGGAGGAAAAAAAATTAGACCTTTTTCTCTCTTCTGCTTTGGCTTGTAGGAATTTTAAAACTTGATCTTTCAAACTCCCTCAATATACGTAATGTTCAATCCCCAACTACACAAAAATTACAAATCAAATTTTCAATGTCAACCAATGATAACAATAATCAATAAATAAATAAAATTTTATAATATCTAAGCTAAATAAAGCAAAGACACATAGTTGACAGTAACCATTTGGCAAACAGAATGGGAGCACTTCCAAAAATCCACCATCACAAAATGAAATGAAAGTGTTCACCTTTATTGAAGTTACTATGCAAATGCATGCATATAAGCTCAAAATATTAAGACTTCATTGAAAGCTGGACTCAACCAAAACCAATCTAATCAATGGACAATCTTTAGTTTGTTGCTAAATCAAATTCTCTCAACCTAGTCCGAAAATCAAAGTTTGACATCAAATTTCTTTTCATCCAAGTTAATGTAATGAATGTGAAAATTAAATAATTAAACAGAAAAAACAAATATCATGAATCCAGTATCTTCCATTCAAAGCCATAAGCAGGACCATTTACTAAACAACAAAACAGGTGAAGGAGATTAAAAACCAAACCTTTCCTTTTTGTTTCCAGTCCAAACCTCTGTCTTTGGGAGTAGCAAAAGTCTTGGTTTTCTCAGCTTCTTGATTATAGGATTAAAGACCACCCTGCATTTTTCCAACATCGATTAGATTTTCAGAAGAAGGAAAAAAGGTCTAATTATTGTAAATGAGATGACATATTTTGAAAATTTATATGTGAGCCACAAAGCAGTCAACCCAGATTTTTTTCATCTGATATATACCAGAAAGAAAAACTTCTTTGACCTTCATGATCAAGTAATTAACCTTTTTATCTGGTCAGTCATTTCTTTCACCTAAACAGTAAGGCACCAGATATCAAAGGGAAAAGTAGCCTAAGGGTCAGTTAGTCACATTATTTTGGAAAGCAAAAACAAAAAATCCCGGAATTCCCATTTCCATTCAATTGAATTCTCAGTTTCCAACCAACAATTTATTTTATTAACATGCCATCTGAATTGTGAACAGCACAGGAAATTCTCCACCAACATGTTATAAACAATGTAAAGGTTCCACTTTAGTTCACTTAAAGAAGGTTTAAACAGTCAAATAGGATAAATCTCCTTTCAACGAAACAATAGGGTCAATTATTGCAATAAAAGCCTGTACAGAGTCCATAGGAATAATGACCCACCAATCTGTCTGAACTAATCTGGTGATCTGTACTGATATTCATTCCTCCTCTAACTCAGATTTAATATCAAAATTCGAAAACAAAAAATTAAAGAAAGAAAAGAGGATCACATGGCTATTTCTTAATCTTCAAATCTTAATTCAAATCATACCCACAGAAAAGCCACATGATTCACCACAGATCTGGAATCTCAGATAGGCTCGAAAAATCAACAAAAACCCAACACAGCAAAGACGCCCACAAAGAAAACCTCTCAAAAAAAAAAAAAAACACCACAGATATAACATATAGATATAGACATATACAGGCACATGAGAGAAAGATAGATAAGATAAGAGAACTTGCAGAAAAGAAAAAAAAAATTCAAAAAGATCAAAGTGAAAAAAGATCATTCTCTTTCTTTCTGGATCGTGGATCTTTCTTCTTCTCTTTCTAATCACATCAAAAAGCAATTATTGTTCTGAAATTCAATTTCATATATCTATTTGTATATATTGGGAGTTTAGGGGCTTACACTGAACAGTTGATTAAGCGGCATGAGAGAGAATTAGAACTCCAAAGATGCCGACCAAGAATCCTAAACTGAAACCCATCTTTTCCTTCTTTTTCAGAAGCTGGAACAATTTCTTTCTCCATTGTCAAATGACTCGAATCATCAGTGGCCATATTAAGAGTAAAATACTAAAATCCCTATCAAAACAGAAAGTACCATTAATCATTTAATTGAAATAAAATAATGGATCTCTTCTACAATTCACAACTCAAAATCAATCAAAACATTCAAATAATCAAATCTATTAACTGGAGATCGATGGGTCGGAGACCAACATCCCAACAATGAAGTATAGAGAGAAGGTTTACTTACAGTGGGTCGAAGCAAAGCCGTGGGTCGGCGGTTCAGCGGTTCGAGATTACGAATAGGAAGACTGAGACTGAGTGGCTGAGGGAGTGAGATGACTGACTGAGAGGTTAGAGCTAGCTTAGAGATAAGGCCGAACCGTCGAACTTTGCGGTGGGTCTGCGGCGACTGAAACTGAGGGACAGAGGGAGTGAGTCGAAGAGAGGCTGAGGGTCAGGGTCAGTCAAAATCTCGAATAGAGGCTGAGGGAATGAGGGATTAGGGTTAGCGACTTAGATTTAGGTGGGATCGTAATCCCCTGCAACAAACATATCGTAAGCATATTATTTTACTACGGCTAACTCTTTCCGAAGTAAACCATTGGGTTTGCCACGCCCAGTGGCGACGGCAGTTGTTACCGTCGCAAATATTTTGCACAATCGCGACCCCTCAGTTTTTGCCGTCGCAAAAGAGGAGGCATTGGCTACGGCAATTGAAGGCCGTCGCAAATTGGTGAAGCTAATACAATTCTTTTTTGTAGTGTAGGGATCTGCTAGATGGTCGCATCTGGGTTGAGTGTGTTTGTTCTTGTTTTGGCATTTTCTGGGTGACTGTTCTTGATGTTCTTGGGTACTAACTGATATAGGGATAGGTTAGATCTTGTGTGAGCTGACTGATTTGGGGTTTAGGGTTTGGGATGGCCGACGTCATTCGGCGCGGCGGATAGAATTTTTATTGACTCGTTGCGTCCGTCTGCCCGTGCAGGAACCTCACTGCCAGAACCGCTAGAGGTTGAGCAGCTACTGTAACGTCCCGAACCCAAATTCACCGGTTTACTAGTCATTTGGACAGTAAATGGTCATTTGTTTTACTTTTACTCTTTTTCAGCAACTTTAGTGGCCCTAAAAGTTGACTTTTTGTTCGGGTCAAAATTTGGGAAAATGTTCTTCATGGAAGTCGTAGAGGACGTTAAACCGAGCGCGTGCATATGTGGTGCGTAAAAATTGGAGTTCGTATGCGAAAGTTACAAGCGAAATAGTAAAGTTACTGTTCATTGGTAGAAAGTATAAATTTGAAAATTTACTGTTGCTGGGTAATTTTCCTCTCTCTCCCCTTTCCCCGCGTTTTCTCTCTCTCTCCCCGAGCTATCGCTCTCTCTCTCGCTCGCCTGCAACTCCGGCCTTCTCCCTCCTCCGGCCACCTGGTGGCATAAAGCCGACATCTTTGGACTCGCCTCTGCCCCCTCTTGGCACCGGTGGTGGTAGCTCACGGCGGTTTGGCCGGAAAACGAGGCATCGGCCCGTGAAACTTTACTGTAGCACTTTGGGATTTTCGTCGATTTCCAGCGATTCCGGCCATCTCCGGCCACCAAACCGGCGTCGAAGGAGCGGTTTTTCCCAAGGATCATGTTGCCCCTAGCCTTGAGCCACGATTTGCAGTGTGGAGGTCGAATCGAAGGTTTGAAATTCTGAGTTACTATTCACAATTCGGGTTCAAACTTCTCTTTAATTGTTGAGGTACTTCCGCTCATTTTCTAACTTGGTCACAGTTGAAAGAATTAATGGGTGTGTTGAGAAGGTGCTACTGCCAAATTTTGGTGGCCATTGGAGATGGTGGTGGTGGTGGCGGTAGCCGCCACTGTGGGCGGCGGTAGCGGCGGCTAGGGTAGCTTTTTAATTTAAATTTCTGGCTAGTTAAATTCTATAATTATCATAGAGCTTGTATGTGAAGTTTGGTGAATTTTGGAGAAGCTTGGAATTAATTATGAATTTTTGAAGGTTAGGGTTTCGATTATCGAATTACGAGAATCCGACCGTCGGATATCTCTTGGTTCTGCCTTGGAACCTTTAAATTAACGAATTGGTATTAGTGGTATAATTTGGTCTAAATCCGAGGAGAATGGGAGATGTAATTTATGAGGAATTGAGTTTAGGAATCATATTAAATTGTTGAATAATTATTCACGGAATATAATTGTGTACAGGATGTCGTACCGAGCTCTGGCTCGATGAAGGAACTCGTATACGTGTCCGTCGGAATAGTACTGTGAGTGGACTTTTATTTTTCAAAGAATGATGCATGCATTCATTTAAACAGTTTCGAAGTTATAAATTATTTATCAATTTACTTTCTCGAGCATATGGTCATTTCGGAAACGGTTTTGGTTAATTGATTTACTTGAAGATTTTATGGCGTGCGGGGTCACTTCATTGGATTACGCTTATCTTCTTTTATTTAATTATTTCCGATATGATTTCCGGATTTATACTATTTATATTATACTTATATTTGACGATTTGAGATTTCTATGAGATTCGATGAAGATAATCTTTATACTTATTTATATCCTATTTATTTTATTGATGAGATTATCTTGGCGTGTGGGACACGTCGTGGGAAATTCGTTTACGAGAGTTGGGGAAGTTTTATGGATTTATGAGGTTTTCGGATTTTCCTTTGCCATACTTTGGGTGACTTATCATTGCTAGCATTGATTTTCCGCCTTTGTGGCGCGGTGATGGGATCACCGTAGCCCTCCGCCTTTGTGGCGCAGATTACTGTCTATGTGACAGTAATTCTGTAGCCCGGTATCCTATCGCTACACTTAGTGGCGTAAGAGTATATTACGGGAGTTATGGGAGTATTTTAGCCTGGGAGGCTATCACCCAAGCTTGGGAGGCTCACTTGTATGGCTATCGCCTTCCCCTACTCACTTTACTACTTAAGCTAGCGAGGCTAGCTCGATTTTCGTTTAACCAGCGGAGCTGGTCTTATTTTTCCTTGAGTATCAGAGTTCCAGCTTTTTCTTTTAAATCATTTGTGACTAGCGGGGCTAGTTGGTTTTTATGAGTGGAACTCCTCTTGTTTTATTTTCGTTAATCCTTGCATGCATCGGGATTTTTAAAGAAATAAATGTGGGAAAGTATAAAATACATTTGGTTTTAAATTGTTTATTTTTGTCCACTCACGCTAACGTTTTTATGTACTTTCCCCTGGGCCCTTCGGTTTCAAATGCCCAGTGTGCAGGAGAAATTAGTTGAGGTCGGGCGTACATGGAGTCGAGGCATAGTCAACAGTATGGCTTCCGCGATTGCCTTTGAATTAGGTTTTCCTCATTTACCTTTCTATTAGAATTACTCTGATTACCTGCGGAATTAAGGTTATTAAGTTGAGATTTGTGTGTTGTGAATTTGGTTGATGTTGTTTGGGGGAGCAGGGTGGCTCCAGGAGAATAAGGATGGGTGATTTAGAAGTGTAAATTCTCTTTCTACAGGTTTTGGGTTGTCCACTTTAGGGGAAGTTCTGCCTAATTTTTTGGCAAAATTTCTTCTAAGGTGGGCCCCGCAGGTCCACTTCGGATTTCAGGGTGAAATTCGGGGCGGGTCCTGTCAGCTACAAACCATACCGTAGGAAGTAGTTATGGGTCGTGCCTCGCGTCCAGAGAGTTCTAGGGCAGGGGAGGCTACCGCTGCCCACAATATGCGTGAAGAGCGGTTAGCAAGCAATAGTGCAGCCAGTGGTTCTGCTGACTGGGGAGATGTAGCGGGAGAGGATGCTGAGTCGGCGTGGGTCCTCTAGGATGGCACCCCTGTTGATGAGGCGGGAGGTAGGATGACTGTTGTTGCCGTCAACCGGCTGAAGCGAATGTTCCGGTTGCCCGGCGTGGTGAAGCTGCGTCCGCCGACGGTGGAGGAGAAGGCCTCGATTCTTCCAGCGGGGTTTGTTGCCGTGCACGAGGTGATATTCCATCAGGGATTGACTTTCCCGCTGGTACCAAACCTCCAAATTTTGGTGTGCGAGTTTGGGGTTGCCTTTGGGCAAATCTGCCCCAACATGTGGCGGTTGATGCTGGCGCTGAACTCGCTATGGCGGTTGTCGAGTTGCGAGGGACCAATTGTGGCGGAGGTGCTGCACTTCTACGAACTGGTGTATGTGAAGCGCCAAGGTTGCAGAGGGCAGGTAAACCTGAGTCGCCGCCAGGGAGCGCCAAAGATGATCGAGAACCTGAGAGATTCAATGTCGTATTGGCGGGGGACCTTCTGTGTTGCCACGACGGGGTGGGAATACCAAGCGGGGTCCAATGAGGGGGAGGCGACGTTTAGGATTAAGTCGGAGTTTCAGCCTATCCGAGGTTGTTTGTCGGTCTCCGCTGAACATGACTGGTGGGGGGTTTTTTTTTACATAGCCTTGTATTCTGTACTGATAATTACCTTTTTTTGTGCAGCGGGGTTGCGGTATAACCTAACTCGCAAAGAAGAGTGCAGCGTGGCACGTATCAGAGGTTGCTGGCGGAATCGCAACTTGCTGGATTTTCGTCTCCTTACAGGCTGGGAGTTGTTGGTCGATCAACAATTGACTTGTGCCGTTGGTAAGCACTCTCCGCCATACCGCACCTTTAATGAGATTGTTCCATGCTGACCGGTTTGTTGTTTTTTGTAGAAACTCCGCCGAGGAACAAAGAGAGCCGTGATGCCTTTGCGAAAGCCATGGACCGCGCTGAGATCGACAACTTCCTGGAGACCATGTACGCTTTAGGGCTGCCGGCTCAGAAGACGGTGGTGAACCCAGAAACGCTGGCGCTAAGCCCGTCCGAGGTTCCCGTGGTGCTATCCATGCCGCACCACTCCCATCTTAGCGGTGACGGGCTGCCTGCCTTTCAGGCGGGGACTGGTGCGGTAAGCGAGGTGGTGCTGCAGAAAGAGAGAGCGCCGGCCACCCGGAGCGGGGTGCACGAGAAAACAGTGCGTCCAGCGGAGGATGTCACCATTGTGGGGTTGGAGCCGCCGACGAGGGGTTTGAGGCCTGCCCTCGCTGGAAGCATGCGGGTGCTTCAGCGAAAACGCCGTCAACCTGACTCCGGCGGGGAAGAGGAGGATGCCGTGGAGATCATTGGGGCCCGCCAGCAGAAGAAGGCAAGGCAGGCTCCGCCCGAGGTTCCTGCGGACGTGGCGAAAGGGGAGGCCACGAGCGACCTAGACTCATTTGCCGCGTACGCCGAGTTCCTAAATGACGGTGAGCGGGAGTTTCTTTATCACCTTTTCGAGCGGCTGGGGTTCGGCGGCCTGGAGGGGATTGTACGGTCGACCGCGGTTAACCAATCGCCCTTCAGCACGGCATTTGGGCACATCTCCATTGGGCTGCATGAGATGTTTCTGGCAGCGTCGAAACAGACCCGGGTTGAGCTGGAGCTCAGGGAGGAGGTGGCGGGCCTGCAGAGGGACTTGGGGGAGGCCCGGGACAGGTTGGCTAATGTGGAGCGACGCCTGACAAAGGCCGACTGTGATGCAGCAGATGCCCGTGGCAAGTTGGCTGTTGCCATTGAGCGGGACCTGGAATGGAACGAACAATTCTCCAAGTTGGGGCAAGATATGTCCCTGCTGCAAGATCGGGTGGACGCCAAAGATAAAAAGGTTGAGATCCTTCAGCGGGAGTCTGCCGCTAGGCTGGCCGAGGTTAAATGTCTGGAGGGTGAAGTCGCTCGCCTGGGGGCTGAGGGGAGCCACGCTGGGGCCGCCGCTGTGGAGTCATACAAGCAGTCGGTGGAATATAAGAAGGCGCTGACCGAAGCGGCGAAGGCCGGTGCCCTAGCCAATGTGGAAATGCTGCAGCAGAAAGGCACCATTGACTGGGCGAAGGCGTCGATGCCGGTCGTGCCGCCAGCGAAGGAAGCTCCGCCGGCAAAAAGTATTGCCCCCGCTCAGGTTGAAGGTGCCTGCTCGGGTAGTGGGGAGAGTGGCGAATTCCCGGCGGGTGACTCTCAACGGACTCCTACCCAGTCGAAGGTGTCCCCGTGCTGGGTTCTTGGCGGCCCATGCCCGGGCGAATGAAACAATAGAGACCCCAAGTCCTACAGCCCAAGGGTCCGACCAAACAAGCCGTCTACATCCGCCGCAGGCCGCAGGTGGAGATGCTGAAGGTAGCGGAGCCAACCCCGCCAATCCCTCAACGCGTACTCCGCATTCAGCCCCCCCAGGACCTGTCAAGATGACCTCGGCGCCGTTGGCCTTGGCGCTAGCGGAGCCGTCCACATGCAGGTTCCAGTCTGACTATTGGGGAGCTGGATTTTCAGCGGTCATCATTTCCGTTGCGGGTGGTGCATCGGTTTTGGATTGACGCTCGGTGTGCTCAGTAATGAAGTCTGCCACTGTGTGGCCCTTCATGGCGGTTCTTGGTTTGTAATTAATGTCAAACTCGCTGAGCTCAATGGCCCACTTGCTGAGGCCCCCCGAATGTTCAGGGTTCTGCATTACTTGTCTCAGCGGTTGATTGGTTAGCACATGGATTGTGTGGGCCTGGAAGTACTGGCGGAGGTGTCTGGCGGCAACGATGAGTGCGAGAGCAAGTTGCTCCAAGGGAGGATACCGTGTTTCAGCTGCGTTCATGCCTCTGCCGGCATAGAACACTGGGAGCTCGTCCTGGTTCTCCCGCCGGACGATGGCGCAGCTTACAGCTGATTGCGATACCGCTAGGTATATGTATAGTGTCTCGCCTTGCACAGGAATGGAAAGGAGTGGAACTGCCGCCAGGTACTCCTTCAAGCCCTGGAACGCCGCCTGGCACTCTGGGTTCCAATCGATGACTTTCTTGTGGGTTGTTTTAAGGACTTTGAAAAATGGGGCGCACCTGTCTGTTAGTCTGGAGATGAATCGAGACAGGGCGGTTAGCTTGCCCTGGAGGCTTTGAACGTGCACCTTCCATTCTGGGTCCTTCAAGTCGAGGATGGCTTGCACCTTGTCAGGGTTAGCCTCGATGCCTCATTCACTGACAATATAACCCAGAAATTTGCTGGCGGTGACGCCAAAGAAACATTTTTCTGGGTTGAGGCGCATACCGTAGGCCAAGAGGATGGTTATTATGATTTTGAGGTTTGCGACATGTCCGCTGGCTTTTATACTCTTGACCAACATGTCGTCTACGTATACCTCGATTATCTTGCCCAGATGTTCCGTGAACATGGCGTTCATCAGTCGTTGATAAGTTGCTCATGCGTTCTTCAGACCGAAAGGCATAACATTGTAACAATAGAGGCCTTTGTCGGTGGTGAAGGTGGTGCATTCCCGGTCGTCGGGATGCATCCTGATCTGATTATAGCCGGAGAAAGCATCCATCATGCTGAGGAGCTCGTGTCCGGTGGTTGCATCAACCAATTGATCAATGCGGGGTAGTTGGAAACTATCTTTTGGGCATGCCTTGTTAAGATTTTTGAAGTCGACACACATCCGCCACCTGCCGCTAGCCTTTTTGACCATAACCAGGTTGGAAATCCACTGGGGATAGATGACTTGGCAGATGAACCCAATGCTCTGCAGGTTGGCAACTTCTTCTCCAATAGCACGGTATTTCTCTTCGTCGAAGGCTCTGCGCTTCTGCTTGATAGGGTAGAAGGATGGTTCGATGCTCAACTTGTGTGTGATGATTTCAGGGGAGATACCTGGCATGTCTGCATATGACCAGGCAAAGACCGTAGCGTTGTCGCGTAGGAACTGATTGAGTTCCGCCGCCAGCTCTGGGTCTAATTGAGCGCCAATGCGGACTGTCTGCTTAGGGTGCTCGTCAGAGATGCTGACAACCCTTAATGATGTTTCTGGGTTGACCGGCTCCTTCTTTACGTACTTCTTTTCGTCATCCCTGGGATCCTCAAAGATATTTGGTGGTGGCACCTGACTGCCTACCGCTAGGATCTCATGGTAGCATGTTGATCGTGCTATAGTAGTTGAGTAACATTCGCGTGCCAACTGCTGACTTCCCCTGACACAGCCTGTGCCGTTGGGTGTGGGGAACTTCATGAGCAGCATGTATCCGGTGATGATGCACTTGAGTTTGTTGAGTGCTGGCCGACCAATGATGGCGTTATATGAGCTGAAACAATCGACAATTATGAACTCCGTATGTATCTCCGCCATACACGGACTAGTACCGATAACTAGCCGCATGTAGTCAGAACCCAGCGGTTGCGTGACGTCACCGGAGGAGCTGAGCAGTGGTTCATGATCTTGGAGTAGTTTTCTGTTTTGCTTAAGGTCGTTGTAACAACTACTGAATATGACGTTGACAGCGGATCCGCTATCTACCAGGATCCTTCCGACTGACATTTTACCGAGAATGGCGTCGATCAAGAATGGGTCTTCATGGGGCAGATGTACTCCGCGTTCCTCCTCCTCTGAGAAGGTAATGGGCTCCCAACCAGACTTTAGGAGTTTTGCGGATCTTTCGTAGCGGATGTTGCAGACTTCCTTTGGGTGATTAGCTAGTGCATAACGCTTTCTTGCCCTGTAAGACATGTTGGTGATTGGAGCACCCCCGTCGATGGTATTGATGCGGTCTAAGGGCTCAATGTCGGTGATCACAGGTGGCGGTTGGCGCACCTTGAATTGCTCCATCTTGCCATCACGGTACAAGGTCTCAATGGCCGTTTTGAGAGCATTGTAGCTGTTGGTATTGTGACCGCTGTCCTCGTGGTATTTGCACCACCTGTCTGTGTTTCTTGGTTTGCCCATTTTTGGGTATCTTCCCGGGGGAGCGGTGGGATCTGATCCTTGCACTGATTGTATATTTCCTCGTACGAGGCTGTGAGGACCGTAAATACTGCATACCGCTGAGAGGACTCTGTCTGTTTGTTGCGGTTGTCCCCATGGGATGGGCGGTTTCCCTTGTAGTGTTGGTCCTTCTGTCGCTTGTTCTGGTAATGGCCCTACTACCACTCCCTCTTTTTGTCAGTTGGCTATGTGTTGGGGGTTTTGTTAGCGGTCCCCTGCTGACTGGAGGAGGGTTGTGTTGATTTTACTAGTGTTGCCGGTGGCGGTGGGGTTTCTCCATATGTGATGAATTCTGCTTGGGCATGAATGACCACTGCTTGGGCATGAATGACCACCTCACTCATGAGGTGGTCGTACACCGCATTTGGATGATTGTTGTTGAGGTGATAGAGGAATGGCCCCTTGAGGAGTCCCTGCTTAAAAGCCGCCGAAGTCATTGTTTTATCAAGATCACGGCATTGAGATGCTGCCGCTCGCCACCTTGTGACGAATGCCTTTAGTGTTTCCTCCGTACCCTGCTTGACGTTGAACAGTTGGCTTGTATTGTGGTGCCCGGCGGACAGTAGGATGAACCGAGAAAGGAAAGCGTGTGACAATGCCTGGAATGAGTCAATGGATCTCGGCGGGCATTCGAAGAACCAATTCATTGCCTCATTGTCCAGCGTTTCGCTGAACAAGTGGCATAGGGTGGCGTCATCGAATCCTTTGTTGTTGGTGACCTTCTTGAAGGTGTCCATATGGACGAAGGGGTCAGTCTTACCACTGTAATGTGACATTTTTGGAGTCTTTGCGTACACCGGTCTGACATCCTGCAGAATTGCAGCAGTGAATGGTCTTGGCCTGGACGCGAAAAGTGGATTTGAAATTGGCGCTGGGGTGCCTGACTCCGCTCGGATTAACCTTTGCTCCAACTGCTGCATCCTTTCCAGTATTTGAGCGGTTGCATCGCCAGCAGGGTCTGGCCGGGCACTCTGCTGGACTGATCCTCGCTTGGGAGCTGGTGGGTTTCCCTCAGTTCTTGCCCTTGGTCTCGAGCGGTGGGGTTGCAGCGATGATTCTGCCTCCTGCTCTAACATTAACTGGGGCACAGGGCGCGGCCCCATTCCCAATAACTCTGGTGGGTCCAGCGGGACCTGCATATGTACAACTGGTGTTGGTATCAATGCGCCTATACTAGGTCGGCTATGCCTGGTGCTCCGTGACTGTTAGCTCCGTGCCGGGTTAGCGGTTGCCTCCAGCGTTCTTTTTAGTTCGTCAAAACGTGACACCAGCGTGGCCACCTGCTTTTGGGCCTCGGCTTTTTCTTTGCGCTCTTGTTCACGTTCTCTATTTGCCTTATGAAGATCCGCCAGTGCCAGCTCGTATAAAGAGGTGAGGTCTTGGCCTGGTGGGCGGCTGCTACCTGGGTTTGTCTCACCGCTAGGGTTTACCGGGGTGTTGAATAGTGCGCGGTTGACGTTTACCGCCGGGTGGGTAGGTTGGGGAATGGCTGACTGGTCTGCCTGCTCTTCAGCTTTTCCCCCGCTGCCGTTAGTCATGGTGATTGTGGCGGGATGATCTTTTGTTCAAGGATTCCCACAGACGGCGCCAATGTTAATGCTCAAAGTCCGGCAGTAGCCGATCTTTCGTTTAACGCGGGTCCAGTGGGCGGACTGCTACTCTGAGGATTTGATGGCCTCCGCTAACTGTTACACGAGAGACAGGGAGTCAAAGGGAGACCGCGTTGGGCGGTCTTCACTTCTCCGATGCCTAAGTCAGTCCATGCATATAGGCAGCATAACAATAAATGAGTAGTAAATGCGTAATTAATGAGGAGAGAGGAGAGAACCTTTTATGGGTGAGGAGAAGGTTGATCTTCTTCTTGTTTTCTATGTGGGACTGATGTGCTTCAATTCCCAGCGTCTGGAGCTTCTGATGCCACCTTGGCGCGGCGCGTGGCAGCGAGTCAGCAGTAATCTGGGGCTCGGGTGGTAGCCCGCCTGGCTGTGCCCTCGCAGGTCACCCCTTTGGTGAGAGTTGGTACCTCTGGCGGTACAATGGGCGTGGCTCATTATAGCTAATTATGCTTGCAAACGTACATGTAGGTACACTTGGCAAATTAAGCAAACACACAAGAACTCTCACCGTTATTCTAGCATGCAAACTTATGAACCTAACTCTAAAAATTACCTAAACACGTAAAAGGGCACAAGATTATAACATGCATAAAAGAATTCTCGAAATTAACTCAATAATAAACTGAAAATCTCAAAAATATTCTAAAAATTCCGTGTCTCCAATTACACAACACCGAAACAAAAATTATAAGTAGAGTCATAGTTACACTTTGAAGCTTTCCTCAGCGGCTTGGCAACAAGGTGATGAACTCGTCTCTGCTATGATGGTGGAGCGTCCTTGACTCTGCGCCTTAGAGCTTTGTAGATTGATGGATGTTTGGTGTCACGGTCTTGTAGGTGATGAAAGTTTAAGGAGTGAATTGGGCAGAGTCTCGGAAAATTTTTTGGCTAGGAAGTGATGAAAATTCTGTTCTGGACGTTGCCTATTTATAGGGGAGCATTGGTTGGCTTTTGTCGATCATACCCTTCATCATTGGACGGATGGGATTGCACCGTAATTCCTTTAATTTTCCAACTGAAACATCTCCTTTAAGGCCTTAACTCCTCTCATAATGAGGCAATTCCTTTAATTTCCAAGCTGAAACATTTTTCTCCTTTATTCTCCAACAGAAAACGTCTTTCACTTTATTTCCCTTCTTCATTCCTTGGTCAACCTGATTTAATAAAGGGCACAAAATTAAATTCTTTTAGAAAAATAAAAGAAATTAAAACAATTTCATTTCAGAAAAATACACCCATAAATTCTCTCTTAAGGCCCACAGATTAGCATGACGGTGAGGAATCCTGATCCAGCTAGGATTCTTCATGAATTTTGCGTTTTCTACCTATTTCACGCCAAACACTCTACAAGACTCTTAAAATGACTCGATGACTCAAAACACGAAACTTAAGGGAGAAACAAGGCTAAAAAGGAGCACATACTCATTAATATCGTCGCCCATTGTGCTCATATCATGTGTAGGCGCTATGCGAGCATGCGGCGCATGACCCAAGCTCAAGTCGGGGCCATACTCGATACCCAAGCGAGTTGCAACCCGAGCAAGTCGTTTATCCGAGCATATTTAATTAAGTCGTAAGTATCACAAGCTTCTAGATGAATGTCACATGAAAGTGAATTTAAGCATGTATGTGTGTAGCATGTACTTGTAGTAAAATTGCTAATAACATTTTGTAGGCATGCGTAAGGGTCATGGAGACATGTATAGCCATGGCAAAGGCTCTAATTGCAAGAGCGTAAGAGATAAGATATAGTTGCTTATCTTATGCCGATTTGGAGGCTAGTGGAGTTGGCCGAGCATGAAGGTCCATTGCTTGTGGCGGATAAAGTACTCCGACAATGTCCGTCAACTCGTAGTTGCGGTTGAATGCTCAAAAGAAATAGTTGAATTTCCTTGAAACAAAATAGATGATCAATATGTGTATTTGTAAAAGCAACATAAACAATTTGCCTATGTACTTTGACAAAATTGTAAGCAAAGTGTATAAGCAAATGTGGTGGTTGACGACAAATAACATGTATATATATGTATATGTATATATACATATATATCTCTATTTTGAATGTCCAATTTGCTGGGAACGAAAGTCGTTATGTGCCATGATGGAACATAGCCGTGACGGCGTTACCTATATGTAAATGCATATCATGTGGCACAAGTGGGAAAATGAATTTGATATAAATATCCCATGTGTACGTGTACATGTTCCTACCCACAAACCATATGTCAGAAACATCACCCTTTTGTTGGCTTTTTAACTACCAAAAACTAAATGAATAGTTATGTGGTGGTGCGTAGCACATGTGCAGCATAGTGGCTATGTTGGATGTGCACCTGTCATGGTCTCATGGAACTAGCCTGCTCTAACATGCCATGCATTTGTATTCAAGGTTTATGGTGGTTAGGATGTTCACATGTGTTGCATACAGTAAGCCACCGATTTTGCAATCAATGATAATATACTATACATGCTTTAGACTATTATAGTATAATAGGCATAGCTATCGCATCAGTAAGGTGAGAGGCTTAGCTTTCTGCATGGTTTGGTAGAACTGGGAACGTCGATGCAGACTGGGTGGGTGTCCTGATCAATCAACAAGGTACCCACAGTGAGCTGCCTGGAAAACAACGGTCTGGCCAACGGAGATTTGGTTATTGCCGCTGATGCAGTCTAGCAGAGAAACGTATGAATATAGGGTGCCGCTGACGGAGCCGTAGCGGAGGAATTCTGCCGCTGCTTCACAGTCGTCGGTGGCTCTGATGCGTATGCGGACGGCCTGCAGAGGACTGGCATAGGAGGATGGCTGTTTGTTTGGCAGAGCTATTGGTCAGAGGTGGAGAGTGGTGATGCCTAGCAGAGGAGGACAGCCTGGCAGCTGGTGGAGGAGGCCGGTTCCGGTGGTTTAAGGCTAGAGGTTCCGCCGGTGGGGCCGCTGAGGTTGGCTAATGGCTTGGGCCTGCGCTGGGAGGGCTGCTACTTGCCTAGCACTGGGAGGGTTGCTACTTGCCTAGTGCAGGAAGGCTGGTGGGCGGGCGCTGGAGGAGCCTAGCGGAGGCGCTGATGGAGCTGAGCGGAAGAGAGGTTCCGCTGACGGATCCTAGTTGAAGAGAGGGTTGCTGCTGACTGGAGCTTGGCGGAGGAAGCGGTTACCACTGCTGTTTCTTAGCAGTGGGTGCTCGGCGGTGAGGTCTAGTGGTGAATTGAGGATGGTCAACGGGGCCGCTGGTGGATGGCTAGTGGAGCTCGCTCGGTGGTGCTCGACTGGCAGAGAAGCTGTCCAGAGGAGGACGTCCAGCAGTGGTTGAGCAGCGACTGTGACCAGCGGAGCCAGTCGGCGGTGCTCGAGGTCAGCGGGGCTCATGGTGTCCACATGAAGCTTGGCCTGCTAGCGGAGATGTTCGGCGGAGTTTGTTCAGCGGTGATGCTGGTTGGCGGAGCGGAGCTCGGTCAGCAGCTTCCAGTCCTCAGCTGGAGCTCGACGGAGATAGCGGAGACTCGACACTTGAGCTCAGCGGAGGATCGAAGGTCGGCAGAACTCAGGGCTCAGCGTAGACGGCAGACCTGGAGCTCAGCGGAGGGGGTTGCCCGGCGGATGTTTAGCTAGCGAAAGAGGCTCGGGCCAGCGGTGTGGACTAGAGGTGAATGCCAGCAGTGAATCCCGGCGGTGAAGACCGGTAAATCTCGGCTATGAAGACCAGCGGAGGCCAACTAGCGGTGAAGCCCATGCGAGAAGTTCGGCGGAGCGGAGCTTTTGGTTGGCGGATGTTTTTCCGGCAGAGGATGACTCAGTCAGTGGAGAAGCTTTTGGCCAGCTATGTGGTCAGCGAGTATGTGCTCAGCGGGGGAGTAGTTTCGGCGGAGCGGAGCTCATTGATGGAGCTTTGGTCGGCGGAGGAGAAGCTCCCCGGTGAACAATTAGCGGTGGTTCCTAGCGGGGCAGCGGAGCTTGCCAGAGGAGGATGGCAGCTGAGGCTCGTAGAGGTGTTGTGGCTGGTGGTGCCCAGCAGTGTAGACGCTTGTGCTATGGTTGGCCAGCTGAGCGGAGCTTGCAGCAAGGCTTGGCGGAAGACTCGCTGGCTGTAGACCCGTCCGGCGAAAGACTCGCCGGCAGAAGATTGCTAAGGTAGCGGAGGCTGTGTTATGGCCAGCGGGGCGGAGTTTGCTTGGTCATGCAGTTGATGGGGAGCGATACAAAGACGAAGACGAGGCTTTGTTGAAGAGAATGGGTGTCCAGAGAATTATTCTGGGTGCCCAGAGTATTTGGCGATTTTTTTTGTTTTTGGTTTTTTTTTTTGTGTTGGTCAGCGTTGACCTTTCTTAGATGGGCGTTGACCGTAGTTGACCAACACCATCAGCGTTGACTTAGCTTTGTTCGGTGTTGACCAAGAGTTGACTAGATGGCACAAGTTGCTGCTAAGAATATCAATTATATAACTCAAAGAAAGAAATTATTTTGAGCTCAGTTAAGATGACTTAACTCAATGGTGAGTGACAAAGCCTTTGTGTTGGCTTCCCACAGACGGCGCCAATGTTAACGTTTGTATCTGTGGGGATCTCTAGTTAGCTTTAGAGAGAGAGACACACACACACACGAGAAGTATAGTGGTTTGTCTCTGACTTAGTGGGAGACTACGTTCACTTGAATATTCTATTATGTGTGTTTGGGGATTACAAAGTGTGTAATGGAGTGGTTTGAGTTGTGGGAGGAGGCATTCCTTTTATATGTGAAGGAAGCCATCTCCTTTACATTTTCTTAGATGTGTGATGTAAAAATCACTATTCTAGTCTAGAAAGCATGTTTGTGAAGGCAACTTTGCAAGGTCGGAAAGGTGGCTTCCCGGCGATGTATTTGCCACTTCCGGATACCGTAGCGTAGCTTGAACATAGGGCTACAAGATGCAAGTAGCGGTTGGATCCCATGATGGTGTTGTTTATGCTTGGTGAGGTAGCAAACTATCCATGTATAGTGAGAGGTATGTACATTTAGCAAATTCAAAGGAATTCCAGGAATATATGAAGATCGAGAACCAACCCTCTGATTAATTTTGCTGGAGGAGAGATCTATTCATAAGAGAACAATATCATGTGATTTTGATTTATTAATTCTTTTTCTCATGGTTGAATATAGAGATAAAAAGTAGAAGTAACAAATTATTGTATCTCATGTTCAAGGGTGTTTTGGTAAAAATAAGGAGGTCCACTTAATCTTGCCAGTATTCTAAAAAGTAAATTAGAGGTGTACTAAGTATAGAAGGTCCAAATAGCAAAGTTGGAGGTCCAATTAGAACCACCATTTTTTTTTTTTTCAAACAATTTTTTTTTTCTTCGAAACTTTCTTTTCTAAACAATATCACTCACCCCCACACTTATTATTTTCTAACCTCAAACTTTGGCTTTTCTTTTATTTTTTTCTTTTGAAGCACTCAAACATAAAGTCAATTCTCTTGAATCGCTTCACCAACTACCATGGAAGGGTAGGATAAAAGTGTATAGGCTAGGTAGGAATTTATGGTGGTAATGAATAAAAAGGCTAAACATATATATAGACTCAAAGTGGCAACCTAATGGTCGATATCTTTGGACACATGCTTCTTTGGCCATGGTGGTAATTAACCCTAATGCCTTGATCCTTTCCATCATGTTGTGAGCTAACAAGTAGTCTTGAGAGGTCTCAAGCAAGTTTTAGATATGCAATATCATGAAATTGTACACACATGAAAAAATAAGTGAATGAATGATGCATATACTATAGATATTAGATTTAAAAGCTCGCAAATAAGGCATGCAAGTTAATCAAATCATCTATATGCTTCTCTAACTATGATGAACGAACCTAACAATAGGCTATGTGCACACATATAGTCAAGCATAGATCACATATACACTTAATAACAAAACAAATTCAAACTCCTAATCATGCTTAATCTATCCACAATCACAACAAGTTAAGTCCATGTTTCGTCATTGGGGTTGGAAAAGGCATTAACCACTAAATTCTAGTTACAAAAAGCTATCTAAAAAAGAAAACTTCATTTTTTTTTTGTGGCGCCCGAGCCCTCACCCCCACACTTAAAACCAATATTGTTCTCAACATTGTTAAGTGAGATCGAAAGGTAAATCCAAGTCGGAGTTAGGCATGAGAGTGAAGTCTGGGCGAAGGCAAAAGAAAAACCTACATAAATATACTAAACTAAATGCGGAGAAAAGACACGGAAACCCCCTTTGGCGACCCTCCATTGCTCACGACCTTTGGAGAAGACTAATATGAGACACCAACCTCAAGGCACAAGCCTTGACTTGCTTATGTATGCTCCTTAATTGTTCAAAGTGCTCGTGAAAAGATCAACTCCATTGAAAAATATAGGAATGTCCTAGAACAATGTGTCACACAATAGGTGAAGGAATTGTGTCCTAAAACAATCATTTTGATGTAATTATTATTGTAATTATTATTAATCAAAAGGGCAAGTTTATTGTTCATTGCTTATATTTGATATTTGATTGAACAAGGTCCAAGGAATATGAGTTAAAGAGAAAGTAATCTAAAGAGTTAGATGTGTGAGACCTTTACTCTTTCACACTCTTATCCTAAAAGGTTCCTAGTCATAGGATTATCACTTGGACATTGATAATCCGGAAAGACTAGCACATACTATGTATGCTCAATATGGAGGATGATATGTCTCTTGTCATTTGTGTGGAGACACTAATACAAGTATGTGGGTGCTCTTAATTTAAAGAGTACACTGAACGCGATCGTTAGAGTTCTTGTATGGAGTCTTACTTACATGTCAAACTTGAACTCTAAATTGCAATAATACAAATTAGTCCTTTGACCTGAGACACCATAGTTGTCTTATGAGTGAATTGATTATTTCTTGATGATGCAATAATATTGTGTCCCTTAATGGATATAATAGATGCATTCATTGGTATAATCAATTCGGTCATGGAGACATGTGAGTGTACAATAAGGAATCTCTATCCTTAAGTAAATAAGGTGTATGTTCAAAGATGTGATTCAATAAGTCTTTGGCCAAAGCATTGAATGAGATTAAAAAGGAGTTTCTAATCACATTCTAAGAATCACATAAGAATGAAAATCACATTAGGGGATTGACATATCAATTCCATACCCCGATGATGTGATTTAGAACATAGTGTTAGAGAAGGACCGTATTGTATTGTAATTCCAATTGAATAGGTTCTTTGTCATTCTACATTAACTAGGGTAGTCATGATATGTTGCAAGACGTCACTCATGACTTGTGAAGTCCCCGAGGATTAATAAACATTTATAATCCTAATAATAAGGGAGAATCAAAAATGGAGTTTTTGATTCGTAAACAAAATAGAATGGTTTCTATAAACTTCACTGCCTTGTTAATTAGAACCTAAGAGATCGCACACCATATAAGTGGATCATTGAGATTGTATATGAAGAAGATTAAACAAGAGTTGGTTATGACCAAATAATTAATTAGATTTATTATTTGGACATAATTAGGATTTTCGGGTAAAACCGAACCTATTGGGCCTAAACGATTGTCGGGTTTTTGGTGTGGACTTGGGCTTCACTAAATGAGATTTAAATGAAAGCCCAAGACACATTTTTAGTGCCCAATAACAAGTATGGACCAGCCAAAAATATTGGCTTTATGAAAGTCAATATTTTCTTTTAGTAATTGGAGTTATTTCCTATTATATAAAAGTGAAAGCATGGACAAAGAGAATAAGTGTGTCTCCACACTATTATTTTCAGATTTGAGAGAGAGAGAGAGAAAGAGTTCTCCCTTGGTCCATTACCAAATTAAAGGAAAGAAGAACACTTGCATAATTTCTTCTTTTCTTTCATCTTTCTTCATCTCTTGATTCACTTGGTGAAGATCCTTTGAGGCCATATCTTTTTGTGGCTTTCCTTACTACATCAAAGAGAAGATTACAAGCACAAGAAGGAGTACAAGAAGGAGTTCTTAATCCAAGGTGCTTCAAGGTGGAGGAAACACACACAAGGAGAGATCAAGGAGAGGAACTTTGGTGGTTCACTTGGATCGGATTGAGATCACGCTCCAAGGGTGAGTAGAACATAAACTCCCTCTTTGTTCTTCCTTACTATGCATGCTATGTTTATATACATATCACAATAAGCCAAGATCATGGGTTAAAGGAATGGATTTTATGTTTAGTTAGTAGTTTAATGGTTAAACTAATTCCGCACTAATTAAAAAGTTTTGAAATCCATCCATTCCTTCAATTGGTATCAGAGCCATTGGCTTAATTTTGGTATGTTATAAACATGGCTAAGTATGTTGGTTGATGTGATTTTCTTAAGCTTAGAGTAATATGTAATTTAGATCATAAAATTTGCTTTATCATAAAAGTTATGAAGCATGTGATGTAAGGTAGATTTTATGATAGCTAGAAAAAGTTTTCTGGAAATTACATGTAAGAAGTGGTTTAAGTTTTATGAAACTTTGATGCATATGAGATATGTATTAAGGGGTTCTATATGTTTCTTAATTAAAGTGTTAATCTTAGAAACATATTAGATTATATATGCTTTAGGGTATGCATGATTTTTGGCTTCAAAGATGAAGTAAACAAATGTTCAATGGAAGAACACAAAGCTGGAATTTTATTTCCAGCTTTGGAACATGTCTAAACTAGTTATGAACTAGCTAATTTTTCATGGTGTTTGCTCTCACTTTTGATCCATAAATTCATGAATTGAAATTTATCCAATAGTTAGTGATGACATAAAATCATTTCCATGATTCCCTCACCAAAAGGTTGGTAGAGTTAGTCATCTTTACTATTAGTTTCTCTAAATTACCCACCAAAAGTTGGAATAAGATAAGAGACATGTCTCCCTAAATTACTCACCAAAAGTTGGTGAATCATGATGTAAAACATCATCCCCTAAATCACTCACCAAAAGTTGGTGATGCATGATGTAAAACATCATCCCCTAAATCACTCATCAAAAGTGATGTGAGACATCATCCCCTAAATTACTCACCAAAAGTTAGTGATGCATGATGTAAGACATCATCCCCTAAATCACTCAACTAATTTACTTACATTAAATTAAAGTATTTTAGTAGTTAACTTATTTTGATGGAGTTAATTATGCTTGTTTAATTAACCTTATTAATCTTGGTTAATTAAAGGATGATTATGGACTATGGCCAAATATAATTGAGCATGTGATTGGCCGACTATTCATTTTGAATGAATGTGGTTATGTAATTAAAGTAGTTAATTCATTTGGGTTATGTAATTAAAGTAGTTAATTCATTTGGTTGTGTAACTAAGTAGCTTATTTAATTTATTCAAGTTTGATTAAATTTAAATGGGAGCTTGTATGCCCCTTATCCACTCTTGTAATCGAAGATGGATGCACATGAGGATGATCCAAAGAAGAAGTTTGAAGTCATCTAGCCTTGAAAGGAGTTCAAGTGCAAAGTGTAATAGCTTAGCTTAGTTATTTAATTTTCGTAATCGTTACGCGTAATTAAAATCAACCACCCAAACATGACCTTGATCCAACATATTGGCTCATGTTGGATCAAACAACAAGTCCATAATCATCCTATGTGACCTATTATAATTGCATGTCCATTGCACTTGATCAAGTAATTTTATATTTCCCATGATTCCATTTGAAAAATGTTTTTGATGAAATCAAATTGTTTTCTGAAAACAAATAGTGGGAGTATTTTATTATAGATCAAGTATAATGAATATGTGATTGCATTAGGATCAAAGCAAATGCAATGTGATTGTTATTAATGAGATTATTAAAGATGAGACCTTAAAATTCCCTCAAAGTGATATTAAGTTGAAAAACGAAGAAGACATTATGAATGCTTCTTTGTGGCCTTCCAACATTGTAATCTCCTAGTAGATATTCTTGCATGTGAATATCATTCCGAACGGAGGTATTTCTTGCTAGGAGCATTAAAGAGAGGTTATTCAACATTTGATGTTGTAAGGTAGGGACAAATCTTGGTCAATATTCTATTATGATGAGATTTAATTTTTGATCTCTATACTTACATGAGATGTTGGGTATAGCTTAACTAGAGTAATTTATCAATATCCTATTATGGTGAGACTTAATTACTTTAGAGGCCAAAGTTATGGATATTCACATTTGATGTGATTGGATAAGAGTATCCTCTCATGGAAATTAAGTTGACTTATAGTTCTATTATGATGCGGTTGGCTTAATGAAAATGAGTCTTCCATACTCACTAAGAGTTTTAATTTATACTCTCGAATTCCTTTGAGGGATTTGGAATTTGATAAAATAGTGAGAGGGTGCCATTTGATTCTTAAGACCCGAGTCACTTGGTTTTAAAAATAAATCTGATTTATTTTATTTTATGTTATGTAGATTGCAATATGTCAGGACACCCTATCACCAAAATTCTAAATGAAAATCGTCTTGAGGGCCCAAACTTCAATGACTGGCTCCGCAATTTGAAAATTGTATTGACATTCGATAAGATCGCTTATGTCTTACAAAATGCACCCCCTCACACTCTTTTGGCTCAAGATGCAACCGATGAGCAACGTGTTGCTTATCAAAAGCATAAGGATGATGACACTCAAGCTAAATGTGTTATGCTTGCATCCATGAACTCACAACTTCAGAAGCAACATGAGAATATGGATAGCGCCAGTTCTATGTTACTTCATCTCACTGAATTGTTTGGTGAGAGAAATAGAAATGTGCGCTTCACAGTAGTCAATGAGCTTGTTAAGACAAAGCATGTGAGGGGTGCACCTGTTCATCAACATGGTCTAAAAATGATAGGCCTTATTGAGCAAATTCAAGACCTTGGATTTGCACTTGATGCGGAGCTAGCTCAAGATCTTCTTCTTTCCTCCCTAGATGATTCATTTTCTCAGTTCATAATGAACTATAATATGCAACAAATGGATCATACTCTTTCTGATCTTCTCAATATGCTGGTAACAGCTGAGAAACAAATCAAGAAAGAGAGTGGGAGTGCGGCCATTATCGCTTCTTCTTCATCCAGTAAGTCCAAAGGCAAAGGGAAGAAGAAACAAGTGATAAAGCCTAAGGGAGCAGTCCAAAAGAAGAAGAAGAAGGAACAAAAGGAACCAAAAGGTATTTGTTTCTTTTGCAACAAAGATGGGCACTGGAAGAGGAATTGCAAAGCTTATCTTGCATCCTTGAAGAACAAGTCTTCAACGGAAGGTATGATCAATGTGATTGAATCAATATTTACAGTTAATAATACTTCCACTTGGATAATTGATTCAGGTGCATCCCACCATGTTTGCACTTCGTTGCAGGACCTAGTGGGAGCAAGGAAGCTTAAAGCTGGAGAAATCACCCTACGTGTAGGAAATGGCACAAGAGTTGACGCCAAAGCCGTAGGGACTTATATTTTGAAGTTACCATCAGGAGATACATTGGAGTTAAATAATTGTCTTTATCTTCCTATATGTATAAAGAACCTTATCTCCATCTCCATGCTTTTGAAGGATGGTTATAGAGTAGTTTTTGATAAACTAAGTGGTTTTGTATCTATTAATGAACGCATGATATGTCATGCTAATATTATTGATGGTCTCTTTCATCTAGCTTTAGATGGTAGTATTAACTGTATGAAGGAAAATGCTTTGGGATCTAAGGGATCTCGAGAAACGGTTAACCCCATTAAGATGTGGCACCTTAAACTTGGTCATATTAGCCAAGATAGAATTCACAAATTATCCAAAAATGGATACTTAGAGTCATTAGGATCTGATCCTATGCCTACTTGTGAGTCTTGTCTAAAAGGAAAAATGACCAAGTCACATTATGGTGGACAAAGAACAAGAGTTAAAGAACTCCTAGGCCTAATACATACCGATGTATGTGGTCCCATGTCCACTATTAGTAGAGGTGGATTCTCATACTTCATAACCTTTACCGATGATTATTCTCGGTTTGGTTATTTATACCTTATGAAGAACAAATCTGAAGCCTTTGAAAAGTTCAAAGAATTTAAGAATGAAGTTGAGAAACAAACCGACAGAAGTATTAAGGCTCTAAGATCTGATCGAGGAGGCGAATACTTAAGCAATGAGTTTATTGATTATCTCAAACAAGAAGGCATTGTTTCTTCATTAGCTCCTCCTGGAACACCACAACTCAATGGTGTCTCTGAAAGGAGAAATCGAACTTTGTTAGACATGGTTCGTTCCATGATGAGCTATACTGATTTACCTATATCCTTTTGGGGATATGCACTTCAAACAGCAATTTATTTGTTGAATAAAGTGCCTTCCAAGTCCGTCCCTCTTACACCATATGAGATGTGGCATGGGAAGAAACCAAGTCTCAATCATATTAAGATTTGGGGTTGTCCAGCTTATGTCAAAAGACTAGAAGCAGGCAAGCTTGAAGCTAGATCAAGCAAGTGTTTATTTGTGGGATATCCTAAAGATAGTTTAGGATATTATTTCTATCAACCTGAAGAACAAAAGGTGTTTGTTAGCAGGAATGCCACTTTCCTTGAAAGGGACTACGTCCTTGATGGAAATGTTGAGCAAATGGTAGAACTCAAGGAAGTGTCCAACAAGCCACAAACTAACACTCCATTTCCCATTGAACAACTTCCTGAACCAACTATAACACAAACTCCAAGAATTTCTAGTAGGATCCGGATACCTCCCAAGAGGTATGGTTTGTGTCATGAAAGCCTTGGGGAGTTAAATCTCCTTGGTGACAATGAAAACTTGTATGATCCTTCTAGTTATAATGAAGCAATGTCAAATGTTGACTCAAAGCAATGGCAAGAAGCCATGGAATCCGAGATTGACTCTATGTATACCAATCAAGTCTGGACTCTCGTTGACCCTCCACCTGGTATTAGACCAATTGGAAACAAATGGGTCTTCAAGAAAAAGATAGGTTCAGATGGTAAAATAGAAACCTACAAAGCAAGGTTGGTGGCAAAGGGCTATAAGCAAAGAGAGGGCATTGACTATGAAGATACGTTCTCTCCTGTTGCCATGGTTAAATCTATTCGGATATTATTTGCTATAGCTGCTCACTATGATTATGAGATATGGCAAATGGACGTAAAGACTGCCTTTCTGAATGGCAACCTTGAGGAAGACCTTTATATGGATCAACCTGAAGGCTTTACGTCTAAAGATGACATTCATAAAGTGTGTAAGCTTCATAGGTCCATCTATGGACTCAAGCAAGCTTCAAGGAGTTGGAACATCCGTTTTGATGATGCAGTCAAATCTTTTGGTTTCACACAAAACATGGATGAACCTTGTGTTTACAAGAAGGTCAGTGGGAGTGCTGTTGTGTTCCTTGTACTTTATGTAGATGACATCCTACTATTTGGGAATGATGTAGGAATGTTATCTTCAATTAAAGTTTGGTTGTCCAAGACTTTCCTTATGAAGGATCTTGGAGAAGCTGCCTATGTACTAGGAATAAAGATCTATAGAGACAGATCAAAAAGATTAATTGGATTATCTCAATCCTTGTACATAGACAAAGTGCTGAATAGATTTCACATGGAACAATCTAAGAAGGGTTTTCTGCCTGTCAGACATGGCATTCACCTTTCTAAGAAAATGTGCCCACAAACGATTGAGGAAGTGCAAAAGATGAGCAAGATCCCATATGCATCTGCAATAGGGAGCCTCATGTATGCGATGCTATGCACAAGACCTGATATCAGTTATGGCGTAAGCATAACCAGTCGATATCAGTCCAATCCAGGTTTAGAACACTGGAATGCTGTTAAGAATATCCTTAAGTACTTGAGAAGGACTAAAGATTTATTCCTCGTTTATGGAGGTGGTGATTTGCAATCAGAGTTGCAAGTGGAAGCATACACAGACTCAGATTTTCAATCTGATGTGAATGACAGAAAATCCACATCAGGGTTTGTCTTCACCTTGAATGGAGGTGCAGTAAATTGGAGAAGCTGCAAACAAAGCGTTACTGCAGATTCCACTACTGAGGCAGAATACATTGCAGCATCAGAGGCTGCAAAGGAAGCAGTTTGGATGAAAAAGTTCATCACTGAACTTGATGTTGTTCCTACCATTGAGTCACCGATTCCACTTTACTGTGACAACAATGGGGCAATTGCTCAAGCCAAGGAACCAAGGTCTCATCAAAAATCCAAACACATCGAAAGACGCTTCCATATCATAAGGGAGATTGTTAATCGTGGAGACATTAACATTCTCAAAGTAGCATCTACTGATAACATATCGGATCCATTCACTAAGCCTTTATCACAAGCAAAGCTAGAACAACATCTTGAGAAGATGGGTGTACGTTTCATGGCTGATTGGGTTTAGTACAAGTGGGAGATTGAAGGAATTGTGTCCTAAAACAATCATTTTGATGTAATTATTATTGTAATTATTATTAATCAAAAGGGCAAGTTTATTGTTCATTGCTTATATTTGATATTTGATTGAACAAGGTCCAAGGAATATGAGTTAAAGAGAAAGTAATCTAAAGAGTTAGATGTGTGAGACCTTTACTCTTTCACACTCTTATCCTAAAAGGTTCCTAGTCATAGGATTATCACTTGGACATTGATAATCCGGAAAGACTAGCACATACTATGTATGCTCAATATGGAGGATGATATGTCTCTTGTCATTTGTGTGGAGACACTAATACAAGTATGTGGGTGCTCTTAATTTAAAGAGTACACTGAACGCGATCGTTAGAGTTCTTGTATGGAGTCTTACTTACATGTCAAACTTGAACTCTAAATTGCAATAATACAAATTAGTCCTTTGACCTGAGACACCATAGTTGTCTTATGAGTGAATTGATTATTTCTTGATGATGCAATAATATTGTGTCCCTTAATGGATATAATAGATGCATTCATTGGTATAATCAATTCGGTCATGGAGACATGTGAGTGTACAATAAGGAATCTCTATCCTTAAGTAAATAAGGTGTATGTTCAAAGATGTGATTCAATAAGTCTTTGGCCAAAGCATTGAATGAGATTAAAAAGGAGTTTCTAATCACATTCTAAGAATCACATAAGAATGAAAATCACATTAGGGGATTGACATATCAATTCCATACCCCGATGATGTGATTTAGAACATAGTGTTAGAGAAGGACCGTATTGTATTGTAATTCCAATTGAATAGGTTCTTTGTCATTCTACATTAACTAGGGTAGTCATGATATGTTGCAAGACGTCACTCATGACTTGTGAAGTCCCCGAGGATTAATAAACATTTATAATCCTAATAATAAGGGAGAATCAAAAATGGAGTTTTTGATTCGTAAACAAAATAGAATGGTTTCTATAAACTTCACTGCCTTGTTAATTAGAACCTAAGAGATCGCACACCATATAAGTGGATCATTGAGATTGTATATGAAGAAGATTAAACAAGAGTTGGTTATGACCAAATAATTAATTAGATTTATTATTTGGACATAATTAGGATTTTCGGGTAAAACCGAACCTATTGGGCCTAAACGATTGTCGGGTTTTTGGTGTGGACTTGGGCTTCACTAAATGAGATTTAAATGAAAGCCCAAGACACATTTTTAGTGCCCAATAACAAGTATGGACCAGCCAAAAATATTGGCTTTATGAAAGTCAATATTTTCTTTTAGTAATTGGAGTTATTTCCTATTATATAAAAGTGAAAGCATGGACAAAGAGAATAAGTGTGTCTCCACACTATTATTTTCAGATTTGAGAGAGAGAGAGAGAAAGAGTTCTCCCTTGGTCCATTACCAAATTAAAGGAAAGAAGAACACTTGCATAATTTCTTCTTTTCTTTCATCTTTCTTCATCTCTTGATTCACTTGGTGAAGATCCTTTGAGGCCATATCTTTTTGTGGCTTTCCTTACTACATCAAAGAGAAGATTACAAGCACAAGAAGGAGTACAAGAAGGAGTTCTTAATCCAAGGTGCTTCAAGGTGGAGGAAACACACACAAGGAGAGATCAAGGAGAGGAACTTTGGTGGTTCACTTGGATCGGATTGAGATCACGCTCCAAGGGTGAGTAGAACATAAACTCCCTCTTTGTTCTTCCTTACTATGCATGCTATGTTTATATACATATCACAATAAGCCAAGATCATGGGTTAAAGGAATGGATTTTATGTTTAGTTAGTAGTTTAATGGTTAAACTAATTCCGCACTAATTAAAAAGTTTTGAAATCCATCCATTCCTTCAATAGGCCCATCAAAAAATAAAGACAAAAGTCCTCCATTAAGCTCATAGGCTTTGCCACCTCCAATACACCCAAAACTGCCCTCTAATGGCCTCCATTGAAGAATTGAAGTGCAAGAAGTCCAACCACCCAAGTGAACAAAAACTAGTGAGTGCAGCGAAATTCCAGCAATGACCTTTCTATCTTCAAATGCTCATATCTCGACTCAGAAAGTGATAGATAAGTGAGGCTACTTGGAATGGAAAGTAGACTCAAAGAGATTTCTATCCATATAAAGTGACCCACTATCTCCAATTGAGATGAAAACTATAGCTGGTTAAATTTACCAGCTTGTAATGAAGTCTGCTGCTGACCCTCAGTCACCAAAACTGCAATATCTGAAGCTCCAGAGGTGCAAAGAGGGTGACACTAACTGGATAAGAAACTAGACTCATGAGGCTACCTTGTGATAAAATTTCAATCAAATCCCAATTCTGAGTCAAACATCGTGGACCTCCAAACTCACTGACCTGTTCTGCAGTTTCTGCTGTGCCCTGTTTCTGACTTCTATCACTTGGAACTCAAAATCTAAAGCTAGGAAGGTTCAATTTAAAACCTGTTGTATCAGAATACATAGGAGAAGTAAAGTTACATCTCTAAAAAATTTCAGCTCCAAATATCTTGATATGTAGAGGGTGTAGCTTCTCAAAGTCACTGTACAGTAGCTGTCTTTGTTCTGTCCTTCATCCATTGACCACTAAATAACTGAAGTTCCAGAGACCCAACAAGGTTGAAAATTTGGCACAAGATAGTAGACTCATAAGATAATAGTTCCAGAAATTTTTAGCTCAAATTACAATGTATATTGAAAACTATAGTTTCCCAAACTCAACTGAACATCTGAACAGAAACTGCCCACTGCAGAATTCATTCTTCTTCACATTTTCAACTCCATACTCCTCCCATCCTCCCAAAAATGACTCAAAAGCTTTATTCACAACAAAAATAAACTACAAAAGAAAGAAATACTACCGATGATGTGCTAGGGTTGCCTCCCTGGCGAGCGCTTTGTTTAAGGACTTCATTGCCGGTCCATAAAACGTGAACTTTGTCAAGGTGGATACTTCTCAAGTGTGACCACCCTATTGTTTGGGGCTAAGGGACTCCTTGACATGTCATAGAGGCAAGGCCAAGAGCTATCCATGAGTCATCCAATTGGTGGCCAAAAGTATAGCTTCTTACTCTTCCTCTTCTTCTCAATTTTTCTTCTAGGGACTAACCTTGCCTTATCCTTCTCAAGTGGTGTAGAGATAATGCTCTTAGGAACAATAGGTGGTAGAAGCCCTTGAGAGTGATGGGAAAGGTTGAGTGCAAGTTCTCCACTTCCTTTCCGATCCATCACCTCATTGTAGAAACATTGACCACTTAATGGTGGATTGAGAGGTAAAAGTACCTTAATCTCAATCTTCTCATTAAGAACATAAGTGCCCAATGTTCTACTCTCCACCATGGAAGCTCATGATGGATCCCCTTGGATGTGGGAGGAGAGAAAGTCCTTGGCTCTTCAATTTCTTCATCATCACAAGGCATTAAAGGACTCTCTTCCTCCTTGGGAATATCGGACTCAAGGATTGATGGATCATGGTGTAACTCTTCAAGCTCCGCCTCCTCCTCACAAAACAAGCCATCATTTTCTTCAGAATCATCTTCAAATTCCTCATCTTTATTGCGAATATTAGAATTCCAATATTGTACTGGTTCTTCCGAAGTATAGTTTCTCACCCCACTTGCTTCAAAATTTCCATAACCAAGCACACTTTCTTGCACATGAACCTCACCCTCTTGATCTAGAATAGGCAACTCTTGTTCATGATGCTCAAAATTTACTTCTCTTAAATTAGGCTCTACTTGGTCAAAGATAGAATTTTGCTCATGAAAAAAGGTGAATGGTGGCTCTCGTGCAAGACTAGGCCCAAATTGCTCATTGGAATGTGTAGCCATTTCTTGAGAAGCTTGCAATTGAGCATTGAAGGCTTGCAATTTAGCATGCAATCGAGCTTGGGAGGCTAGACATTGAGCTTGGGAGGCTTGCAATTGAGCATTAGAGGCTTCCAATTGAGCTAGTTGTTCTTCAAGTGATGGCTTCCTTGACTCAAAAGCTTGTTCATGAGGATATGCTTCGGGTACAAATGTCTCTTGATACATCCTCATGTTGTACTCATACTCGTGCATAAAATCCGGGTACTCAAATCTCCGGAAACGGCGTCATTGACTTGATACACATTTACGCAAGCGTATATATCATTGTCAAGATATCATTGTCAAGATAAGGAAATATATGCCCAAAGTTATCGTATCACGGGGATTAGTGGCTAAGCCACAATCCTTGGGTAATCAGAAATAAAGACACTTAGCAAACAAAAGAAAAAGAAAAAGAAAAAGAAAATAAATAAAAAATGCTGCTACTCTAAGGCACCAAGCCTTAGCAATGCTCGGCTTTGGTTCGCACCGAAGCCTAATCAAAGCTATGAGCCTAGTGATGACTATTGACAATGAAGTAGAATGTGTCAACGAAAATATAATTTGCATTTCTAATAACTAAAGTGCAAGAATTTAAATGAAAACTTTAACTAACAACTAAATTAAATAAAGGAAAGAAAACTAAGAAATTAATATAAATAGGGGATTGGTAGTTAGGGATGAATCCTAACCCTAATTCAATTCTCTAGATGCTAATTTAATTGACATATAATTTACTAAAGATGGTAGAAGCCATACCCAAGGCTTTTCAAGGCTCAAGGGCCGAAATTCTCTTTCATGGTATTCCTACTCCGGTTCAAGGGCCGTAGGAACTCACTTGATATGAATTAGAGCAAGTTCAATGGTCACTAATCACTACTACAAAAATCGAAACACACAACACTCATCACACAACAGAATTAAAATTTGCTGTTGTGTGTTAACACAAACTCTATCATAAAATGGTACAAATATGTTTATGTTGTGTGAATGTAAGCAAATTGAAAAAAAAAAAATTTAAGAAGATATTGCACAACTGAGTTAAGAAGTTTCCATTGTGTGAATGTGAGGCCTAGATGGAGGGAAATGAGCACATAATTCCCTCCCAGAAGGAGCTCAATTTGAACTATCCACACAATAGTTTTTTTGATGGGCTAAATACTAGTTAGTACTCTGGTCCAAAATCAATTCAATCCCTGAACTTCTAATTTCATCAAAAACATCCATGAACTTTCAATTTTGATCTAATAGTTCCAATTCGTTAATATTCTATTATGGGTTCAAGTTATAGTTGAATTATTTGTTGAAAAACTATTTAATTTTAATAGTAGGACTCACTCCTAAATTGACTATGCAGACCACCTCGACACCACATCATAAAACATAGGTCATATATGAGCCACGTTAACAAGTTAAATAACTCAATTATCGGAAAACTAACAAATTAGACCTATTAGATCAAAATTGAAAGTGCAGGGGTGTTTTTGATGAATTTAGAAGTTCAGGGACTAAATTGATTTTGGACCTAAACCACAGGGTAGTAATTTGTGTTTAGCCCTTTTTCGATATATGTTGTATGAGAAATGTTGTATGAACTTTGAGAAATCCTCTAGGTACACCTAGTGCAAGATGCACAAATTTGTACAACAGATTGTCATAGTTCTATTATCTGAGCATGGAAGCAAATCAGCAAGTTGCATGGCGCACCAAAGTTTCAATTTGATGAAAAATATGTAGGCACATGTGGCAAATTTTCCCTCCCAGCCTGCTTTTGTATCACACTCTCACACAACAGTCATTTTCATCTGTTGTGGGAGAAACTTGAGACAAATTGAAGTCTCCCACTAAACAACTTAATTGAAATCTGACAACTACTCTTCTTCCTTTACTTCCCCCCAATTGCTCCCACCAACCCTGACAATCCCTAGACCTAGCTAGCCACATCTCGACCTAATTGTAGAGAAAAGAAAACAAAAGCTCTCGACCCTCTCGACCTTCTCTCTCTCAGTTCTTGAACCCTCTAGGTCCTCTCTCTCTCCCAGACCTCGGGGCCGATGGAGGTTGCGACGTTCGTGCTACGCTGGTGGGACGACATCAACTAGTCGACTCAGTGATAAGACAACATCTTCTATGCTCTCTGCACAGCCGACCGCCCTCGGCTCCTCCATCGCTCTGGTCTATATCTCTCTCTCTCTTAGAAGTAATATCATTGTGTAGTGCAAATTAGATTACCCAAATCCTCTGGTCCGATTTACATTTATCCTTGAAACCCTAATTGACCGGTTGTTCTTACTCTCCAGCGAGAAATAGGGTTCGAATTGGGGCTCGCTTTCCACTTCTCCAAACCCTCCTCCAAGTCCGTCTACCCAATTGATTATCGATAATCGAAGCTCCACTTTGCGTTACCCTAACGTTCTTCTTCATCGATTCTCATCATTACTCTCTCTCTCTATCTCTCTCGGCTCTGTCTACTCCAGAATCTTCCACACTGCTTCTGTGGAAAATGAATACGGTGTGTTTTGTTTGAGCTTTTTAGTGGGTTCAATGTGTTTTGGAGAATGGTGTGGAATTGTTGCTGGGTTTTTGATTTTCTGTGGAACTATATCTGGGTTTTCATTTTTCTTGAAGGGTTATGGTGATCCTGTTGTTTGGGCTCAGATAGTGTTTAATCTAGGTTTAGTTATTGTGTTTGTGATCCATTGTGTTGAACTAATGGAGAATTTGCATTAATAAGAAGATAAAAACTTTTCAGTTGGAAAACTAGAAAATTGGATCTTTAGGTGTAATTACTGGGGTGCTTTGTGTGTGTGTGTTGTAGACAAATTTATGAAGAGTGAGACTCTTAATTGTGGGCTTTTGGTTTGGTAGGCATTGTTTTGGAGAAAGCAAGGATAACTAAAAAGGGAAAATCTGATGCGAATGTAGCAAATGGGGAGTTGATAGATATACTCCTGTGATTCTTTCTGGTGACCTTGTCCAAGTTGTTACAAAGGTATGCAATTCATGGCATTCCTTCAATCTGCTTCTCACATTGATTTGAACAATAGTGCATGATGTAAATGTTGCTCTTTATAAATCATTCAGGGAGTTTTACTTCTAGTTGATGGTGTTGCTGGAAATATGTCTGGTGACAGAATTGAAGCTGTTATGGGTACTGTTTCTTCTGATGAGTGTTCAAAGAATGGTGCGAAGAATTCAAGTGAGTCTGCCATAAATAAGAAGAAGGGTGGAAGGTATTTTCTCAAATTTGGACTTGTATGTACCTATATCTGCATTGAATAGTTTATACTGTGTTGAGTGTAAAACAAGGTCTTTAGATTGCTGATTGGATTGAGCATGTCGTTTCCTCAGTATGGCAACTGATTATAGTGGCAGATAGTTTCTGCCACTGCTTGTCTTATGTAGAAGAATGGGTTCCTTGTTTAAATATGTTTTTAAGCTATTATTCTTGATTCAGAGTTATGCATTCGTATTTTACTCATTTAAGCAGGGTGCTAATGCAAATGGGAATAGTTTTCATGGTGTTACACCCACAAGGGCTGGCAAGGAACATGGAGAGATTGCACTGGAGTCGAGGATGGTTATGGAAGGGGGCGGATTAGGAGATTTCAGTTTCGAGAAGGAGATTGCAATCTAAAACACTAAAGATCTGCACCAATCATCTTGGTTAGTCTCGAATTGATTGTGTATAGAAAAATATCGAAGAAGTGTTTTGTTTTGGGTTTAGGGTTTTGATTTTGTTTTGTGTACTGTTTGGTATTTGTGCTTGCAGCTCTTCCTAAGATGACAGTTCAGGAGCATGCTACTAACTTTGCTGATGGTGAATTGAAGGAAGAGCCTTTCTGCATTAGATTCGCTTCAATTGGGTCTGCTAGAAAATCCGCTTTATTTGGTTTTGAACCTTCAAATTCTATTCTTGTACTATGCTCTCTTGCATTCTCCTTTTGCCAGGTATGTTCTAAGCTTTTTTTTATCAAACATCTAGATTAACATTTTGATAGGACTCACTTGATGTTGTAGTAGACTTTCGTTTGATCTACTTTACCTTTTCTTTATCTATTTGCTGCCTGAAATTGCTATTGAGATACTAGAATATTTGGTATTGTGGTGCATATCTGTAATCATGTTGCCGATGACTTTTGGGAAGTTACTTAGATTCTTGATTCAGTGCCATTTTATACAGCACAGAGTTAGTTTTGATAGATAGTTGTTTACAAGGGTTGTTGTTAATGAGGAGTTTCATTTATGGAGCTTGTCAACTGCGCATGCTAATTTTGGTAATTGCATTATCTAGTTTCTAATCCTTTGTATTTGTATTAGTCTTATATTTTACTGCTTTAAGTTTTGCTGAAACTGTCATAGTCATGTTCAACATTTTTCTTATGCTTGAGTTAGCCTTCTCCTTGTTTAATTTATCAATTCACTTTGCAAACTAGAAGTGGAGATTATTTATATCTTGGAATAGTGCTATTAAGGTTGAATGATTTGTAACAGAGCAACTTTAATTGATTTGTTGCTGTCACAATGTGGATCTGTTATTGTTTTGAGGCTATTGTGCATTGGCTTGTGTTTTACTATTGGTTTCAGGACTGACATTTAGTGAAAACTTAATGCATATCCGATCAATTTGTAATTAACCTTAACTCACTTAGGTAGTAAGGTTCTACAAGTTTGATTTATCTTAAGAGCTATTCTTTTGAGGTTTTTGTGATATTAAATGATTACATTACAGTTTTACATTCCACTTGTCTGATTTTATCTCTTGTTAGAATTTGGCGACAAAGATGCTAGCAGTGCTCTGGAGGTTTCTAGTATTATTCAACCAAAAGATTGAGGTATTGTTTGTAACATCTATGATCTTGTCTTTTTAAATGTTTCCTCTTGAAGGCTAAAACATAGCGATCTTCAAGAACATGATAAAACCATGTTTTGAAAAAGTTTTTTCTTCTCAATTGCTCATGACTGCGAAGCCATATATGTGTAGTTGATTGATATAGATAGTACTTGTTGGGAAGGAGGAGTAACATAAATTTGAATAGCAATGATTTTAGGGAAAGAGAGTGATGTAAACTCTTTTGAGTTTGGTGCTTATTTCGGCAATGGTTAATGTTTGTCTTCATTTGCATTTGCTACCAAAGCTGTGATTTCCCTTTTATCTTTTTATGTTGAGTGATCAGCCTCATTTGAAAGCTAAGATGACTTGGCTACTGCTTATTGGTGGGACATGTGTGGGTGTGGTAATATGAATAATATCGATGCTGTTATATGTTATGCTGTTTAAGGCTCACTTACTTCTGGAATCAAATAGTTAACATTTTTTTTTAGAAAAATTTCTTTTATACGTTTCAGGAAGCTGAATTTAGCGAAGGAGTTACTCCCGAACTCAGAAAGACCTCAAGGGTCTTTATTAGCCAATTTTTGTTTCATGTTTGTATTTTTCATTATGCGGTAGTAATGGGTGAACTCTGGAACTTGTCTTTGTTGTAGAAGGGTGTTTAGAGAAAACCATATACGGTGGATACGACTCCTGAGATTCTTTTGGCATATTTACGTTGGTAATTTTTCTTGAAACCCCTATATCTTGTTAAACTTTTGTGCATACAGAAAGGTGGCATGGTACTTGCTCAAGCACTTTACAGAACTTGTTGGAGGTTGCACAATGAAGAGCCAAGAAAGAAAGTGCAAGGCTATTCTATGAGACATTGGTATGATCTATGAATCTCTCTGTAACTTTTCCATAGGGAGAAAACATTTGCTCTTGTGTATTCTTTTATATTCCTATCACACTTGCAATGTATCTTTGAAACGTATAAGCTTAGTTGGATGTTGTTTAAGCTATTCTGTAGTATTTTGACTTTCGATACGATGCTTATGCATGTTCATGGACTAACTACTACTTAGTTATTTCAATATTGTCAAGCAGAAACACATCTAGCACCTACTGCAAAGTTTTGAGTGTCTTGACAAATGGAATATAAATGCAAAACATAAGCTATGAGCACAAGTACACAACTACAATATAAACACAAAACATGAGTAATCTTAATATTAGTTATGAGTTCTATAATTTAATGTTGTGCTACTGTGTGCAATTTTCTCTAATTCTATATTTGGTTAACTCTGTTTACTAGGTGTTATCGATTTGAATATGAAAAAGGGATTGGTGGTTGTTTGAAACATTGAATCAGATGCATTTGTTTCAATTTACTCTCTTAAAGATACTATATCCATTCTTCTAACGATTTCACCCCTTGAGTATGGAGGCTATTGATAAATATTGCATTATGTGCGCTTTTACACCAGGTTAAGCCATGGATACCAACAAGTCTTGCTCCTAGTTCTGGCGTTTTAACCAAATATCTGCTTCAGAGGTATTGCCATAAAATGTCACTTACTGTATGGTTGCTAATACATTGTTGTGTTATGAGCTAGTTTTCAATATTCATTTTATATATATACTAGTGTATGCTTTGTAGTGGCCTATAGAAGTTCTCATTGAACCTTGAGGTCATTGTCATATGTGAGGGTACCTTTCCATACCATGGAAGTTATTTGGTTGCTAGTGCAATGGAATTATTAATCAATTAATGATTACTTAATTTCTGTTTTACTGCCTTTGAATTTGTGATATGAATTCATGCACTAGCCTAGTTTGATTTGTTCACTATGCATTGCTCTAGCCTTGCATATATTTGTCTAAGACTTATTTCGGGTGTTATAGAGTGGGTTTGTCCTATAGGCATTGACCCATGTATATCCATGTATACAAACTTATGCCAAGTCCAAGAATGAGTGAGTTTCACTGTTTGTGGTTTCAGAATGTTAAGGACCACCAGGGGTTTACCAATGCAGAAAAGATGAGCCTGAAGGACAGGCAGCTCGCTGCACAACTTATTTAGAGGGGGCTAGATTCTTGATTGTATATGGTTATATTTTTCATCATATTGTAGCAAGAAAATTGTTGTATATGGTGAATCATTTGTTTGATGTATCAAAGTTAATTTTTAGTATAAATATAAAATTATTGTTCATTGGTAATAATCTCTAGCATTGAGTTTGAATAATTTCAGCCATAATGGATTTATAATAATCAATAATTGATCTCATACAACATAATACAAAACAATGTGTTGTATGATTGTAAAAGGATTCAAAATTAAGGCTTCTCCTACAACATTTACTAGATGTTAGCCAATTCGATTATAATATTCACACCACAGTGAAGACAATATTGCTGTTGTGTGAACTAACAACCAACAACAGAAAATAACAAAGTTCTGTTGTGTGAGATTCATAACACACAACAGAAATGAAATCATCTCTGTTGTCTGAGTAATCAACAGACAAGGGAGATAATTTTACTTCAGTTGTGTGTTATTAATCTCAGACATCAAAGAATGAGTAATATCTGTTATGTGTTATGAACCTCAGACAACAAAGAATGAGTTATATATGTTGTGTGTTATGAATCTCAGACAATGGTGAATTCCTTATTCTGTTGTCTGAATGTGTCGACACATCCCCACGCATGCCATGCCAGGCACATGCCTGCGCAAAATTCACACAACAGAAACATGTATTCTGTTGAGCAAAGTATTGTCACACAACGGTGAAATCACCGTTGTGTGATTTTTCAATCACACAACACTCGTTTAGACCACAGTGAGGCTGGTCATCACACAACTCCAAATATCTGTCGTCTAATTAACTTATTGTTGTAGTGAATTCACATCAAGAGGCTTAGAAATCGAGAAATTAGGCAACCAAGCTCACCATAACTGCGATCAAGCTAATCATGTAGTGAACCATACTTGTACTTTCCACGATTATTAAATCGGGGCTCTAGCTCTAAAATCAAAGGATGTCATCCCCTAAATTTTAATCTAGATTTATTAAAACACATATACCCAAGAGTCGACAATTCCTAAACATGCATTCTAATCAATTATCACAAAACACAAGCATCTAATTATTAACAAATTCCATATATAAATTAAATTAAGCATCTATTACATCAAATTTGGGGTAGGGCACAGAACCCTAACCCCCAACAAAGAAATTACTCACAACCCGTAATCATAGACATTAAAATTACAAAATCCAAAGATAAAGGAGTAGAGAAGTGTAGGAGAAAACAAAGATAATCACAATTAGCTTGGAAGCTAGCATGACTAGCCTTGAATTACAACTCTCACAAATACCAAATCTTGAATCTAGTAGAGGTTGATGTCTTCTTGAAGCTTGTGTGAGAAATTCTACAAATACCCAAAAGAAAACTAAAGCTACTATGAAAAATGGAGGAGAGGAGAGGATGAAGTGAGAGCAGCCCAAAGGCAGCCCTCAATGTGTACGGCACTGTGTGTTCAAAAAAGGAAGAATGGGTACGGTTTTAATTAAAGGGTGAGGCTCCGTGGGTTGTGTGGCTACAAGAAGAGAAAAGAGATAGGTTGCCATGTGGCAGCACGAGAGGCTGAGAGGAAAAAAAATAAGAAAGAAAGAAAATAAAAAGAAAAGGAGAAAAATGAAGGAGGGCGTGCACGTGGGAGGAAAGAAAAGGAATGTTGTTTTCCGTTCTTTTCTTCTTCTTTTTCTTCTTCTCAATGCACTTCCGCATATACTATTGGAGGCAATTGGACTCCGCTCCCTTAATGGCATTGACTATAGTTGACTCGCATTGACCATTTCGTCTTTTTGTCGGAAACTTCAATTTGCTCCAATTTCAGACTATTTTCTCTCGTTTCCGCAACTCCGCTTATTTTCTACAAAATAAATAAAAATAAATTAATTACATATTAATTGACATGGGCATTGGCTCATTTATAATGTTTTAGATATAATTACACGCATATAAATGCATATAATCAACTTTGTGCTAGTTGGGAAAGTTGTTGTGCATGCTGAGAGGAAGAGTTGCAGGTAGGTTTCACCGCCCAACTCGGAGGTTGAAGGTGGCACCCACCTCCAACTGTGGCGGCTGTTTACGAAAACTTCTGGCCACCTCAGGGACAATTTTTGTCCCTCTTTTCAATCTACACATCAATACGAACATTTCGATGTACAATACGTAATTTTTGGAGATTGCATTAATTTGTTAAGAATTTTACGGTTTCGATCGTTTTGGTTTTCGATCCGTGAAGATCAAACCGTCCGATGGACTTGCAATTCTGATATAATGATCTTAGAATTGTTCCGATGACTTTGTGTGGTCAGGGATGAGGATCCGACCGTTGGATCTTCATATAAATGTGAAAAGACAATTCCAAAGGACAATCCGTGAGGATCCGACCGTTGGATCGTTGTATAATTGTGTTTTTTGAATTATGTGCTAAGTTGAGATCATATGTGATTATGTGCTTGACGAAATTGTATTGGTGAACGTTTTGTGATTTTGTGATTTTGGGCTGTTGGAGAAGACGTAGTGGGATTTAGAGGTGAGTAAATCTCACGAGGTTTGTTTATGAACGGAATTACTTTATTAGTCGGTATTATTTGTTTGATTGTTAAATCATTTTCAGAAATAAATACTTTTTTAAAATTATATGGACTTGATTGTCTACGGTTCATAGGTAAGTAAAATGAAGTTTTATTATAAAAATGAGTTTTCACATATTTTGTAATTGTAAACTATAGTTGGTATTAGTGGCATCCCTGAGTGGATGACTACCATATATATATATATATATATATGGGCTAAAGTCTGTTTAGTCTCTATAATATGCCTCTCTCATCGTTTCAGTCCATAACATTCCAATTTAATCTGAAAAGTCCCTAAAGTCTCATTTTCCGTCTAATAGGTCCTTTTCGCTGGAAATTAGGAATTGGCCTTGGGTGAAATGTCCAATATACCCCTCAGTTATTTCTTTTTTCTTTTTTTTCCTTTTTAATTTATTTTTTTCCTTTTTAATTTCTTTTTTTTCTTTTTTCTTTTTCCTTTTTAATTTCATTCTTCCTTTTTTATTTTTATTTTTTTCCTTTTTCCATTTTAATTTCTTTTTTTTTCTTTTTTCTTTTTCCTTTTTAATTTCTTTTTTCATTTTTGTCTTTTTCCTTTTTTTTCATTTTTCCTTTTTAATTTCTTTTTTTTCATTTTTTTTCCTTTTTAATTTCTTTTTTTCCTTTTTTCTTTTTCTTTTTCATTTCTTTTTTGCTTTTTAATTTCTTTTTCCTTTTTTATTTTTCCTTTTTAATGTCTTTTTTGCTATTTCTTTTTTTTTCTTGTTCCTTTTTAATTTTTTTTCCTTTTTAAGTTCTTTTTTCTTTTTCGTTTTGTCTACTTTCTACTTCCTCAACCCACCAATCCCATTCCGATCAAACTCCACAACCCATCTGTTTCTCAATCAGCTCGGAAATTCGCCGCTAAACCACTCCCCTCTTGTTTTCACAGCCTGCTTCTCTCTCTCCCACTCAAATCCCACTTTCTCTCTCCACATCAAGCCTCAATTTGGAAACTTTTCACTGAAAATTACCATTTTTTAACTTTTCACTGAAAACTACCATTTTTTCAAACTCTGAGGTTTTTGGGTCTTGCTCAAAATGGTGATTTTGATTTTGGGTTTGGTTGAAATGGTGGTTTTTGATGGCCAAGTTGACAAAAACCAGAAGTGAAGAAGAAGAATAGTGATGGAAAAGAAAAATGACCGCTGGCTTGGAGAACAAGAATTGGGGTTTCAGGTCGATCTGGATTGGTTCGCCGACGTGGCGCTACTGATGCAGCAGAATACGATGGTCATTAAAAAGGAAAAAGAAAAAAGGAAAAAAAAAGGAAAAAAGAAAAAAAGAAAAAAAAATGGAAAAAGGAAAAAAAGAAAAATAAAAGGAAAAAGAAAAAAAAGAAATTAAAAAGGAAAAAGAAAAAAGAAAAAAAAAGAAATTAAAATGGAAAAGGAAAAAAATAAAAATAAAAAAAGGAAAAATGAAATTAAAAAGGAAAAAGAAAAAAGAAAAAAAAGAAATTAAAAAGGAAAAAGAAAAAAAGGAAAAAAAGAAATTAAAAAGGAAAAAAAAGAAAAAAGAAATAACTGAGGGGTATATTGGACATTTCACCCAAGGCCAATTCCTAATTTCCCGCGAAAAGGACCTATTAGACGGAAATTGAGACCTCAGGGACTTTTCAGATTAAATTGGAATGTCAGGGACTGAAACGATGAGAGAGGCATAGTACAGGGACTAAACAGACTTTAGCCCTATATATATATATATCTTGGTGGAATTGTGTGTTCAGTTACAATTATTGTGCAATGTGATGTTGAAGAAAATAAATGAATTATGAAAGAAAAGACAGTTTTGTCGGCTTTGAGTTTTGAAAGAAGTATGTTTGATTTTCGTGATGGTTTTGAATTGAGTAATTAATATTGGAAAATGATAAGCAGTGCGGTGATCTGTGAGATGATATGCATGACGATTTTGCTTAAATGATATGGGTTGTGGTTGTTGAGTGATTGGTATTATCAATGATTGAGTGTGTGTTGTTTTTAGTTTATTTCTATTATTGAATTGTTTGTTTCTTTCGTAATCTCCTTAACTAAATTATATGCAAGGATTATGTTTTGTAAATTAATTGGTTTTAATGTAATCTCCTGAACTAAACTATATGCAGGGATTACTATGATTTCTATTGTTTGATTTTAATGTAATCTCCTGAACTAAACTATATGCAGGGATTACTATGATTTCTATTGTTTGATTTTAATGTAATCTCCTAAACTAAACTATATGCATGGATTACTATGATTTTGGATTGTGTGCTTTTGGTGATCTCCTGAACTAATTTTCTAAGCAGGGATTACTGGTTTTATTTAGTTTGATTTGTGAGTGCAATTGTGGATGAGACTTGTAATGAGTCGAGAAATGTTTTATCACGTCGTTGTGGTGATAAATGCTTCCTGTCGAGAAGAAAGGAGTGATTTCTTTGATTTGTTGTTGAGATTTCAAATGATTTGGTTTGTCACGGTGGTGACTTGTGTTTCCTTAGAAAGAAAATGATTTTGCTTTTGGAAAATAATCATTATATTGATTTGTTGTCCTTGAGTCGGAAATGTGTTTTATGGTTATTAGGGTTTACTCACACGAGCTTGCAAAAGCTTACCGGGTTTGTTCTTTCAACCCGGTCCACTGTTCCATATTATAGGGGTTATTGTGCAGGTCAGAGTAACAGTCGCCGAAGTTGAGGTTTTGTTGCTGTTGTAGGTTGGACGTAGTAGGGTAATTTAGTTTTAGTCTTCCACTATGTAGTGAGTGTGGTGGGTGAGTTTACTTATTGAATTGTTATTCAGTTTACTTATTGAATTGTTATTCAGTTTAATTTGTAAACTCTCGGTAATGTAATATGTCACAGTCAAATATAATGAAAAACAAGAGATAATTTTGACTGAATAACTCAGATATCTCATTCACCTTACAAGAAGGAATTATATACAAATTACAATTGTGCCTAATAAGACAAGTACTACTCCTAAGGCAAGTAGTAAACCTAATAATACTATAGATATTACAGATCATCGAATATTACAGAATATCTACATAAATAAGGTAAGTATGACTCACGCCAACACTCCCCCTCAAGTTGGGGCATACAGATCACGAATGCCCAACTTGTCAAGTGAGTCATGAAATGCCTTACTCGATACTGCCTTCATGAGAACATCAGCTAACTATTTTTCTAAGTGGACAAAAGGAAAAGAGATAAGCTTAGCATCGAGCTTCTCTTTAATGAAATGTCTGTCAACCTCAACATGCTTAGTTCTGTCATGTTGAACTGGGTTGTGAGCAATATCCACCGTTGCCTTATTATCACAATACAAATCCATGGCTCGTTTGGGTTTAAATCCCAAATCATGAAGTAAATTTCTCAACCAAAGTAATTCACAAACTCCATGAGCAATACCTCTATACTTTTCTTCAGCACTTGACCTAGCCACAACCTTTTGTTTTTTACTTCTCCAAGTAACAAGATTACCACCTACAAAAGTGAAGTAACCAGAAGTAGATTTTCTATCTGTTAACGTTAGAGTTCCGAGCGGGTCTCTAGTTAGCTTTAGAGAAAGAGAGAGAGGGAGAGAGAGAGAGAGACACGAGAAGTATAGTGGTTCGTCTCCCGCCTTAGCGGGAGACTACGTCCACTTGAATGTTGTACTAGTGTGTTGAGCCTTCCGGCCCAAGTGGATTACATGAGTGTAATGGAGTGATTTGAGTTGTGGGAGGAGGCATTCCTTTTATAGGTGAAGGAAGCCATCTCCTTTACATTTTCTTAGATGTGGGATGTAGAAATCACTATTCTAGTCTAGAAAGCATGTTTGTGAAGACAACTTGGCAAGGCCGGGAAGGTGGCTTCCCGGCGACGTATTTGCCACTTCTGGATACCGTAGGGTAGCTTGAATATAGGGCTACGGGATGCATGTCTCGGTTGGGCCTCACCATGACTTGTGGGTGCCCCAAATAGGGTATTACTTATGCTTGGTGATGTAGCAAATCCTCCATGCATAGTGAGAGGTATCTACAAGTTCCCGAAGTCCCCAAGTAAGAGGAGCTTCTTGGTTGGGGAGTTATAATCATGAAGTCATCAAGCATAAGTAACCGGGGCGGCACGGAGCCCCTACAAGTCCCCGAACTCCATAAGCAAGAAGGGACTCGTTAACCTGCACAAAAAAGACAAAAACACGCACATGGAGAATGCTTGTTGTACTGGGCAACAAATGTGAATTGCGTTGATATGAGTTGGCATATACGAATGTACGAGGTGCATGATACATGTTGATGTATACATGCGAATGGCGCCGAGTATGATCGATTATGACGTATAAACTCGAGGTTACGTGGTTGTGTGAACATATGAATTGCATATGATAAATGTGTGATGCGCGCAAGAAAAACAAACGAGGTCAAGTTGACGAGGTTACGCTTGGTGTAAGTTGCATGAGTACCATGAAGACAAGCGTTTGTAATTCGGGAATGATGAATATGCGAACGCTTGTGTTTGTTTGGTTGTCACTAGTATTAATGGAACGTGAAAAGAATTCGATTTGTTGCGAGCGACAAATGGTAGAAAAATTTAATGTTCCATTAATGTGTATGATGTCGGGGGCATGTGAGTATAACACTTGGGAATGCCGGGAAGCAAGAGCATGGAAGCTCGGGGGTGCTACGAAGGCGTGAGCGGGAAGTTAGGGTTGTCGAGAAGGCATGAGCTGGAAGCTTGAGGTTGCTGGGAAGGCATGAGCGGGAAGCTCGGGGTTGCCGGGAAGGCATAAGAGGGAAGCTCGGGGGTGCCACGAAGGACTGAGCGGGAAGCTCGGGGGTGCCACGAAGGACTGAGCGGGAAGCTCGAGGGTTGTCGGGAAGGCATGAGCGGGAAGCTCGGGAGTACCGCAGAGCCGTGAGCGGAAGCTCGGGGTGCCGTGAAGGGGTGAGCGCGAAGCTCGTGAGCAAGAAGCTCGGGATTGCCGCGAAGGCGTGAGTACGGTGCTCGATTTGCCGAGAAGACATAAGCGGGAAGCTTGGGATTGCCGCGAAGGCGTGAGAGGAAGCTTGGGGTGCCATGAAGGCGTGAGCGCGAAGCTCGTGAGCGAGAAGCTCGTGGATGCCGTGTTGGCGTGAGCATTAGAGCTCGTGAGCGCAAAGCTCGGGGGTTCCGAGGAGGTGTGAGCGGGAAGCTCGAGGGTGCCATGAAGGCATGAGCGGGAAGCTCGTGGATGTCGCGAAGGCGTGAGCGTTAGAGCTCGTGACTCCAAATCTCAAGGGTGCCGCGGAGCGTTAGAGCTCATGAGGGCGAAGCTCGGGGGTGCCGCAGAGGCGTGAGCATTAGAGCTCGTGAGCGGGAAGCTCGGCGGTACCGCGGAGGCGTGAGAGGGAAGCTCAAGGGTGCCATGAAGGCGTGAGCGCGAAGCTCGTGAGCGAGAAGCTCGTGGATGTTGCAATGGCGTGAGCGTTAGAGCTCGTGAGTGCGAAGCTCGGGGGTGCCGCGGAGGTGTGAGAGGGAAGCTCGAGGGTGCCATGAAGGCGTGAACGCGAAGCTCGTAAGCGAGAAGCTCGTGGATGCCTCGAAGGTGTGAGCGTTAGAGCTCGTGAGCGCGAAGCTCGGGGGTACCGCGGAGGCCGTGGGCGTTAGGTAGCGAACCTAATCTTTGATACCCAAGTGTCGAGGGTTAACAGCCGGATCAATGGATTCCTTGGGTTGTGTTAACCGGTCCCTTTACTCTTTCCCAGAAGAGAAAAGCTTGACTATAATGCCGCGTAGAGTCATCGTCATTATGAGGTGTTGCCTTACCGCTTGGCGGTTGGTCATGGGCCACAGACTTGTGGAGTCTTTAGACCAGTTTAGGTCTCTTTCCCGTGCGAAGGGTTTGACAAAATATGGTGGCCAAGAGGCTAGGCAAGATATTTGCATATAGTGTACAAATGTATGAACAACAAATAAGCATGGCATATGTATACGGCATGTACGAGTAGCATAGTGCAAGCATGTTTAAGGGTCGTGAAGACATTTGAAGTATTTACACTAGGATGTATGCATAGTAGGTGTGCTACTAAAACATATAACATGTGTTATAAGCATGATTAGTTTATCATGGAAGCATGTGAATGCATATCAAGTGTGATATATTCTAAGCATGCTTAAAGTAGTGAAAACATGTAATGGCTCTAATTGCCAGAGCGTAAAAGATAAGATAATGTGTAACGCCCCGTACCTCAATTTACTAGTTTACTAGTCATTTGGATGGTAAATAACGATTACTTCCACTTTTTACTTTGTTGAATACTTTTAGTGGCCCTAAAAGTTGACTTTTTGTTCGGGTTAAAATTTGACAAAATTTTCTCCATAAAAGTTGTAGAGGACGTTAAACCGATAGCGTGCATATGTGGTACACTTAAATCGTAGTTCGTATGCGAAAGTTATGGCCAAAATACTAAAAGTACTGTTCATAGTAACTTGCTATATATAGAGAAAGTACTGTGGTAAGTTTCCATATTTTTCTAGAAACTTACCGACTCCTCTCCACTCCCCATCGCGTTTTTTTTTTCTGGGGTCTTCTTTGTCCGGCCATATCTTCCTCCACAGGCCTCCAATCGACTTGATTCCAAAAGCAATTTTTCTCACCTTGACGTCGTCTATAACTTCTCAGAAGACATCGGGGTGAAAATCGAACTGTGGAGGCGCTGTAAGGCCGAGAAGCTGCACAGCTCGAGCTGGAAATCACCTCCCTTCACCGGCTGATGTCTTCCGATTCCGGCCACCTCCAGTGATAAACCTTAGTCCATTGGAAGCGCCTTGGGACGTAGATGATGTTCCCCGAAGCTTTTACTGAGATTTGAAGCGTGGAGGAAGAATTGACGGTTTGAAGTTGGAGGTTACTATTCATGATTCGTGTTCAACTTTCCCTTAATTGTTGAGGTACTTCCGCTCATTTTCTAACTTGGTCACAGTTGAAAGAATTAATGGGTGTGTTGAGAAGGTGCTACTGCCAAATTTTGGTGGCCAAACCACTGCAAGTGGTCTAGTGGTTCTTGCCTAGTTGGGTGTGCTCCGCAACCTAGGTTCGAATCCCGAAGCTGTCAAAGTGGCCAGGCACTGTGCTGCAATGCACAGTTGGAGCATTTCACATGCGCCGAAGGGGTTTATCTTGGGCCTAGGAAGCCTTTGGGTTCCCCTTGACAAAGTCAAAAAAAAAAATTTTTGGTGGCCATTGGAGTTGGTGGCAGTGGCGGCGGTAGCGGCGGCTAGGGTAGCTTTTTAATTTCAATTGCTGGCTAGTTAAATGTTATAATTATCATAGAGCTTATATATGAAGTTTGGTGAGGATTGGTGGAGTTTTGAATCGGTTATAAATTTCTAAAGATTTTGATTTCGGTTAATGTTAATCGTGAATCCGATTGTCGGATTTCCTCCATAGTTGTTATATAGTCTAAAATCGATGAGTGGGCAGTGTTGGTGAAGTTTGGTTGGATGTGGAAGAGGATTGGAGAAGTTGAGGCTATGGGTTTTGAGATTTAATTATTGATTATCGTAAAATTATTTTTCCGTCTGGTAATTATTTATGTACGAATAATTGTGTACAGGACGAGGTACCGACTCATCGCTCGACGAGGATCCTTAAGATACCACGTTAGCTGTATACTGTGAGTGGACTTTTGTTTTTAAGTAAATGATGCATGCATTTATTTATTAAAGTATGCTCTATTTAATTATCATATTACATTTCGAGCATATGATTTAATTTCAGAGATTGATTTCACTTTATGTCATATAATTGCTTTCGATAGTCATTTGTTTCCGAAGTTGGTTGTGATTTATAATCCTATTTGACGAATTATTTATTTCCGATGTGATTTCCGGAATTATACTATTTATATTATATTTATATTCGTCGATTTGAGATTTTTAAGAGATTTTCGAAATGAGATTTCGATGGAGTTAGTCTTCATATTTATTTATCGACTTTCGGTTTTGGCATTGGGAATGCCTTGATGATGATCTTGGAATTGGTTTTGTTTCGATTTATGGAGATTATGTTTTATTGTTATCTCTCTCCTATTTATTTTTGAACTTGAGATTATCTTGGCGTGTGGGACACGTCATTGGAAATTCATTTGCGAGAGTTGGGGAAGCTTTATGGATTTATGTGGTTTTCGGATTTTCTTTTGCCATATTTTGGGTGACTATTATCATTGCTAGCATTGATCTTCCGCCTTTGTGGCGCTGGTTACTGTCTTTGTGACAGTAATGCTGAAGCCCAGTATCCTAATCGCTACACTTAGTGGCGTGTGGGTATATAACGGGAGTATATGGGAGTACTTTAGCCTGGGAGGCTATCACCCGAGCCTGGGAGGCTCATTCGTATGGCTATCTTCTTCCCCTACTTTTATATTATTTTTGGGCTAGCGGGGTCTAGTCCGATGATACGATACACAGCAGGTTTGATTTACAGTTTCCAGTTTCCAGACTCCTGATTTTAAGAAATAAAGTTTTATAAACGTTGCATGCATCGAAGTTTTATAAATTTAAATAAGTGGGAAAGGTATTTAAGTTTGCTTCATTTAAATCATCTTATTTATTTATTTTTGTCCACTCACACTGACGTGTTTTCAATACTTTTCCCCTGGGCCCTTCGGTTTCAAATGCCCAGTTTGCAGGCGAAATTAGTTGAGGTCGGGCGTACATGGAGTTGAGGCATAGTCAACAGCATGGCTTCCGCGGTTTCCTTTGAATTAGGTTTTCCTTGTTTACCATTTTTATTAGAATTGCTCTGATTACCTGTGGGATTAATGTTATTAAGTTGAGATTTGTGTAATGTGAATTGGAAGATGTTGTGATTGGGGGGCAGGGTGGCTCCAGGAGAATAAGGATGGGTATTTTAGAAGTGTAAATTTCATTTATCCAGGTTTTGGGTAGTCCATTTTAGGGGAAGTTCTGCCAAATTTTTGGTAGAATTTCTTCTAAAGTGGGCCCCGCAGGGCCACTTCGGATTTTGGGGTGAAATCCGGGGTGGGTCCTGTCATAATGTTACTTATCTTATGCCGATTTGGAGGCTAGCGGAGTTGGCCGAGCATGACGGTCCATTGCTTGTGGCGGATAAAGTATTCCGATGATGTCCATCAACTTGTAATTGAGGTTGAATGCTCGATAAAAATAGTTGAATTTCAAACTCTCATTATATATGTGCAATGCCACTTGAACATGAACGTGACGGTAGCATTTATATGTAAATGTACCTGGCCCTAGTGACAAAAATCTCTTTGATATAAGCATGCAATAGCCTATACCAGTGTCTATAAGTTAGAGTCCAGAAACTATATGGTCATAAGCATGAGCCTTTTGTCAGCTTTTGAATTATCAAAAAACTGAATGTGCATATGGCAAGTTTGTTTATATAGTTATGTGGTTGTGTGCGTTGCACATGTAGGACATAGTGGACATGTTTAATGATTGTGCTTTTGACAATTGTCAAGGCTATTAATGATTGCACATGTAGAACAGAATAGCCATGTACCGATGTATGGCAATATTATGAGCAATAGGCTTTATAAGCTGCATACTGTGAGTACAATTGGACATGCATTTGTCATGGTCTCATGGAGACATGCCTATCAGATGGGCTTATAATATGTGTACATATATATGCATATGCTTGTATATCATAAAGCTATTGGTATGTGCACGCTAGGCATACGGTGTTTTAAGACGTGCACATGTGTTGCACATAGTGAGTCACCAACTTTTGAAAGAAATGATAATATATATGCTTGGTCAAGGACGTGTAGCAAGCAATGAGAATATATTATATTTATGCTTTAGACTATTATAATAGGCATATGTGTATGCTTTTGCTCTGCATCGAAAAAGAGAACTTATCTGCTTTCCAGTTTTTTTCAAGAATAGACGAGTTTGAGCTGCATCTAAGGCGTTGATCGATGTTGCAGTGATGAGCTGCACCAAGAAATCAAAATCATGAGTCCGCCAGTAAAAACCCAGCAGTAAGGAGGGACTGCACGATTGAATGGGTGCCCAAAGTGGTTTTTTGGGTGACCGACATATTGAAGTTTCGTGAGGAAAATTGAAGCTCTGCCTAGAGGCTTGAAGCTCTGGATTTGCCCAGCAGTAAAGCTGCTCAGCGGAGGCCGGTGGGGCGGAGCCTTGGCTAGCTGAAGAAACTCGGGTGAGCGGTGAAACTAAGGGTGAAGCTTGGCGGTGAAGCTCAGTAGAGCGGAGTTCGGTCAGCGGCGCCTGGTCCTCACTTGGAGGTCGGCGGTGACAGCGGAGATTTCGACATTTGAGCTCAGCAGAGGATCGAAGGTCGGCGGAACTCAGATCTTAGCGGAGATGGAAAACCTGGAGCTCGGCGGAGTTGGCTAGCTGGTTGTCTGGCGGAGGCGCTGTTGCTGGCGGTACTCTGCTAGCGGTAGAGCTTGCAGTGGGTTAACGCTAGCGTGCCGGTGTGCTAGCAATGGGCGCTGCCATGCTGCCGCTAGGCTGGGCTGGCGGTTCGGCGGTGACGTGCCAAGGAGAAGGCTGTCCGCTGAGATACACACCAGAAGCTCGTCATCAAGGCTGATAGGCGCTGCCCTGCTTGCGCTTGACAAAAGCTTGGCGGTTCTTTGATTGCGCTAGCGGCCTGTCTTTGGCGGATCAAGAACCAAAGCCTTGGCAGAGGCTCATGGCGGTGCCATTAGCCAAGGAGGAGGCTAGGTACCGTCTGGGTGTCCAAAGTAAATTGACACCAAAATTTTTTATTTTTTTATTTTTTTTATACTGCTAGGATGGGATTTTATTTTTGTAGGTCAGCGTTGGCATTGACCAGCTTTGTCAATTGTTGACCATCACTTGATCGAGGTTGACTAGAGTTGGTCGGCGTTGACCTTTTTAAGCTGGCGTTGACTAGCTCAAGTTTTGAGTGGGTGTTGCGTTGACTTCGTTTTGACTTGAAACCTTGCAACTTTGCAAGCACTAGGAACAAATTTATGTTTGAATTTTTTTTTGTTATCGCCAAGGATGGATAGCGGCGGATGTAAGGCTTAATTGAGAATACAAGGCAAGGAAGGCCGAGTGCTTCTAGCGCCAATGTTAACGTTAGAGTTCCGAGGGGGTCTCTAGTTAGCTTTAGAGAAAGAGAGAGAGAGACACACACAAGAAGTATAGTGGTTCGTCTCCGCCTTAGCGGGAGACTATGTCTACTTGAATATTGTACTATGTGTGTTTGGGATTACAAAGTGTGTAATGGAGTGATGTTTAAGGAGGAGGAGGGGTCCCTTTTATAGGTAAGGAAACCCCTCTCCTTTACATTTTCTTAGATGTGGGATGTAGAAATCACTATTCTAGTCTAGAAAAGCTATGTTGTGAGGGCAACTTGGCAAGGCTGAGAAGGTGGCTTCCTGGCGACGTATTTACCACTTCTGGATACCATAGTGTAGCTTGAACATAGGGCTACGGGATGCATGTTTCGGGTGGGCCTCACCATAACTTGTAGGTGTCCCAAATAGGGTGTTACTTATGCTTGGTGATGTAGCAAATCCTCCATGCATAGTGAGAGGTATCTACACTATCCGTAACACAACCTACCCAGTTTGCATCTGTATAACCACTAATATCCAGATGATTATGCTTTGAAAACATCAAGCCTTTTCCAGGTGCAGACTTTAAATACCTCAGAATACGGATCACAGCTTCCATATGAGTTTCACTTGGATTATGCATGAATTGACTCACAACACTAACTGCATATGGAATGTCTGGCCGAGTATGTGAGAGATAGATTAATCTGCCAACTAACCTCTGATAGCGAGGCTTCTCTGTAGGAGTTTGATTTGGGTACTCAGCCAGTTTATGATTCTGCTCAATAGGAGTATCAACAAGTCTACTTCCTAGCATTCCTGTCTCTGTCAACAAATCAAGCACATATTTTCTCTGGCATAAGAAAATTCCTGAACTCCCTCTGGCGACCTCAATCCCCAAAAAATATTTAAGAGAACCAAGATCTTTCATCTCAAACTCTAATGTAAGCAGATCTTTTAATCTTTCAACTTCCTCTGAATTATCACCAGTAATTATCATATCATCAACATAAATAATCAAGGCAGTTAATTTACCTTCACAGCGTTTCAGAAACAATGTATGGTCAGAGTTGCTCTGCTTGTACCCAAAATGACGCATAGCTTGAGAGAATCTTCCAAACCAAGCTCGTGGTGATTGTTTGAGTCCATACAAGGACTTATTTAACTTACACACAAATCTACCTCCTGTGCTTGCCTCATATCCTGGTGGTAGATCCATATAGACTTCTTTAGATAGCTCTCCATGTAAAAAGGCATTCTTCACATCAAACTGTTGCAAAGGCCAATCTAGATTAGCTGCTAGAGACATCAACACTGGAACAATATTAATCTTTGCTACTGGAGCAAAGGTCTCCTCATAATCCATGCCATATGTTTGAGTATCCCTTTGCAACAAGTCTTGCTTTATACCTGTTTACTGAACCATCTGCATTGTGTTTGATAGTGTACACCCATCTACATCCAACAACTCTCTTTCCTTGTGGAGGTGGCACCAACTCCCAAGTATTATTCTTCTCCAATGCCTCCATCTCTTCATTCATCGCTTGAGACCATTTGGGATCCTTGAGAGCATCCTGCACTTTACTGGGAACACATACAGAGGATATTTGATTCACAAAAGAAGCATGAGATTTGGGTAATCGGTGGGTGGATACAAAGTTAGCTATGGCATACTTAGACTTAACATCTAAACTTGGTTCATATTGACGAGGTGGTTTACCACAGGTGGACCTAGGAGGCAAAACATACACACTATCACCAATATCAGAGTTAGAAGAAACACCACTAACCTCAAGATTGGGACGCTCCTCAGGGATTGGTTGACAAGGGTTATCTATATCTAAGAGGGGTGGAGGAGCTTGGCCTTCTTGGAGGGTAGACGATTCAACAATTGTCTCTTCTATTTCAGAACTCATAATGCTCTGTTCGGCAGTTGCATGGCGAAGGGTAGATGATTCTGCAATTTCCTTTTCTGTTTCTGAACTCGCAATGCTCTGTTCGGCAGTTGCATGGTGAAGGGTAGACGATTCAGCAATTGCCTTTTCTGTTTCGGAACTCACAATGCTTTGTTCAGCAATTGCCTTATAGTTTTTGTAGGAGTGTCATTGGCTTCAATGGGTTGAATATTAATCCCACAAGACTTCTCTTCTAAAAAAGTGTGTTTCTCCCCCTGAAGTGAAGGATTGATGGGAGAAAAATAACATGCATCCTCATAAAAGGTGATGTCCATGGTAACAAAACTTTCTGTGTAGGAGGATTAAAACTTGTGATTAACACCATAGCCCACAAAAACACACTTTAATGCCCTGGCATCGAGTTTGGACCTTTGATTCTTAGGAACATGGACGAACACAACGCACCCAAAGACACGAGCAGGGAGATTAGAAAACGAAGGGACAAACACATGATTTGAAAGGGCAGCATAAGGGGTTTGACCATTGAGAACAGAGGAAGGTAGCCTATTGATGAGATAACAAGCAGTGAGAATTGCATCTCCCTAAAGATACTTAGGCATATGAGCACTAAATAAAAGAGATCGGGCTATGTCAAGAACATGACGATTATTTCTTTCTGACACCCTACTTTGTTCAGGGGTTTGAGGGCAAGTAGTTTGATGAATGATCCCATGAGAATAAAAGAATTAGTGAAACTGAGAATTGACAAACTCCCCCCCATTATCAGAACAAAAGACTTTAATATTGGCTCCAAATTGATTTTGAACAAGAGCAAAAAATTCTTGGAAAGCAGAGAAGACTTCATATTTGTGTTTCAATAAAGCGGCCCAAGTAAGACGGGTATAATCATCAATAAACAAAAAAACCAATGTTTGCCAGACAAGGTTGACTCACGGGAAGGTCCCCATACATCAGAATGAATAAGCTCAAAAGGAAAAGAACTCATAGTAGTACTCAAAGGATAACTAGTACGATGACTTTTAGCTAAGACACATGACTCATAATGCAACTTAGACTCATCAATGCCCAGAACCAAGGATGGCATAGATTTCTTCATGACACTAAAGGAAGGATGCCCCAATCTCCGATACCATAGCCATAATTCGTCAACTTGATTAGTAACCCCAGTGGAAATCAAAGATGCTTGGACTGCCTTCTCAGGCTTCATTTCAGCGAACATGCAATCTAGATGAAATAGTCGACCCCTCAGATAACCCCTGCCGATTATTTCCCTGGTGAGGAGGTCATGACAAATCACATACAATGGAAAAAATGTTACAGAACACCGAGATTGAGTATTAAGTTGAAGCACAGATATAAGATGATGGAAGAGATCAGGGACATAAAGAACATCATGTAGTGTCAAAGAAGGGGTGAGACGAACAGACCCTATTCCTAAAATAGGAAAAGAATCACCATTGGCATTGACAACAGAGGAAATAGAGGGTGGATTGAGAAAAAGAAAGAAACTACGATTATAGGTCATATGGTCAGATGCTCCAGAATCAATTATCCAAGTATTGCCACCAGTAAAGCTAGAAATTTTTTAAGCTACTCTAACCTTACCATTACCACCGCGACTTACGCATGCGGTATCCTTACCAACAAAGTTGTTGTGATCTGGTTTTGTCACTGCATAGTAATCTTGGTCTTGAACAAGATGAACAACAGCTTTTCCCTTGGGTTTGTTGTCCTGAGGTCGGGGCCTATCAAAGTAGCCTGCTGGAAAACCAACCAACCTGTAACAATTTGCTTTGATGTGGCCTGGATTCTTGCAGTAGTTACAAGTCAAATTTGAGGAGAACCTGGGAGAAACGTCTTGATCTTTCACCATGGTGAATATGCAGCGGAAGGAAAAACAACAAAGTACTTGGAAATATAAGAAGGCAACAGTGATGAAAGGATCAAAGGACAAGGAACAAATCCAAGCACAAAGAACAAGGGTCAAGGATCAAAGAACAATGAGTTAGAGTCCAGGATCGGATCTCTGCTCTGAGACCAAGTCAAATATAACGAAAAACAAGAGATAATTTTGACTGAATAACTCAGATATCTCATTCACCCTTCAAGAAGGAATTATATACAAATTACAATTGCGCCTAATAAGACAAGTACTACTCCTAAGGCAAGTAGTAAACCTAATAATAGTACAGATATTACAGAATATTACAGATCATGGAATATTACAGAATATCTATATAAATAAGGTAAGTATGACTCACGCCAACAGTCACTCTAAAGAACGAGTCGGTATTGACATTGTGAACTAGGTTTGTTTAGTTGCTTAATTTAAATGAAAAATTTTCCAAGTGCTTTATTGTGATTGTTGAGTTTTCGCATTTAGGATTTGAATTCCTTTATTCAAGATTTAGGGCGTGACAATGTTGGTACAAAATTGTTTGTTTCGTGTTGGTGGGTCTGCAATTTTGCTCTCGAACAAGTTATCAGATAGGCGCAGGCTAAGTATGAGCTGGTGCATGTTGTGAGGACTCATAAAGGGTCTGATGATTACACATATCGGTGTGCTTATCAAGAGGAGGACAATGCCGGCAAAACTAAGGTTTCGTTGTCAAAGTGCTCATGGCTATAGCTGGTGTAGCTCTCAAGACTAATATCGATCACAGCTTTGCTCAGTTCTCTTGTCCTGCATATAAGCGAGCAGCTTCTCTTCTTTGGTACTTTCCTTGCAAACAAGTTGTTCAATGTGATAGTCAAGCCTTACATCCTGGATTTCAAACTCATTTTTGATCACTTCTGCGTTCATGCTGGTGGGAGGTCTGTGATTGATGAAATTGAGAAGAATTTGCAGCTTCTATCAATTTTTTTTTTTTTTTTGATGACAACCTTCTACCAGTTCATGTTGCTACTGCATGCATGTTGAATTTCTTAGGCTTTTCGGTGGGAATAAGGACAAAAGAAAGTTAGTTCTATAATTGGCATATGCAAGATATCTTTCTTTGCTGTTGAAGTTAGATTGGATGATGTATGATAGTGTGATTAAAGATTTGAAGGTGACCTTTTTCTATTTAGTTAATCTCAATTGACCAGGGGTGTCACACAACCACTTCAGATCCGAAAAAAGAAAAGGATGTCAGAGCACAATAATGAATAATATTTCCCCAATAAACTGGACCTTGAATGGAGTGTTGGCTAATTTATGAATGGAGTCCTTACCTAAGCAGTGGTTAACCGCCTTGATTAATTTGGGCAGCACCTAGACAAGCTAGGTTTTAAAAAAATGGTTCAAAATATATATTTTGTTTGCCAAATATTTTAAATAACTTTTTATTTGTAAGTACTTATTATATACTTAATTTTTTTGGTATGCTTTCAATCAATTATATTACTAGGACCTTGAATAGAGTGTTGGCTAATTTATGAATGGAGTCCTTGCCTAGATGGTGGTTAACTGCCTTGATTAATTTGGGCGGCACATAGACAAGTTGGATTAAAAAAAAAATGGTTCAAAATATATATTTTGTTTGCCAAATATTTTAAATAACTTTTTATTAGTAAGTACTTATTATACGCTTAATTTTTTTTGGTATGCTTTCAATCAATTATATTACTAGGACCTTGAATGGAGTGCTGGCTAATTTATGAATGGAGTCCTTCCCCAGGTGGTGATTTGTGATGCCCCGGAAATTTGTAGCTATTTTCCGAGGATTTTCTGGAATCTAATTTATGGTTATTGGACGGTTACGTGGCTCGTGGACGGAGCGGAAGTGTTTCGGATGAATTAATTATTTGAAAAGTATTGTTTTAGGGGAGTGCAAAGGTTGACTTTTTATACGTTGGGATTCTCTGAAAACTTCCTTCACTAAAGTCGTAGAGCGCGTCGATACGAGTTCGTGGACATGTGGAAATCAAAGTTTGTATGAAGAAGTTATGGCCGTCGGAAAAAGTTTCCATCTTGGTATATATGGGATTTTTCCGGAAGATTTTCAGAAAAATCAGATTTCCATTTTGGGAAGGATTTTTCTCTCTCTTCTCTCCCGAGGCCGCGTCACACCTTCCACTTTGCCGGCTTCGTTCTTTCTCCTCCGGCCACCATAGGACTCGATCCATGGTGAGTTGTGTTCACCTTGCTGCCCTCTACATGTCTGTGGAAGCAATCGAGGGTGGGTCGAGCTGTAGCTCGTGCGACAACGTCAAGAAAAGCCCGAGAAGAGGTCGGAATCGCCTCTATTCGCCGACCTTCATTCTCCCAGCTCCGGCCACCTTTGGCCGTGGTTCCAAAAGAGATTTTGCACTTCAAGGGACGTAGATCATTTCCCCCAAGGTGGGTTGCATCGATTTCATCTGTGGAGATCGAATTGGAGCGAATTCAAAACTAGGGTTCATCGGATTCGTCAGCTTCTAAGGTAAAATTCGATCGATTGGTTCATATCTTTGGTGTAGTTATGAAAGTTGAAATTGGAGTTGAGATGAAGAACTTTGGTGTTGGGAGTTTTGTCAAATTCTGACTTTGGGCCGGCGGCACCGCCGCCACTGTGGTTGTGTTTTCCGGTGGTTTCCGACCACCTTAAGGGCAGTTTTTGTCTTCATGTTGATCTACTCGCCAATACGAGCATTTCGACATACAATACATAATTTTTGGAGATCATATGAGCATGTTAGGGTTTTTACGGTTTCGAATTGTTCAATGTTTCGATCCGTGAGGATCCGACTATCCGATCGACTTGTGGTTTTGGCATATTGATCGTAGAAGTATTCCGGAGACATTGGGTGGTCTCGGATGTGATTTCACCTCAATTGGCGTCACTTTGGGGATTTTAGTTCAAAACAGGGGTTTCAGACTTAAATCATTTGTGAATCGTTACTGATTTGAGATCATTGGTGATTAGGTGCTTCTAAAGGTGAATTGGACGAGTTGTTGGTGAGAGTATTAGTTCGGTTCTGTATAGAAGACACAGCGGGATTCCGAGGTGAGTAATCTCACAAGGTTCATTAATGAACGGATTTCCTTTATCGTTTTGAGAGTTATTGATTTAACTGCAAACTATAGTTGGTATTAGTAGGCATTCCTGAGTGGATGACTACGTAATTATATATTTACGTGAAATATATATGTTTTGGTGGATTTGTGGATTTATGGAAACAATATGCATGAATGATGCGTTTTATTGTTTGTGATGTGACTTTTTGGAAAACAAATGGTGGGAAATGGTATTTCTATTGTTTTGAAAAGTGGTTGATGATTTGAGAGTCACAGGTTGTGATTTCTCCATTAGTTTTGATTTAACATTTGGGGTCCAATGCGACTCGTTTAATGTTTTGATCTGAGGGTCAGGTCGGCCTAAGGATCCGGGGTTACAGGTTGCATCCTCATGGCAATATTATATCATGAGGTTGAACCTTGGCCGGGTGACAGGTTACAATTCAGTTAGAGCTCTAATCTGTCTGTCATCGTACCTCATGGATCTAAGTAGGTTACTTAAGACTCCTGGGTACATATTTTGTCCAGGTTGGATTTATTTGATGTTTTGTCCAGGTTGGACTAAAGAATCATATTCTATTTGTTCGGTTAACGATAGGTATGATTTATGTGTGTTGATACTTTGTCCAGGTTGGACCGATTTATTGTTTTGTCCAGGTTGGACCAATTTATGGTTTTGTCTAGGTTGGACCGATTTGTTGTTCTGTCCAGGTTGGACCGATTTATTGTTTTGTCCAGGTTGGACCCATTTGTTGTTCTGTCCAGGTTGGACCGATTTATTGTTTTGTCCAGGTTGGACCGATTTATTGTTTTGTCTAGGTTGGACCGATTTGTTGTTCTGTCCAGGTTGGACCGATTTATTGTTTTGTCCAGATTGGATCGATTTGCTGTTTTGTCCAGGTTGGACCGATTTGTTGTTTTATCCAGGTTGGATCGATTTATCATATTTCAATTGTTAGATTAACGATTTATATGATTTTGTCACGGTGTGACTTTCGTTGTTTCTTTTGGGAAAAGAGTATTGTTTTGGGAAGCATGGTATGTTTTCTTTATCCGCGAGTTGAAAGGTTTTCCTTGTTTTTTGCGTGAGTTGTGCATGTGTGTTTTGAGTTACTCATATGGGCTTGCAAAAGCTTACCGGGTTTCTTGTGTGACAACCCCGTACACTATTCAAACGGTGTAGGGGTTAATCCTGCAAGTTAGGATAATCGAAGTTGAAGCGGAGATAGCGCCCTTGCAACTCTACGGTAGGAAGCCATTTTGTGACTTTACCGTTGATAAGGACTTCCGTTGTGTAGTTAGCTCTGAGGAGAATTTACGTTTTATTTTGTTGTTGACAATTTAATTCGTAAGTATTGTAATATATGACTCTGTGGAGAGCAAGTGTATATTAACTTTGAGGGTTTAGGGCATCAGTATGTACTTGGTTTAAAAGGAAAAAGTTTTCAGGTATTTTGTATTGATGACTGAACGTTCACGCATGTATAATTATGGGATTATATATAGATTTTTATTTGTGTTTAAAAATCAGGGGCCTGACATGGTTAACCGCCTTGCTTAATTTGGGCGGCACCTAGACAAGTTGGGTTTTAAAAAAAAGGTTAAAATATATATTTGCCAAATATTTTAAATAACTTTTTATTTGTAAGTACTTATTATATGCTTAATTTTTTTTGGTATGCTTTCGATCAATTATATTACTAGGACCTAGCTTGAATAGTGTGTTGGCTAATTTATGAATGGAGTCCTTGCCTAGGTGGTGGTTAACCACCTTGACTAATTTGGGCGGCATCTAGACAAGTTGGGTTTTTTAAAAAATGGTTCAAAATATATATTTTGTTTGCCAAATATTTTAAAGGATTAAATTCTGCTTACTACCTTGTACTTTCAAGGGTTCATCAGTTCAGTCCCTGCACTTCTAATTTAATCAGAAAAGTCCTTGCACTCTCCAATTTCATCAAATCGATCCAATCTGTCACTATTCTGTCAATTTTCGCTGTTAAAATGCTGACGTGGGACCTTCTCACAAGAAAAATTCCCAAACTACCCATCTTTAGGCAGCCCGCTAAGGCGTTAATGTTAGGAATGCAGATGGGTGATTTTATATTTTTTCCCCGAAAATTGACGGAGTGGTGATGGATTGGATTGATTTGATGAAATTGGAGAGTGTAAGGACTTTTCTGATTAAATTAGAAGTGCAGGGACCGAACTGATAAACCCTTGAAAGTACAGGGTAGTAAGCAGAATTTAGTCCTAGTTTAAATAACTTTATAGTTGTAAGTACTTATTATATGCTTAAGTTTTTTTGGTATGCTTTCAATCAATTATATTACTAGGACCTTGAATGGAGTGTTGACTAATTTATGAATGAAGTCCTTGCCTAGGTGGTGGTTAACCACCTTGACTAATTTGGGCGGCACCTAGACTAGTTGGGTTTTAAAAAAAGGTTCAAAATATATATTTTGTTTGCCAAATATTTTAAATAACTTTTTATTTGTAAATACTTATTATATGCTTAATTTCTTTTGGTATGTTTTCAATCAATTATATTACTGGGACCTTGAATGGAGTGTAGGCTAATTTATGAATGGAGTGAAGGCTAATTTATGAATGGAGTCCTTACCTAGGTGGTGGTTAACCGCCTTGATTAATTTGGGGGGCACCTAGACAAGTTGGTTTTTTAAAAAAAGGTTCAAAATGTAAAAGTAAATTGAGATTGGAATTGGTCTACTCATTTCATTTCATAGCCCCTTTATATAGGGAGAGAATTACAATGGAAAGATCAATTACAATAATGATATTAACTACTGATTGGTCCGTAATCCATGCTAATTGATGGTGATCGCTAATTACTTGATTCCCTCTCCGTCAATCACTTTGACGAAGGCACATAATGTGTTTTTCCTTTAACACTCCCCCTTGTGCCAAGTCAAAGATGAAATGGTGCATGAATTGTTGCCTCACTAAAAACCTTGCCAAGTAATAATAAAAACCCTGTGGGACAAAAAATACACCTTGGTCGAAGGAAAGAGCACAACACACCTTTTACATTTGAGGATGACATGTGTGTGTTAGACTCCCCCTAATGTCTACAGCTCCCCTTGATCCTTACATTAATCAAGGGAGCTTGGAAAGTCTTCATATTCCTATGCTTTTCACATGTTTCTCAAATATGGCCTTAGGCAATGATTTGGTGAACAAATCTGCCATATTCTCCTCAGACCTTACTTGATTTACTTGAATCTTAAGGAGGACCTGCTGTTGCTGATTGTAGAAAAACTTTAGTGATATGTGTTTTGTATTGTCACCCTTGATATGCCCTAGCTTCATCTGTTCGATGCAAACTGCATTATCTTTATTAATGCAAGTAGGTTCTTCAGTGGTAGAACTCAAACCACTAGTCCCTCGAATATGTGTGATGATAGCTCTTACCCATACACAATCACGAACCGCTCATGTAGAGTAATGATCTCTGAGTGGTTCGAGGAGGTAGCCACAAGGGTTTGCTTGGTTGATCTCCAAGATATCATCGTGTTCCCACTGGTAAATACATAACCAGTTTGGGAACGACCTTTATGTGGGTCAGAGAGATACCCAGTATCAGCAAAACCAACCAAAACGTCATTTGGCGTTTCGGTGTAGGGAGTGGCGCTTTCGCCATCAACATTTCCTTTAGGGATTGCAGTTCCATCTGCGGTCCCTCTTGTCTCTCTATAGGGAAAGAACAGTCCCAAGTTAATGGTTCCTTTTAGGTATCGAAAATGTTCTTGATACCATTCCAGTGACGCTGCGTTCGCGCTTAGCTAAATCTAGCTAACAAGTTCACTGAGAATGCAATGTCTGGTCGAGTACATTAGGCTAGGTACAATAATGCATCTATTGCACTTAGATAGGGAATTTCAGCTCCCAGCACCTCTTCGTCATCTTCCTTTGGACGAAATGGATCTTTCCTTGCATCCAATCTTCGACCGATCATGGGAGTGCTAGCAGGATGCGCTTTGTCCATGTTATATCGCCTGACTTTTGGACATACGCAGACTCGTGGATTAGTATTCCACAAACTCGGTTTTCTAGTTCAAGGCCTAGATAGAATCGAGTTTTCCCAAGATCCTTCATCTCAAATTCGGATTTCAAGTAGCTCGCGGTTTCTCTTATTTCATCAAGAGTACCTATTATGTACATATCATCGACATATACTGCTACAATTGCAAATCCGGAACTTGTTTTCTTTATGAATACGCAGGGGCATAATTCATCGTTCTTATATCCCTTCCCAATCAAGTAGTCACTTAGATGGGTATACCACATCTGCCCAGATTGTTTCAATCTGTAAAGTTAGCGTTTCAACCTAATTGCAAACGCACTCCGTGGTTTAGAGTCACTTGACTTGGGTAATGTAAGGCCATCATACACTTTCATATATATCTCTGAATCTAGATCCCCATAGAGATATGCAGTAACCACATCCATGACCTGCATTTCCAATCCTCTGGAAATTACCAAGCTAACTAAGTAGCGGAACGTTATAACGTTCATTACGGGAAAGTATGTCTTCTCGTAGTCAATTCTAGAGCGTTGTGAGAAACCTTGCGCCACAAGGCGAGCCTTGTACCTCAGGACTTCATTCTTCTCATTACGCTTTCTGACAAAGGCCTATTTATGTCCTACAGGCTTTACACTTGGTGGGGTTAGCACTACCGGACCAAATACCTGTCTCTTTGTCAGAGAATCTAATTCTGCCTGGATTGTTTCATTCCATTTAGGCCAATCTGCTCTTTGTTGACATTTTGCAACAGAGCGTGGTTCGATATCATCGTGCTCTTTGATTCCTTGAGCAACAATATATGTCATCAATGTGTATGGAAGATCTTTCTATCAACTCATACGCACTCTCATAATCCTCTGAGATTTCTTTGTTCTCTGGAATCATTTTTAACATTGGAGCGTCCTCCAGTATTGATTCATGGACATAACTATAATAAGAGACAATCTTATGAGAGGTATTCTATACATTGATGATTGATTTGTGCCTTACTCACCCTCTTCTTCCTTGGGTGAGTGTCAATCGAACCAAGTGGCCTCCCCCTCGTCCTTGGGGAGCCACGGCCTCAACCACACCTCCACTAAGTGCGGTTGTAGTACCTATATCTGCGGCACCGTGCCCCTTGTTGGGGACTTCTAACCTTGCAGGCACATTTGCAGCTGGTATATGTGATCTTGTTACTTTTGCTATATCAGTAAACGCATCAGGCATCGAATCTGCTACGTTCTGAAGATCGATTATTCTTTTCACTTCACTTTCACTTTGTGAAGTGCGTGGATCAAAATGAGACAGAGTGGGGACAAACCACAACAATTCCTATCATTCCCTTGGAAAATCCATTTTCCTATCTCCCCCTAACGATGGGAAGACTGTCTCATCAAAGTGACAATTCGCAATTCTAGTGGTAAAGAGATAGCCTGTCAAGGGTTCAAAGTAGAGGAGAATTGTTGGGGATTCGCATCCAACATAAATACTTAATCATCTCTGAGAACCCATTTTGATGCGCTGTGGGGGTGCAATAGGCACATATACTGCGCAACCAATTATGCGTAAGTCAGGCTTATATCCAGTTACCAACTAGTACGTAGAAAATGGTTGGCTAGCAGTGGGTCTGAAACGAATAAGTAAAGATGCGTGCAATATTGCATAACCTCATGCAGAAATAGGCAGGTTGGTGCGCATAACCAATGCCCTAACCACCATTTGTAGCCTTTTGATGGTGGCTTCTGCGCGAGACCATTTTGTGTGTGCACATGGGGTACAAGATGTTGTACATCGATCCCTATAGACATGTAATAATCATCAAATGTTTTTGATGTAAACTCTCCAACGTTGTCAAGCCTTATAGACTTGATAGGGTGATCAGGGTGGTGAGCCCTTAAACGTATAATCTGTGTTAGGAGTTTTGCAAATGCAGCATTTCTTATGGACTATAAAACGACATGTGACCAGTGTGTCGAAGCATCCACCAGAACTATAAAGTACTTGAATGGTCCGCATTCTGGATGGATAGGTCCACATATATCTCCTTGTATCCTTTATAAGAATGGAATGTTTTCTTTTGTGTCTTTAGCATAGGAAGGTCTCGATCCTGTTTTTGCTAAAGAGCAGGCTTTGCAAAACGAGTGATGTGCCTTTGAATTAGTCAATGAGGCATAATGGGAGGGAGGTAGTGTTTCTGGTACTTCAGAAGGCAGTGGCTGCATTGAAGCAGTATTAGGACCGACACCTTGTAGTATGGCGGATTTTTCTCCCACTTTATTTTTCACTCAAAAGAACGGATATCCGTGTGAGTTCTTTAAAATACGGATCATCATGTCACGACCGGGGTGCCCTAAGCGGTCATTCCAAAGCCTGTATGAGTCAATGTCTCACATTTCATTGTTGGTGTCAGCATAGGATTCAATGATCCGAATCGTAGTGAGGTACAGTCCACTAGATTGACTCATAAGTTTCTCTAAAATGTGTTTCCTTCCACATTTATTAGAGGTAATATAAAGGTATTCAGTTCCATTCTCACAGTGTGTTTTTACATGATAACAGTTGGCACGAATATCTTTGAAACTTAACAAGGTTCGGTTAGCTCTTGGTGCATACAGAGCGTCTGTGACATTAAATATATCTCATATTCTTTAGAGTATTTCTATTTTAGGTAGAATGATAATCTTTTCATTCAAATAATTTTTCTCTAGATGTATTGCTTTACATCTTTATAATGCTATTTCGAACCATGTAAATATGTGTAGTAAATAAAATCGAATAAACTCAGTGCTTCAGAATAAAATTCGAAATTTATTTATAAGCCAACGATAATCAAATCAAGGTCTTGTTCTAATTCATCAAACCATTATTGAAATAAACTTTAAGACCAAGCAATAGTCTAATTAAAAATGAGGCATTATGCCTTCACAACTGTTTTTGGAAAATAAATAAAGCAGATCAATCAAAATCTAGGGCATCAGTTGACTGAGCAAGTTCCTTGTAGCCATTAAAGTCTGCAATTGTGAGGTTGACGTCTGGGTCATGGCCTCCTTCTTCCATATAGTGAGCCTCTTGTTCTTTAGACTCCCTATACCTCTTGTAATTGGCTGCTACTCTATTGCTTGCTTGGCAGTTCTTGTACCAATGCCCAATGACTCCACACCTATAGCATGGTTCATTTCCAATTTTATCCTGTTTGACTGAAGGGTTCTTAGGTGCCCTTTCACCTTGTTTCCATGACCACTAGGGCCAGCACCACCATCTCTGCGCCATACATTTGGAGGGCCTCCACGGCCCATATCACGACCCCCACGTCCCTTGCCACATGGTGCATTGTTTCCACGTGGGTAGGGATCAGCACGTCCAACCCCTTTTGCATTGAGGTTCTTTCCACCTTTCACTTTGCCATAATTAGCCTCGGGAATTTTCTTTGTCCCAACAGGCCTGGCATTGTTGTTCAAAAGAACCTCATTATGCCTCTCAGCCACTTGCAGTAGGTTGATCAGCTTATTGAATGTTATGATTATTTTGTTGTCATACTCCAGCCTATACTGGTTCCCTAGTATAATTAATGAAGTAGGAAAAGTAGAAAGAGTCTTATGGATCATATCATCTTCTGTGAGTTCATTTCCACAGAAATTTAGACGTGCCTTTAGGCGCAACATATACTTGTTGAAGTCATTGACCCTTTTATAGTCAAGCAAGCGGATTTCATTCCACTGAACGGTTAGTTTTGGGAGCAAGGTGTCATGAATGTTCCCAAAACATCCCTTAAGGGCATCCCACAGTTCTTTGGGTGTCTTCATCTGAAGGTACTCCCAGCGTAGGCTAGGATCAATATGTCGCCTCAGAAACATTAAGGCATTTGCTTTCACCTTGTCAGACGGTCCATCGTCTTTGGGGTCAGTGGAAGTTTTGATGGTGGCAGTGTAGTCTTTTGCCATGAAGGCAGTTTCTACATCGGAAACCCAATGGTGGTACTCAAGTCCGTCTGAGTCCAAAATGTCAAATTCAGGTCGAGTTGTATCAGTCATCTACATAAACAAGAGGGAAGATATAAATTACGCAGTCATAAAGACCTCCACGTGAATTATTTTCCAAAAAATATGAATTAGAGTTCAAGGCCAAGATTCGTAATGGTAACATTTTTCTTTTCTTTTCGATGCTATGTGAAAATGCTTTATCACGGTAAGTATATATTTATAATGCGCATGAATTTTCATTATCATGGCAAAACCCAATTTTTGTATAGCATTCTAAATAAGAAATAATTATAGCATGTAATAAAGAATAAAACATAGCATATATAAAAATAAATGATTTGGCATGCTCAAATTGCACAAATATACAACAAATATATGCTACATATATCACGCGTAAAAATAAAATATAAACAATAGTCTTTATGCGTAGGAATAATTATATAAGCATAAAAAAAATAAAACATGCTCAAAATTTCATGATAAAAACATAAACAATAAAATATAGAGCATGCTTAAAAAAATAGTAAACATAAATGAAAATCACATGCTTTAAATTCCACGAATATATATCACATATATAACAAGCAATAAAAAAACATGCTCAAAAAAATTCTAATTATAAATAATTAAATATACCATAGTACGAAATTAAATAAATAAAAGAAAACATACTTGTTGTTGAGAAAATAAAACAATTATAGCACACGCGCGTGTTGATGCAGGTTTGCGTAGCGATGTTTTTGAGCTTGAGAAAAATTGGGCTGCTTCCTCTTTCTTTTCTACAGTGGGCCACGGGGCCTTTTTTTTCCTTTCTTTTTCTTGGCCTGGTTTTTTTTCTTTTCTGGGCGGCAGGGCCGTTTTTTTTTTCTTTGCTTCTTTTTTTTCTTGGGCCGCAGGGCCTGTTTTGTTTTTCTCTGGGCCACAGGGCTTAATATGTTTTTTTTTCTTTTTTCTTTGATTGTTGGGCCGGGTCCTTTTCTTTGGGCCAGGTATCACCTTTTTTTTCGGGTCTTCCTCCTTTATGATTTTCTCTCTATTTTTTTCTTTTCTGGTTTGCAAACAATCCTAGTTGCTGCTCACGGTGGGCTGACGCAGAGGCTGGGTGGTAAGTAGCGCGGGCTGATGCCCGGGGGGGGGGGGGGGGGGGCGAGCTGAGCGAGACCCGGGTGGAGGCTAGATGATTGGAGCTGCGTGAGGTTGGGATCTGCTGCAACGACGGGATCTACTACAGGCGGCAGGCGGCAGGTGGGAGGCCGGATTTCTCGGTGTAGCGACCGGTGGAGGGCACGCTGGGCGGATGAGCTCCGCTGCAGGAGGCTGGAGGAGCGGCCTGGTGGGCTGGGCCAGGCTGAGGTCGGTCTGGCCGGTGAGGTGGACGAGCAAGAAGTTTTTTTTTTTTTTTTTGTGTGCGGCGAAAAAGAAGAAAAAGTTTTTTTTCTTCTAGGTTTTGATTTTTGTTTTCGACGGAGAGAAGAAAGAAACTTAGAAAACTAGGTTTTTTTTTTTTTTTTTGCTATTGGCTCTGAGCGTGCTGATAACGTGTAAAAGTAAATTGAGATTGGAATTGGTCTACTCATTTCATTTCATAGCCTCTTTATATAGGGAGAGAATTACAACGGAAAGATCAATTACAATAATGATATTAACTACTGATTGGTCCGTAATCCATGCTAATTGATGGTGATCGCTAATTACTTGATTCCCTCTCCATCAATCACTTTGACGAAGGCACATAATGTGTTTTTCCTTTAACACAAAATATATATTTTGTTTGCCAAATTTTTTAAATAACTTTTTATTTTTGAGTTCTTATTATATGCTTAATTTTTTTTGGTATGCTTTCAGTCAATTATATTATAGGACCTTGAATAGAGTGTTAGCTAATTTATGAATGGAGTCCTTGCCTAGATTGTCACGCCCCGAATTTCGAATAAAGATATTCGAATCCGAAACGCGATAACTTAACAAGCACAAGAAAAACACATAGAAAATTTTTCCTTTAAACTATGTAACAAAACAAACTGACCTCACAATGTCAATACCGACTCGTTCTTTAGAGTCACATATTACATTATAGATTGTTTACAAATTAAATTGAATGACAATTCAATAAGTAAACACACCCACCACAACTCACTACACAGCGGAAGACTTAAAACTAAAATTACCCTTCGACGTCCACGCTACCAAACGTACCCCTAAGCTTCAACAACGATTAATCGATATTCTAACCTGCACAAAAACCCCTACACCATAGAATAGTGCACCGGGATTGAACAAAACAAACCCGGTAAGTTTTTTAAGCCCGTATGAGTAAACTCAATTAAAGTGACTCACGTCACTCATGCTTATAATTTCTCAACTCGTGAGATAAATTAAAGCAACAACATTTATTCCACAACACAACCAAACATAAAGTTCATATCATATCATCTCAACGACAAATCACACTCACTTCCTCTCAACATAAAGCATTTGTCATAACGATGACCTCACAACTGATTCACAACTCACTACAAGTCTCAAACCACAACCGCACTTACAATTGAATGAAGTAAAATCAGTAATCCCTGCATGGAAACTTAGTTCAGGAGATCACATTAAAAACAAACAATAGAAATCATATAAATCCCTGCATGGAGTTTAGTTCAGGAATTTACATTAAAACAAACAATACAAAAAGTGGTAATCCCTGCATATAACTTAGTTCAGGAGATTACATTAAAACAAACAATTCAAAAGACAGTAATCCCTACATATAACTTAGTTCAGGCATATAACTTAGTTCAGGAGATTACATTAAAACAAACAATTCAAAAGACAGTAATCCCTGCATATAACTTAGTTCAGGAGATTACATAAAATTCAACAATTAGAAGGAAAAGGAAAATAAATGAAGAAGTCACACAACTCACACTGAAGTCAATGATCACCCATCAACTCCAAACTAAAGTCGATAGTCGATGTTCACCCATCGACTTTGACTAAAGTAGATAATCACCCATCAACTCCAAATACTCTTTTAATACAATTACATCAATCACTCACATGATGAATTGTATACCGCTACACTCATACAATTACATCAATCACACACATAATGAATTGTATACCGCTACACTCATACGATTACATCAATCACTCACATGATTAATTGTAAACCGCTACACTCATACAATTACATCAGTCACACACATGATGAATTGTATTCCCGAAAAGAGTAAATGCTTGCAATAATAATTCAATCAAATCACCATCATTACTTCACCAATGTCACACCATCCAATATATATATATATATATATATATATTCCACGTAAATATATATATATATACGTAGTCATTCACGCCGGAATGACCACTAATACCAACTATAGTTTTATAAGTTATTCCTCTCGAAAATCATTTTATATCAAAACATTGTTTTAACTTACCCATGAACCGTTGTCGATCAAGTTCATATATTTTAAAACAAATAATTTGTTTCGAAAATGATTTAACAATTAAACAAGTAATTCTGAGTAATAATTAAATCCCTTCGTAAATGAACCACGTGAGATTTACTCACCTCCAATCTAGCTGCGTCTTCAATACAGCCCAAAATCACAATCACAACCGTCCGCCCAACCAAAACCGCCAATCACCTAAACAAATACGATCCTAACTTAACAATTGATTCATAACACACTTAAAACGACGATCCAACGGTCGGATTCTCACGGATCGCCCTTGGGATCATCCTATCAAAATTATACAAAGATCCAACATTGGGATCCTCGCGGATTGCAAACCGAAGATAACTCATAAAACCGAAACCCTAGCAAGCATCAACTTTCTCCAAACTGACCTTATAATATATCAAAACGACCGTATCGATGCATAGATGAATAATATGGAAAGAGAATACAAAAATAAGGCTGGACACGCTGCCACGCACCACCACAAGGGGCGGGTTAGCGGATGGTTAACGGTGGCGGTCGACGACGGGTCAACCACCTCCGATGCAAACGTTGTCAACCACAAACTTGTTCAAAATGAAGAGGTGATCAACTTTCATACCTAGAGCTAAGCGAGATTTGGTCTAGATCGTCCTGGATCAAACTTGGAAGTTGGATTAATCTGGGCCCTCAGATCAGATTCAAGACTCGTTGTGGACCGTCAAAAAAAGTAAAACCTTGATCTAGCTCTCTACACCCCAAATCGTGATGCAAGGCTTATATGAGGATGATCAAGAGGAAGAGACGATCCTAAAAATGGAATGGATCGGCCAAGGGGATACCAGAATCGGTGAAATCAGGCCGGATCAATTTTAGGGTCTGTGGCTGCTCCGATCTCCAAGTTTCGGTGGCTGCTGCCGTGATCGAGCACCAAGGCGACGCGAAGGAGGAGGAGACGAAGCCGTCTGCGGTGGTCTCGTCGTCGGCGGATGTTGGACGGAAGAGATCGAACCTGGTAGGTACACCGGGTTCAGGTCGGGTCGCGCGAGTAGGGAGGAGAGAGAAAGGAGCGAATTTGGGGAGGAAAATGGGATTTTCGAAACTTTTGGGATTTATGAAAAAATCAGGAATTTTCTTATATTTATAGAAATTTCTCCAAATTTCAATCACTCATAACTTTCTCATACGAACTCCGATTTACGCGTTCCACATGTCCACGAACTCATATCGACACGCTCTACGACTTTCATGAAGGAAGTTTCTGAAGAATCCAAACGTATAAAACGTCAAACTTCGTAACCCCCCAAAAACGTGCATTTCAAATAATTATCCGTCCGAAAATAATTCCACTCCACCCTCGAACCACGAACTCGGACAAACAAACACTTTATTAATTCCAGGAAACATTTAGGAATTAAAAACGAATTTTCGGGGTATTACATAGATGGTGGTTAACCACCTTGACTAATTTGGGCGACACCTAGACAAGTTGGATTTAAAAAAAATGGTTCAAAATATATATTTTGTTTGCCAAATATTTTAAATAACTTTTTATTTGTGAGTACTTATTATATGCTTAATTTTTTTGGTATGCTTTCAAATATTACTAGGACCTTGAATAGAGTGTTGGCTAATTTATGAATGGAGTCCTTGCCTAGATGGTGGTTAACCACCTTGACTAATTTGGGCGACACCTAGAGAAGTTGGGTTTTAAAAAAATGGTTCAAAATATATATTTTGTTCGCCAAATATTTTAAATAACTTTTTATTTGTGAGTACTTATTATATGCTTAATTTTTTTGGTATGCTTTCAATCAATTATATTACTACGACCTTGAATTGAGTTGTCACGCCCCGAATTTTGAATAACAAATTCAAATCCGAAACATGAATAATAACCAATACAAATAACGTCCTGAATTTTTTTTTTTTTAAACCAGCGTCTCGCAAATCATAATATAAACTCGTAGCAAACTATCTCGCGAGTCAAATATTACAATACCACCATACATAAAAGTTACGCTCAAATGAGTCTATAAAACACACCAAAATAGACCAAGTGCTGACGTCAACCCTGCTGCCCTACTCAGCTCGCTCTCCACCCTGATTATCCTGACCTGCAGGATTATCCGCTACACCGTTTGAATAGTGTACCGGGATTGCAACAACACAAAACCCGGTAAGCTTTTTGCAAAGCTCGTGAGTAAATAAGAAATGAACGATTGATTTAATAAATCACAAAAAAACACAACTTAATCACAACATTTTCAACACAAATCAACATGCATTAACAACTCAAAACCATTTCAAATAAGGTCTCTCCACTCGACACCTCATAACCTCCATCCCGTGTCCATGATCACGAGTAACCCAACTCGCTGCTTTCATGTCACACAATGGAAGACAAACTCTCCAACCCGTGTTCATGATCACGAGTAATCCAACTCGCTGCTTTCATGTCACACAATGGCTGACAAACTAGAGCTCTAGCTTAATCGTAACGTGTCACCTTGGCCTAGGTTCACCTTTACGATATAATCACACATTCCCCACAGTAGCCTATGATCCATTGATCGAACATTTAAACGTCCCTCAGACTCAAATGTTATGACTATTCTCACATACGCGTTCTCACAATCCAATAGCCAATTACCATATAAATTGTAATTCTAAAACATCACCATCATTATTCTTTCATTCAATGTCAATTAACATAATATATCATGACAAATCTCAAACCAATGACATATCATAACCCAAGTTATCACACTTTCACACCTCAATGTCACACCATATCATATAAAATCACGTAGATATATATATATATATATATATATACGTAATCATCCACTCAGGCACGACCACTAATACCAACTATAGTTCACACGAAATAAAAACCAAGAAATTCATTTATTATATACTTTAAAAACTCATTTTCTCAAACCATTTTTCACACATAGCAATTAAATGTAAATAATGAAATTCGGTTTGTAAATGAACCACGTGAGATTTACTCACCTCTAAACTCCCGCTGCGTCTTCTTACAGCTCAAAATACGATTCACAATCGTCCGCTAACAAATCCATCAAATACCTCAAACAGTCCGGTTTGGCTGGAAATTTTCCAGAAACCGGCGAGAGCTCCGACGAACGAGAAAACCTTCACTTCAGGTGCTGTCCTTCTTGGAGCTTGATCAGGAGGTTGAGGTGAGTTCAACAAGCCAAAGAACTCGAGTTTTGGTGGCCGGAGCTAGGAGAAATCTTGGTTGGAACTCAATTCGGCCTGAAATGGAAAACTCGTTCCTGCCGCCGATACCGGGAGTGCCGCGGCGCAAGGCTGCCACCGGCAGTTGCGCAAGGTTGAGGCGAAGCTAAAGGAAGTGGTTTGGTGTGGTTTGGTGGCCAGAGGAGGAAGAAAAGAGCTGGCGAAAACTTGCCCTGTTTCGGCTCGGGGAGAGGAGAGAGAGAGGTCGGCTGCCCAAAATGTAAACCGTATTTCTGGCAACTTTCCATTTATATATATACCCAATTTGGCAACTTTTCCAAATGCTATAACTTCTTCATACGAACTCCGATTCTTGCGTTCCGCATATGCACGAACTCATATCGACGAGCTCTACAACTTTCGTGAAGGAAGTTTTTCCAAATTCTTTACTTATAAAAAGTCGATTTTCATGACCCCCTAAATAACGTTCGTTTCGAAAATAAAATCATTCGAAACCAAATTTCTCACACAACAACATACGAATCATGCCCAAAATTCATATATCATACAACTAAACAAACATCGAATTAGAAAACATTTAACTGAGAATTTCGGGTCTTCACAGTCTACCCTCCTTAAAGGAATTTCGGGAGGCACACTCATCGACGAACAACTGTGGATATCTCGATCTCATATCCGATTCCAACTCCCAGGAAGCATCACCCTCGTCATGGTGACTCCACAAAATCTTGACCAAATCAACCTCCTTCCTACGAAGCCTCTTCGTGGACCTATCCAAGATACGAACAGGTTCAACGACGAATGTCACCTCCGGATTCACCTCGATAGCACCATGATCAATCACATGGGTCTCATCTCGAATGTACTTCCTAAGCATAGATACATGGAAGACATTGTGTACCCTGGACATGCTAACAGGTAAAGCAAGCCGGTATGCCAAGTCTCCGACCCTTTCTAGAATCTCAAAAGGTCCAACATATCTCGGTGCCAACTTACCCATCTTGCCAAATCTCACCACACCTTTCATAGGTGAGACTTTCAAGAACACATGGTCACCCACCACAAACTCCAACGGTCTTCTCTTCAGATCAGCATAGCTCTTCTGTCTACTCTGTGCAATACGGATCCTGTCTCGGATGGTCGTAACCTTCTCTGTAGTCTCCCGAACAAGCGCAGGACCCAAGAGCTCCTTCTCTCCAACATCCGCCCAACATATAGGAGTCCTACACGGCCTACCATAAAGAGCCTCATATGGAGCCATACCGATACTGGAGTGATAGCTGTTGTTGTAGGCAAACTCTACCAATGGTAGATGATCCACCCAACTTCCCTTGAAGTCCAAAACACAAGCTCTAAGCATATCTTCCATCACCTGGTTCACTCTCTCTATTTGCCCATCAGTTTGTGGATGAAATGCAGTGCTCATAGCCAAAGATGTGCCAAAGGCCTTATGGAATCTACGCTAAAATTCTGAGGTGAAACGAGCGTCCCGATCAGAGACAATCGTTACAGGCACACCATGAAGCTTCACTATCTCATCAAGATACAACTTACATAATGTATCACCTGAGTAAGTCTTCGCCACAGGAAGAAAGTGTGCTGACTTTGTCAATCGGTCAACAATCACCCAAATAGAGTCATAACTTTGTCTAGATCTAGGCAATCCGGTCACAAAGTCCATGGAGATCTCTTCCCATTTCCATACTGGAATCGACAAAGGTTTCAACATTCCTGCAGGCCTTTGATGCTCTGCCTTCACCTGCTGACAAGTAAGGCACCTAGATACATACTCAGCCACATCCCTCTTCATCCCAATCCACTAAGACTGTCTTCGTAGATCCATATACATCTTGGTACTCCCTGGGTGTACCATATATCGAGATCGATGTGCTTCCCGCATGACCTCCTCCTTGAGGTTATCACCGCTCGGGACATACAATTTCAATCGAAATCTCAATCCACCATCAGCTCCAACTGTCCACTCTGAGGGACCTTCCTCGTTGGCATCAAGAATCATATCAGAAATCACCATTTGAGCGAACTCATCATGTGTCTGACTCTGAATGATCCTAGAAATCAAGGTCGGCTGTAGAGTGATAGTACCGAGAAAGATTCCTTGTCCTTCTCCTGTGGGCTTAAGGTCAAACTCAGATACAGTATCCAACATAAGCCACTCCTGAACCATAAGAGATGCCATGCCACAATTCCCCTAGTTTTCCTGCTCAAAGCATCCGCCACTACATTGGCCTTTTCGGGATGATACTCTAAGGTGAAATCATAATCTTTGATGAGCTCCATCCATCTTCTCTGCCTCATATTCAACTCCTTCTGGGAGAATAGATACTTCAAACTCTTATGATCAGAAAAGAGTTCAAACTTCTCACCATAAAGATAATGCCTCCAAATCTTGAAGGCAAAAACCACTGCAGCTAGCTCTAGATCATGAGTGGGGTAGTTTCGCTCATGCACCTTCAACTGTCTAGAGCCGTAAGCAACAACCTTACCATACTGCATCAACACACAGCCCAAACCCTGATGCGAAGCATCACTGTAAATAACTAAACCACCGCCACTAGATGGAATAGTCAACACTGGAGCTGTAGTCAATCTAGCATTCAGCTCATTGAATGCCTTCTCACAATCATCAGTCCACACGAACTGAGTGTCCTTCCTTGTCAACTTGGTCAAAGCCGAGGCAATACTAGAAAACCCCTCAATGAATCGCCTGTAGTACCCTGCCAATCCAAGGAAACTACGAATCTCTGTAACGGTAGTAGGGCGACTCCAACCCATCACTGCTTCAACCTTCGAAGGGTCCACAGAAACTCCATCCTTCGAAACTACATGACCAAGAAACTTGACCTCCCTCTGCAAAAATTCACACTTCTCAAACTTTGCATACAACTTTTCCTTTCTCAAAATCTGCAGCACCATTCGCAAATGTTTCTCATGCTCGTCGGACGACTTTGAATAAATCTTCAGGGAGATATCGGGATCCCGAGCGTCCCACACTGAAAGAAACGGGACCAAGTTCCCACAAATCTGCTACATTAAGGTCATCTCCAACAACCTGTGGAGGTAACTATTTACTATTGCTTTCCATTATCATTATCTTACCCGGTACTGACTTAGGCATCGGAGCGTTGAAGGCCGGCACACCCGGTCTTGCCTCTGACCTTTGTCAGTTTTGTAGATAAGCGAGACCGATAGCTATAGTAGCGTACCGATACAACCTGTGTTCAGCCGGACGAGACCACTAAAACAGTAGTCACAAACGAATACGTAATTAACTCATGGCAAGAGCACTCGTAAAGTGTCGTCGCGTGGCAATTCGTGGAATAACTTTTGGAAATTGGTTGTTAGGTTCCGTCGTGCTCTTCTTGTATAGCTTGATTAGAAAGACGGAGGCTCAACCAACTTCGCGTGTGTTTGTCCTTTTGAGGACAGCAACCTCTTCCACGGTGAATTGTGAATTTCATGTTAGTGACGACGACGTCTACTTGTTGTTCATAGTGGATGAGAGTTCCGCGTGAGGAACATAATTTTACCTATGGGTAGTTGTTTTCGACTATGCGTACTTAAGTATGTCTTCTAACAAGACTGCAATTCCCGGAACAATGTGCTTGTAATAAGCGGGAATTGGATGAAGACGTGAGTCGACTATGAGTTGCCAATTGTGGCAGTGTTGTGTTGGGGTACCACCATTGGTAGTTACCCAGCCTTATTTGGTGTAAACGTGGATCATTTACGGAAATGCCAAATATGGCAGTGTTACGAGGACAGTGACCAGACTGTCATTTCCTCAGTCTGGTTGTCTTGTGGGTACAGAAGAATAAAATTAAACGGAGCGAAGTGTATCCTGTGGGTGATAAATGAGGAACACTTGGTAAACAGAAATGTTAGCTTAGGTGTTGATATGTATGACTAGAAATAGTCGAGATGCACCACAGGAAATCAGGAATAAGAATTGTTATGGGTACTGGAGTCCGACATGAAAAGTAAAGTATTATTGACTGTTTGACCAATCATGAAATTTAGAGGACGAAATTAATTTAAGGGGGGTGGAACTGTGAGCCCTAGAAAATTTATCGAGCTTACAAGTTATTTATTTACGATCTCAGTAATTGTCAAAGTGCTCGAGAATATTTTCAAAAATTTTTGTACAGTGACAACCTCGATTTAAGAATTGGATAATAAAGTACTCAACACGGCGAGTTCGTGGAAATTTTCTGGAGATTTTTTGGATACCCGAGCTATTTACCGTGATTTTCTGAAATTTTGAGATTTTAGAAAATAAAAGAAAATCAACGGTCCAATCAAGGCCATCCATTAGCCACCGCTTGATCATGTCCGTCCACCCCTAATTGGATCAATCTATATATATGAATCTTGTTTAGTGGGATCAGAGAATTGATCCAGAAAACTTGAAAGAGAGAGAACCAGAGTTCTCTGACCCGATGCGACCCGAAACCCGCAAGGAGGACCCGGTTGTTGCGCCACCATCGGGCCATTGATAGATGACGGAAGACCACCATCTTCTTCATCTCGATGTCGCCTACCTCCATGTAGCCTCTGATCGTCTTTGCACTGAACGGATAAGGAGATTGACGACTGGAAGCTCCGAGACTTCTCAGGCAACCTCTGAAATTTTCGGCCCCTCCGGCCACCGTCTGGGCCGTCTGTGGTATAAAACCTCCTCTCCTCATCATGCTTTGCACCCCAGTATACTTAGTTTTTCAATTCGATCGAGTTTTGACAATTTTGTTTATGGTTTGCTTCTGCCTCCGTCGCAGTTCCTCGACTCCGGCTGTTTTTTCGGCTCTTCTCAACTTAGCTTTGGCTTCGTTGCATCTGTAAACGAATGCAGACCTTGTTTAGGTATTGAAGTACGAGAATTGCTGGTTGAGTGGCCATCAGGTCGAACTCCGTTACCGGTCGAGTTTCGAAAGTAGGCTGGACGGAGTTGATCAAGTCGGCATCGACTAGGCTACCTCTAGCAACTGTGTTCTTCGCCCTGAGGTCTCACCTGCATGTCGACTACCGAAGGTAAAATAGAAGTCTGCTCTGTGGTACTTTTGACAATTTGGATGAATGTTGGTGTTGGGAATGAAATTGAAGTTTAAATGCAAGTGTGGATCGGGTATTTGAGTCTTCAATTGAATTGATTGAGTTGCACATTGAGAGATTGATTTGGATTGTGGAATAGATAATGTGGGTACATGAGGTTCCTGTGGAAATTGATGATTAGTGATGAATGAGTAAATTTTATTGTTGTTACGGTTGAGTTATGGATATTAATTGTTAGTTAGAAGTAAACGTACAAAAATTAAGAATCAATTGTGAATTTAGGGAATGGCCTAAAAATGGAATTGTGGGTGTCCATAGTAAATTCCGTCGAATTACCATGTGATGAAATTGTTAATTAAAGAAAAATAATTAATATATTGGGTGGCCTTAGTAAATTACGGGTACACCTAATATATTTGAAACTAAGTCGTTACTTGATTTAGTTCGACGTAGTCGTAATTGATCAATTTTGTAATTTAAAGTAAATGTTCGTTAATTTGGTTAATTATTGAACCAGCCTTGATTGGTCAAACAATGGTCAAAGTTGGTGAATCCTGGTCAAACCAGGAAAGGTCGGTCAAACCTTGGTCAAATCAGGAAAAGTTGGTTTGGACGATTTATTAATCGTCGAAATTTTATATAATTGCTCAATGAGATATTAATCGTCGAAATGTCGGATTCTAGGACTCCAGTTATCGGAAGAACAGAAGGTTCGCAACTCTCGGAGTACGTGAGAGAAAGCATCAGAATCCAGGTAGGGATTCAGGACTCTCCTCGGTTAGTTGTTTTCTTATATATTGTGTTAAAATGATGCATGTTGGGTGGTATGGTTTGGTTATGTTAAAATGCAATGCATACTAACCAAATCTTGAGAAATGTGATGGCTTGAGAGCGAAAAGGGCACTGACTTCCTTGGGTTCGATTCCCTAAACCTCCAGAGGTTTAGCAATGCCGGTCGTCCGAGTATCCGCAATCACGGACTCGGTATGTGTGTGTAGCTAGGTAGCGGACGCTCTCGCTACGCTTACCTGGTGATAAATTAATTTGAGGTAAGGTCATGTAGTGGGTCTATGGGACCGGCCATCAGGTAATACTTGGATTTGGCGCTGTATTTATTTAAGCATCATGCATCGGTTTTCAAGTTGAAAAACATTAAAGTTTGTTGTTCCTTCAAATATTTGGTTTAAATATGTTTTCACATTGGGCAGCCCAAATATTGGTTTATTGGTTTTAATTCTAGTTGAGGTAGAGTTCCTGTAGAGCTGCGAGGACGAAAGCTCACCCCTACAACAATATGGATGTAGGTACTGTGCACTGGTGTATATACATAGTAATTACCGGCCATAATCTGCACTCATACTTAACCATGTCACCTTGATGGAGTAACTTCAATGGAGTGATCTCGGGAAACACAGCAAGACAACCTTAATCGGCAAGCCAGCTCCAGGCCAAAATATGCCTTGACACGCAGACACGCGCCACCCAAAGTTGTCTATGCAGAAAGAACCAAAACTTAGCAAACTGAAGGATATCAGTCCCACATCCAAAACTTGAGTGAGGTAACTCACTACTTCACCTATAAAAGGTCTACTTCTCTCTCTTCATTGATTACGCATTCAATAGCTATTTACCGCTACATTTGTCAATACAAGTACATCGTTTAACTTTAGCATCAAAGGAGTGAAGACCGCCAACTGTGGTCTCCTCTCTTGACGCCGTTCTATTTCTCTTGAAAAACTAGTGAGACTTCGTGAACTACACATATATCGGAAGATTGGACTCTTGTCCACATTATCAGAAGCCTACATCATATGACGGTATTCCGAGCATTAACATTGGCGCCATATGTGGGAATCTTTGAACTAAGAGTCATTTCCCATTCAACCTACAATGGCTAGCGGAAGCGGAGAAGGCATTGGCGACCAAGTAGATCAAGCCACCAACCCTCAGCCCAATCCTACCAATACATCAACCGTCAACCATGAATTGTTCACCACACCAATTAACGTGGACGGCCAAAATCTCAACTCCCCCGAGATACTCCCAACACAATATGTTGTGGAAAATCAGACCGGCACAAGCCGTTAAGCGCAAGGTCGGGATCTTGCTGCTATGTTAGAAATAGCCTTGGCAGACTTGCACAGCGCAAACAGAGATTGAGAAAAGGAACGAAAGGAGAAGGCGGAAGCTCAAAATCAAGTAGCGACGTTATTGTCAAAATTTGACGAGCTGAAGAAAGCCCTGGGAACAAATGCACGACCAAGCCAAAGTGAACACTCCCAAAGCGCAAGGCTCAGTCCAGGCATAGGGATAAGAGCAGCACCGATACCGGTAATCCCAATGGGTGTCGCCCTAAACCCAACTAAACTACCAGGATTAGGACTGACACCGCCACTACAGGTAGCACAAGAGCAGGTGGCGGACTCGCAGCCGCAATATGATAATTCATTCAGCGCCGGTCAATAAAGAGGAACTGGAAACATGCTTGCACCACAACAACAGATTGTGGCACCAACCCAACACATGCCTAGACCAACTCTTGACTCCACCACCTTGATACTGGAAAAAATGCTGGAGCTAAAGGAAAGGTTACTTAGAGCTGAGACTGGCACCCCACAACTAGTTTAGAATCCACTCTTTACGGCACGACCTGGTCCATTTACCGCTAGAATTTTGCAAACCGTCAGACCTACATATGCCAAAACACCCAAGATAGCCCAATTTGGCGGATCAATAGATCCATTCGTGCACATGGACACTTTCAAGAAGGTGACAAGTAACAAGGGATTTGAGGACACAACGCTTTGTCACCTATTCAGCGAAACGTTGGATGGCGAGGCAATGAGTTGGTTTTTCGAATGCCCTCCAGGTTTCATGGACTCATTCTCAGCTTTGTCAAATGCATTTCTGTCAAGATTCATCCTCATGACGGACGGCTACCACAACTCCAGCCAACTATTCAGCATCAGCTAGGGTATTGACGAGTCGTTAAAATCATTTGTAACAAGGTGGAGGACCGCCACATCAAGATGCCGAGATCTTGACAAAACAATGGCGCTGGCGGCCTTCAAGCAAGGACTCCACAAGGCAAGTTTTCTATACCACCTCAATTGTAATTGTCCAAATGCCACATATGACTACGTCATGAATGAGGTAGTCCCAAGCCGAGTACAGCACTTATGGCGGTACACCACCATCACTGCAAACTCCACTAAAAAACCCCCAACCCACCACGTTCCAACAAGGAAACACCACCACCACTCCAAAAATAACCACACCACCCAATGACAAAAAAAGGGAATGGCAGCAGGGTAATTATCAAGACAAGCGGCAAAAGGATCAACATTATCATAACAAGGGCAACAGATCTTTTCATAATGATCGCCGCGACAATTGCGACAACCGCCACAATAAGCCCTCCATAAGTGCTCAAAAATTTGAGGTCTTCACAGTCTTAATGACGTCGTATGAAGAAATACATGATCAGTGCAAGGATCAAATATCGCCACCACCCCAAAGAAAATACCCCAGAGTAGGAAAACCTAGAAACATCGGCAGATGGTGCAAACACATGAAGACAGCGGTCACAACACCAACAACTGCAACGCCCTAAAGACTGCAATTGAGTCATTATACCGTGATGGAAAGCTAGAGCAGTACAAAATCCGACAACCGCCTCCGGTTGTCGTCAACATTGAACCAATGCGGCGGATCAACACCATTGATGGCGGTGCTTCCATAGGCATCCTATCACACAGAGCAAGAAAGTGTTATGAGCGCGCTAACCACCGAAAAGAGGTATTCAATATCCGCTATGACCAGTCAGCCAAAATGACCAAAACAGGTTGGGAGCCTATCACTTTCTCCAAGGAGGAGGAGCGAGGTATTCACTCACCTCATGATGACCCATTCTTGATAGATGCTGTCCTCAACAAATCATCTGTAGGAAGGGTACTAGTGGATAGTGGGTCATCTGTCAACATCATATTTAATGGCTGCTACAAGCAACTACAACGCAACAACAAACTTTTGCAAGACCACGAGCCGCTACTCAGTTTCTCCGGTGACGTGACCCAACCTCTGGGGTCAGATTATATGTGATTATCGGTCGGGACAATCCCTTGCACGGCGGAAATACATACTGAATTCATAGTGGTAGACTGCTTCAACTCATACAACGCCATTATTGGTCGCCCAACTCTCAACAAGCTGAAATGCATCATCGCTGGGTACATGTTACTCATGAAGTTCCCGACACCCAACGGCACCGGGTCTGTCAGGGGAAGTCAGTCAATTGCACGAGAGTGTTACTCAACGACGGTGTCAAGATCAAGAGGCAGCCATGAAATTTTAACGGTAGCTAATACACCACAGTTGACGGACAAAATCGATGACCCCAGAGACGACGAAGAAAAATACTACAAAAAAGAGCCCGTAAACCCAGAGACGTCGCTCCGTGTCATATGCATCTCTGGCGAGCACCCAGAGAGAACTGTTCGTATCAGAGCCCAACTCTTCCTCGAGATAGCGGCTGAACTCACCCAGTTTCTCAAGGAGAACGCCGCAGTCTTTGCATGGTCGTATGCAGACATGCCAGGAATCTCTCCCGACATAATTCAACACAAACTCAACATCAAGCCATCCTGTTATCCCGTCAAGCAGAAGCGACGGGCATTTGACGAAGAGAGATATCGGGCCATCAGGGAAGAGGTAACCAAGTTGCACGACATAGACTTCATTCATCAGGTTTATTACCCACAATGGATCTCCAACGTGGTGATGGTAAAGAAACCTAACGGAAAGTGGCGAATGTGTGTCGACTTCAAAGGTTTGAACAAGGCATTCCCTAAGGATAGTTTTCCACTACCGCGCATTGACCAATTTGTTGACGCAACGGCAGGACATGAGTTACTTAGTATGATGGATGCCTTTTCTGGCTACAACCAGATAAAGATGCACCCCGGCAACCAGGAGCACACAACATTCACCACTGACAAGGGTTTATATTGCTACAATGTCATGCCCTTTGGCCTAAAAAATGCAAGAGCCACATACCAACGGTTAATGAACGCAATGTTTGCGGAACACTTGGGTAAGACCATTGAGGTATATGTCGACGAAATGCTTGTCAAACGCGTAAAGGCTAGTGGTCATGTTGCCAACCTCCGCATCATCTTTGCCATTTTGTTAGCATATGTGATGTGCCTGAATCCGGAAAAATGTTTCTTTGGCGTAACCGCCAGCAAGTTCCTCGGATATATAGTTAGTGAGCGGGGAATAGAGGCTAACCCTGACAAAGTACAGGCAGTCATAAATATGAAATCTCCAGAGAAAAAAGTTGAGGTACAGAGTTTGCAGGGAAAGTTAACGACTCTTTCCCGGTTCATCTCCATGCTAATCGACAAATGCCTACCCTTATTCAAGGCAATAAGACGATCCCATTGCAAAGTGGTAGATTGGACGCCTGATTGTGAGGCGGGGTTTTAAAATCTCAAGGAGTATTTAGCCTCTGTTCCGTTACTCTCAACTCCGGTACCAGGCGAAACGCTATACATCTACCTAGCAGTGTCCAAGACCGCCATTAGCTGTGCAATTGTCTTCAGGGAGGCAACAGAAGAATTGCCGGTATTCTATGTCGGTAGAGGCATGAATGGAGTGGAAACAAGATACCCACTACTTGAGCAACTGGCGTTAACACTCATAATGGCCGCCAGGAGGTTGCGTCAATATTTCCAAGCACATACAATCCATATTCTCACAAATCAACCGCTAAAGCAAGTTCTCCAAAGTCCGAAACACTCAGGACGCCTTAGCAAATGGGCAATAGAGCTCAGCGAGTTCGACATCGATTACAGGCCAAGAACCGCCATCAGGGGGCAGGTTGTTGCTGACTTCATAGCAGAATTAACTGAACCACAACCTGAACATACCACATTTATGTAATGTCGGAGGACGCCATTCAGCAACCCGAAGCCGCACAGGCGAAGACACAATCAGAATGGGATCTGTATGTAGACGGTTCCGGGTGCTCCAAGGCTTGTGGTGTCAGTATAATCCTCACAGGGCCAGAAGGACTTAACGCAGAGTACGCCCTAAAGTTCAACTTCAAGGCCTTTAACAATATGGCGGAATACGAAGCACTTATCGTGACAGGACCTGACCCAGGAATCACCCCAATTACCTGGACATGAGCCTGCGGGGCCCACGTTAAGCGAAATCCTACCGAAAATTCGGCATAACCTCCTCTAAATATGGGCTACCCAAAACCTTCACAAACCTGGACATGATTACAACATTAACTTCTACTCAACCTACAATATCATATTTACAACCCAAGCACATATATTACATCCGGAAAGTTCAATTCCAACATAACCTCCGTAAGCAACAACAATCCGAACAACAACATCCATCAAATTAAAGGAAAAGGATTATCAGAGAAACACCTAAACTAAGCCGATATCATACAAGGTAGGTTAAGTAATAACCTACGGACAAAAACGGAAGCGCTGATTTCCAAGGTCCTTTAAGCCTGGACGCGATCTGTGCTAATCTGAAATCTGGGCGTTTGAAAACGAAGGGCCCAGGGGAAAACATATAAAATCCATTAGAGTGAGTGGACAAAACCGAACAAGAATCAAACAATTTATGGTATGCTTTCCCATTTCTCTTTCCAACAAAACAAACATGCAGCTAGACTTCATAAAAGTTTCCAATTCACTCTTTTTCCAAGAAACTCTTTCGGTGACTAGGAAGGACTGCTTCCTAGGCATCTCATGCCATCGGGGAGTGACTGCCACCCGATGACGCACCGAAAGGGACTGCCAACCGGAATAGGAGGCGGTGATTAGTTGGGACTGCCAACTAGTCAAAGGTAGTAGACGGGACTGCCGACTAACTATCTCAAGTCATCTGGAAGGGACTGCCAACTAGATGGCGCATCGGATGGGACTGCCAACCGAGCTGTAGTCTGGACGGGACTGCCGACCAGACTATTACCTAGAAGGGACTGCCAACTAGGTAAGATACGCATGCGCCAAAACTGGCCTCCTTGTCAACTGTTTCCTTTTTAAATCCTTTATTTTCCACAAATCACATTTTCTCAAAATAATAAATCAACTGAAAACTTATTTCCATGCTGCATGCATTATTTAAAAAAAAAAAATGAAAGTCCACTCATAAGTGAGTCCCGCAGCTAACCCTGCTGCCTGCCTGTGTCCTCCTCGCTCGAGGGCTCAGTACGTCCTGTCACAATTGAATAGGATATAATTAACCATATAATGAAATACTCTCAAAAACAACTCATTCCCCTCGGAATAAGCATCCGTTATTCACAAATTGTTATAAAACTCCCATCCTTTAATTTGGGATTAAATTCTATCATTCCTTTACAACCTCGATGCCCTCCAACTCATAACCACACAATCAATTCTTAAATCGATTCCTTAACCATTCCATGACCTCGCTTAATCTAAACCTTCACAAAGACTGTTCGATAACTTAACAAATTTTTAATTCACTTCCTTCAACACAATTTACCACCAATTTATAATTTAAATCCTTTTCCAACAATTCCACATTCTTTCTTAATTTTTCTCCTTTGCAAAAATCACAATTTCAACTCTAACAATCTCAAATTCTCTCTAAATTTTCTTTTCCAAACCACAATTTCAACACCAAAATTCCTCAACAATATAGACCAATCCCACAATAACATTGACAATAAATTACCAAGAGATTAAGTCAAAAGATTCATCAACTAAAACATTTAAAACATCCTAAAATTCCAAATTGCTCTTTGACATTCCAACCCCAATATACTTCTTCAACCTCTCAACACTCTCAACTCAACACCAAAAACATGACAACAAATTCTCAACCCAAGATAATAATCTTAACCACCTTAGAACCACAACCAACATCAAACTCCAAGGAAACTCATTAACCAACAACCTTAAATCTAACACAACAATTCATAGACTACAACTAACAGTTCCTATACCTGCAACAACAACCAAATTCAAGTAGAAATAACCAGAAAAATCAAACAAGAACCCAAGAATTTGAGAGTTACTGTTCACGGTACTGTTCACAGTCTCAAACACCCTCAAATCTTCTTCCACCGATCAAAAAGAGCTGCAACAAGGTTAGGAATACGTTCAGTACTTCCCGAACAACCAAAACCCCCAAAGGATCCGGCCGGAAACCGGACATCAAAGCAAAAATCCATTTTTTTCCATTTCTGCAATTCTCCTCATATCTCCAAAACCAAAGCTACCCAAGGTGAAATACTTACATGGCTAGAAGGAGAAGGAAGCGAGGATCACGCCGTGCCCAAGCTTTCATCCTGGGGTGGCCGGACGGTGACGGAATCGCCGGAGAGAGGGAGAGCAGCGACGGAAGAAAAAAAAGAAAAGGGGGGGGTGACTCGGGTTCTACCCGTGCTCTCTCTCTCTTTCCCTTTTTTTTTTTTTCTGATTCTTTCCCTTTCTCTCTCTTCCATATGTTTTATTCCTTCCTTACTACAAATAGAAGCTCACAAACAAAAACCATGCCAAAAATAGAAATTTCTATTTTTGGTCATAACTTTTCCGATATAATTCAATTTAAACAAACTACGTGTCCACGAACTCGATTTTTCGTATTCTATGACAATCTCAAATAAATTTTCTAATTTACCGGACTAAAGAAAAAGTCACTCCTCGGTCAACCACGGTAAAAAGTAGCTAGTAAAGACTTTAAGGCACGGGGCATTACAATCTCCCCTCCTTATAAAATTTCGTCCTCGAAATTGTACCTGTCAAGGAAAAAGATGTGGATACTGTTGCCTCATTTGATCCTCTGGTTCCCAAGTAGCTTCTTCAATCAGGTGATTCCTCCACAATACTTTAACCAAAGGTATAACCTTACTTCGGAGTACTTGCTCACGACGATCAAGGATCTGTACTGGTTCTTCTTCATATGTTAGATCTTCTGTAAGTGTAATGGGTTGAGCTGGTAACACATGTGAAGGATCAGTGATGTACTTGCGAAGCATGGAGACATGGAAGACATCATGTACTTGAGATAGTTGTGGAGGTAAAGCCAAGCGATAAGCGACAAGACCAATTCGTTCCACAATCTCATAGGGACCCATATACCTTGGGCTCAGTTTCCCTCGTTTATCAAACCTTACCACACCCTTCCAAGGAGATAACTTCAGAAATACCCAATCACCAACTTGAAATTCAAGATGCTTCATGTGTTTATCTGCGTAGCTCTTCTGTCTTCTTTGAGCCGTCTTGAGTTTCTCTCTGATCACCTTAACTTTATCTGTTGTGATTTCAATTATCTCAGGACCAATAAGTTGTCTTTCTCCCACTTCAACCCAACACAAGGGGGGTCCTACACTGTTTCCCATACAAAGCTTCGTAGGGAGCCATACCAATACTCGAATGGTAACTGTTGTTATATGCAAACTCCATCAAGGCCAAGTGCTTATCCCAACTTCCTTTAAATTGTAGAGAACAAGCCCTCAACATATCTTCCAAAGTCTGTATAGTCCGCTCAGATTGTCCATCAGTTTGAGGATGGAAAGCAGTACTAAATTGTAATTCTGTTCCCATAAATTTGTGAACCTTTCTCCAAAACTTTGATGTGAATCGAGCATCACGATCAGAAACAATGGACTCGGGAACACCATGAAGCTTTACAATTTCGTCCACATACAACTTTGCCAATTTGTCCAAACTAAAGGTTTCCTTAACTGCCAGAAAATGAGCTGATTTGGTGAGTCGATCCACAATCACCCAAATACCATCCTTACCATCCTGCGTACGAGGTAACTTGTAAATAAAATCCATGGTGAGATGTTCCCATTTCCATTCCGGGATGGGCAAAGGTTGCAACAATCCCGACGGTTTTTGCCTTTCCGCTTTCACTTGCTGGCACACAAGGCATTTACTCACACAAGCTGCAATTTCTCTTTTCATGTTTGGCCACCAATAGTACTCTTTGAGAGTCTGATACATTTTTGTACCACCAAGATGTAGGGCATACGCGGAGTTATGAGCTTCATCAAGTATTTCTTGTTTAAGTGCTTCAACGTTAGGAACACAAAGTCTCTTCCCAAACATCAATGTTCCATCTCTTCGAATAGAAAACTTAAGTTGCCAACCACCACGAACACCTTCTTTAATCCCTTCAATTCTTGGATCAAGAGGCTGGGCTTCTCGTATTTTATCAATGAATGCTGGTCTCACATGAAAACTAGCCACCAGAGTACCAACCTCATCAACCGATAACTCAACCCCCGTAGACCTCAATTCTGACAATAGGGGTACTCGAGTGGCCCTTAAATATGACAAGGTCACGGATGGATTCCTATTAAGTGCATCCGCCACCACATTCGCTTTACCGGGGTGATACTCAATGGTACAATCATAATCTTCAATCAATTCCATCCATCTTCGTTGTCTTAAATTTAAATTCGGTTGTGTAAACACATACTTGAGGCTCTTATGGTCAGTGAAAATCTGACATCTGGCTCCATACAGATAATGCCTCCACAGCTTAAGAGCAAGTACAATAGCTGCCAACTCTAAATCATGTGTGGGATAATTCATCTCATGTGGCTTCAACTGTCTAGAAGAATAAGTAATCACATTACCATGCTGCATTAAAACACAGCCCAAGCCTTTTCTGGAGGCATCGCTGTAAATTACATACTCCCCACTATCATCAGGCAAGGATAGAATTGGAGCACTAGTCAGCCGACTCTTAAGTTCTTGAAAGCTCTGCTCACAATTCTCAGACCAAACAAATCTGACACCCTTTCTCGTTAATTTAGTAAGAGGAGCGGCAATTCATAGCGGCAAGGAAACTCATTAACCAACAACCTTAAATCTAACACAACAATTCATAGACTACAACTAACAGTTCCTATACCTGCAACAACAACCAAATTCAAGTAGAAATAACCAGAAAAATCAAACAAGAACCCAAGAATTCGAGAGTTACTGTTCACGGTACTGTTCACAGTCTCAAACACCCTCAAATCTTCTTCCACCGATCAAAACGAGCTGCAACAAGGTTAGGAATACGTTCAGTACTTCCCCAACAACCAAAACCCCCAAAGAATCCGGCCGGAAACCGGACATCAAAGCAAAAATCCATTTTTTTCCATTTCTGCAATTCTCCTCATATCTCCAAAACCAAAGCTACCCAAGGTGAAATACTTACATGGCTAGAAGGAGAAGGAAGCGAGGATCACACCGTGCCCAAGCTTTCGTCCTGGGGTGGCCGGACGGCGACGGAATCGCCGGAGAGAGGGAGAGCAGCGACGGAAGAAAAAAAAGAAAAAGGGGGGGTGACTCGGGTTCTACCCGTGCTCTCTCTCTCTTTCCCTTTTTTTTTTTTTCTGATTCTTTCCCTTTCTCTCTCTTCCATCTGTTTTATTCCTTCCTTGCTACAAATAGAAGCTCACAAACAAAAACCATGCCAAAAATAGAAATTTCTATTTTTGGTCATAACTTTTCCGATATAATCCAATTTAAACAAACTACGTGTCCACGAACTCGATTTTTCGTATTCTACGACAATCTCAAATAAATTTTCTAATTTACCGGACTAAAGAAAAAGTCACTCCTCGGTCAACCACGGTAAAAAGTAACTAGTAAAGACTTTAAGGTACGGGGCATTACATATCGTAGGGTTATTATTATCCATCGATTGTGGAGCAGAAAATGTCAACATCTTCAGTGATTCACAGCTCGTGGTCAATCAAGTCAAGGACAAACAACTGGCGGCATACCTAGGGTACGCCAAGACACTACTCGACAAGTTCAGTTTCTTCAACATCACGCAAATACCCCGTGAAAAGAATGCTAAAGCACATCAAAGTCCGCCGACACTAGGGTAGAGACCCTTGAAAAGCCTAGCATCACAAAAACTCTGGCGGAAATCTACACCATCGAGGCAAGCCCAAATTGGATGGATGAGATACTCAATTATAAACGTAACGACACATTGCCATCTGACAAAGTCAAAGCAAGATGACTGGTATGAAGGGCAACACAATACAACATTCAAAGCGGCAAACTCTACCGCCAAGGGTTCACACATCCCAACTTAAAGTGTCTAACATCAGAAGAGGGAAAACAAGTCCTAGCAAAAATACATGCAGGATAGTGCGGTAACCACTCAGGTGCTAGATCATTAGCCAACCGCACCATGCGCCAAGGATATTTTGGCCGACATTGGGAGATGACGCCAAAGAAACATCAAGATCATGCCACAAATGTCAACAATACGCAGACCTGCCGCATGCACTAGCAAAACCGTTATCCATCATCATTGCACCCTGGATTCACTCCATGTAGGGGCTAGACATTGTCGGAAAACTCCCAACCGCTAAAGGTCTGTTCAAATACATAATTGTAGCCATCGATTACGACAGCAAGTGGATCGAGGCTGAAGCTGAACCTTTAACGGCCATCACAACCGCTAAAGTCCAGCATTTCTTATGGAAAAATATCTACTGTCATTATGGAGTGCCCGATACAATCATTACCAATAACGGAACGCAATTTAACAACAAAGAACTCATCAGCTTCACCGCCAAACTAGGCACCAAGATGCATTTTGCTTCAGTGGCACACCCCCAGACCAATGGCCAAGTGGAATCCGCCAACAAAATCATCAAGAAGCTGCTAAAAAAGAAATTGGAAGACAAAAAAGGCTTATGGGCTGAGAAGCTCCCGGAAGTTCTTTGGGCCATCCAGACAACACCAATATCCGTTGTACCTACATGTATGTTTGCAAGCATAATTAGCTATAATGAGCCACGCTCATTGTATCGCCAGAGGTACCGACTCTCACCAAGGGGATGACCTGCAGAGACACGGCCAGGCGAGCTACCGCCCGAGCCCGGGATCGCCCCCAGATTACTGCTGACGCATCACGCCAAGGTAGCATCAGAAGCTCCAGACGCTGGGAATCGAAGCACATCAATCCCACATCGAAGACAAAAAGAAGATCAACCTTCTCCTCACCTATAAAAGGTTCTCTCCTCTCTTCTCATTAATTACGCATTTACTACTCATTTATTGTTATGCTGCCTATATGCATTGACTGACTTAGGCATCGGAAAAGTGAAGACCGCCCAACGCGGTCTCCCTCTGATGCCCTATCTCTCGTGTGATAGCTAGTGGAGGCCATCAAATCCTCAGAGTAGCGGTCCGCCCACCGGACCCGAGTTAAACGAAAGATCGGCTACCGCCGGACTTTGAGCATTAACATTGGCGCCGTGCAGCTCCCCCTCAACAAACAATTTGCCGACCATCCGGAGGTCCGTCTTGGCTAGGGAGTGGGGGACTCCCCGGCGGGCCTAGCAGGGGCCCACCCGAAAAGGGTATAAAGCGTTTGCTCAGTAAATCCATGGTTGACAACGCACTGACGCTAATTATGCTTTTGCAAGCCTAAGCGGAGATAACGCTTCACACCGCCAATCAACTCCCCAACCAAGATTGCCCTCCTTGACTGGGGACTTGGGGGACTTGTACCTACATGTACGTTTGCAAGCATAATTAGCTATAATGAGCCACGCTCATTGTACCGCCAGAGGTACCAACTCTCACCAAGGGGATGACCTGCGGAGACACGGCCAGGCGAGCTACCGCCCCAGCCCGGGATCGCCCCCAGATTACTGCTGAAGCGCCGCCACGCGCCGCGCCAAGGTAGCATCAGAAGCTCCAGATGCTGGGAATCGAAGCACATCAATCCCACATCGAAAACAAGAAGAAGATCAACCTTCTCCTCACCTATAAAAGGTTCTCTCCTCTCTCCTCATTAATTACGCATTTACTACTAATTTATTGTTATGTTGCCTATATGCATTGACTGACTTAGGCATCGGAGAAGTGAAGACCGCCCAACACTGTCTCCCTCTGACGCCCTGTCTCTCGTGTGACAGCTAGCGGAGGCCATCAAATCCTCAGAGTAGCGGTCCGCCCACCGGACCCGCATTAAATGAAAGATCGGCTACCGCTGGACTTTGAGCATTAACATCCGCCAACGACGAAACTCCATTCTGCAAGATGTTTGGCACAGAAGCAGTCCTCCCCATTGAGGTAACCCAACCAACTGCTAGGATTGACGGGCATGACACCACAACAAACATTGCCGGCTTCAACCTTGACAAAGATTTATTGGAGGAAAAATAAGACAAAGCCCACCTGCACAACTTGCAAAACAAACGGTGGGTGTCGCGTTTTTACAACAATTAAGTGAAGACCAGAAACCTACAACTTGGCGACTGGGTCATGAAAGAAGTCATACCACCGCCAAAAGCACTTCGCCCAACTTGGGAGTGACCTTATCAAATCACAGAAGTGGTGAGCCCTGCACATTTTACTTAAAAAGCAAGGAAGGCATCACGTCCACTCACCTGTGGAACACTCAACACCTTCGCTACTACTATAAGTAGCACCGCAACATGCCCACGAGCATCTTCACTTAGCTAATTTTTGCAAAATTTAGCTAAGAAAAGCTACCCTACGGGTACATATTTTTGTAAGAAGCTGGGTCCGCCCAGTTGTCAATGAAATGAGGAATTATTCAAACCACTGTCCCACACATGCACAAAAAAAGAAGAAGCAAAAATATCAAGTCTGGCCAGGCCAACACCATTACTCCTCAGGACAAGGGGCGATATACATACATTTAGCGGGCCAATCTTAATCCCTTTCATGTTTCATTGACGTTAAAAAAAAAAATATTTCCGCCACAACCCGAAAGGATTTAGCGGACAGACATCCATCACAACAAAAATACTAGTCTGCTTACAAAAATGTGGCAAAAACACTACAATACTAAGGAAAGCAATTACATTAAAAATTCCATATCAACATATCCTAATCTTGACCGGTGGACCCCGAAACACGATCACCACGGCTGCGTTTCTCCTCAGGTGGACGAGAGCCCATATTTCTCTTCTCAGCTTTACTTGTCGGCGTCGGAGTCTCAGGATTACCATCAGACCGCGTGCCATCTTCTCCAAAAGAACCACTCTCTTCACTACCATTAGAAGAGCCACTTTCTGAGGAACCGCCATCTTCAGATCCCGCAACATCCTCAACGGCGACATCCTCGGCAGGCGTCGACTTTGGAGGGGCTCGATCTACCGATATCTTGTCAATGTTCAAGTAGTCGCTATCTTTGAGCTCTTTAAAGTTGAAGGCCGCACCTTGTTTACCAGCATCCGTCAGAAGTGCCTTGAACTCTGTTGATTTCTTCAAGGCATCAACCGCCTCCAGGCGCACCATCTCCCTCTCATCCTCTGCCAGTTTGGCCATCTCTTCCTGCCTAGCCTACTGGAAGTCCGCCAACTCTTTCTCTTTGGCGGTAAGCTCCTCTTGCAACTGAGCGATAATATCTTCTCTCTCAATTTTCTCCTTCTTCAGTATTGCTAGCTCGGCGATGGTCTTATCCACAGCACGCTTGAACTTCTCTTTGACGTCTAGAAGAGCACAATCAAGCTTGGCAATGTCCCCAGCAGTGGACTTACTCTTCTCCCTCTCGGCCGCCAAGTCACAATGTGCCTGCAGAAGTTCTTCTTTCAGTTTGAGTTCCTTCCCCGAACCTTGGTGAAGATAAAGCTTGTGGGCACCCTTCAAAATCAGATCCAGGGATTTCTCCAACTTTGACGACGCCACTGGCCGAGGAACTCTCGCCTCACAACCGAAACCAAAGCGCTCATAGACCTTGTGCAGAAAGGCCTGTTGATTAGCAGGTGCACTTTGCAGTAATCCTACGACAGGGTTGTCGGAGACGAATTTTCCTCCGACATCTCTATGGCCAGCCGTAACATGCTTTTCCGCTACATGCTTCTTTCCAACCTTCATCTTCTTTGAGGGATCTGAAGGAACGGTAGAGGAGACAATCTTCCTCTTCTGCGGTATGCCAACATCCCCACCAATACCGACAACAACCTTTGAACCGACATGTTTTGACCCTCCAATGTCGGCCCCAGCTTTTGTTCTTCTCTCTCTCACCGTCGCCCACCGTCATATCTGCCTCCCCGACAACAGTTGTCACTTTCTCCTGTGACTTGTCAGCGGGTACATCCAGGGTAAACCCTGTATCTCCCTCGTTCTCTTGTTCAGTCTCCTCCTCCACATTCTTCCCTTTGCCCCCTGTCTTCTTCTTCTTCTTCAGATTAGCGCAATTCGAGTGTAGCGGAGCGGCCAAAATCTTCGCCTCCCCCGCAGTCGTTATCTCCCTTGTCTGCGGATCAACAATCTGTTTTTGCACCTTGGCCGCCTCGTCAATCATAAAATTGACGTAGTCCTTAATCCCGCCAATGTCAACCATTGCTTTTTTAAGAACTTCGGCGGTTCTTTTGTTCGTACAAATCATAACTACAAAAGAAAGCACGTATACCGTCACTTTTGGGAAAAATAATAGCATATCACAATTCTAATGATTTCACTTACCAGGCTCCTGAGTCAAGCGCAAGCGAAGAAGTAGCGACCAATGTGAGAGGACGCGAAGATCTAGCCAGCTTTTGTGCTCCCAACAATAATGCACCCGACACACCCGCTGTCGTTTAATGTCCGTCAACTTCGGTCTTCAACCCTCTGCAGGAAGAGACAAGCTATCACATAACAAAACACGGTGACATAAACAACAAGTAGGGCAGCAAATATTACACTCAATACAAAAACAAAGCCTCAAGCACATGGACAACAACCTTTTATGGCTTGGAACTTTGAGGGAACCAGATACCGTAGAACCTTCACCACATCTAGCCTCGTGTCATACTCCCAACCATCGGTAGCAACACACACAGTGGCCCTCCATGTTGTGGAAGAATCAGGCATATGTTCCAAAAGTTTCGGAGCTCCAGATGGACGAGTTAGTTTAACAGTCCTGCCACATTTTTTCCTCTCATTATATGTCAACTCGTAGAAGAATAATACTTCAGCCACTGTCTGAAATTCACACCCCGACCATATCTTCCACATGTTTATGGACACTTGACCCACCGTAACATTCAACTCGCGCGTGCAGCAAATATTACAGGCTCGGAAGTAGAGGCAGCTTCACTCCGTGATTCAGAACGGCCTCATGAATAGCGGCATAACCCTCCGACAAGTCAGTAGCCTTCTCGCCCTCCTCTAACGGCCGCAACTTCAAGACATAATAGAGGAAGGTTCATCTACTCCGACACCATCGCCCATAACCCACAAAAAATTGTTAGGTCCGGAACTCTGACCCTCATCCCCAACCACAATCTCGTCGTCACTTTGCCTAGAGGCGCCAACACTTTCTTCGCTATTATCGGACACTTCCTCCTCCCTGGTGCAATGAACTTCATGTTCCTCACTCTGACGTGCTGCCATAGATGACGGATAAATAGTCTGGAAAGGGGTAAGATCTAGCGGTTCTTCTAGGCTACCTCCTGTAGAAGTAGGACGACGCAACGAATCAATAAAACCCCTCTCCAATGAATTAAGCGACGACACGTCCGATTCTTCACTACTTGAGATATTGACAAACGCCGGCATGCCATACAAACACTCTAAAACTAGAAGTTAGCAGTCAAGTCAGATCTAAACCTACCCCATGCTATCAACTACAAGAACTCATTCAAGAACACTCACTCCAAAACTCTAGAAAGTACCCAAAAGGTCCCAAAAAAGAAAAAAAACAAATACATTCACACAAACCAGACCAAAACAAGAACCCAAAAACAAACCCAGAAATAGAGCATACCTCAAATTCGCAGAAACAGAGTATAATTTCAACATTTATGGTGAAGCGACAACGGCTCGGAAGTACCGCCATAGACACCTCTCTTCCTCTAAATAGCCTCATTTTCCCACTATTTGGCCTTCTACTCTGCTACTTAGCCTTATTCTCTGCTAAATATCCTCATCCCCCGCTACGAATCATCAAGCAACTAGTCAATAATCTGCCACAACACAAGTGTTACCGCCAACAATGTCATTTCACCGCTAACATTTACCTTGCTCCAAGAAACTTGTAAGGCAATCATACCATCACTCATCAACTGACAACTACAGGACAACATGTCTCGAACATCATGACTTCCGATAATAGTCAACAGTCACTTACCCGACACAATTTACACTTAGCGGAACATTGCCAACCAGGGATATCCCATTTATCATCAGTACATCGACCTTAACGAGGTGGTGCAGTCAAGTTCTTCTCCGCCGAGAAAGAGTAAGGGAAAAGTTAAACACAGCCTACGGCAGCCACTGATCCGGTAGTTAACTTCCCAATGCTAAGGCTCTGAAAGAGTGGGATAGCTACCCACTGCCTCATGCTGTCACACAGCTCCCCTCAACAAACAATCATCCGACCAAACGGAGGTCTTTTTAGCCGGGGAGTGGGGACTCCCTGGAGGGCCTAGCAAGGGCCTACCTGAAAGGGCAAAAAGCGCTCGCTCAGACAAAATTCATGGTTGACGACGCACTCGCACTGATTATGCCCAACATATAGCTAAAGGTTCCGCCTTAGTTGTGGTAACTCCCCAACCAAGAAATCCCTCCTTGACTGGGGACTTGTATATACATAGCAATTACCGGCCATAATCTGCACTCATACTTAACCATGTCACCTTGACGGAGTAACTTCAATGGAGTGATCTCCAGAAACACAGAAATACAACCTTCATCGGTAAGCCAGCTCCAGGCTGAAATATGCTTTGACGCTCCAACACGCGCCACCTAAAGTTGTCTATGCAGAAAGAACCAAAACTCAGCAAATTGAAGGATATCAGTCCCACATCGAAAACAAGAGTGAGGTAACTCACTACTTCACCTATAAAAGGTCCACTTCTCTCTCTTCAATGATTATGCATTCAATAGCTATTTACCGCTACATTTGTCAATACAAGTACATCGTTTAACTTTAGCATCGGAGGAGCGAAGACCGCCGTTGTATTCTCCCCTCTTGACGCTGTTGTATTTCTCTTGACAGCCTAGCGGGACTTCGTGAACTACAAATATATCGGAAGATAGGACTCTTGTCCATGTTATCGGAAGCCGACATCATATGAAGGTATTCTGAGCATTAACAACTGGTGATGGGACAATGGCGGACAGAGCTGGGTGTGCAGAACAAGTTTGGTAAACTGTCTTGTGGACTTTATTCTATTCTCTATTTCTCGAACTTTGTATCTCGGAACTCGAGTGAAACTATTCTTGTTTCGAACCTCGTTAATGTCTCATTCCTTGAATTTTGTACATCCTGAGTGAGCATTCATTTCAAGTCTAGACGAACAAATTAAACGTAGCGATTCAAGGATTTTCACCTCAAAAATATTGGTAGCTTCCGCTATGTTTTGAGAAAAGTTTTTCAAACAAAATGCCTAGCGGTCCTCTAGAATGTAAACTGAGCGTTCGGTTTATGTTTAGAGACTCGCGGCACTGTGACGTGCTTAAGCTGGTGACGTGCAGCTTGGGGTGTTACAGATATGCTTTCAATAAATTATATTACTAGGACCTTGAATATAGTGTTGGCTAATTTATGAATGGCGTCCTTGCCTAGGTGGTAGTTAACCACCTTGACTAATTTGGGCGGCACCTAGACAAGTTGGCTTTTAAAAAAATGGTTCAAAAAATATATATATATATATATATATATATATTGGGACCCATATATATTTTGTTTGCCAAATATTTTAAATAAATTTTTATTTGTAAGTACTCATTATTTGCTTAATTTTTTTTTTACTATGCTTTCAATCAATTATATTACTAAGCCTTTTTTATTTTATTTGTATTTTTTTTTTTTGAAGTAATGGTAATTCCATTCATAATAACGCATGCCAAGTACATACTGTTCGCTCAAAAATCATCTCAGTCGCGTGTCACTAGGCCGAGGGCTTATTTGGCTTACACGTGCCCTTTTGGAGTGGTGACGTGTGTGCGGGCGTGCCAACTCGCGGCCGGTAGGCCAAGTGAGGTTTTGTTGTAGATTGTAGATCTTGCGCCGATCTGACTTTTGATCGGTTGATTGTGGGCCGAGGAAGGATCGATCTCGGCAGCGGGGTTCTCTCTGCCTTGAATGCAAGGACTTTAGCACAAATTGGCCTTATCTGGCCGCAATGCTGTGTAACTCGGTGATTGAGGTGAAAGGGAAGTGATGATTATTCTTTTTGTGATTTTGCATTTTGTATAAAGTAAATAACGTAAAGTAAACAACAGAAAATAAAAGTGCAAGTAAAGACAAAGTAAAGTGCAGGAATGTAAAGGTGCAGCAAATAAAGTGCAAGAAGATAAACTATTTGAATGTAAAGAACAACAAAGTAAAGTGCAGGAAAGATAAATACCGGTAAAGAAAGCGATAAGATAAACACGTAAAGATCGATAAGTGTTGCTAAAATGGTGAAATGTATTGAGATAAAATTTGTGTAATCGCGTAGAGCGTTTGGTTGAGGACCACTAACAATGAATCCTAATGCTCATTCAAGTTAATTGCCCCAAACTTGGGTAACGTTTCTCCTGACAATCAACCTCTTTGATGTGCCGCGGCTAATTAGCCGCGGTCATTCATTATGAGTTGTGGGTCATTTAATCTCTACCGATTTAATAACGGCCCCAAACATTTAATGTGCCTATTCATTATGACTTGTGGGTCATTTAATCTCTACTGATTTAATAACGGCCCCAAACATTTAATATGCCGCGGCTAATTGGCCGTGGTCCTTCATTAGCTGCAGTTCTTCATTAGGCCTTGCGGGCCGGGTCCACCTATCTGCTACGTGGGACTTGCCAAATATAGGTTCAAACACATACCCACCCACTGACACATAACAATGGCCAGAACAAGGATTCGTGGAGGAGCCACAGTGGTACATAGGATAGACCAACTATATTTGAACTTATCGCTCACTTAAAAGGGAGCCTATAAACTATGAAAAAACATAACGAATAGACAAGCCAAACTACACTCGTTAGATTCCTAATACAAGAAACTTATTGTAATTAGAAAAAAAATCTAAAAATATAGGTTTGGGCCAAGAGCCTAAACCCTGGCCCAAATTAGAAGCTATTGGACTAGGATAGAAACCCCTGCCCACAACTAAAGCCCAGTAGGGTGGTCAGCCAAGAAGATCCCCCAGGCCCATCATCCTGGTTTGGGCCCAGTCCACCATCTTCTCCCAACCCTCGTCGTACGTCACATTCCGACCGAGTTCGGTCCGACCCATGCCTCCAACCCTCCTCGTTGCGATCCACATCACCATGGCAGCGATCCAATCGTCCCGAGTCACGCCGTCGACCTACGTCACCAGCAAACAACACCATCCTTGAACCGGATCTTTACAACCCCGCACCTCCATTGATCGAAACCCATGTCGGTGACACCGGTCCAAGAAACCATTCACATGGACCGATAACCGGCCTGTAACAGCATAACCACCACCTTCGCCACCTGCCCAGCCAAACCAAAACTGACAAAAATCAGGAGAACCCTCACCAACAGAGCCCTATGAGCAGTAGCTATGAATCTCCCATCCGACAACAATCCCTAAGACGACGACTAGGCCGGAGGCCACTCAAAGCGCTGCCGTACGGGACCAACTTTTCACCAACGGCGTACGTGGCCTTAGGGTTTCTCTAGAAAATTATTGTTGGGTAGTTAATCTGCGAATTCATGGATTTTAACGGTTTGTACTTATTTATATGTTGTATAATAAAATTAAAAAAGAAAAAAACACCTAAACCCTCCTAGCAATTTTTTTTTTTTAACTTTGATCCTAGTAGACAAAATATGTTCGTCTCCCATTGTTTTCAAGTTTTTCTTCTAGCTGCGCTTTCAAAATCCCCCCCCCCCCCAAAAAAAAAAAAAACAACTTCCCTATCTCCTCCTGTAGATCACAATCATAATATTCATGTTTCACTTACAGCTTGTTTAAACCCCCCAAAAAAAAAAAACAACTTCCCTATCTCCTCCTGTAGATCACAATCATAATATTCATGGTTCACTTACAGCATGTTTAAATTCTATACGTATGGGTCTTTGTCGAAGTAGTGCCATAACCTATGATTGTAATATGCTACTCGTATGCTCTCCAACTAAAACCTAGCTACTTTATGAACATCAATTAATTTGGACATCAAGATCTATAATTCTCAAAAAGAAAATGATTGTTGGCCTCAATAAGGCCTATGATTTGTGGCGTCCAATTTCAGGTATCATGTCATGTCACATATACATATTATCTATTTGTGTAATCATGCCATGTAATTCTTGAAAAAAGACCATCTTATCCTTTCAAAATCAAATGGCTCTAAATTATTTTGGCTTTCTTCTAAAAGAAAAAATATTCATTATTATTTTTTTCTTTTCATTACATCGTGCTTAGATTTAAACAACAATTTTTTTTTTCTTCAATCAAAAATAGAAAATTTTTTATGTAATTCGATCAATAGATTTGTACATGCATTCAATGAACAGAATTGCATAATACGCGTATATGAATTCGCAGTTTGTTGGGTTCCTGCAAATTATGAAAACATAATGTGAGAAATACACATGCATGTATATATATATATATATGTGTGTGTGTGTGTGTGTGTGTTTTCCATTCAATTTATTAATGCTATATTTTTTTGGACAGAATTAATTTATTTGGAAAGTAAAGTTAATGTCTATTTCCTGTCACCTAAATCAATATATTAATGGAATTTGGAAAGAAAAATTATAGAAAAAATTTAATTAAATGATCGATTTAATTATAGATCGATCATGAGCTCTCAATCTATAACTCTATATATTGACAAGAGTTCAGAATGTTTAAATCCATCAGAGTTGCTGTAAGATTTCTCAAACAGTGTCAACATGAAGTATGTGAAGTTGGCTTCCCATTTCTTGACAGCCAACCTCTTGAAACTCTTGTTAATTCCTGTAATAGCAGTCATTGTAATTGAAGCCTCTCAAATGAATCTAGATCACATTCATCAGCTCCGACTCCAACTCCATTACAATCTGGTTAGTGTCATCACTAGCTCTGCTATTCTTGTTTTGGCTTCCACCATTTACATTATGACTCGACCCAGATCCGTTTACCTCGTAGACTACTCGTGCTATAAGCCCCCTAACAATTGGAAAGTGAAATACCAGAAGTTTATTAATCACTCTAGATTGATCGGGGCCTTTGATGAGTCCTCGCTCGAGTTTCAGCACATGATTCTGAAGCGGTCTGGCCTTGGACAGGAGACCTATCTCCCTGAAGCAATGCTTTCCATTCCGCGGAGGCTGTCAATGGCGGCAGCGCGTGAGGAGGCGGAGCAGGTGATTTTTGGAGCCTTGGATAATCTATTTGCAAATACTAATGTCAATCCTAAGGACATTGGGATTCTTGTTATGAATTCTAGTCTGTTTACTCCAACTCCTTCATTGTCTTCTATGATTGTTAATAAGTACAAATTGAGGGTAAGTATTAAGAGTTATAATTTGGGAGGTATGGGATGTAGTGCTGGAGTTATAGCTGTAGATCTTGCTAAGCACCTGTTGCAAGTTCAAAAGAACACTTATGCAGTTGTTGTCAGCACTGAGAATGTTACTCAAAATTGGTACCTTGGGAACAAGAAATCCATGTTGGTACAAAATTGTTTGTTTCGTGTGGGTGGGTCTGCGGTTTTGCTCTCGAACAAGTTATCTGATAGGTGTAGGGCTAAGTACAAGCTTGTACATATCGTGAGGACTCATATAGGCTCTAATGATAAGGCATATAGGTGTGCTTATCAAGAGGAGGATGATGCCAGCAAACCTGGGATTTCGTTGTCGAAGGAGCTCATGGCGATTGCTGGTGTAGCACTCAAGACTAATATCACAGCTTTGCTCTGTCCTCTTGTCTTACCTATAAACGACCAGCTTCTCTTCTTTGCTACTTTCCTTGCAGAGAAGTTGTTCAATGCGAAAGTCAAGCCTTACATCCCGAATTTCAAACTCGTTTTCGATCATTTCTGCATCCATGCTGGTGGAAGGTCTGTGATTAATGAGCTTGAGAAGAATTTGCAGCTTCTACCAGTTCATGTTGAGGCGTCACGGATGACACTCCACAGGTTTGGTAACACCTCCTCGAGCTCGATTTGGTATGAGTTGGCTTACACCGAGGCAAAAGGGAGGATACAAAAGGGGAACCGTGTGTGGCAGATTGCGCTCGGAAGCGGATTCAAGTGTAATAGCGTAGTCTGGGAGGCTCTCCAGAAAGTGAAACCTTCTCCTAATAGCCCTTGGGAAGATTGCATTGATTGGTATCCAATGCAAACAGTTCTCTAGCAGCGCTAGCTCAACCATACACCACTGTATTATAAATTTGGGTGAAATAATTAAGACTCTATCTGCAGTCAGTGTTATTTATGTTTCTTACTGATGTTTATGCCAAATGCATGCTACTGCATGCATACTGAATTTCTTAGGGCTTTCGGTGGATATATAATTGGCATGTACAATATATAGTTCTTGATGTTGAATTTTAGATTCGATGATCGAGCCTGTAAGATTTGTGTGGATTGAAGGTGACCTTTCTCTACTTGGTTAATTTTACTGGACCACGGTGTCACTACAGCAAAATCAGTCTTTTACGCCACACATTGTAAAGCACCATAAAAAATTGTCATTTACAGCGCATATCTCATGTGTGCCAACATAATGTGTTTATTTAGGTCATTCACGGCGTGCATCTTATGTGTGCTATAAAAGAGTTATTTTACTAATCTTTTACGACTTACTTTTTAGCATACCGTAAATGAGTTATAAAATATTAATATCTTTTTTTATCGAAGTATATTAAATTTTTTTATTGAGAAAAGAAAAACAAAAAAGAATTCTTTTCGAAGTAAAATCCTCAGCTCATTTACATTATGTTTTCTCTTCGAATTAAAATCCTCTAGACCCTTGAGCTCAGGAAGCTGAAGCACTTCTCTCTCAAAAAAATTCTAGGGGCGGTAGAAGGAGAAGCACCTATATAGATCGAGTTTATGTTTTTCTAGCAAAAAGAAAGAAGCAGAAGAACCTCTCTCTCTCTCTCTCTCTCTCTCTCTCGATAATTTCATCGAACACCTTCTTTGCATCTTTGATTTCCTGCTTTAAATTCTCACTAGCTCTTCTCTCCTGCAATTTGTTGATTCACTTTTTCATTTCGAATTCCACATAGCATTTTGTAGCTTTGATTTCATGTTTAAACATACCTTGTGAGAATTTTTTTCAGTTGATCAGAAAATATTCAATAGATTGCGTATTATTAATACCAAGGGTCTGTCTCAATCATAATGTTCAGGTGAAGCATTCATGCATCTGTTGGTTTAAATTTTATGATCATGGATAACAATGTTAAATGTTGAGCTGCTCGTTGCTTCCTATGTGTTAGAGTTAGACTGAAATTCATAGCACGCAGAGGCAGTAATATAAACTAATATCCTTGTGAATGTTACTGTTCTAACAAAGCTCTCTTATCACATCGATTAGACATTCAGACGTCGTTAATTTGGATTAGAAATTGAAAAGTGAAAATTCTTATGACCAAAACGTTTGTTAATTTTCCTGTTATAATAAGCTTGTAAAGTAAAAACTCGTTGTTGTACTAACCAGGGCTGTGTGCCATGCCTGATGGTTCCATACTGTTCTGTACTTGAAGCTAACTGGCGTAATCACATTGTTAATTTATCACTGCTTTCCTCCTTATTTTAGTTTATAACATAATGTTGACTAAAGATGGACTAATTTCAATTTTCATGCTGAAAGTTATTCCACATTAATACTAGTTTCTACTTTAGGTAAAGCGTCTCTTAAAGTTTTTTTTTGGGTCTAAATATCTCTTAAAGTTAACACACATTATTTACGAACTTTTTGATCATGAATTTTCCTTCCAGAGATTGGACTATGTATTATTGTCTTTCCAATTTTGAGAATTGTTTTCTAGGTTTTCTTGTTTGAATTAGTCGGATTACTTGGTCTGTTATGGTTTTGCTGAATTGTGTGACTCTTTTGGTATTGTTTGGTGTTTTGTGATGATGGGTTGTCGGTGGAATTTTGTGTTACTTTTAATGGGTTGTTCTGGTCAATTGCCAAATGTGATAGATGGAGAATTTAATAAGTGAATTTGGTTTGATGAGGCTTTACGTTGATGTGCTTTCATTTTAGCAGAGAGATGGACTAACTGAAGAGCCAACTTCACTAATGTTTGTCATTGCTTGTCTTTGTAGGCTCTTTGATGTATGACTTCTTTATGGGAAATGGTTGGTATGTGGCATCATATCAAGCTATCATCAGCCCTTTCAAGTACTCATGTAATCAATCGGAAGACAAGTCTAATCTAGCTGTTTAGCTCCAGTTTTGTTGCAGCTGGTCAACAGTCTATTTTCTTGCGTGGGCGTGCCAGCATCGTTCGGGTGCCGTCGTCGGGGGTGTCCCTTGACCTGACTTCTTTCAAGCGATTGTGGACGAGAAGAGCACCAACCTCGTTATGGGATTCTTTGTGCCTCGTGGGGAGGACTTTTGCTGAGATTCTTCAAAATCATAATCGATACTCGATGTGGTAGATTAAGCAGACTGGGAAGTGAGGAGAACTTGCTAAAGCGTGACTTTAGCTTGGCTGGTTTGCGAGGGCGTTACCCTTGCTTGGCTAGTTCGGTAACCGTTGTGGTCGCGTTACTACAGTCGGTTCTTGAGGAGACTAGGACCGAAGCACATTGACAGAGGGTTTGATGGCACTGACAGTCGGCTCCTGAGGATTCTGGGACTGGAGTGTGGTCACCGGTTAGATAATCTTAGAGATTGTTGTTGACAAATTGTGTGTTGTGTTGTTTCATTGTAACCTCTATTTATAGGCTACCATGCCAAAGTGGTTGACCTTAAACAAATGATAGTGGAGCACTCATTGGAGATAGTGGAGCACTAATGAATATAGCGGAGCACTAAATGAAGATAGTGGAGCACTAATTGGAGATAGTGGAGTACTAATTGGAGTTGAAAATAATGAGTTTTTGAGTGATTTTGAGTCACTTTCTGCTCCTTTATTCCTTCAATTATATCTCTACCAAAAATTCAGAATGAGCCTTCGACTTCTTCATATGAAATGATGATCCACCATGAGTGTAGATCACTCTGGTAAAATTTCAGAGTTTACTTCCATGTGGTTAGGCCGAAAATACCTCTGGACTCCTTGCAGGTCCAGTTTTCCAGTTTTGTCTTTCAGAAAACCGGACCAAGGAAATGAAGGTTTTCCACTCCAAACTAGCTCTTGCACTATTCATAATAAAGGGATGTCTAGAATGAATCTGGAAAGTTTTAGCTCATTTGGACTTCATTTGTTTAGTCTACCGCCCCTCTTTCCTTCTTTAGCTCGGTTTCTCCTAGTCCAAGTAGGAAAATGTGCTAAAGTTGACTTTTCATTTCCATGCTTCCATCATTTCTTTTTCTTGCAGCTCGCATAATCTTCCATAATTCTGCAGGTAAGCTTTATTTTGCCTCTAAATAATATATCTCGAATTTGTCGACAATATATAGCTTGAGCTACTGATATTGGCTCAATTTCTCCAAGACACGCCTTCTCAGGCCAAAATACTCATTTTGGGTTCAAACACTAGCTAGCATGTTTTATATTTGAAAACAAGTTTAATTATACTATGATTTTGTAATATGAAGTTACTTAATTGATATAATTTACTACATGAATGCTTTTGTTTACTATGCTTGAATGAAAGGGTTTAATTGAAAGTATTGTCTATTAGAAGAGTGAATGAAGACATATTTTACGACAGGCAAAATGGTCTTTTATGACATGCAAAGAGGCCTTTTATGACACGCAAAATGGTCTTTTATGACACGCAAAATGGTCTTTTACAGCACACAATCAAAATTGTAAAATATGTTTCATGGAGCGCAAAAGAGTGTTTTATGACGCGCAAAAAATATTTTTTATGGCGCACATTTTGTGTGCCACAAGAGAAATTTGTCTTTTAGGACACGCTTTTTTGTGCGGTGGAGTTGTCTTTTACGGTGCACATTGTGTGTCGTAAAGACCAATTTTGTTGTAGTGTGTCACATCACACTAATCTCTCCGGGCAAACTGAACCTTGTGTTTCAGTAGGACACTGTAATAATGACCTATTGAATGGGGTGTTGCTAATTCATGGCAAAAAGAAAAGTTTGCAATCTACACTTTTGCATTTCTTAAATGAAAATGGAAATTTTATTCAGCCATAAAACTGAAGAGACAAATAAGGTGGTGCGTGCTGCCTGCTTTGAATAAAGAAGCGACATGCAATTAATATTGCATGAAAACATTGAACGTGAATTATGGGGGGTTTGAAGCCTTGAAGGCTTTCACACTACAACATGCCAGAAAGTAATGCCTATATAAAAGCGGGTGAGGATTCAGTGCACTGACATAAATGAATAGTTAGATTATATTAAATACACTCTTAGGTTATTAATAAAAATATTAATTATAAATATCAAGGGTTTAAATCATCTTATAAGTGTCGGGTTATTTACACCGTTGGTGCATAGAATAATTTCCATATAAAGGCATTAGATACAAGAACAAAGGCATCCGAGCTTGTCTAAGTTCGAGATCAAGGTATCCAAACTCATTCAAGCATTTGAGAGTTTGAGAAAGTCTGCGAGTCTATCATTTGTGAGCAGAAACAATTGTTACATTTGATGAGAGAGATTGAGAAAAAAGTGCCTAAGTTAAGTTAGAAAGAGTATACCTCTTGAGATAATACTAAGAGAGAGAGTTTTACCATTTTAGTGAAGTTTAGTCACTATTGTGAGATTGTTAATTCTTGTAATCCCATTATTTTACATAGTGGAAGAAAGAAATATTGCTGTCCTGAAGCGTAGGCACGTACATTTGTCGATCAACCTCGTTAAATATCGTGTCTTATTTTGTTTATCTGTTGCTACTTTCACAAATCACACGAGAGGTGAAAAAAGTTAGATCCTAAGATAACCAATTATCCATTGGCCTTATATAAAGGTGATATCCTTGTTTCCCAACACTTTTTGGTCTCTATAGTTTGACGGGTTCCACACTTCTATCTACTTTTAGATTTGTGATCTGTTACGTACAGTTCATATATCCTTCCCATAATATCATGCCGAAAGTGAAGAATACAATGGAGTGACATAAAGTCTAAATCCTGCAATTTACAACAAACTGAAGTATGGCATATGGTAACCATTTGCAATAATATTGAATAATGATGTGGACCAATCAAAATGTCGCATCACATATGCCATGTGGAGTGCTCACTTATAATTACAGTCTTTTCTTTTATCAATATAACCATGGAGAACTGATTGCATGTCCTCTTCTTGTTCCACTCATTAGCAGAGGCTTTGGAGGACTAAAGTTCCCCAAAATTAATCACCTAATCTGGAGGTTGTTCCAATCGGTTCTATACTTCAGGTACGTTGTCCTACTCGTGATGAAACATTCATAGTGTGGAGTTGTCGATGTGTAAGATTTGACTTACATTATTCACGTTGTGAATTTCAACAATTGCATATGGTTACTTATGGATGAAGTGATCGAGATTGGATTAAAGATTCTATCCCTAAAACTATAAGGATTTTATATCTGTGATCCTTATCGTATTTGGAAACTTCGTTTACTTCTATGAGAAGTGATTACATTGATACAGAGTATAGAGGACCTAATTACTTTAGTATTAGGATTGCTATTATGGGATGAATCCTAATAATCAACCTCTGTATAAGTCTAAGGTCCCTGCATCCTCTAAACACGAGTACTAAGGAATCTCAGCTCCATTGTGAGTATTCTCAGACATAGAGCTTTGCAGAAGACCGGACTTGCACAATGACGTTTGATGCTTTTACTGCTTCAGGTATGTATCTTGGTTCCTTTTGTAATAATCTGTATTCAAGCATGCTTATTGTACTAGTGTTCTTAATGATCATGATTGTTCTTAAGATATAAGTTACATGTGGTATTAGAGCATCTTTCATGACGTTATGAACCTCTTCAAAACAAACCTTGTATGCTTGCTATGGTTTACAGAACATGTTTTAGAAAACGTTTTCCTATTGTGTTAACAAAAAAAAAATTAAATAAATAAAAACTTGCCTTTGGTTATTCGGGCCAAACTCACGCATAAGAACTCAAGGCCCATACTTGGCCTGTTAATCCAAATAACAAAACAAAGCTAATCTGACCGATGTTTTACAACAACAGTCATTTTGTTTTTGCTGGGTATGCACCTTGGAGTTCATCAAAATCCCAATTTAGGGATTCTCTGATTCTGGGTATACGGCGTTAAATGGCTCGGTGCTTTGGGTTCGGATGGTCTCGGCTAGAGGGCTGCATAATGTTCTTGCTTCCGCTTATAAGATTATGCAGCAAATAGTGAGTTCTGCTTTGGTACACATTCTCAGAACTCGAATTTCATAATAAATTGTTGATTTTGTATCTATGTTGCATATCTGGATGATACTCCATTCTATGGACAATTGTGAAAATTGCTTTACGATTTCAATAAATATTGTCTGAGTATGCATATACATTTAGACGTAGAATTAGCAATTGATTGGTACTTACACAGTAAACATCAACTCCAGTTTTCTCCCTATGAATTACTGATGTTTGCAGTATGTAGGCATCTAGTTGATTAAATGGCTAAATGAGATTAAGAAATCTTATAATATCAACTTGTAATTTTTTATTCATGACTTATTGGGGTATTAAGGAAGATGGTGTCATAGCACTTCATCCTTAGTATTCTTGGTTAGCCAATGCAATATGCATAAACCAAATCTTGTACTCTGTGTTTTAGGGTCATGATTGTAGCTTCCATAGAAGGCCTCCTCTTTACATGTTCTTAAGACACAGATTGCAAATTAAATAAAACACATTCAGATACATAGATTTCTTCTTCTGCCATTTTAGGTGATGACTAATCTAAGTATACCATGTTTTATTTATTTTGGCCTTGTGATTTAGTTCTACCATTGTCTTCTGCTCTCATGTGATGCTTGGCATGGAACATTCAACAAAAATCTAAAATGGGGCTTAAAACATTTAATGCAATTTTACAGTTTTCTTTTATTGCATTGATGATTGTTGATTATGGTTTTTCTCAGAATGCTTATTACTTCATGTATGTTTTCTATGATTGTTGGAATGATTGAAAGCTTATGAATAAAACAGAAAACACTTAGTCTGAGCAAAAACAAAATTTAATTCAACACTTTTGTATTTATACTTTTTCATAAAACTTATACAAAACTTCAATGCTTCGTTAGGTTCACTCCCTTATAGCTTCATCAACATTGAGTCCCTCACAGGATCAAACTACAAAAAGTGGAAAGCAGACATGGAGATCTATTTGAGCATTCACCATCTAGATATGCCTATGTATAAGGAACCTCCAGCAGCTCTCACTATAGCTAGCACCAGTGATGGCCGAAAATACTTTGATGAGTGCCTTAGGCTGAATAGAGTTTGTAAAAACATAATGAAGAGAACCATGTCAGATGCCATTAGTGGTAGCATTGAAGAGAAGGAGTTGGCCACAGACTTTCTAGCTTCCATTGGTGAAAAATTCACAGAGAGTGACAAGGCTCAAACTGCAATTTTGCTGGGGAAATTAATGAACACTAAGTACACCAGTTCAGGGAAAATTAGGGAACACATTTTGAAGTTTGTAGACTATGCAGCTAAACTAAAAGCCTTGAAGAATCTTGTTTCTGATGAGATGATTATCCACCATGTTCTGAATTCTCTACCACCTAGTTTTGAACATCTCAACACCAGCTACTTAGCATAGAAAGACAAATGGAACATCAATGAGTTGATTTCAATTTCGTGCAAGTGGATGACAGAATTAAGAAAGAAAAGGGTGAGAAGACAGTTAATCTTGTGGGGAAACCTAAGTGGAAAGGAAACAACCAGAAGGGGAAGAAATTTAACTGGAAACAAGCCCTAGCTCCAGCCTTTGAGTATAAAATTCCCAAACCTTATCAGACAAAATGCTACTTCTGCAGAAAACCCGGCTACCATAAGAAATATTGTACTGGTTTCAAAGCTTGGTTGAATAAAAAAAAGGTAATTCTAACTTAATTCCCTGTTTTTCTATAGAAATTAATTTAGTTCAAAACAACTCTAGTAGTTGGTGGATTGACTCAGGGTCGCCTATTCACATAACTAATTCATTGCAGGGATACAGAAGGAAGAGAAATCCCAGAAGTGAGGAACAAAACATATGTATTGGCAATGGATCAAGGGTGTAGCAATGAAGGCAATAGGATCTGTTAGACTAGATTTAGGATCTGGAAATTTTATTGTTTTAGACAATGTCTATTTTGTACCTTCCATGAGAAGGAATTTGATAAGTGTCTCCCTTTTAGTTAAACTTGGTTGTAGCTTTCTTATTGATTGTAATGGAATAAAGATTTCAAGAAATTCTTTTCATATTTGATGAAGAATACAAGCAGAATATTTTAAGTCAAGATTTGGAAAGTAGTTCAAATATATCTAGGTTTTTATTATTAGGATTCTTATAATTATTAGGATTATTTCTTTAGGATTCTTCAAGGATATCCCTAGTTATTCTAGAGTTATCTTAGCCTCCCTATATATAGAGGCCTTTGTAGTCTTTTATTGGCAGAATTGAGTTAATAAAAATTGAAAACTTTTGCTTCTCTCCAGGTTTGTGTGATGCAACCTAACCTTAGGTGTGATGCCTAAGTTCTCTGGGTGTGATGCCTAGAAACCCTACTGGTGTGATGCTAGTAGTTCTATTCCTTCTCTTCTTCAGTTTCTTATTCTAAATCCCTTTTATTTCTAACAATCGAGACTGATGCAAATAAACCCCAGTTCTGCAATTCTTTTGCCTCTTGTCCTGCATCATTTTGGCATCAGAGCAAGGCTGATCCAATGGCTATACGATCGGGGAAAAACTTCAGGGGGCGTCTGACTGACAACCAGCGAGATGGTTTGTTACTAAAGATTGTTGAGTAACTTGAATCAATGGACAATCAGAGTGAATCGATGGACACTCGGATCAGAAAGTTAGGAGATCGTGGGAAAGCTTCCGCAACTGATAAGGTAGATAAAGAAGAAGATACTATAGTTGAGGAAACCAACACTGATGACAAAGAAGAGATCCAAGGTGGGGATGACAGTGCCTTCGACTACGGAACTTATGATCCATCTGATCTAGATGAAGACTTAGATAGCCACAATCTAGCACCTCCTACAACTCAAGCTTCAAGTGCACTTATTGTCTCAAGTTCTACTGTTGAGCGCCTCAACCTTCACGGGCAGCCACACCCGCAACCATACAAGGCAGCACATATCCTTCTTGGAAGACCTTGGTTATCTGATCAAGATGTGCACCATCATGAAAAGGAAAATACATATTCTTTTCTCTTTAACAAGAAAAAGGTTGTCTGGAAGCCTATGAGGGCAGTTGACAGGGACATGTACAGGAGGAGGATGCTTAAGAAACCTGATGCAACCAAGGGAAAAGTTCTTCACATTCTTGTGTTGAAATGGTTTCAGATAGAACCTGGTGGTTTGGGAAGGGAAGTCTACACCTTTAACTCGCCGGAGTCGAGTCTTTCAACAGGGGGAGAATGATGAAGAATACAAGTAGAATATTTTAAGTCAAGATTTGGAAAGTAGTTCAAATATATCTAGGTTTTTATTATTAGGATTCTTATAATTATTAGGATTATTTCTTTAGGATTCTTCAAGGATATCCCTAGTTATTCTAGAGTTATCTTAGCCTCCCTATATATAGAGGCCTTTGTAGTCTTTTATTTCCAGATTAAGATTAATAAAATTGAGAGCGTTTGCTATCCTTGGTTGTGTGACTCTACCTCCTTCCTAGGTGTGACTCTAGAACCTACTGGTGTGATTCCAGTAGTTATCTTTTGGTTTCTAAGCCTACTGCATATTATTTCTACAGCAACCTTAATCCTACAGTTTACGTATTGGTCCTGCATCAATATTGCTTATGGTGCCATTGTAAATGATTACATACAGTTAAATTGTTCAATTCCTAAAGAGATTTTATCTATCGGAAACAATGTGAATGACACATCAACTTTTAATTCCATTACTGGTGTTAAAAGACACAATTTAAATGAGAAATCTGCAGCTCTTTGGCACAGGAGATTAGGTCACATATCAAAAGAAAGACTGCAGATTATAGTTAAACAAAATATTCTACCTGAACTAAATTTTGAAGATTTAGGTGACTGCGTAGTGTAGATACCTCTCGCTATGCATGGAGGATTTGCTACATCACCAAGCATAAGTAACACCCTCTTTGGGACACCCACAAGCCATGGTGAGGCCCAATCGAGACATGCATCCCGTAGCCCTATGTTCAAGCTACGCTACGGTATCCGGAAGTGGCAAATATGTCGCCGGGAAGCCACCTTCCGGGCCTTGCCAACATGCCCTCACAACTAGGCTTTCTAGACTAGAATAGTGATTTCTACATCCCACATCTAAGTAAATGTAAAGGAGATGGTGTCCTTCACCTATAAAAGGAATGCCTCCTCCCACAACTCAAGACATCTCATTACACACTTTGTAATCCCCTTGGGCCGCAAGGCCCAAACACATATAGTACAATATTCAAGTGGACGTAGTCTCCCGCTAAGGCGGAGACGAACCACTATACTTCTCGTGTGTGTGTGTGTCTCTCTCTAAAGCTAACTAGAGACCCCTCGGATCACAAACATTAGCGCCAATGTTAGAAGCACTCGGCCTTCCTTGCCTTGTATTCTCAATCAAGCCTTACATCCGCCGCTATCCATCCTTGGCGGTAACAAAAACAATTCAAACATAAATTTGTTCCCAGTGCTTGCAAAGTTGCAAGGTTTCAAGTCAAAACGAAGTCAGCGCAACACCCACTCAAAAATTGAGCTTGGTCAACTCCAGCTCAAATGGTCAACGCTGCACCACAAAAAAATAAAAAATAAAAAATAAAAATTTTGGGTGCCAATTTTTCTTTGGACACCCAGAGAGTTACTCTGGACACCATCACCATTCTTCAATCATCATCAGCGCTAGCGTCATCACCATCAGCGGCACAGCTCCGCTAGCCAACCTCTGCTCCACTCCGACAACCGGCAGCAGCCACCCTAGCATTACTGCTGACCCATGCAAAATCTCCGCTCCGCCGAGCTTCATCGCTGGCCAAAACTCCACCAACCAACGTTGATCAAATAACCGCCAAACCGCTAAGCAAACCTCCGCCAGCAACGCTCAGGCAATTGTTGAGCAAGGCTCCGTCCTCTCAATTGACCCACAAGCTCCGCTAGCTGTCGATACAAACAAAAACCACCACCGCTGGACTACAATCCCGGAGGAGCTTTTGCAATCCCTGCGGATATTCATTCCTAGTGGAACTTCATTCAATCCCGGCGGAGCTTCGGTTGTCTTAGCGGAGCTTGAGTTGTCTTGGCAGAGCTTCTCAATCCCGGTGGAGCTTCTGCAATCCTTGCGGAGATTCATTCCTAGCGGAACTTCATTCAATCACGGCAGAGCTTCGGTTGTCTTAGCGGAGCTTCAGTTGTCTTGGCAGAGCTTCTTAATCTCAGTGGAGCTTCATTCAATCCCAGCGGAGACTCAATCCCGGCGGAGGTTCAATCTCTCGGTCATCCAAATTTGGACACCCAACTGACCGCACACACTCCCGCCTCCGGTCACCTGTCACACCCAAGGTTCCGCTCTGCTTGCCAACTTTCCGCTCTGCCGGCCAAAGACTCCAGCACCTCTGGATCCTAGACTGGGCAATAAGCTAAGCTTTCTATACTCTTTGCCTGTTTCTTCAGTGATCAAGAGTCGAGTCCGGACTAAACGTGATATTCATCATATATACTTATGCCCCCATATTTGATAGGACGACACGTGTAATTAATGTTATGTGCGTATACGTTCAGCTGATCGCTCATGCATGCTAGCTGTGATGTACGTGATCACACCTAAACGTTGGGTATCTATATTGGCCGCATGCACCGCTTTTATCAGCTATAGACACATACTCATCTAGTATTGAGCTAATTATCAATTGAAGGCACATGCTTACGTATGAACTGTGCATATAAGCCACCACTTGATAACTATTGTGTCATAAGTATAACTTGCATGACTGTTCTTGTCCTATATAGTGCTACAATTGCATGTGATAAATTGGTATGCATGGTTCAATTTGTTTAACAGAGCATGCTTACATGTGAACCAACTATAAAGGTCAAACTTTGCATATTTGGCACAAGTCCAAATGAACTGATGATGTGCATTATACAGCATACCCATCTTCAATTAATGGGTCTATCTCAAAGCTCACGTGTATGCATATACTATGATGGAATTAGATTACCCTGACTTGCATACTTCTGGAGTCCTATCTCTCACTACAAGTCTTTCATTCAAAATGGCAACGCCTGTTGATCCAAACCCAATTTAATTATTCTAGACCAATGTTTATCCTATGCAAAATGATTTGATGCACATAACTCTATGCATGTGCTCCAGCGTCTAGTAGATGCATAATGGCTTATTGAACATTCCTCTTTAACATGTCATGGCCACTTTGAAATTCACATTGAGACGCAATCAAATATGCCATTTGTTGTCAACTACAATTTTGCAAATACACTTTACTTGAAATTTCATCAAAGTACATATGCAAAATATATATGCAAAATACTAAGCGTTGATTTTACATACTCATGTAATAATCACCTATTTTGTTTTAAGGAGACATAATCACCGATCACTTCCCCAAATACCGAAATCATCACCTTTCTACTAAGGAACTTCAATGGAGCAATGGAGCGTCATGCTTGGACAACTCCAACATGATTTGGGTACTTACATCAATTCCAACTCCAACTCGCTCCAAATCGGCATAAGATAAGTATCAATATGTTATCTTTTACGCTCTGGCAATTAGAGCCATTACATGATTTCACTACTTTAAGCATGCTTATAATATATCACACTTGATATGCATTTACATGCTTCCATGATAAACTAATCATGCTTATAACACATGTTATATGTTTCAGTAGCACACCTACTACGCACACATCCTAGTGTAATACTTTAAATGTCTTCACGACCCTTAAGCATGCTTTCACTATGCTACTCATACATGCCGTACACATATGCCATGCTTATTTGATGTTCATGCATTCATACACTATATGCAAATATCTTGTTTAGCCTCTTGGCCACCATATTTTGTCAAACCCTCCCCACGGGAAAGAGACCTAAACGGATCTAGACTCCACGAGTCTATGGTCTACGACCAACCGCCAAGAGGTAAGGCAACGCTTCATAATGACAATGACCTCTACATGGCATTGCAGTGAAGCTTTTCTCCTCCGGGAAAGAGTAAAGAGACCGGTTAACGTAGCCCATGGCAGTTAACCCCCGACGCTTGAGTATCAAAGATTAGGTTCGCTACCTAACGCCCACTGCTTTAATGCAGCTCCCTTCATCAAACAATTTTCCGACCATGCGGAGGTCTATAGCCAGGAGTAAGGGACTCCTTGGAGGGCCTAGCATGGGCCCACCCGAAAGGGCATAAGCGTTCGCTCTGACCAATTCTAGATGGACGACGCACTTGCACTAATTATGCTCAAAATACGGCACAAAGCTACGCTTTGGTATCAACCCCACAAGAAAACCCTCATTGACTAGGGACTTCAGGGACTTGTACATACAGCCCAGCATAATTAGCGACGGTTACACTCATGCCTTCCACGGCATTGCCGAGCTTTCATGATCTCCCCTCCACGACATCCGCCGAGCTTTCAGGCTCTCGCCTCAGCTGCACCCACGAGCTTCCGCTCACTCCTTCTCGGTAACCCCGAGCTTCCGCTCACGCCTTCGCGGCAATATCGAGCTTCCCGCTCACGCCTTTGCGGCACAACCCTGAGCTTCGCGCTCATGCCTTCACGGCATCCACGAGCTTCCCTCTCACAAGCTTTGCGTTCAAGCCTTCACGGCACCCCGAGCTTTGCGCTCACTCCTTCGCGGCAACCCCAAGCTTCGCGCTCATGCCTTCACGGCATCCACGAGCTTCCTGCTCAGGAGCTTCGCGCTCAAGCCTTCACAGCACCTCGAGCTCCCGCTCACGCCTTCGCGGCACCCCCGAGCTTCCCTCTCATGCCTCCTGGGTAGCCCCGAGCTTCCCTCTCACGCCTTCGCGGTACCCCTGAGCTACCCGCTCATGCCTTCCCGGCAACCCCAAGCTTCCGCTCACCCCCGAGCTTTTATGCGCATGCCTTCCCGGTAACCCTCGAGCTTTCTGCTCATGCCTTCCCAGCAACCTCCGAGCTTTCGCTCACGCCTTCCCGTCACCCCCAAGCTTCCATGCTCTTGCCTCCCGGCATTCCCAAGTGTTATACTCACATCCCCCCGACATAATACAGATTAATGGAACATTGAATTCTTCTACCATCTGTCCTTTGCAACAAATTGAATTCTTTTCGCGTTCCATTAATACGAGCTAAAACCAAACAAACACAAGCGTTCACATATTCATCGTTCACGAATTACAAATGCTTGCCTTCATGGCTTTCATGCAACTTAAACCGAGTGTAACCTCGTCAACTCGACCTCGTTCATTTTTCTTACGCGCATCACACATTTCGCATATGCAATTCATATGTTCACACAACCACATAACCGCGAGTTTATACGTCGTAATCGATCATACTCGGCGCCATTCGCATGTATACATCAACATGTATCATGCACCTCGTACATTCGTACATGCCAACGCATATCAATGCAACTCACATTTGTTGCCCAATACGACAAAGCATTCTACATATGCGCGTTTTTTGTCTCATTATGCAGGTTAGACGAGTCCCTTCTTGCTTAAGGAGTTCGGGGACTTGTAGGGGCTTTGTGCCGCCCAATTACTTATGCTTGATGACTTCATGATTATAACTCCCCAACAAAGAAGCTCCTCTTACTTGGGGACTTCGGGGACTTGTAGATACCTCTCACTATGCATGGAGATTTTGCTACATCACCAAGCATAAGTAACACCCTCTTTGGGATACCCATAAGTCATGGTGAGGCCCAACCGAGACATGCCTCCCATAGCCCTATGTTCAAGCTACGCTATTGTGACCCCGGAAAAATGTGTCGAGCTTTGCGACGATCGTGCGATAAATTATTCAACGATCTCGTTAAACTGGTGATGCTCGAGAAAATTTACGGAGAATTATTAGGATACCCGAGCTATTTATAGTGGCTGTCCGAAGTTTTGGGATTTTGGAAATTAATTTCAGAAATTAATTACAGAAACAGAAAACTGGTGGAGCAAATCCTAGCCATCCACCGTCTCCACCGCTTGATCCTAGCCTTCCATCGTTAATTGGACACATCTATATAAGTTGTGGACGGTGGGAAGAGACATGAACACTCAAGAGAGAGAGAGAGAACACGGAGCTCTCTGAACCGAGACGCAGCGCTACCCGACAACGTGACCCGGCCACTGATCGCTGATGGACTACCACCGTCTGCTTCATCTCCGCGTCGCCTACCTCCCTACATCCTCAGATCGCCCATGCACTGACGGTGAACAGAGCAGTAACGACGGGAAGCCCTGAGCTTTCTCCGGCCACCTCTGCAACTTCCGGCGACCGATTAAGCTACACTTGGTACGGGAACTCAGCTTCTCGTCATGCTAAACACCCCAGTATGATTAGTTTTCTAATTCAAACAACTTTCTCATCTTTGTTTCTGGGTTGCTTCAGCCTCAGTCGCGGTTCCTCGACGCCGGCAGGTTTCCGAGCTCTTCCCGGCTTCATTTTGGCTAGGTTGCATCTATAGGAGGAATCTAGCCACAATTGGAGCAGAAAGCCACGAACTTGATGGGTTGCAGACGTCTAACTCCATTACAGGTTGAGCTTCTAATTAGGTAGGACGGAGTTGATCAACTTGGCGTCGACTAGGTTATCTTCGGCAATTGTGTTCTTCGTCATCGAGGTTTCGTCTGCAAATTCTACCCCAGAAGGTAAAAATTGAGGCTCTGTACTTCTGGGCACTCTTGATAGATTTGTTGAACTGTAGTGTTTGGTTGAAATCAGAATATCATAGGTACGAGCTTGATAGTGGGTTGTGTTGAATGGATTGTTTGCCTTGAGTTGACTGACTTGTGATCATCAAGTTTGATATTTTGATAGTACTATTTTGGCTGTTGGTTGTTCGGTGTTTTTGATGACTTGTTTAAGACTAGTTTTGGTATTAGTGTTGAATTGAGATTATGTCGTGGAAGTGGCCTAAAGTAATATATAGGTGTCCAGAGTAAATTAGATACACCCATATTGAGTTGAAAATATGTTGGGAAAATATTGGGTGTCCTTAGTAATTCCGTTGAATTATTATGTGACACAAATGTTAAGTAAAGAAAAGAAATTAACTATTTGTATATATTGGGTGGCCTTAGTAATCGGGTACACTCAATATATGTTTGGTCAATATTGGTTAAACGTGGTCAAAATAGTCAATCCTGGTCAAACCAAGAAAGGTTGGTCAAAACCGGAAAAGTTGGTTTGGACGATTCATTAATCGTCGAGATTTCCTATAATTGTTCAAAAAGTATTAATTATCTAAATGTCGGAATCTAAGACTCCAGTTACTCGAGGACTCCAGTTACCCGAGGAACAGAAGGTTCGCAACTCTCGGAGTACGTGAGAGAAAGCATCAGAATCTAGGTAGGGATTCAGGACTCTTCTCGGTTGATGATTTTTGTATGTATTTTTTATTTAGTTAGTATGGTTTGGTTATGTTCAAATGCAATGCATACAAACCAAACCATGTGAGAAATGTGATGGCTTGAGAGCGAAGGGTGGCTCTGACTTCCTTGGGTTCGATCCCCAAAACCTCCGGAGGGTTAGTTACGCCGGTCATTCGGGTATTCCGATCGTAAGGACGGGCCCGGTACGTGTGCGTAGCTAGGTAGCGGACGCTCTAACTACGCTTACCTGGTGATAAAGTAAATTGAGGTAAGGTCGTGTAGTGGGTCTATGGGACCGGCCATCTGGTAAGATTCAGCGCACATATTCAATTTCGTATCATGCATCGATTTTCGAGTCAAAAAGCATTCTTATAAAGTTTGTCGTTCTTTTAAATATTTGGTTTAAGCAAGTTTTCATACTGGAGCGCTCCAACTACTTATCTATTGATTTTCAAACCTAGTCGAGTTAGAGTCCCTGTTGAGCAGCTAGGACGAAATCTCACCCCTACTACAGTATGGATGCAGGTACTGTGCACTGGTGACGGGACAGTAGCGGACAGAGCTGGGTGTGCTGAACAAGTTCTGTAAATCATTGTTTGGTTTCCGTTCTAAATTCTACTTCGCGATTTTCGTGTTTCTGGACTTGTTGAAATCTAGTCTCGTGTCAACTTTAGTTGAATTCTTTTCATTGGGATTCGTACCTCATGCTAGTTTTTATCCAAGTTCTGGACGAATGAAATAGGTTTTCACAACTCAAGTTTTTCACCTCAAAAATATTTGTAGCTTCCGCTATGTTCATACAAAAAGTTTTCAAGCAAAATTGCCTAGCGGTTTTCTAAGATATAAATCAAGCATTCGGTTTGTGTTTTAGAGACTCGCGGCGCTGTGACGTGCTTAAGCTGGTGAGGTGCAGCTGGGGGCGTTACAGCTACGGTATCCGGAAGTGGCAAATATGTCACCGGGAAGCCACCTTCCCGGCCTTGCCAACATGCCCTCACAACTAGGCTTTCTAGACTAGAATAGTGATTTCTACATCCCACATCTAAGAAAATGTAAAGGAGATGGCTTCCTTCACCTATAAAAGGAATGCCTCCTCCCACAACTTAAGACATCTCATTACACACTTTGTAATCCCCTTGGGCCGCAAGGCCCAAACACACATAGTACAATATTCAAGTGGACGTAGTCTCCCTCTAAGGTGGAGACGAACCACTATACTTCTCATCTCTCTCTCTCTCTCTCTGTCTCTCTAAAGCTAACTAGAGACCCCTCGGATCTCTAACATTAACACGTAGAATGCATAAAAGGAAAAATGACTAACTCTAGGAAGAAAAATTCCACCAGAAGTTTAGGGCTCTTAGAATTAATTCACACTGACATTTGTGGCCCATTTAAACATAAAACGATTTGTGGAAATTCTTACTTCATCACCTTTATCGATGATTTTTCTAGGTTTTGTCATATATACCTAATTTCTGAAAAATCCAAGCTGTCGAAACCTTTAACGTCTTTCATGTAGAAGTGGAAAAACAATTAGGAAAGCAAATAAAAGTGGTCAGGTCTGATAGGGGAAGAGAATTCTACAGAAAATACACTGAGGCTGGACAGTGTAAGGGTCCATTTGCTTTATACCTTGAGCAGTATGGTATTAAAGCACAATATACTACATCAGGAACTCCAGAACAGAATGGTGTAGCAGAGAGGAAGAATAGGACTTTGTTGAACATGGTTAGAAGTATGATGTGTACTTCTGGATTGCCAAGATATCTTTGGGGTGAGGCTCTTAAAATAGCCAATTATCTTTGCAATAGAGCACCTAACAAAGCTGTGTCGAAGACACCTTTTGAGCTTTGGTATGGTAGAAAACCAAGCTTGCATCATGTTCATGTTTGGGGTTGTAAAGCTGAGGCTAAGATTTATAATCATCATGTTCAGAAACTTGATCCTAAACGATAAGTGCCTTTTCCATTGGGAATCCTGAGAAATCAAAGGGGTATAAATTTTATACTCCTCATCACTTCACCAGAATTATCGAAACAAATAAAGCAAAATTCTTAGATGAGGTATTCTACAACAGGGAACCTGAAAATTTAGAGTTTGAGTTTGATGAGATCACTGCTACAGAGAACACATACCCATTTAAAATTTTACCTTCTATTCCTGTAATGCCTACTCTACAATCTCCACAACTAGCTGTAGAAAATGTAGAGCCAATACTAGAAGCACCTGTAAACATACCACTTCAAGATAATGTTGTGCAACCACAGAATGATAATGTAGAGCAAAATCAGCCACTTAGGAGATCTGGTAGAGTGAGAAAATCCACCATTGACCCAAATGAGTATGTTGTGTATTTGCAAGAAACCAATTTTGATTGGGGGGAAGATGATGATCCTATTACTTTTAAACAAGCCACTAAGAGTAATTTTTCAAAAAAGTGGAAACAAGCTATGGAAGCTGAGATACAAAGTATGTATGACAATTCAGTTTGGGATTTAGTTGAACCTATTCCAGATCATAAACCAGTAGGATACAACTGGGTTTATAAAACTAAAAGACATGCAGATGGCAGTGTAGAGAGGTATAAAGCTATATTGGTGGCCAAAGGGTTTACACAGCAAGAAGGCATCGATTACACTAAAACTTTTTCTCTGCTGTCTACAAAGGGTTCTTTTAGGATGGTTATGGCTATGGTGGCTCATTTCGATATGGAATTACACCAAATGGACGTTAAAACAGCTTTCTTAAATGAGGAATTAGAAGAACCATATACATGAAACAACCTGAGGGATTTGTTAAACCTGGCAGCGAACACTTGGCCTTTAAGTTGAAGAAATCTATCTATGGACTGAAACAAGCGTCTAGGCAATGATATAAAAAGTTTGATGTTGTGGTTACTTCTTTCGGATTCACTGAGAATATTGTTCATGAATGTGTTTGTCTGAAAACAGTAGGCAACCATTTTATTTTTCGGATTTTATATGTGGATGATATATTGCTTGCTAGCAGTGATATAAATTTATTGAAATCAACTTAGTCTTTTCTATCTAAAAACTTTGATATGAAAGATCTTGGTAAGGCAACTTACGTACTGGGTATTGAAATCAAGAGAGACAGGAAAAGGTGTTTATTGGGTTTATCTTAGCAGAATTATATAAACAGAGTGTTCGCTAGGTTTGATATGCAAAAGTGTGCACCTGGAGAGGTATCTATTTCTAAAGGAGATAGATTAAGCAAGAAGCATTCTCCTAGGAATGAACTTGAGAAGGAAGATATGCAAAACAGACCCTATGCTAAGCTTGTTGGAGTTTGATGTATGTCAAGTTTCTACTAGACCGGATTTAGCATATGTAGTAGGACTGTTATCTAGATTTCAATCAAACCCTGGTTATGAGCATTGGGTTGCGGGGAAAAAGTATTGAGGTATCTACAGAGGACCAAAAGTCACATGTTGGTCTACAAGAAAGTGAAGAACTTGGAAGTAGTAGGTTATACTGATGCAAACTTTGCTAGAAAATATCCAGATTCCTTGAAGTATACTTCTGGGTGCAATAGTTTGATAGCTACTTCTACTATGCAAGCAGAATTTATAGTTGTTTATGATGGTGTGTGTCAAGGACTGTGGCTTAGGAACTTTCTAATGCAAACTAAGCTAGTGCATTATGTTAATACCAGACCTATGAGAGTGTATTGTGATAATTCTGCAGCTGTGTGTTTCACAAAGAATAACAAAAGATCCAATAATTCTAAACACATAGATTTGAAGTCCTATAGTGTTAGACAGAGCCTGAAGCAAAGGGAAATTGAAGTAGTTCAAGTGGATACACTTTCACAGTTAGCTGATCCATTCACCAACGCATTAACAATACCAGCTTTTCAGAAACATGTAGCTGATATGGGAATTTTTCCAACTTTAGACGCCTAGGATCAGTGGGAGCATGAAGTTTTCTTGTATGAGTTTTATCTTCAGTTTTCAATTTTTGTTTTATATTTTATTTTCTGAAGAAAAAAAATTTCAGATTTTCATGTAGTGGTTCCAGCTTATTTTCTTTTAGTATTGTCTTTTCTGAAACTTGAGATTTATGAATCGTTGTTGTTTCAGTTCAAGTCATTCCATGGTATTCATTACAAAAATAATTTGCTACAGCTATGTTATTTTATTCATTGTGTTATTTCTGTGTTGATTGGATTCTGCAAATAGCTATTTGATTTTTGTGATGGATGGATCTAATTGATTATATCAACATTTCAATTTGGTCTTTAGATGTAAGAACATCAGGTTATGATCTATACCATTATAAAGCTGTGCTTATGATTTTGATAGTCGAAATCCTTCAGTTTGGACCATATACATATGCATTAAGTAGGGACAGATATACACAGTATATGTATCAGTTTTATTCTACTTTCATTGTATCAATCGAGCTCTTGTAAGCTGCAGTTTTGGTTTGGTAGTTTTGGAGTGATATGTTTTTGTAAGCATACTCTTTTCTTTAGCTTTATTCTGGTAGCCGCAACTTGACAGAGCTTGAACTAAGTTTTTGGATTCTATGCAATTTCATGTGCACACTTCAGTGATTACTTCATTGTTCTAATTGTATGCAGTTGAGTGATTAATGTAGTCCAAGTGGGAGAATGTAAGATTGGACTTACTAATTGCACGCATTTTTATGCATGTAATTGTATCTAAATACTAGAATTAAGCTAATCTTTAAGTCAATTATTATGTAATTAATCTTTTTTTATTTATTGTGTAGGAAATAAGCGGACTCGCGGAAACGAGACAAAATGACGCAAAATTAGAGTAAATTGGTAATTTGGGCAAAATGACAAAATAGTATAACATTGGTCAACCACTAGTCGGCACAGTCAAGAAATGCATAAGTAAATTGGGGAAAAGAAATAAATTGAAGAAAAGGAAAATTACAACCTTGATTAACCATTAGTTTTAATTAACCATTAAGGCCAATCAAGTGCTACACGTTAGCTTAATTAGAGGGGTCTAAAACCATTGTTGACACATGGCAGCAGTACAATTAAGCATGGTGGCTTAATTAAGTTGGGAAGCATTGCAGCGTGTTTTTGCTTCACTACACGCCAAAGACAAAATCCTATCGTTCTCTCGCGCGTCAACAACCATCTACGCATCTCATATCCCTTCAAAATGACCACGTTTCCAATTAATGAGTCACATACCAGCTATATATATTGGAATCCTCATTCTCTACTGGGGACATAAACACAGCGCCGCACACAAAGGCTTCCCCATTCTCCTTCCCATTCATTTTCCTCTTTTCTAGAAATTTTTTTTTGAGATTTCAAGGACTACTCACACAAATCTTCAAGGATCCATCAAGGGGCTCAATCTCTACAAGATTCAAGATTTGGGTATTTTGTGGGGTTGTAATTCAAGGCTAGTCATGCTAGCTTCATAGCTATTTGTGACTATCATTGTTTTCTCCTACACTTCTCTACTCTTTGCCATTTGAATTTTGTAATTTTGAAGTTCATGAATATGGGTTGTGAGTAGTTACTTTTAGGGGCTAGGGTTTCTAACTCTAGCTCAATTTTGATGTAATGGACATATTTTTCAAGTGATAAATAATGTATTTTCATATAGGTGCACTCCAATTACTATGTCAATTGATTCTTGATGCATGAATTTTAGGAAATTAACCACTCTCTTTGCTATGTCACATAGCCTATGTGTTAAGATTTGTGTTGTGTGATACAACTGGTGGTTCATTTGTTCACTAGCTTCATGTAATAAGTGTGGTGTGTCAAGTAGTTGCTTAATCGAGAATTAATGATTGCCTAGATTCCTATTTTCTTGTGCCCTTCGCCTTTAATCCTAGATGTTGTGGCCCTAGCAAGACATAATGATTAGGGTTAGAGAGTTCATTATTGCCTTCGTCGGAAGAATGAATACCAAATAAGAGAAATTGACATAGTGGCCTTAATCGGCATTAGGTAGAGAACTAAGTAATCATTACATTCTCGGCTGTAACTATTGCATGCTTAAATCCCTAATTTCTAGAGCTCTACACCTTTAGTTCATGTTTTGGTAGCCCTAGTAAGGTACTAATTCATGAGTTAGAGAGTTCATATTTGTCCTAACCAAAAATGTGAATACACTTAAGGAAATTCGGCTTAGTGGCCTTGACCGACATTCAGTACGGGAATTGGCTCTCATGAAGATATGTTTATTTGCTTGAAATGTGTTCGTTACAATGAAATTGCTAGAGAGTGATCCCTAGTACCCAAATCTATCTCTCTCTTTTTTTTTTTTTTTTTTTTAATTATTGTTGTTCATGTAGTTTTTGACCTAGTCTTTTTAGAAAATTACAATGACACTTTTAAAAGACAATTTTTGTTACCTCATTGTAAATAATCATCACTAGGCTCTTAGTTTTGATTAGGCCTTGGCAAAAACCAAAGCCGAACATTACTAAGGCTTGGTGCCTTAGAATAGCGTTTTTCTTTATTTTCTTTTTCTTTTTCTTTTATTTGCTTAGTGACTCTAATTCCGACTACCCAAGGATTGTGGGTTAGCCAATAATCTCCGTGGTATGATAATTTTGGGCTTAATACTTCCCTATCTTGACAATGATACGTACGTTTGCATAAATGTGTATCAAGTCACTTACATTATTCACGTTATGATTTCAACAATTACATACGGTTACTTATGGATGAAGTGATCGAGATTGCATTAAAGATTCTATCCCTGAAACTATAAGGATTTTATATCTGTGATCCTTATCATATTGGGAAACTTAGTTTACTTCTATGAGAAATGATTACATTGATACAAAGTATAGAGGACCTAATTGCTTTAGTATTAGGATTGCTATTATGGGATTAATCCTAATAATCAACCTCTATATAAGTCTAATGTGCTTGCATCCTCTAAACACGAGTACTAAGGAATCTCAGCTCCATTGTGAGTATTCTCGGACATAGAGCTTTGCAGAAGACCGGACTTGCACAATGGCATTTGATGCTTTTATTGCTTCAGGTATGTATCTTGGTTCCTTTTGTAATAATTTGTATTCAAGCATGTCTATTGTATTAGTGTTCTTAATGATCATGATTTTTCTTAAGATATAAGTTACACGATGTAGTCAAGAATTAGCAAATGGGTATTCTCAATTTTTATAATAATGGTCAGTTTTAGTTAAAGGCGTAGGGATGTATGGTCGAGAAGGGTCACTTCAATAGGGTTGAAAACTTTGTCTCTATCTCATACTATAGGCTATATATGCGAATACTTTGATTCATTTGACCCTTCTAAACGAAGAACTTTGGTGCCAATGACTTACAACACCCAAATGCGAGATCTCATTGTCTTCCCAACGAGATTCATTGCATTCCCAGTGAGATTCATTGTCTTCCTGATGAGATTCATTGCACTTCCAGGTGACATTCATGGCCTAGTGGTTACCATTGCATGATCTCATTGCCTTCCAGTGAGATTGATTGCCTCCCAGTCGAGATTCAAGGTCTCTCGGTTAAGATTCATGCCCTCATGGCCACCTTTGCATTAGCTCATTGCCTTCCTAGTGAGATTCATCACCTCTCAGTCGAGATTCATGGCCTCATGGTTACATTTGCATGATCTCAGGGCCTCCCGATCGAGATTCATGGTCCCATGGCCACCTAATTTGCATGATTTCATTGCCTTCCAGGCGAGATTTATTGGCTCCTGATGAGATTCATGGCTTCCCAGGCTACATTTGCATGATTCCATGACCTTCCCAGTGAAATCTATTGCCTTCCAGTGCGATTCATGGCCTTCTTTGCATGATCTCACTGCATTCCATTCGTGTGACGTCTTGAACCAGGTGGAGTTGAGATTTGATACCTAACGCCCAATCCAAGGCGTCAACGATAGAAAAGTAAAATGAAATTAAAAACAATACTAGATAGATTTTCATAAATTGTCGAAATGTAACATTTGAAATAACAAAACTCAAATAAAGAAAAATTACATCTTGCTCTCAAATCTAACTCACTCTCGTCTTCTGTAATCCTTTCCAAGTCTTGTAAATAGTACTAATGTCTCTTTTAGTCCTCTCGATAAATGTGTTGTATATCATAACGTACCTGAACAAGAATCTATAGGGGTGAACTTTCACTCAGTAGGACCAACCCTCTCTAAAAAACTTATATAAATAACACAATTAAATTGCCAAATAAAATTGGGATTCTTTTTGTGAATTCTAGTATGTTTAATCCAAATCCTTCATTATCTGCTATGATTGTTGTTGTTAGCACTGAGAATCTTACTCAAAATTGGTACCCTGGGAACAAGAAATCCATGTTAATACAAAATTGTTTGTTTCGTGCCAGCAACTGTTAAGAAAACAAGGATCCATGTAACGAGTTTTATGCCAGCAACTCACAAGTCGGTTGACTTTAGGGAACTAGATGTAACAAAGACATCCCAAATGACACATCAACTTGAGTTAATAGTTTCACAATCCACCGGGGTAACCAAACCATTCCTTTTTTTTCCCAAACCTCATATCATTCACCATGAGCAAGGCTTGTTTACTTTGGGAATAGCCTAGCCTGCTCCAATAAATTTGTACCTTTTTAATAAGGAGCAACAACAATATTTACCAACTCCGTATGTGTGAACGAGGATCAAATCAACTAAGAAGATACTTACCACCACACAAGAGTATATGTGTGCTTGTGAGAATACAAAGCGATGAAGCATATATTGTTCATGCTCAAGATTACAGAGCGATGCAAGAACTAATTCAAAACATGCTATTTAACTCATCACAATCAGATCTAAGGAAATACCATAATACTTGGCAATCTAAGTTCAAATTGATCTGTCAGACACTTGGGGATACAAACCTCACTTGCAATCCTGAATCGCCAGAAACTGAAAACAAAAATTCAGAAACAAAAAGAACAATTAATTCACCTGTACTAATATAATGACATACAATGTAAATGAATACAAGGATGTAGTGAATCAAGGGAGAGTTCTAGAACTTAGAACACCAATGACACTTCTAAGTGATTCAAAGCGAGCAATATCCCAGGGTTTTGTAAACAAGTCTACCAATGCTCAGTTGGGACAAAAGCAAGTTCAATTAAATCTTTTTCAACCAAATCTCCGATAAACTTATATCTCAAGTCAATATGTTTAGTGTGTGAATGTTGCACTGGATTCTTGGAAATACTTATGGCACTTGAGTTATCACAAAAGATAGTCAACTTACCTTGTGAAAGCCCGTAATCTCGGAGCATTTGCTTTATCCAGAGCATTTGAGTACATCAGCTGCCTACAGCTACCTACTCAGCTTTAGCTATGGAGAGAGATATGTAATTTTGCTTTTTACTATGCCAGGCCACCATGTTGTTCCCAATGAAAAAATAGCCTCTAGAGGTGCTTCTTCGATCCTTCAAATTCCCTCCCCAATCTGCCTCTGAATATCCTGCAATTTCAGCATTAGTATCAAAGGTAAAGTAGACACCACAAGTTGTTGTACCTGATACATATCGTATAATACGCTTTACAGCTTCCAAGTGAGATTCCTTGGGATTTGCTTGGAAACATGCACAAATTCCAACACTGTATGATATGTCAGGTCTACTAGCAGTGAGATAAAGAAGACTACCAATCATGCTCCTGTAGAGTTTGATCAACAGACTTACTTAGTGAGGTCCTCACTAAGTTTGGCACTTGTACTCATGGGATTAGTCACAATTCTAGCAGATTTGAGCCCAAACTTTTTAACAAGGTTCTCAGCATACTTAGTTTGAGATAGAAACATACCTTCCTTCAGTTGACAAACTTGAAGGCTAAGAAAGTAATTTAACTCCCCCCACATGCTTATCTCAAATTCACTTTCCATGACATTAGTGAATTCTTTAACATACATATCATAGCTGGAGACAAATATGATATCATCAACATAAACCTGTGCAATCATGACATGTTTCTTGTCCCTTTTAACAAACAAAGTATAATCTACTGAACCTCTAATGTAGCCTTTACTCACTAATGAGTAGACAAACGCTCATACCAGGCACTTGGAGCCTGTTTTAGATCGTACAAAGCCTTTTTAAGTCTGTCCACATGATCAGGTTTGAATCCCTGAGGCTGTTCAACATAAACTTCCTCTTGTAACACACCATTCAAGAAAGCACTTTTTACATCCATTTGATACAGTTTAAAGTGAAGATGACAAGCAAGTGCAAGAAGAAGTCTAACGGATTCAACCCTTGCAACAGGGGCAAAGGTTTCATCAAAGTCAAGTCCTTCAACTTGTGTGTATCCTTGGGCAACAAGTCTAGCTTTGTTCCTAGTAATATTACCATACTCATCACTCTTATTTTGAAAAATCCACTTAGTATCTGTTACATTGCGCTCACTTGGCCTAGGCACAAGATACCAAACATCATTCCTAGCAAACTGATTTAATTCATCTTGCATGGCATTTATCCAATCATCATCATTCAAAGCATCTTTAACATTTTTTGGCTCAATGAGTGACACAAAACCACAATGAGAAATTATGTTAATGTTCACTTCATTTTCAGTCAAGAAGCATACAAGTGCAGAATTTGTACTTACCTTAGTTGTAGCTTGTCTACAAGTCTGAATTCCATCATGTATGTCGCCAATGACATCCTGAGCAGAATGATCTTTCTGGACTTGCTTGAAGCCTGTTCTCAAAACTGGTGGAGGATCAAAGATAGGATCATCAGGTAAATCATCCATTTCCTCCTTTATTTCCATACTTACTCTGCTTCCTAAGGATTGATCTTCATCTATGTTGACATGAACTATACTCACAACAATATCATCAATAGATACATTATAGGATTCCATAACAGACATAGTTAGCTTGTTGTACACCTTATATGCTCTATTATCCAAGGAATAACCAAGAAAAATGCCTTTATCACTCCTAGCGTCAAATTTAGCAAGATACTCTCTATCTCTATAAATATAACATGGACTTCCAAGGACACAAAGATGACTTACGTTGAGTTTCTCACCTTTCCAAAGCTCATATGGAGTTTTGCTACTACTAATTGGTCTTAGGAATGCACTGTTTGAGGTATAGCATGCAGTGCTAATAGCCTCAACCCAGAAATTTGGTGTAAATCCAACTGAGCGTAGCATCACTCTTCCCATATCCAACAAAACCTTGTTCTTTCTCTCAACGACACCTGTCGCGCCCCTGATTTTTAACACAAATAAAAATATATATATAATCTCATAATTATACATGCGCGATCGTTCAGCCATCAATACAAAATACATGGAGACATCTTCCCTTTATAGCAAGTACATATTGATGCCCTGAACCCACAATTTCAAATATTGACCCACTCCACAGAGTCACATATTACAGAACTTACGAATTAAATTGTCATCACAAAATAAAACGTAAATGCTCCTCAGAGCTTACTACATAGCGGAAGTCTGAATAACGGTAAATTCACAAAATTGACTTCCCACCGTAAAGCTGCTAGCACGCTACCTCAGATTCAGCCACGATTTCCCTAACCTGCAGGATTAACCCCTACACCGTTTGAATGGTGCACCGGGTTGTCACACAACAAACCCGGTAAGCTTTTGCAACCCCGTATGAGTAACTCAAAACAAAACACCACATAACTCATGCCAAAAACGAGGAAAACCTTTCAACTCGAGAATAAGGCAAACATACCATGCTTCCGCTAAACAATACTATTTTCCCAAAATAAAACAACGAAAGTCACACCGTGACAAAATCATATAAATCGTTAACCTAACAATTCAAATATGATAAATCAATCCAACTTGGATAAAACAACAAATCGGTCCAACCTGGACAAAACATCAAATCAGTCCAACCTGGACAAAACAAGTAATCGGTCCAACCTGGACACAACATCAAATCGGTCCAACCTGGACAAAACATCAAATCAGTCGAACCTGGACAAACAACATCAAATTGGTCCAACCTGGACAATCAACAACAAATCGGTCCAACCTGGACAAAACAACAAATCGATCCAACCTAGACAAACAACATCAAATCGGTCCAACCTAGACAAAACAACAAATCAGTCCAACCTGGACAAAGCAACAAATCAGTCCAACCTGGACAAAGCAACAAATCAGTCCAACCTAGACAAACAACATCAAATCAGTCGAACCTGGACAAACAATATCAAATCGGTCCAACCTGGACAAACAACATCAAATCAGTTCAACCTGGACAAAACAACAAATTGGTCCAACCTGGACAAAACAACATTAACACACATCAATCATACCTATCGTTAACCTAACAAATAGAATATGATTCATTGGTCCAACCTGGACAAAATACCAACACACACACGCATCAAATCATATCAATTGTTAACCTAACAAATCGAATATGAATCATTGGTCTAACCTGGACAAAATACGTACCTAGGAGTCGTAAATAACCTACTTAGATCCATGAGGTACCATGGCAGACAGACTAGAACTCTAACTAAAAACGTAACCACTCGTCTGGCCAAGGACGCGATTACCTATTTCCTGCCTTGGTTACCATTTGCGACTTGTCACCATCTATGACATATGATTTCAGACCCCGTTTGGTCTCAAAGTCAAACGTTAAGTAAGTCACACCTGACCTAAAAACGTTACAAACAACTAGTTTCGGCTTTCCCCATCCCTGCTCACCATCTGTGACCCTTGGTACAAGGACCAATACATTAAAATGAGTCACGCTTGACTCAAAAATGTAATATCAAACTCAATACTTTTGAAACAATAGAAAACATCTTTTTCCACAATATTGTTTTCTTAAAAGTCACCTTCAACAATAATATGAACACCATCATGCATATTATTCATCACACATCATTCACAAGAATATATATATTTCACGTAAATATATACGTAGTCATTCGCTCAGGAATGCCTACTAATACCAACTATAGTTTGCAGTTAAATAATTAACGCAAAAACAATAATGGTAATTCCGTTCATAATTAACCATGTGAGATTACTCACCACGAAACTCCCGCTGTGTCTTCAATATAGCACAAAGCAGCTAATCCACAAAATAACCGTACAAAGTACTTCGTCAAGTACCTAACACAAACAGTTCCAACTTAGTAAAGATTCACATTTGATTTAAGTTCGAAACCCCTGTTTTGAACTAAAATCTCCGAGATTGGTAGCCGGAGGAGGGAGAACGAGTTCGGTGAAAATGGCTACTTGGGAAAACTCGGGAGAGAGGAGAGAGAAAAATTTTCCAAAAAGGGAAAATTTTTATTTTTCTGATATTTTTCCTGAAATTTCCCATATATACCAAAATGGAAACTTTTTCCAATGACCATAACTTCCTCCTATGAACTCTGATTTCCGCGTTCCACATATCCACGAACTCGTATTGATGCGCTCTACAACTTTCGTGAAGAAAGTTTTTGGAGAAACCCAACGAATAAAAAGTCAACCTTTGCAACGCCCCTAAAACCATATTCTTCAAATGAAAATTCGTCCGAAACACTTCCGCTCCATCTATGAGCCACGAAATCGTCCAATAACCATAAATTAGATTCCAAAAAAATCCTCAGAAAATAAATACGAATTTCTAGGGCATCACAAACATCATTCTGTTGTGGACTAATTAGAGTTGAAAACTCATGTGAAATACCATGCTCAAGGAAGAACTCAACAAACGATGCATTCTTAAATTTAGTACCATTATCGGTCCTAACTCTAACAATGCATAAATTTGAAGAATGTTTTTCATTTAAAATTCTTTTGCACAGTCCTTTAAAAATTTCAAAGGTATCGCATTTTTCTCTAAGGAAATTTACCCATGTAAAATGAGAGAAATCATCAACTACAACCGAAATGTACCTTTTTCCACACATACTTTCAGTTTGTGAAGGTCCAACAAGATCCATATGCATAAGCTCCAAGGGATGAGTGGTAGGGGCCAAATTAATTCTTCTATGTGAAGCTTAGGTTTGTTTGCCTGCTTTGCAACCTTCACACATCTTGTCTGGTTTACCACTTAATGTAGGCATACCTCTTACACTTTCCTTGTTCGAAAATTTCAGTAAATCTTGAAAATTTACATGCCCCAAACGTCCATGCCAAAGTTCAAGAACATCATCTGATGTCTTGGTTTTCAAACATGTCTGCACTTCAACAGATTCATTAGCAAGTACATGATAACAATTGTCTTTAAATCGAAATCCTCCCATGATATTTTTTCCATTGTTATCAAGAACTACACATCTCTTTTTGTTGAAATTCACATCCTCATAATCATCAGTTAATTGACTAACACTTATGAGATTTGCTTGAAGACCTTCAACAAATAAAATATTTTGGAGATTAGGAATACCTGGAGCATTGACCGTACTCTTACCCATTACCTTTGCTTTTTGTCCATCTCCAAAATTAACCGATCCACTTGTAAATTCATTTGAAAAAGACACAAACCAGCTTTTGTCCCCTGTCATATATCTTGAACAACCACTGTCAACATACCAAACATTACCTCTTTTATCAGAGAGTGCAGTCAAATCCACAAGACAAGTGGCTTTCACATCTTCAACCTCATTAATGGTAGCAAGTAGTCAGTAAACAAGTTGCATCAATAAATTCAGAAGGCATATCATAATCACTATTCTTAGCTGAAAAACATGTAGATCCTTTTCAACCCAAGTCTGTTTTGTTTTTGTTTCTAGACCCACAAGGATTGTAGCCAGCTTTGCAATCATGTTAATCAGAATCAAACCTTATTCTAGCTCAGCTTGTTGAGCTAGTTTTTTATGTTTTCGTCTGATTTTGAGCGACCCTGCGAAGTATATTACACCTAGGATGTATGTGTCCAATAATGACAAGTGGGAGTGAAAATTTTAAGGTCATGAACATACTTGGACTGAGGTGTGACTGTCAGAACTTACCTGAGCAACTTTCTGATAGGTTCGAAGGTCCAAATTCAGTTATGATCTTTTGGGCAACTTGGAAACAGAATCATTGTCACTAGAAGTTTGAGATGGCCCCAATGAATTTTCACATTCCATACTTTTTACAAAGGTCAAGGGCTTGAAAGTTTCACCTTCATACACTAATCCTTCTTTGTTGCTTTGAGCTTTACCAAATTCAATCATCTTAGAGACCTTTTCAGACCCAATAGAAAACTTGTTGAAGCTTTCCTTGACTCTAGCTAGCTCATCCTGCAATTTTTCATTCTCAAAGGTTAGTGAAACATTTAGTGTGGACTGAGCCTTGACTTCAACCTGCAATATTTTGGTTTTGTTAATAAGATCATCATGCTTCTTGTCCCAATCTTGAGACTTGACCTCATCCAGCAAGACTTTAATCTTATCAACAAAATTAGTATGCTCTTCTTCCCACTTTTTAAACATGTTTCAAACTTTTGCCCAATTTTTTCTTTTTCAACTCTTAACGGTTCAATTTCTTCCTCAAGTTTTTAATTTTTTCAAAGAACAATTTTTGAAGCATTATACAATTGCTTACATTTTTCATTCATCTCTTCATCAATAGCTTCATCTTCCAAGTCAGAATCATCATATAAATCAATATTAAAAGAGGAAGTAAGAGCAAGATTTACCTCTTCATTATCTTATCGTCTTTTTGAGTCAGAAAAGTTTTTTGAAGTGTTTCTAGAAGAGATTTTATTTTTCAGAAACTTTTTGAACTCTTTTGTCAACAAAGCTAATTCAACAGAATCACCAACAATATCATCTTTCTTTTTAATGGAAGAAAAAACAACGCCTTTTATCTTTTTCTCAGGCTTGAGTCTCATCTCAAAGGTTTTGAGATTTCCTACCATGACCAGGTCGTCAAGAGAGTAGGTGTCCAGGTCCTGAGCCTCCTCAATGGCAATCTACTTGCCTTGAAATTTTGGAGAAAGAGACCTGAGAAATTTCTTGACAATCCGGTGCTCCTCAAACGGATCATCCAAGCTGCGGCATTGACTGGTTACATTGAGAAGTCGAGCATGAAAGTCATCAATTGATTCATCTTCCGCCGGCCATTGACATGTTCTCAAACTCCAAGACAAGTGTTTGAAGTTTCTGGCCTCTACCTTTTTATTGCCTTTTCAAGTGACTTGAAGAAGATCCCATGCTTGTTTGGCTGTGTCACAGTGGCTAATTCTCATCCTCTCCTTCTTGGATAAAGCTTTGAATAGTGAATTTCGTTCCTTGAAATCACAATTTCTATCACAATCCCTCTTGTGTCCATTCTTGCCTAAGCTTAAGAACTCTTGCAAATGTCCCTTTTTCTTTCTTTGAGTCTTCTGCCTTAGTTGGATGTTCCCATCCAGTCTCAATGATATTCCACATATTTTCATCCTGGGAGCAGAGAAATGCCCTCATCATAATCTTCCATTGTAAATTAATCTTCACCTTCAAACAAAGGGGGCTAATTTATTGAACTAGAGGCTCTTTCACATTCACGTTCCATCTTGTCCTCGGATCTACTGAAAAGTTTTGGAATCGCTCTGATGCCAATTGAAAATACTAGGATGAACATCTTTCTAGATATCAGGGATTGATAGCTATGTTTCAATTCGTACTGGGCAGATAATCGAAATTCACACAAACGACACAAATTTGTTTACCCAGTGAAAACCTCAATTTGAGGTTAAAAACACTGCGGGGCTCTTACTCTTGAGGACCCAAAATATGTAATCAATCCATTAGTGGTGAAGAACAAGTTTCTTTACAAACACAAATAGTGCTACGCTTGGCTACAATCTCTAAACTAACTAGTTGAGGTGTTTGTCTTTAATCTTCTCTACATTCTTCACTTGAACAATCTCCAACAATCACTCTTCTTGCATAAATGACTTCTCTAATGATCTCAAGAGAACCATGCAAATGAATGAATGAATGATGAAACACTTTGAGACAGAACAAGTGTTTCAGGGACGCCTATAAGACTCTTTCTAAGCAAGCAAGATGCACACAAATCTTGCATAAAAGTCACACAAAAATGAACGCACACTCTTCTGAATATATGGAGGAAAAAAAAAATCTTATTCAATCAATGACTTTACCCTAATTGACTCCTAATAGATTAAAATAAACATATCCTAAATCAATTAGGACTTCCATGGTACGAATGATGGAAAATATTTTTGCAAAATAATATTTGAAAAACAGAAAGATACTTTCCGGAAAAGAACTTCCTAAAACTTAGGACTGACTTGGGGATTGCAACATAGGTTGCAATCCCAATGCATATGCTGACTCATAAGATGCATTAACCTGTAGGGTTTCTCCGAGACCAGTTTGTAGGCTTCTTCTGTACTTTGTATGGAAATACCAACACAACATACAAACATTATACCTACATAAACATTGCTTGCTGTTGAGCAAATGTAGTTATTTTGGATGCTACACTGAATATTTGTTTCAATTAATGTGTGGATTGATTTCAGTGATGTTTTTTTGGACCAGGGTGTCACACCACCTTAATCTTTCCCAAACAAACTGGACCTTGCGTTTCAGTAGGACACAACAATAATGACCTTTTGAATGGAGTGCTATTGATGCCGTTTTTTGCAGTTTTGTTTATTCAGCCAAGACAAGAAAGAGAGATAATGTTTCATGGAAAGATTTCGACTACTAGTAGTACAGCGTCCTCATTGGTCCTTTAAGCACTTGCGCAGATTCTTCTTATTGTATTCTAGTTTCTGACGCTGTTTGCATTTTTGATCTATTGTTTTGTCTCTGCGTGGTGTTCTTTCTGGTGCAGTTGCCGTTCTTGTGCTTTCTTTTTGGTCCCTATAAGCTATAGTTTGACGGGTTCAACACTTTTACCCCCCCCCCTCTAGTTTTGTTCTATTACGTGCACTCCGTCCCTCCCATAGTTTCATGCCCAAACTGTAGAATACATGCATGGAGTGATATAAAGTCTAAATCTTGCAATTTACGATAGACTAAAGTGTGGTAAATATTTGCAACTTGTGATGTAAACTGCAAATAGTCATTCGCGCGATTGTCAAAATGTTTTCTTCAGCCTTGGTTACATGAAGAATCAAACATGTGTTGATATATTTTGGTCAGTGGATCGGTCATAAATTTACCTTCTATGATTAAGATGTTCTTGAATATTTAAACTACTTTTTTTTTTCTATAATCAAAGCAATGAAAGAGCCAACTTTTTTCCTTGACAGCTATGATTCTTCGAAAAACAGAACAATGAATAATGATGTGCACCAATCAAAATAACTCCTCATAAATGCCATGTGGAGTTACAAATGCACTTCAAGTTGATTTTTAAAATGGTGCAACCAATGGCTCCGTTAGGAATTTTTTCTAGAAAGACCAAGAGTGCTTTAAAATTAGGGATTGTCTATAGTACATTAATGTACGGATACATCAAGTAGACTACGTTCAATACAGAGGTAGACTAGCTCAGTACATGGGTAAACATGCATGGAGTTAGTCTACCCTTGTACCGAGCTAGTCTACATCTGTATTGAACCTAGTCTACTTGATGTATCGGTACATTAATGTACTGAAGTATTTTCCAATTAGTAAAACCACTTATAAATAGTTTTCGTTGAGTTTGGCAAAACTTAAAAAGTGCTTCAGTGATTTTTGGAAGCACTAGAAGTAATTTTCAATGTTGCACATAGTAGCTGCTTCCTCTTTATTGGGACCTTCAGATTTGTTCAATTAATCTCCTCTCAAACCACTGCTAGGATAATATCACTAGACATTAATTTTTAGCCAATATGAAACAATAAAACAGACCGATGTCGTTGTGGGTGCAAAGAAATATCATGAATTGATTAAAAATGTTATAATGATCAGAAATTTTTATGCCTAACTTCATATTTTGGCATTCAATGTTAACAAAGTACAGGTCTTGCAGAATAACAATGCATAGTAACATCGTAACTCATTCAAAAATAACGTCTTATATTGTTTTACACATTGATTCCCATGAACTTGGCTTGTTGTTAGTGAGCTTGACGTGTATTTTCCACATAGTCCACAATTGAAGCAGAGGGAATTGGGTCTGGCAATTCATGTAGTTATAAGCGCACAAACAGCTTCCACAGATAATTATTAGAAAGTTCAGCTATATTGGTTGGTCTTTCTAGTTCCCTAGGTCTGTTTGTGATTTCCCAGTCGATCTTCTTACCCATACGGATTATTCTAATTAGGAACTTTAGGTATTGTTTGGCTCCAAAACCTTTATGGGTGCAAACTGTCTCTTTTGAGCATGTGCGTAGGCGTGCCAACACCGTGGGGTGTAGTCGTCGGAGAATCCCTTGACCTGACTTCTTGATCAAACGATGTGGACGAGGAGAACACCAACCTCGTCACAAGGTTCTTTTCTCTGCCTTACTGAAAAGGACTTCTTGCCTTACGGGTAAGGGCTTTGGTTGTGTTCTCTTCATGTCACCGAATCGACACTCAATGTTGTAGGTTGAGCAGAGCAATCACTGGGAAGTTTGGAGAAAGCACGGGTTTGCTAAAGCGTATCTTTAGCTTCGCTGGGTTGTGAGGGCGTTACCCTTGCTTCGCTGGGTTGCAACTGGGTTACAGGTAGGTTTTCTCAGGAGAGACTTTGATAATCGTTGAAATTAGTTGATTGAAGAGTTGTCTTGTATTCGTCCTTGAAACCTGGTATTTATACCTAGGGTTTCGACTGTTCCTTGCCATAGAAGGATTATTGATTGAAGTTTCCTATTCGATCACCGCTACTTGACTCCAATAAGGACTCGCTTTCCTTATGGGTCACGGAATGGGTGAAGCTGTAACCCAAACCCAAGTAAGCTTATTTTTGGGCTGCAGGTATCGGCCTACTGTGCTAAATCCCCTAAGGGATCTTGCCAAAAATACTTTTGGCTTCAAACATTGCCCCCCCCCCCCCCCCCCAGGCCCGCGAAAATGTAATTGATTGAAGTGGACTTAAACGACATGCATGACGACCAAAACGAGGCCATTAATGAGGGTCGCGTCCATTCGCTTCGCAAAACGTCTTTTCGTCGTATCGTTTCCCTAAAAAAATCTCTTATTTAAATCCTGCAGCCACTTCAGACCTGTCACATCAGAAACCCTTCCAGTCTTCAAAACCCAGAAAACTTCTTGTTCTATACACATCTTTACAGAAACCCAGAAATGGCTGCCCCAAAAAAGATAATCATCGATCAGGAAGAGGAACTTAACGAGAAAGCCGCCCATACTTGGGGAACCGGCGTAGGTTCCCGCTGTTTCATCCATACCAATGTCCAGAGACCCCTGCTTCTCAGACTCCCAAACTAACATCTCGGATTGGGTCATTCTCTGCGAGATTCCATCCCGGACGACGATCTCGCCCTCTACGGCCTGCCCATCTGACGACCCATTCCAGTCCTCAGAAGAACACCTGGAGATTTATTTCACTAGCTGGGGTGCGCATCTGCATAGAGCCAAAATAGGGCATTGGCCCACCACCATCAATGCGGCTGAGCTCTCATGGTATCGCGAAGCGCAAGCGCGAGATCTGGCTCATTGGAACACGACAGGTATTACTCAGACTATCGATCTTTGCTTTTGCCTTCCGCGCGGTGGCAATCGTTCACTGCTGGCTGCCTTTCTTTGTTTCTGGAACACCGCCACCAACACTTTTGATTTTTGATTCGGCCAAATGAGCATCACTTTGCTAGACATCCTCACTATTACTGGGTTACCCATCAATGGCGAGCCCTATGTACATGGCCAATTTTACTCTATCACATTCACTTTGACAATGGCTCAACTAGGCGCAGCTCCCATAGTGGTTCCTACCAGCAGTGGCTGACCCATTACCGCAAAGAACACAGTGCAACCTGAGGAATTCCTTTCCTGGAGTACTGGCTTTGCAAGTTCATCTTCTGCACCTCCACCAACAAGCCCACTGGTCCTTAGACTTCTCTCCCCACGGCCCTCTACAACGGCCACCGCGTAGGGCTCGGACAACTGATTCTGGGCGCTCTCTAACGTACTCTATACCAAGCCACCATGCATCTTTTAGAAACTAGCATCTCAGGCCCCTTTTGGATTCTTGATTTCTGGATTCAAATTTACTTTCCATTTTTTCGCCACGATGACATTCCGCTGCTACCACCGGCTGACACCCTACTTGGTCAATGGCTCTGCCGCGAGTCAAGGTTCACATCCCCACCCTATTTTGAGTGTTTCTCATATTTGTACCTCCTGCATGTAATGCCCTACCTCGACTTAGTGATCAGTAGGAGATTCCCGCCTCTACTTGAACATGGGTTCCTTCCTGGGGATCCTAACTATAGTGATCGCGCGCGCTTGGATTTTTACCGCGCGATCTCCTGCTCAGACATCAGACTCACCGTGGAAGAACTCAGCTATGAGCTTTACGCGCCCAACCACTTTGCTCGCCAACTCGGGCTAATCCAGTTAGTGCCATTCCCCCTCTTTAATGCCTAGAACTACAACACCTCCTGGCGCAGAATTGGTCCCCCAACTAGACCTCCGCCAGCCTAAAGCATGCTTGCATTGGTCGAGCTCCCTCACTGGGCCAACGAAATCTCTCCCGTCGACGGGACCGCTGAAGATTATGATCAATGGTGGAAAGAAGTCTCTGTAAACTGCTGGAGACAAAGGGATGATGAACTCTTCGTGACCATCTTCCAAGCTTTGAGGTATCCCTATGATGCTGATACTGAATTGCTTGCTCGTTTCCCTGAAGATGAGGTGCGATCTCCACTACCTTAGCCGTCTAAGCGACCCGCGCGAGCCCTGCGTCCTGCTCAAGCCGGCATTGTTATCCGCGAGCCCTCACAAGAGGTAACTGCCCTAGAATGTCTTCATTTTCTCCTTTCGCTTTTACCTCCACTCTTTTCCCCTAACTCAAATTTTAATGCAACAGGGACGTATTCCGCCTTCCGGCAGTCACGTAGTGGATGCTTATCCTGCCACTGGTCAGGCTGCTAAACAAAAAGTTGCAGTAACGGAGCCCTAAGTTGAAGACTCTTCTTCCGATGACAACGATGATGACAATGACCCACACACTGTAAGGAATCTCCCTTATAATCTAATATCTCGACATTTTTTTTTTTAAAGTCTAACTTGATTCTCTTTCGATCCTGACAGATTGCCGCCGTAGTCGTGCTGACCCCCGGACTGACTCGTGGGCAGAAGATGAACCACTCGCTTCTCGACTGGTACTTCATAACGCGAGCACTGAAATTTTCATTCCATCATTATGTCTCAGCCTATAACGTTCCTCACTTGCAGGCCCGTGGTAGGCCCTTAAGGTCAACTGGTGAAGGATCATCTACGGCTGGCGACGGAGCACCCTCTTCTTAAATCCAAGCACGACCTGATTAGACTAATCCTCCACCTCCAATCAATACCGCGAGTGATTCGAAGTTACCCCTGGTGCCAGTGCAGATTTTGGATGACAGCTCGCTTGAAGCTAAAGAAAGAGCGCCACCAACAGATACATCTCACGAGCAGCCACCTGCAACCCTCATCTTGGAGCAGATATCGCCTGAAACGGCCAACCCTCTCGAGATTGCCCAACAACAAGTGGCAACCGATGCTCCCCGCGAGTCACCTGTTGAAGACGTATGTTTCCTTATAAACATTTCCACTCTGACCCCCGCCTTACTCTTTTTTACATTCTAAGACCTCTTTCTAGGATCAGAATGTTGCTCCTAATGAGGAAGTGGCTGTCGTTGCCGAGGAAATGGCTATCGAGAACCCCGCTGAACCGGATGGTGGAAACGTGGCTGACCAGGAACCTGCCCCCCAAGTGCTTGAAGTAGAGGAAGAAGTACCTCATGAACCAATACCAGAGGCAGTTCCTGTCGTGGAGCCTCTTGAGGCACTTATCGCTGTGGATCCCAACCTACCACCTGTGCCTCCTTCAAGACTAGAGATGTAACGTCCCGTACCTCAATTTACCAGTTCACTAGTCATTTGGACGATAAACGACAACTATTTTCACTTATTAGTTTGTTTCGATACTTTTAGTGACCCTAAAAGTTGAATTTTTGTTTGGGTCAAAATTTGAGAAAATTTTCTTCATGAAAGTTTTAGTGGACCTTTGCTTTTAAATAAGGATGCATGCAATTGTTTTTGTATTAATTATTTAGTTATTTAATTCCATGTGATTATATTTTGTTTTCAGAAAATTATTATTAATTTGTCTTGTTTTGATTTGGGAACTGAAGTAGTGACTTAAATTATTGTTTTAATTTATCGAGCATATTAAACGGATTTAAATATTTTATTACTATGTCAATGGGATTTTTGAATCAAAGTTTATTATGCTCGATTTGGAGAATATGATTATTATATGGTTTCCAGCAATTCGTTTTCCGAGGAATTTTCGGGATTAAATATATTTTTTTTAATCACCGACTTCGGATTTCTGGAAGATTTTCGAGATGAGTTTTCGATGGAGTTGGATTTCTCATTTATTTATTGACTTTCGGTTTTGGCATTGGGAATGCCTAATTAATGATTTTTGGATTGGTTTGTTTCTTGGAGTTTTTGAGAGATTTTTGGAATTGGGATTTGCTTATACTAATTTCTGGTTTTGGTTACCGATTTGAGAATATTTTAGCGTGCGGGGTCACGTCATTGGAATATATATATTTTCTCGTGAGAGATTGGGGAAGCCTTACGGATTTTATGGATTTTGAATGTTTTCCTTCACCATACCGGGGTCCAATTACTAGGTCTCCTCCTCACTTACTTGTGTTTGTGAGTGGCAGTTGAGGTAGCTTATTCTCCTCCTCACTTACTTTGTGTTTGTGAGTGGCAGTCGAGGTTTCTCCTCCTCACGTGAGTGATAGTCGAGGTTATTAGTCTCCTCCTCACACAATCTATGTGTGGGTGGCAGTAGAGGTTAGGGGTTCCTTTACCCGTACGTTGACATCCCTTCCCCATATCCTTTTATTTGTTACTTGACTAGCGGGGCTAGTCCGATTCTTTTAGCCAACGGGGACTGGTATGTTTTCACAAGGCTCCGAGTTTTAAAGACATATGTTTTATAAATGTTGCATGCATCGAAGTTTTATGAATTTAAATTCGTGGGGAAGTAATACAATTCCTTTTCTTTTAATTTATTTATTTAGTCATTTATTTTGTCCACTCACTCTAACATGTTTTTCAATTACTTTCCCCTGGGCCCTTCGGTTTCAAATGCCCAGTTTGCAGGCGAAATTAGTTGAGTTCGGGCGTACATTGGAGTTGAGGCATAGTCAACAAGATGACTTCCGCATTTTTATTTGATTTAGGTTTTCCTTGATTACCCTTGCTGTTAGAATTGCTCTGATTACCTGAGGAAATTAATGTTATTTAAGTTGTGATTTGTGTTATGTGATTTTTGGTTGATGTTGTAATTTGGGGAGCAGGGTGGCTCCAGGAGAATAAGGATGGATGATTTAGAAGTGTAAATGTTTTCCTACAGGTTTTGGGTAGCCTACTTTTAGGGGAAGTTCCGCCAAATTTTTGGAAGAATTTCTTCTAAGGTGGGCCCTGCAGGGCCACTTCGGATTTCGAGGTGAAATCCGGGGCTGGTCCTGTCAAGAGAGGTTGGCTCGCGTCCTTGAAGTGGTCCCACCTAGGGTTGTAGATGATTCTAGAGAAGGTCGCCTCCTGGGCCCTGACATTATGACCCCCGGCGCGACCACGAGAGCTTTGAAGTACCTAAGGGTACTTCTCCGCAAAGGAGCCATCACTGAAGCTCAGTTTATTGATATTGACCAGCTGTTGCAGGATCTCCCCCAATGGCTCAATGAGAAAGCAACCGCGACCGCGCAAGTTAGGTAGACCCAAGCACTCTATCAGGCTCTTACTCATCAAATAGACAATTCACGAAACTCTTTGGATGATCGGGCCAATCTCATCAGGGAGATGAAGTTAGAGAGAAACCATCTCCGGTCCCAGATTCAGGATCTTCAGGCCCAATTGATTATTGTGATGATGGCCAGGTTTGACCATGAGGAACCCCAATTGGAACAACCCTAGCCGGTTTCGAGGCGTTATCACAGGATCTGGCCTAAGCCCGCGTGGCAGCCCAACAGCCGCCAAAGCTGCCGCTGATGCTAGCTTTCGCCTGGACGAACATTTTCTCCGCCTAACTTATACAGGCCGGAGACTTTAGGCCTCTAGTATTAGGCCCATTATTTTGTATGAACAATATTAATATTATTACCAATTATCTATTTAGCCCACTTTTCTAGCCCAAATTTCTGTTTTATCTTAGTTGGTAACAAAGCGATATCAATTTCGCCTTAACTGTTCATTAAAACAGTTTTGAAAGGGATAACCTCGAAATGGGGAATTGAATTTCGTTCATTTCCGAGATCATAGCATTGAATTCCCTTGATGACCCCATTGATGACGTTGAAGCTACTTCAACTACCTAGACCAAAGGGCTGAGGCTACTAAAGTTGGCCCCTATAAATACCTATACTTGTAAGAGTGCAAATACACGCAATCATGATTTATCCAGAAAATGTCTTGCAATCCCTACTTCTCTTCCTCCTATTCCTGAAATCGTCTCCTCTTACTATCTCTCTTTTAGCCTCTATAACTTAGGATTTATGGCTTAATCTCACCTCCTGGGGAGGCCTTATGGCCTAATCTCAGGTTTAGCCGCAGAAAGTCTGGATGGGATTCACCGGTTCCAGTTAGGCTGAAGAACACACAGCGCTCCTAACATGGGGTACCACATTCTAGGAAGTCTCTCTCCTTAGGTTCCCTCGCGTGGAGCAAAAAGAAGAAGGGTGGAAGGCCACTTGAGGCCCTATGCTCTTCTTCGGCTCCCTACCTCAGGGGTTTGAAGGACAGACTTCTGTTTTTCCCTCTGAAGGAGTTGAGGCAACTGGGCTGCGCTCTACTCTGATGACCATCTCCATCCTGGAGGATAACTCACTAGAAGGGTTGCGATGGATTATTTCCTTCCCTCCCCTTACAATACCAATGGTAGCAGCGGCGACTCAGATCAGAGGAGGGTGAAGAGAGGAAGAGTAAGAGTGATCATTTCACTGACCCCTCTGGAGACAAAAACTCAGAAATCCAGAAAATTTTCAGAAGATCTGAAATCCTTATGATTTTCAGCCACTGTTGGCTTTGTAATTTACAAATGTATTTGTATTGCTTTTGGCCGCAGAGCCACTTTATGAATATAAACATATTTCTTCCTCCATTTTCAATATCTGTCTACATAATATGGCCTCTGGTGTAGGCCCTGTTACATGCTTCTAACACTTATTGTCAAAAGAAATACTTGTAAAAATTACAACGAACAAAAGGGATATATAAGGCCGCTAATACAAGCCTTAATGCGTAGAGTGTTGCCCCCCTAGTTTTAGTAGGTGAAGTGAAGACAGGAGAATGAGGCCACAGAAAAGGCCGAAATGGAAGGGAGGACGCAAACCAAGGAAGACTATGGTTGCCCCCCAGTCCCAAAAACAGGCGGAGCTGGTGGATCTTCGAATTCCCAAACGCTAGGGTAATATTTCTTCAAGAACTTACCATTGATGGGGTTGCGGTGGAGGTCGCCGTCCAAATCTTTTAGGTGGAATGCCCCGTGCTCCAAAATTCTATGAACGACAAAGGGTCCTTCCTAACGTGGAGTCCACTTATCGCGATCAGTCAACTTCTTGCCTAATGGCAAAATTGCCTTCCAAACCAGTTTACCTTCTTTGTAACTGTGGTCGCGCGTCCGCCTATCGTAGGCACGAGCGATGCGTTGCTTTTCCATCACTAAGTTGTCCAAAGCCTCTAAGCGCTTGTTGATAAGGTCTTCATGCTCCTGCCACATAGCCTAGACATAATTTTCACTGATCAAGTGATGCTAATCTTGGACACATAGGGATTGAACATTCACTTCCAAAGGGAGAACCGCATCGTGGCCAAACATCAACGCATAGGGGGTGGTGGCAGTAGGGTTCCGCTTGGAAGTGCGATAAGCCCATGGTGTCTCATACAATGTTTCGTGCCACTGGCGAGGGTTCTCAACAAGCATCTTTTTCAACAGAGTAATGATGATCTTGTTACTGGCCTCTGCTTGACCATTGGATTGAGCGTAATTAGGTATACTATGGATAAACTGGATGCCAAAGTCATTGACGAGCTTCTCTACATCACCCCCTATAAATGCTGCCCCCCCTGTCGGACACCAAGACCTCTGGGATGCCAAACCTGCAGATAATATTGTGAAAGATGAATTGGCGAATGGTGGCACCGGAGGCCTCCTTCAAAGGCTCAGCTTCCACCCACTTAGTGAAGAAATCAGTAGTGACGATGATGAACTTGTGCTGGAGTGAAGAATGCGGGTGAATCATTCCAATAAAGTCCAAAGCCCAGCCTCGCAGTCCAAGGTTTAATAATAGGTTGCATGGGAATATTAGGAATGTGCTGGACTGGTCCATGAGCCTGGAAATATTGGCATCCTTTCGTTGCGATACAGTCTTAAGGGCCAATAATACCCATGTCTCTTGAGGAGCCAACGCATATTCAGACCCGCTTGATGGGCTCCACACATGGCTTCATGCGCCTCTCTCATTAATCGTTTTGCTTCACGGCCATAGACACACCTGAAACCGATGCCATCTTCTCGTCGCCTCTGAGGAAGTAATTTAGTGCTAGAAAAAGGATTTTCTTGTCTGCAGTGGGATTTGGATGCGTGAGGTAGGCGATCAACGGGATATGCCAATCCATATCAATAGGATCAAAAGCCGCCACTGTGGGCTCTTCTAGCGGGTCGGGTCATGCAAGCCACAAAGGCAGCGTGCGTCGCTCAACCTTTAGAATTCGCTCGCGAACTCCATATTTCAAGGTAACGTCTATAGCCAACTGATCGAGTTCATTAGCAACAAAGTTGCGCTCGCGAGGAATATGCTCCAAGTCCACTTCTTCAAATTGGGCCAGAAGTTCAAGAGCGTGACTCAAATACTGTGCAAGCAAGTAGCTTATGCACCTGTACTTCTTGCGAAGCTGATTGATCACGAGTAAAGAATCGCCGTGTATCTGGATGTCTCTGACTCCTAGTTCTAGCAACACCTCTAGGACAATAATAAGGGCCTCATATTCTGCCTGGTTGTTGGTGCACCAGAACTCTAACTGGAAGGAATATGAAAAACAATCGCCAGCTAGATTTTCCAAGACAACCCCTACTCCTGCCAGTGTCTCTGTTCTCGAGCCATCAAAATATAACACCCAAGGTTGAAGTGAAACTGTACCTTGATATAGCATGGCGTACTCAGGCAAGCATGCCAGCTCCTGGCGATCTACAGTTTCAACAACGACTTCTAAGTCTCTTACCGCGGGAACATCCAGTGTAGGGTGATGGGCTAGAAAGTCTGTGATGGCTTGTCCTTTTACTGCTTTCTGAGGGACATATTGTAGCAAAAATTTTGACAAGGCAAGCACCCATTTGCCGATACGACCCCTTAGGATAGTTCGCGACAGCATATATTTAACCAGATCGGTCTGAGCGATGATGCAAGTAGTAAAGGATAACATGTAATGCTGCAGCTTGCATGCAGAGAAGTGTAGAGTGAGGCACAGCTTTTCCATTGAGGTAAAAGATAGCATGTTCGACGGTAGCTTCATCATCCTGAGCGAGGAAGCTACCAATGGAAGCCTCCGCTACTGAAATATATAATTTCAACGGAAAACCAGCTCTAGGAGGAACTAGTACTGGCGGACTTGCCAAATAGGCCTTGATCTTGTCAAAAGCATCTTAATGTTGAAGTTCCCATACAAACTCGTTCTGTCCCTGCAACTTCAGCAGCGGGGAAAATGGCTGGATTTTACCTGCAAAATTAGAGATGAATCATCGCAGAAAGTTGATCTTACCCAATAGTCGCTATAGCTCCTTCTTCGTTCGATAACCGCGTTTGCCTTATCTTCAGGGACCTCGATTCCTCTCTGATGGACTATAAATCCTAGAAAGTCACCTGCCTGAACTCCGAAAACGCATTTGGCGGGGTTCATCTTGAGCTTGTGTAGCCGTATGCTCTTGAAAACCTTTATAAGATCTACTATATGGTCCTCTTGCTTCTTAGACTTCATGACCACATCATCAATGTAAACCTCTAAAATCTTCCGAAGTATGTCGTGGAAGATTAGGTTCATGGCTATCTGATACGTGGCCCCAGCATTCTTCAGACCAAAAGGCATGATCACATATTCCAAAACTCCAACGAAGCCTGGGCAGCAAAACGCGATCTTCTGTCTATCTTGTTCCGCGACCGGAATCTGGTTGTATCTTGCAGTTTCGTCCATGAAGGATAACAATTCATGTCCCGGTACTACGTCTACTAACATATCCGCCACCGGCATGGGATAAACATCTTTAGGGTTAGCCAAATTAAGGTCTCTATAATCCACGCAGACTCGCATCTTTCCATTCTTCTTGTGAACAGGCACTATGTTAGATATCCACTGATTGTACTTGGCCACCCTGATAATGCCTGATTTATGCATTTTCTCGAATTCTTCTTTAACTAGAACTTGGGTCTCTAAACTCATTCTTCGTGGCTCTTGCTTGACAGGCCTCTTGTCAGGGAGTATTGGCAGCTGATGGCATACCAAGTCCGGTGACAGGCCTGGCATGTCTTCGTATTTTTCTGCGAAGTAGTCCTTGAATTCCAGTAATAAGTCGATGAGCCTCTCCTTCTCGCTAGGCTCTAAATACGCACTGATAACCACTTCCATGGGCTCGTCAGTTGTTCCAAGATTGACCTTCTCAATAGGGTCCCTGACCTTATGAGGTGTGTTATCCAATGCCACTGGGGAGAGCTGAATGTCTTCTTCTTCCTTCTCATGGTCAAAGAGCTCCTCGTTAACTATTTCAAAGGTTGCGACTTGATCATACGCCTCTTTTTCCACCAGATACGAGGATAATCTCTCGTACAAAGAGTGGAAGGCCTCTATCCCTTCCTCGGGAAGGTCATAATCTATTAATTATTTAAGGGTTTGGGCACAACATGGCCAGGCCTTTCCAGGCCTTCCTTCGCTAGCCTGAGACCCCACTGTGACAATTCAGAGGCCGTCACCCTTGTGGGGCGGCCTTTGTCATCGATGCCACTGACTTGCAATGGAATCATTTACTCCAAGTAGTACCAGGCATCAACGTAATTAGCGGAAACAGGGAACGGTCGAGGATCAGCATTAATCACTTCAGCTTTATCTGTAGTCCTATGGAATGAAATGCATAAGGAGGCACGTGCTGATGGGATTGGCAAATGAGTGAAAGGTTAATGATTTCCATGTGTCAAGTGGCACTATGTCAATAATGGCATCAGACGACAGTTTTGGACTGTCGTCTGATGAGTCTGGGCGCTATTGTTAAAGCCTGTGCCGTCTGATGGAATTATCAGACAATAGCAGTGAACTGTCGTCTGAGTAAATTTTACATAAGAGCAGCTACTTACATGACTGTTGTCTGAATACCAGAAAGAACAACAGCGCCATATATGGTTACTGTTGTCTCTATGAAGCTTCTACATCAAAGGATTAGTTTTTTTCTGTTGACTGGATTTAAACAACACAACAGACTGCTTGAAATGGCGTTGGCTGTCCACCTTTGACACTATAGGTTTCTCTAAATAACTGTTGTTTGAGTTTTTATTGGACAATGGTTTTTGATGTAGTCTTGTTGTGCTAGGATGGTTCCAACAACAGTTTTTGCTATCATTTTAGATGTGTTTAACTCTCTCAGACAATTGTTTTTACTTAGTTGAGAGTGGTTTGAAAGTGACTCTTATGATGTACATTTTCTTTTATGGAAGAACAACAATCTTTATTAAATGAAACTAAGGATTACATGGGGCGATGCAATAGCATCGAAAGAAAGCAATAAAACTACGATGAACAACATTTGGACTTAATTATATAAATGTAACAATAGTTTCATATATGGGAAGCAGTCAGCTGGTAGGGCTTAGATGGGTCATCTTTGGGGAACGCCTTCACTGCATGGTGTGCTCACTTTCCTCTATGACAAGCAGCTCATGTCCTTGAAAGAAATCCAAGGGATCCATGCCTGGGGTGCTAAAACTTCCAGCGACACATTTGCCTTCTCTTTCATTTGGACAAACACAACATGTGAGAAAACGTGAACTATACTAGCAGCAACATACAACCAGTACCTATTCACATGAGAGACACATTTTAGACAAAGCTTAAGTCTGGTATACTTATGAGAGAGCAACACATGAATGATTCTCATTTTGTTATGCTGTACCAACAAATTGCAGTTCACATTTTTTCTCCTATTTAGCGTGCAACAATATCTCATAACTCAATCTGACCATTTTTCAGGTTGGAAAATTAAATCAAACTTACCAATCATCATTTGAACCTGATAGACTAGGAACCAGACTTTTTCCAAATCTCTAACAATGCCTTGTTCCTAGGATTCAACAGCCACCTGCAGCACCATAAACCTGTATCAATGACAGATCCATGTGACTTCAATATGATAAAAAATAAATAAAAAATCAAATAGATAAACGAGATTCATTTCCAATATCTTACTTGAGCAAATGCATAAGGAAACCCTGAGTACATTCATGTTGCTCAACCGCCACAGTAGATTGCACTACAGAGGCATTGCAAGCTGCAAGGAAAAGAACAACAGCATAGGTAGCTCCCAAAAGATTGATCAGGTCTTTTTGTTTGTTTATGTTGACAGGATACCTATTAGTCATCCTGTCAAGAAAATGTAAATGACATACGAGTTTAAACAGAAAAAGAAAAAAGAAGCAGCAATGATATTGACAAGGTACTTTATCTTTTCTAGATGCATGACCCTATAATTTATATATTGAAATCCATTGAATTAGATTACTGCAAGTAGTCCTTCTAAAGTTAACTAGAGAAAAATTATTATCATTTTTCTCTCTGGATACTTTCCTTAAATTGGAACCATCACCGAGTTTCAATGTTTTAATTGATCAAAACTTAACAGTTAAATAGAATACTTTGGACTGAAAACTATGCCCTGATATTGAAAGTGAGATCAAACCAGTTTTAATATGTGAAGGATGATACATTGTTGGAGCTCTACTGTCGGCATTAGCTGCAGCTACCTAGGCAGCAGCCTCTTTGTTGTTTGTAGCGCTAACACGAGACGGGGACCTAAGAACCACTACACCAAAAAATGAAACAGACGACGGTTAAAATTCGTTGTCTGATTTGGAGGATCACTGTTGTGTATCGGAGCGTTGTGTGATTAAAATTTGCACAACGGTGCTCCACCGTTGTATGATGTACAAACACTCAACATCTTTTTGTTAACACCGTTGTGCCTTCTCTCGGCAGATGCTAGGCACAGCTGCCGCACAACATGGATGTGCCTCCTTCACACAACATAATTTGTTTCCAAGCTGTTGTTGGAAAGCCTAATCAGACAACATATTCTTTAATTTCACTGTCGTCTGAAATACCATCACACTTCAGTTGTATTGCATGTTTGTTGTGTGAATTGGTTTTGGACAACATAATTCAATTTTTACCGTTATGTGATTGTAAATAAGAAGACATAATTTTTTTTTAAAACCATTGTGTGATATGTAAGAATGCATTGAGTGAATGGCCCAATTTTGTTATTCAGATAACGTTGGATTGCCATTATATAAACTGTTGTACAATCATGTTCATTTCTTGAATTTTGTGCATTATAATGCTCCATTTTACCTAATAAATAGTGATCAATTGGAAAGAAAACATATTGCAAACCATCAAATGAGTAATCCAACTCAATATTAAAAGCAGAAAAGCATTTGAATGCATGCCCATCTACTTGGGACATCAAAAGCTGCTACACATTATTCCAAAACATGCCACATGTATAGTTTGTGCAGGAACTTAGTTTGTGCAGCCAACATATTGATACAAACTCGTCTTCGCACCATTCTAGGAACTTGGTTTGTGCAGCCATGGTGTCAAATTTGTAAAGTTGAAGCTGAGTGGTTTATTTCCTGTCCAAATGTCCAACCAATTAAAGACACCTCCGGCCAAAAAAGCCAGTCCAGAACTATATACAAATAAATAAGCTTCATATAAATTAAATTCCTTTCTATCAATCAGAACACAACCTTCTATATGCCATCCAAAAGTGTGTATCTCCAATTGTTATGCTTATGATTTAAATATTGGAAGTTGCAAGTTAAGTTGTCCAAATGGAAGCCATATACATCTCTGAGCTATATATTAGTCATATGCTACACTCTTAATATAACTTGATTAATACAGGTTAATATTTACGAACCAATGTTACTTACAAACATCGAATTGATAGTGTATGAAACAAAAATGAAATCCAATGTCTTCTCATCCCTAGGCATTTCCAAACATCGAATCAGTATAAGCAACGAAAAGATTGTACATCAATTGAAGTACTCCAGATACTCATATATACACTAAACAGAGGACAAAAAGTAAAAGATAGATCCCAGCAATTCAGAGGAAAAGGATTAAGATCAAAAATTATTTAACTAAAAACTATCACCCAAAATTCAAACTGCTGAACATAATATAAATGCCCAATAATTAGCAAAAAAAAAAAAATATTTAAGAACTCACATTTGTGATGCTTTTCAGACATAGAAGACTCAAGTCTGGAAACAACAGAAATCACTGCAATAATGTAAAGCAAATCCCAGTTAGTCCAAATAGAGAAAAATTTGAACTTTGTGTCCAAAACTGAAATAAACACAGCCAAAACCAGAAATAGCTGCTTCAACATCTTTGTTCCACTCCTTACCACGTGAAAAGCTGGGGCATAATCACATTAATACAACCAATCTGCCAAAAGTTAACCACATAACTCATCAAGAAAGACTAAACAGAAATTTAAAGATAATAATTCATCAAGAAAAATGAATAATGAATACGTGTATTATATATATAAAGCCAGAGTGCTAGGTTTCATAGGAAGTGTAAATAGTACTATTGTGTATATATGGTTTAATAGAAAGTGGAAAGCTTCCACTACTTTTCATCACCAAAAAATGAACAGCAGCTTACTAATACTGAGAAACCAATTAGTAGTTTATGTCTAAAGAAAAACTAACTTACAATAGCACAGTTAAAATACAGGTCTGGATTGGATTTCATTCTTTCTTCTTATTCCTGAAATTATAAAAAATGAAAACTTATTAATGAGCAAGTATATAGTTCCCCTGACATACAAGGAAAGACCAATAATCATATGATACACTCTTGTTAGCCTCTTTACCTAAATATCTGTTCATATTTCTGAAAAGGGGAATTGATAAAAAAAAGATGATTACTTTTGAGTTTGTAGATCCTTCAATTCCAAATAATCGGCTAACAACCAATACAAAATTGGAACCATTGATGATTGAGCATCTTACCCTCAGCGTTTCCCATGAAGATGCAACATCTCTACTAACAGAGACATTGGCCCCTCCCCCATTTTCTGCAAAGACATACTTATCCAAAGTTACCGACTTTAGTTGTACCACTGTTCCATCCTAATGTCAATGGCCACAAATGAGTTAGCTGAAACAACAATGAGAACCCAGAAAACAAAAACTCCAACCATTTTGAAAATCAAAAAGAAATTTCTGGAAGGATGCTCACAAGCATATCTCCATTGGGAATGCCATCAAAAAGTGAAGGCTTGATCCAACCTTCCACTACCAACCACCCTCCCAAATATACTGCTCTCACTTTAGAGTCACCATGTAATCCCACCACTAGGAAAAACAAATAGAACACACACATTAATAGAAAACAAACACTAATTAATTTTCTTGATATTGATACATTTCAAGCTCGAAACTTGTAGGAAGAACCAAAAGAATCCAAGAAATAGAAGCATTGGAGCTCACCTGAGTATACTGGAGAGAAGATGAGCCAAGAGCATAATAGAAATGTGCAAACCCATTTGCTAAGAACAAGTTGCATGAAGGATGCTGGGCTTCATGTAGAACCCATTTGCTAGAAAGCTATAAATCCCAGTAAAGGAGTTTTTATTCAAATCCCCAAAGCCCCACCTGGGAGAATCTTAGTAATTCCAATCAACTGTACATCCCCAGTTACCATGCCATCTCAGCTACAATTCAATTTCAGAATACACAAAACAGTACTAAATCAACTAATTGAACCATTAAAATCTCAATTGAATCAAGAAAGTATGAATGGAAATAGAAAGTTACCAAAGATGCAACTGACGGCCCAAATTTCCTTCGGAGTCGAGTAATCTGTGAATCCAAGTAAAACCTCTGGCACAAAAGACTCATAGAAGAAAGCGAAAGACTGACTGATCCCATCGCCGATCTTGAGGCTTTGTTGTTTCTTATCAAGCAGTAGATTCTTAGGTTTAGGTTCCAGTGAGGATGCTGTTATCATGACAGTCGTCGACGCCCTTCAGGAGCTGGAAGAGAAGCTTCTTGACCAAATCGGACGGCAAGGGTTTGACAGAGGCCGTCATCGGCCTCAGATTCTAGCTATGGTAGACTAGAATCTCGCGGGAGAGGGCAGGAGGTAAGCCGTTGGGTGACAGATCAGAGCCGGACGGCGGCCCAGTAACGACGACGGGGTGGTTCGAAATTGAAAGGAAACTGGGATTCAGAGAAATTAGGGCTTAGAAGGAAATTTGGGAATGGAGTTAATCTTCAATTGGATTTCTATAAATTGAAACGAAAAGGAAACTAAGGAAAAATGGAAGATGAAGACGTCTGGGTTTGGTGATTTGAGATTTCAAATTGAATCAATTGGGGAAAGGCTGTTTAAGGAGTTGGGACTGAGCCTTTAAGGAATTGAGGAGATGGTTCGAAGAAGCTGACCCAAGGCCAATATTTGGATTTTTATCCAAGTGGGATAGTTGTATTTATGAATCAGACAACACAAACACAAGTTATGTTATCTGATTATGTAAAAATTAAACATTCCAAAGAGGGAAAGTTCCCGCTCTATACAATCAAAGCATGTAGTTTGGCGCTAGGTTTAGAAATTACTCATTCACACAATACAAATAAGTAATTTGGTTGTGGAAGCATACAATCACTAAATATATCTCGATCAAAATTTGTAGGTTTTAGGGCGGAATAGGTGCCATTTTGGGGCAAATTTAGACACATCCAAATCTTCCTAATACATCTTCCTTTATCATACAACGAAAAGTAAAAAACAGTTGTATGATATTTTAAAAGCTACACTCAGACAACAGATATAACTATTCTGTTGTACTAAGTAGTACAAATTTGGAGCCATATTTGCGTCGAGCTAGGAGGAAAATGTGCCGCTATTTTTTTTTCATTCACACAACAAACTATTCTTGTAAGAGTTGTGCAATTACCTTTTAGCTAAAAACTTTAAAATTTTAATAGCCTTATACAATGAAAGTTTTTTAAAGGTGTTGTATGATTCAATTTCCCTCATCACACAACAAAAAAAAAATTCGTTGTGCAAAAAGTGTTGTCTGTTGAGGTTATTGGTGTAGTGAACCATAGTAACTCATAATCACATGCCAGGAAGCTTAAAAATCATTAGACTCTATAGTAACTAAAGCAACTACAAGACCTTCCATCATAAGAAAAAGAAAATACAATATTTCTTCAATAATAGATCATCTACTTGACCACTTGAATATCATCTTTTTTAATCTGCACTAAACTAGTGAAATAAACACCCTCTCATCTCTACAAACTAACTGTGACTTGGATCTTAAACAGCCAACAAATAAGACAGAAAAGTGATGATGGTTAAGGATACACTTTCTCCTTTCAGGCAATGAACACCAAATGTAAGTCTTTTATTAAGTAAAAGCAGCTCAAAAAAGTCGCTGATTATAATAGGTGAACGAGCATTCTATTCTTACAATAGAACTACTATCTGCAGGGTATGCAGTAGGACAAACATTAATATATCCCACATAGCCTGCAGACCACAGATATCACATAGAGGATTGGCATTCTGGTTTGAATCCCAATATTGTGGAAATTGACAGAAACTTTCAACCAACAATTCTTATTGAACGAAGGCTGTATTGGCTACAAGAGACAATTCAAACATGCCAAACTCACCAAAAAGAATAGAGTCTACAACTCTTGTAAAACCAACATTTTCCTAATGTCCAAGACTACTTCAACAATAACATTTACAGAGGGCTTGTAGCAAAGTCATTTTCTCTCACATCCATAATTTTATGATAATTTAGCAGATGCCCGGATGAAGACTGGGTCTACTAAAAGGCAAACACAAATAAATTTCAGAAATTTCAATTTGATGACTAAATTTCAATTTAGCAGATGCCCAGATAAAGACATGGGTCTACTAAAGGCTGCACAGTTCCTGTTCCAAATTTCAAACCAAAACATTCATATACAAGGCTAACAGAAACATAGTCAATAAAACCAACGAGATAAACAATGAGCGACTACTGAAACCAAAGTTCACTTCTAATTTGACCTGAAACTACAAGTGAGCCAAGGAATTGATAAACTGAAGAATAAAGAAAAGAGAAGAGGGATAGGGAATCGTACGGGAAGGGGCAGAGTCAAACCTGAGTTCGGCATTGATCTTGTCGTCGTAGGTCTCGTCCTTGATGAAATCGAAGAAGCACTGGGCCGAGAACTCATAAATCTTGTCGATCATCATCATCGTCATCGAGGATGCCATCGTGTAAGGTTCCTCCATCGCCGGCGGCATTTGGTGTCTAAGAAATCCTTCTGGTCTAAATGAGAGAGTGAGAGAGAGAGATAGAAAGAGAGAGAGAGCATTGGGATTAATGAGAGAGAGTACTGGAGATGGGTAAGTGTTAAAACGATGTCGTGTTATTCATCGAAATGGAGGGAGTTGAAAAATTGAATTTTGGCTGAGTGAAGAAATTCAATTAGGGCAGCAGCATTTAAAAACTTAGACAACAAAAACGCACACGATTATTGTCTGAACGAGAGTTGCACAACAGTCGTAGAAAAACTATTGTCTGAATATATAGTCAGACAACATCAAATACTAACATTATATGAATAATAATCGCACAACAGACACAAGAAAAACTATTGTCTCAAGATATAATCAAACAACATCAAATATTAACATTATTTTAATAATAATCGCACAACAGACACGGAAAAACTATTGTCTGAATTAAATTACTCAGACAACATCAAAATGCCACCATTGTCTGAATAATAGTTGCACAATAGAGAAGTAATAACTATTGTGTGATTAAAAACAACCAGACAACATATTTTCTCAACTATTGTGCTAATCAACCTTGAACAACATCAATGAAATAACTATTGTCTGAATTGTGGATTCAGACAACATAAAAAAAAAAAATCATTGTTTGGTTTATAATTGCACAACAGCAATGTAACAACTATTGTCTGATTCGAAAATTCAGACGACAGAATAATTTTTGCTGTCGTCCCAAAGTATCAGACAACAGTTAAAAATTTTGCAGTTGTCTGAAGCATGTTGTCTGATGCCATTATTGACGTAGTGTGGTGATTGACCAATGGGTAATTAACCCATCACCAATGCATGCTGAACGTTATGGAAGCAGAATGTGGATAATTAAGCAAATGGTTTGATTAATTAATGATTAATATTAATTAATCAAACCAATGATTAATTAATCCAACTTCTTTTTCTTCAATTTTCTTCTCTTTTTCCTCCAAATTAAAATACTTCCGCACACAACATCATGACTAGTGAAGTTCCGCTCTCTTGTTAGCGTCAACCACAATTGACCGGCATCGACTATTTCGTCCTTTTGTCGGAAACTCCAATTTGCTCTATTTTTACACAACTTATTCCGAAATTCATAACTCCACTTATTTACTACAAAATAAATAAAAATTGATTAATTACATAATAATTGACTTGAGGATTAACTTAATTCTAGTGTTTTAGATACAATTACATGCATAGAAATGCGTGTAATCACATCCCCACACTTGAACTTTGCTTGTCCTCAAGCAAACTAAATGTAAAATAATATCCGAAAATTTATTAACTCAGACAAAGATGCTCAACCAAAAGAAAGTGTGGTATTAGCCCTTCCAACCATAACCCTCAGAGAACTAATTATGTATATGACTATAAAGTTGATAAAACACAACATAGGACTTACAAATTTCTAAGGCAATTAAGAAGCACATATGAGAAATGCTCAAGTATATGCATGTGTTGACCATGTGTCAAATCAATCCGCCATAATCAAATAGGCATATAGAAGACCCAACATAACCCGCTAAACTCACATAGGTTCACTAGATATTACCCTCAAGTGTTTAGGGGCTATATGTGTTTCACTCAAAAGCAATTTCACAACACGCGTCGCCATATGCTTGCTCTTCGATCTCATCTCCACTAGGTAACCCACAAAATTCAAGATCAAGAGGTCTTTTATTTGGTTATAATGGGGCTAAGGGCAAGTGACTATAATAAATGAAGGATAAGGAAACACAAAGTCCATAGAAGCCGGTGAAGAAACCCTCTCTTGTCGAGATATATGACTTTTGTTTTCAAATGCTAACTCACTTACTCTAAACCCAATGTACAACCCATACTACAATATATACAATACTTCACTTTCTTTCTATTTTTGGATTTTCTTCTATTTGACTTTTTCTTTTCTTTTCTTTTCAAACAACTCTTTTTTTTTTTTTTTTTTTTTTAACTTTCCTTTCTAAACAAAATCGCTCATCCTCACACTTATTCTTTTGTAACCTCGCACTTTTGACTTTTTCTTTCTTTTGAAGCACTCAAACATAAAGTCATTCTCTTGAATCGATTCCCCAACTACCATGGAAGGGTAGGATAAAAGTGTATATGCTAGGTAGGAATTTATGGTGGTAATGAACAAAAATGCTAAATATATAAATAGGCTCAAAGTGGCAACCTAGTGGTAAATATTTTTGGGCACATGCTTCTTTGGCCATGGTGGTATATAGTCCTAATGGCTCCACCCTTTCTATCATGTAGCATGCTAAAAGTAGCCACGAGAGGTCTCAAGCAAGTTCTAGATATGCAATGTCATGAAATTGTACACACATGAAAGAATAAGTGAATGAACAATGCATACACTATAGATATTGGCACAAAAGCTCACAAATAAGGGCATGCAAGTCAATCAAATCATCTATATGCTTCTCTAATTATGATGAACCAACCTAACCATAGGCTATGTGCACACATATAGTCAAGCATAGATCACATATACACTTAATCACAAAAAAAATTCAAAGTCCTAGATCATGCTCAATCTATCCACAATCATAACAAGTTAAGTCCATGTCTCGTCATTGGGGTTGGAAAAGGTATTAACAACTAAAATTCTAATTACAAAAAGCAATCTTTTTTTTTTTAGGGTGCCCGAACCCTCACCCCCACACTTAAAACCAACACTGTCTTCAATACGGTCAAGTGAGCTCGAAAGCTAAATCCAAGTCGGATTTAGGCATGAGAGTGAAGTCCGGGCGAAGGCACAAAAATTAACTATGAAAATGAAAATATCTAAATGCGGAGAAAAGTTACGGAAAACCCCCTTTGTGACCCTCCATTGCTCACGACCTTTGGGGAAGCCCAATATGAGACACCAACCTCAAGGCACAAAGCCTTGACTTCCTTAATGTATGCACCAAGCTAGCTCCAGGCGCTCATGAAAGATCGACTCCATTGAGAAATGTAGTGTCCAAACAGCAATGCGTCGAAAATAGCCCATCAAATAGTGAAGACAAAGGTCCTCCATTAAGATCATAGGCCTTGGCACCTCCAATACACCCAAAACTACCCTCTATTGGCCTCCATTGAAGAATTGAAGTGCAAGAAGTCCAACCAACCCGAGTGAACAAAACTAGTGAGTGCAGAAAACTTCCAGCAATGACCTATTTGTCTTCCAATGTCTATATCTCAAACTCAGAAATAGATAAGTAAGTGAGGAGGCTTCATAGAATAAAAAGTAGACTCAGAGATCTTTCTTTCCATATAAAGTTAGCCAGCTATCTTCAACTGAAAAGAAATCTATAGCTGGTCAAAGTTGCCAGATTGTAATGATGACTGCTACTGACCCTCAGCGACCAAAGCTGCAATTTCTGAGGCTCCAGAGGCGTAAAGAGAGTGAGACTAATTGGATATAAAACTAGACTCATGAAGCTACTTTTTCTTAAAATTACACTGAAAAATCAATTCTGAGTCAAAAATCGTTGGCCTCCAAACTCACTGATCTGTTCTGCAGTTTCTGTTGTGCCCTGTTTCTGGCCTCTGTCACTTGGAACATTAAATCTGAAGTGGTGAAGGTCCAAATAAAAAACTGTTTCTCCTGTATATAGAAGGAATGTGAAGACACATCTCTGAAAAATTTTAGCTTCAAATTGCTTGGGATGTAGAAGGTGTAGCTTCCCAAAGTCACTCTACAGTAGCTGTCTCTGTTTTGACCTTCACATATTTACCACCAAATAACTGAAGTTCTAGAGACTTAGAATGGCTAAAATTTTTGCAGAAGATAGCAGACCCATAATATAATAGTTTTAGAAATTTTCAGCTCAAATTACCATGTATATTGAAAACTATAGTTTCCCAAAGTTAACTGAACATCTTAACAGAAACTGCCCACTGCAGAATGCATTCTTTCTTCACACTTCCAACTCCAAACACCTCCCATCCTCCCAAAATGCCTCAAAAGCTTTATTCACAACAAGAATACACTATGAAAGAAAGAAATAATACCAATGATGTGCTAGGGTTGCCTCCCTAGCGAGCGCTTTGTTTAAGGACTTCATTGCCGGTCCATAGAACGTGAACTTTGTCAAGGTGGATACTTCTCAAGTGCGACCACCCTATTGTTTGGGGCTAAGGGACTTCTTGATGTATCATAGAGGCAAGACCAAGAGATATCCATGAATAATCCAATTGGTAACCAAAAGTGTAGCTTCTTAATCTTCCTCTTCTTCTCAATTTTTCTTCTAGAGGCAAACCTTGCCTTCTCCTTCTCAAGTGGTGTAGAAATGATGCTCTTAGGAACAATAGGTGGAAAAACTCTTGAGAGTGATGGGAAAGGGTGAGTACAAGTGTTCCATTTCCTTTCAAATCCATCACCTCATTGTAGAAACATTGATCACTAAACGGTGGATTGAGAGGTAAAAGTACCTTGATCTCAATCTTCTCATTAAGTACATAAGTGTTCAACGTTCTACTCTCCACTTGGGAAGCACATGATGGATCTCCGTGGATGTGGGAGGAGAGAAAGTCCGTGGCTCTTCAATTTCTTCATCATCACAAGGTATTGAAGGACTCTCTTCCTCCTTGGGAATATCGGCCTCAACAATTAAGGGAATATGGTGTAAGTCTTCAAGCTCCGCCTCCTCCTCACAAGACAAATCATCATCTTTTTCAGAATCATCTTCAAATACAACATCTTCATTGCGAAGATTAGAGTTCCAATATTGCACCGATTCCTCCGAAATGTTGTCTCTCACCCTACTTGCATTGGAACTTTCATAACCAAGCTCACTTTCTTGTATATAAACATCACGCTCTCGATCTTGAATAGGCAACTCTTGCTCATGATGCTCATAATACACTCCTCTTAAAGAAGGCTCCGCTTGGTCAAAGAAAGACTCTTGCTCATGAGAAATGGTGAAGGATGGCTCTTGTGCAAGACTAGGCTCAAGTTGCTCATTGGAATGTGAAGTCATTTCTTGAGAAGCTTGCAATTGAGCATTGAAGGCTTCCAATTTAGCATGCAATCGAGCTTGGGAGGCTAGACATTGAGCTTGGGAGGCTTGCAATTGAGCATTGGAGGCTTCCAATTGAGCAAGTTGTTCTTCAAGTGATGGCTTCCTAGGCTTAAAAGCTTGCTCTTGTGGATATGCCTTGGGTACAAATGTCTCTTGATACATGCCGATCTTGTACTCATACTCTAGCATAAAATCCGGGTACTCAAATCTCAAAGAGCATTCAAAAGGTGAGTGCCACGGAGAATTACACAAGGCACAAGCTTGGTTGTAACAAGGCATTGGACTCTCGGCATATGTATTCCATTCTTGATAGCCTTCACCATTATAACTTTGTTGCTCATATCCCCTACGATCATCCCATCCATAGCTCCATCGATCCATATCTCAAAGTGATAATAAAAATAAGTACCTATGAATTCCCAAGAGTGAGATTAGCAACCAACAATTAAAAAGAAAATCGAAAACTAGGCACACAAAACATAACAACTAATTAGAATCACTTCTTCTTCTTCTTCTTTTTTAATAACAAATAAACAAAAAAATTGCCAAAGTGACCAAGAACCGATTTACCAAGGGATTAAGGCTATTAAACCCTAATCCCAGGCAACGGTGCCATTGACTTGATACACATTTACGCAAGCACACGTATCATTGTCAAGATAGGGAAATATTATGCCCAAAATTATCGTACCAAAGGGATTAGTGGCTAACCCATAATCCTTGGGTAATAGGAAATAAAGACACTTAGCACACAAAGAAAAAGAAAAAGAAAATAAATAAAAATGTTACTCTAAGGCACCAAGCTTAGCAATGGTCGGCTTTGGTTTGCACCGAAACCAATCAAAGCTATGAGCCTAGTGATGACTATTTACAATGAAGTAGGAAATGTCACCGAAAATGTAATTTGCATTTCTAGAAACTAAAGTGCAAGAATTTAAATGAAAACTACTAAATTAAATAAAGTAATGCAAAGTAAGAAATGAATATAAATTGGGGATTGGTAGCTAGGGATGAATCCTAACCCTAATTCAATGCTCTAGATGCTAATTTAATTTATATGCAATTTATTAAAGATGGTAGAAGCCATACCCAAGGCTTTTCAAGGCTCAAGGGTCGAAATTCCCTTTCATCGTATTCCTACTCCGGTTCAAGGGCCCTAGGAACTCTCTTGACATGAATTAGAGCCGGTTCAAGGGTCACTAGTTCACATCAAGAGGCCTAGAGTTCAAGGAATTAGGCAACCAAGCTCACCATAATTGCGATCAAGCTAATCATGTAGTGAACCATGCTTGTACTTCCCACGAATTTTAAATCGGAGTTCTAGCTCTAAAATCTAAGGACGTCATCCCCTAAATTTTAATCTAGACTTAATAAAACACATACCCAAGAGTTAACAATTCCTAAGCATGCATTCTAATCAATTATCACAAAACACAAGCATCCAATAATTAACAAATTCCATATATAATTAAATTAAGCATCCATTACGTCAAATTTGGGCTAGGGCACACAACCCTAACCCCCAACAAAGAAATTACTCACTACCCATAGTTAAATTAACATCAACAAACATCAATAAAGAGGAAAAGATGAAAAGAAGTGAGAAGTAACAAGAACAAGTCACAATTGCTATGATGCAATTCTGACAAACCTTGATTTATAGCTCCCCACTTTTACCTAATCTTCAAATCTTGATGATGATGAAGTTCTTTGATGCTTAGAAGCTTTGGGTGAGTAACCCTCAAATACCCAAAAGAAAATTAATTAAGAGAATGGAAAACGGAAGGGGAGGAGAGAGAGAGAGAGAGCAGCCCAAAGGACCGCCCCTTGCAGCTACTGTTTGTGTGTGCGGCGCTCTCCTTCAAGATTAGATGAATGAGGGTATATATATGCTGGTGGCTGGCTTGGTCGAAGAAACAGAGGGTGGTTAATTATACCACGGGCTGGGCTTGAATGATGATTGGGTCACTTGGGTCTTCACAACAGAAAGGAATTCTCTTCGTCATTCGGCTTCTGTCCGACAATATGGAATGAAATACATAAGGAGGCACGTGCTGATGGGATTGGCAAATGAGTGAAAGGTTTGATTAATTACATAATAATTGACTTGAGGATTAACTTAATTCTAGTGTTTTAGATACAATTACATTCATAGAAATGCATGTAATCAGTTGCTGTCGTAGCTTGGACGTAGTAGGGTACTTTAGTTTTAGTCTTCCACTGTGTAGTGAGTGTGGTGGGTTCTTTTACTTATTAAATTGTTATTCAGTTTAATTTGTAGACTCTCGATAAGTAATATGTGACTCTAAGAACGAGTCGGTATTAAAGTGTTTTCTTGTGATTGTTGAGTTTTCGCGTTTCAGATTTGAATTCCTTTATTCAAAATTCGGGGCGTGACAATGTTAGTACAAAATTGTTTGTTTCATGTTGGTAGGTCTGCCGTTTTGCTCTCAAACAAGTCATCAGATAGGTGCAAGCTAAGTCCGAGCTGGTGCATGTTGTGAGGACTCATAAAGGGTCTGATGATTACGCATGTCGGCGTGCTTATCAAGAGGAGGACAATGCTGGCAAAACTAGGGTTTCGTTGTCGAAGTGCTCATGGCTATAGCTGGTGTAGCTCTTAAGACAAATATCGATCACAACTTTGCTTAGTTCTCTTGTCCTGCATATAAGCGAGCAGCTTCTCTTCTTTGCTACTTTCCTTACAAGCAAGTTGTTCAATGCGAAAATCAAGCCTTACATCTCGGATTTCAAACTCGTTTTCGATCACTTCTACGTCCATGCTAGTGGAAGGTCTGTGATTGATGAAATTGAGAAGAATTTGCAGCTTCTACGTACAAGGTTTTTTTTTTAATATTTTTTTTTTATGACAAGCTTCTAACAGTTCATGTTGCTACTGCATGCATAGTGAATTTCTTAGGCCTTTCGATGGGAATAAAGACAAAAGAAAGTTAGTTATATAATTGCCATATGCAATATATCTTTCTTTGCTGTTGAAGCTAGATTGGATGATGTATGATTGTGTGGATTGAAGATTTGAAGGTGACCTTTTTCTATTTAGTTAATCTCAATTGGCCAGGGGTGTCACACAACCACTTCAAATCCGAAAAAAGAAATGGATATTGATACGTTAAAATCAAGCATTCAACTTAACCCTGCAAAATGTAGTAGTTAGCAATATAGAGTAAGCAAGGATCGTTCAAGCCGGGGATTGAGGGTAACAAATTAATCACACAAAGTAAAAACAAACTAATTTAAACTAACTAAAACACATATCAAACAAACAAAATCTGAAACTAAACAAAACAAAAACGTCAAACACTAGAAAAGAGAGAAAAAGATGGCAGGAAACAGAAGGGGATAGAAAGGTGTGTTTCAATCCTAAGTTGAAACAGATTTGAGGTTTTTATGTTCCTACGAAAATAAAAGAGAAAACAAAAGGAAAACAAATTTGAATTTTGATTTTGAGAAAATAAGATGGAGAACATGTTAGAGACTTGGAAATCCACCGCCAATTACTTTCGAACAATGTTAAGTTAACCTAGATTCAATTACTAAGGTGTGAACAGAAACCAATCAAGAAACAAGTCGGAGCAGATCATGTCTCTTATTAATGTTTCCCTAATTACTTAGTCTACGTGAACGCACAATAGCTAAGCCTATCAAACATGCAATCAAGGTATAGAACGCTATCCTATCAACAACACATATAGTGTCAACATATTTGAAGCATTAAGATCTCATGGAAACGATTGATTATAGAGTTGCAGTCTAGTGTGGAACGCCTACCTAGCATGCTCTTCTAGTTGTTTAAAACATAAGCTTTTGTCCAAAGTCTTGCATACTTGTGGATTAGAAAACAAGACGATTAGGTGAATTATTTTCTAAACCTAGCTCCAATTTCATGCATATATCGTAAGTGTCGACCCAAAGAACATAAACACATAAAAGTTTTCAATCAAGCGGAAATAAACAACCAATCCACACCAAAGATCAAGAAACTAGATTTAAACAAACATATGTTCTACATAATTGGGGCTTCAAACCTCGCCCCTAACAAAAAGAATTTTAGTTACACATTGTTTTGAAAACCAAAATAAAACAAATAGAGAAAAAGAAGGAAAAGATGATGGCAGATGAATAAGAAAGAGAGATAGGAGAGAAGGTGAAAGGGGTGGTCCTTTTTCACGTGTGCAGAAGCTCAATATATATATATAGGAGAAGTGCAGCCCTAGTTTCCTTCTTCAACAATGCTTTGAAAACCTTCCCTAGTTGCTTGAGGATTCGTTTAATTGGTGCTCAATTAAATGATTTTCAAACCTTGGTAATCTTGTTGTAATCTTGTGGAATTATTCTATGACTCTCCTTAATATTTTCAGCAGCAATAACCTTCCAAAAATGCACCCAAAATCCGTCCAAAGAAGAGTCTCGGCCAAAATGCCCTGTTTTGACTAGGATTCAATTTCTGTCTCGGAAGCTTCATTTTTGGACAAGGAACGACTTCGTTTTGCCATGTTTATGGATGGTTATTGACTCCTATGTTCTCTATGACATCATATCTTCTAGAATTATCAACAACCTTCTGGAAAAACTCCACTTCATTAGCCGGAAAAGTTCTCCCAAAAAGCTTCGTGAAAAGCTGAAAGTTTATGGCTTATTGGGAAGCCTAATTGGAGCTTGGTTTCCTACTGCCTCGTTGACACTTATGACCAGTTCTTTGGCTCTTGTTAAAGTATAACATCATTTCTTCAAGGATCGCTGGCCCTTTATGAAAAGGTACATCTGGAAGAATGTAAGAATTGCTCCTCAAAACCGTTCCCAGAAAGCTGATTCTGAAACTGCAGTTTTCTTCTTTGCAGCAACTGTTTTGCACAATGATTTCTGTGGACTTCCCTTGTAATTTCTGGCCAAATGGTTGATCAATGTTGGTCCTCTGCATCAGTAATTCATGATTCATGGCTTCGTTGCTCCTTTTAAGCGCTTATTTCTCTTGAATCACTCCACGAACTATCTAAAAAGAAAACAAAGTTAAAACTGACTTTTTAAAGGAAATAGCTAAGAAAAGTATAGAGGATTGCACATTATATTTGTCGCATTTATGCTCCTATCAGATATCAGAGCACAATAATGAATAATATTTCCTCAATAAACTGGACCTTGAATGGAGTGTTGGCTAATTTTTGAATCGAGTCCTTGCCTAGGTGGTGGTTAACTGCCTTGATTAATTTGGGCGGCACCTAGACAAGCTGGGTTTAAAATAAAAGGTTCAAAATATAAATTTTGTTTGCCAAATATTTTAAATAACTTTTTATTTGTAAGTACTTATTATATGCTTAACTTTTATTTTTTTTGGTATGCTTTCAATCAATTATATTACTGGGACCTTGAATGGAGTGTTGGCTAATTTATGAATGGAGTCCTTGCCTAGGCGGTGGTTAACCGCCTAGATTAATTTGGGCGGCACTTATAGAAGTTTGGTTTTTAAAAAATGGTTCAAAATATATATTTTGTTTGCCAAATATTTAAATTGTTTAAGTAAATCTCTACTTTGTGTTAAGCCCAAACTCTAGGTTACTTGACCTAGTGGTAATAGGGTTTTAATTAGAGATAATCTCGGAGAATCTTAGAGATATTCATTGATTGTATGATTATCTTTCCTTGTACAATTCAGATTCTATATCATGTAATCCTCTATATAAAGAGGCTCCTATTATCAATGAGAACACACAGCAATTCACTCTCAAATATCAATTCTCTACAACATAAATAACTTTTTATTTGTAAGTACTTATCATATACTTAATTTTTTTTGGTATGCTTTCAATCAATTATATTATTCGGACCTTTAATGGAGTGTTGGCTAATTTATGAATGGAGTCCTTGCCTAGGCGGTGGTTAACCGCCTTGATTAATTTGGGCTGCACCCATACAAGTTGGGTTTTAAAAAAAGGGTTCAAAATATATGTTTTGTTTGCCAAATATTTTAAATAAATTTTTATTTGTAAGTACTTATTATATGCTTAATTTTTTTTGGTCTGCTTTCATTCCACTATACTACTAGGACCTTGAAAGGAGTGTTAGCTAATTTATGAATAGAGTCCTTGTCTAGGCGGTGGTTAACTGCCTTGATTAGTTTGGGTGGCACCTAGACAAGCTGGGTTTTAAAAAAATGGTTCAAAATATATATTTTGTTTGCCAAATATTTTAAATGACTTTTTAATTGTAAGTACATATTATATGCTTAATTTTTTTTGGTATGCTTTCAATCAATTATATTAGTAGGACCTTGAATGGAGTGTTGGCTAATTTATGAATAGAGTCCTTGCCTAGGTGGTGGTTGACCACCTTGATTAATTTGGGAGGCCCCTAGACAAGTTGGGTTTTAAAAAAAATGGTTCAAAATATATATTTTGTTTGCCGAATATTTTTAAATAACTTTTTATTTCTAAGTACTTATTATATGCTTAATTTTTTTTGGTATGCTTTCAATCAATTATACTACTAGGACGATGAATGGAGTGTTGGCAGTCCTTGCCTAGGCTGTTGTTAACCGCCTACTAATTTAGGCGGCACCTAGACAAGTTGGGTTTTAAAAAAATTGTTCAAAATATATATTTTGTTTGTCAAATATTTTAAATAACTTTTTATTTGTAAGTACTTATTATATGCTTAATTCTTTTTTGGTATGCTTTCAATCAATTATATTACTAGGACCTTGAATGGAGTGTTGGCTAATTTATGAATGCAGTCCTAGCCTAGGCGGTGGTTAACCACCATGATTAATTTGGTCGGCACCTAGACAAGCTGGGTTTTAAAAATATACAAAAAGTATACTATTCTAAAGCAGCCCTAGGGTTGAGTAGAGCGTGGCGGCGGAACATCCTTCCGGGTGCTATCAGCGTCAGCACCGACGGAGCTCGTCGTAGGGGGTCAAGGACAACACAGAATACCAGATATTGGGGGGTCAGCGACAGATCTGGTTGCTCGACAGATCTCGGGGGGGCACCAACGCTGAACCGATCGTCGTACCGGCGAGGCGCAGGGGAAGCCGTCGAGGTCGGATTTGATAGCAGAGCGGCAGGGATTTTATTTTCCGGCCGGTCCTTTATGCAGGCTCGGTTTTTTCTCCTTTCGTTCCGATCGGCTGTTGGTTTGGATTGACGTTTGTTCACCGCGAGCTGAGAGGCAACAAGTGTTCAATGTTGCTGCACTGTTGGAAAGGCCGGCCGCCAGAGCTGTGGTCGGAAGTTTTGCCGCCGGAGGACATGATGGCGGCGTTGGCAACGGAGCAGCGGTGTGAGGCTCCTCCTCTGTTTGCTTGGGCTTGGGCCTGGGTCTCTGGGCCTGGGCTCAATCTTGGGTTGATGGGACACGGGCCTGCGCTTGGGCTGCTGGGCCTGTTTGTTTTTGTTTCTGTTTCTGCTAGACAAGACTGGACTTGGGCTTGGGCCTAAGGGCTTGGGCTCGGGTCCAGGCAAATGGGGCCCTAATGTCTTAGGGTATGAGCCTGTGTGAGGTTGGATTAACCTCTATGAGTCTTCTATGATGTTTCTAGTTTCTTGTTTGTACCACAATTGCGTGCTTGGCAAGTGAGGGCTAGTTGAATGATTTCTTTTCCGTAGGAGGCGAGGTTTTTCATTTCTTGTATAGGCTCGCTTAACTGTGACCGACCCAGTGATCTTTAAAGGTTTGCTTTAGCTTAGGTAGGTTACTCCGGATTTTCTTGCCGGATTTCTTATGTAAGTTTTGGTAGACTTCAGCCTTTTTTGCTGTTGATCTAATGAATTCAACTTCTATTTCAAAAAAAAAAGCTGGGTTTTAAAAAAAATGTCAAAATATATATTTTGTTAGCCAAATATTTTAAATAACTTTTTATTTGTAAGTACTTATTATATGCTTAATTTTTTTGGTATGCTAGCAATCAATTATATTATTAGGACCTTGAATGGATTGTTGGCTAATTTATGAATGGAGTCCTAGGCTAGGTGGTGGTTAACCGCCTGGATTAAGTTGGGTGGCACCGAGACAAGTGGGGTATAAAAAAAATGGTACAAAATATATATTTTGTTTGCCAAATATTTTAAATAACTTTTTATTTGTAAGTAATTATTATATATTTAATTTTTTTTGGTATGCTTTCAATCAATTATATTAATAGGACCTTGAATGGAGAGTTGGCTAATTTATGAATGGAGTCCTTGCCTAGGAGGTGGTTAACTGCCTTGACTAATTTGGGCGGCACCTAGACAAGGTGGGTTTTAAAAAAATGGTTCAAAATATATATTTTGTTTGCCAAATATTTTAAATAACGTTTTCTTTGTAAGTACTTATTATATGCCTAATTTTTTTTGGGTTTGTTTTCAATCGATTATATTACTAGGACCTTGAATGGTGTGTTGGCTAATTTATGAATGGAGTCCTTGCCTAGGCTGTGGTTGACCGCCTTGATTAATTTGGGCAGCACCTAGACAAGGTGGGTTTTAGAAAAATGGTTGAAAATATATATTTTGTTTGCCAAATATTTTAAATAAGTTTTTATTTTTAAGTACTTATTATATGCTGAATTTTTTTTTGGTATGCTTTCAATCAATTATATTACTAGGACCTTGAATAGAGTGTCGGCTAATTTATGAATGGGGTCCTTGCCTAGGCGGTGGTTACCCGCCTTGATTAATTTGGGTGGCACCTAGACAAGTTGGGTTTCAAAACAATGGTTCAAAATATATATTTTGTCTGCCAAATATTTTAAATAACTTTTTATTTGTAAGTACTTATTATATGCTGAATTTTTTTTTGGTATGCTTTCAATCAATTATATTACTAGGACCTTGAATCGAGTGTCGGCTAATTTATGAATGGGGTCCTTGCCTAGGCGGTGGTTACCCGCCTTGATTAATTTGGGTGGCACCTAGACAAGTTGGGTTTCAAAACAATGGTTCAAAATATATATTTTGTCTGCCAAATATTTTAAATAACTTTTTATTTGGAAGTACTTATTATATGCTGAATTTTTTTTTGGTATGCTTTCAATCAATTATATTACTAGGACCTTGAATCGAGTGTCGGCTAATTTATGAATGGGGTCCTTGCCTAGGCGGTGGTTAACCTCCTTGATTAATTTGGGTGGCACCTACACAAGTTGGGTTTTAAAACAATGGTTCAAAATATATATTTTGTCTGCCAAATATTTTAAATAACTTTTTATTTGTATGTACTTATTATATGCTTATTTTTGTTGGTATGCTTTCAATCAGTTATATTACTACGACCTTTATTGCAGTGTTGGCTAATTTATGAATAGATTCCTTGCCTAGGCGGTGGTTAACCGCCTTGATTAATTTGGGCAGCACCTAGACAAGTTGGATTTTAAAAAAAATTGTTCAAAATATATATTGGGACTCATATATATTTTATTTGCCCAATATTTTAAATAAACTTTTATTTGTACTTACTCTTATATTAATTTTTTTTTAGTATGCTTTCAATCAATTATATTACTAAGAGTTTTTTATTTTATTTGTACTTATTTATATATATTTTTTGAAATAATGGTAATTCCATTAATAATAGTGCATGCCATGTACATATGTGATGCCCCGGAAATTCGTATTTATTTTCCGAGGATTTTCCGGAATTTAAATTCTGATTATTGGACGATTTCGTGGCTCGTGGATGGAGCGGAAGTGTTTCTCGAGAATAATTATTCGAAGAATATGGTTTTAGGGGGGTTGCAAAGGTTGACTTTTTATTAGTTGGGATTCTCCGAAAACTTGCTGCACGAAAGTCGTAGAGCGCGTCGATACGAGTTCGTGGACATGTGGAACGTGTCAATCGGAGTTCGTATGGGAAAGTTATAAGCGTTTGAAAATTTGGAAAGTTGTATATGTAGGGGTTTGCGTTTTCGGAAATTTCCATTTTTATTTTCGGAAGTTTCCAAAACCAGAAACTCAGAAACTCTCCGTTCTCTCTCTTCACCCGCGTCTGACCCGACCCGAACCTGGAGATCCGACCCATCTTTTCCGGCCAACTCCGGCAACCTCTACCGGTGAAACTCTCCAGATCGGTTCGCCACCTTGCTCCGATCGTCCCTCTGGCATCCTCTTGCGGCGATTCTCGGTGGTGGCGGCAATAGAAGGCTGCGAAGTTTGAGGATTTCGGACCCGATCGGTTCTCTGATCTCTGACGTCAGCGGGGCTTCAAACAAAGCTTGGGGAGCTCGCAGCAACCTCCTTGATCGATCCTTGGTGGTTGTTTGGATCGATTCACGTGAAACTTGGTTCAACTCGGATTGAATAGTAATCCACAGCTTGTGAGGTAGTTTACGACCCTTTATGCTTGTTTTCTGACTTCAAGCTAGTTATGAAAATTCACAAGCATGCTTAGATGAATATTTTTTATGTTGGGAGTTTTGTGAAATATTGAGTTTTGGCCGGCGGCTGTGAGCCACCGCCTGTGGCGGCATTCTGGTGGTTTTCCGGCCATGTAGGGAACTATTTTTGTATTATATATGTTCTACTCGTTGATATGAGCGTTTCGATATATAATATGCAAATTTTGGAGTTCGAATGGATTTGTTATGATTTTTACGGTTTCATACCGGTTGATTTATTTGATTCGTGAGGATTTGAGCTTCCGATCGTGTTGTGGTTTGGACACATCGATCGTAGAAGTGTTCTGGAGACTTAGGGAGGTCTCGAATATAGTTTCACCTCAATTGGCGTTACTTTTGGGATTTGGGTTCAAAACGGCGGTTTCGAACTTTAATCACTTTGTGATTCATTTTCTGAATCAAGACCCTATGTGTTCAGGTGCTTGTTGGACTTGTTGAACGGATTGCGGCGATTGTGCTTGTTTTGGTTTTCGTGTGAAGACGCAGCGGGATTCAAAGGTGAGTAAATCTCACGATATTTGTTATGAGCAGGATCGATATTTGTTATGAGCATGATCGATATTTGTTATGAGCGAGATTACCCTATTGTCTTGGAGTTATTACGTTAACTATGACTATAGTTGGTATTAGTGGTATTCCTGAGTGAATGACTATGTACATATATATTTACGTGATTATATATGTATTGATGAATCTTTGTGATGATTGCCATGTAAATCTTGTGTAGGAATATCTGTGTAATGAACCGTTGAAATCAGTATGATGATTGCCATGTAAATCTTGTGTAGGAATATCTGTGTAATGAATCATTGAAATCAGTGTGATGAATCTTTGTGATGATTGCTATCTGCGTGATGACCGGTGAAATCTGTGTGATGAATCGCTGGATCATTGCTATCTGCGTGATGACCGGCAAAATCTATGTGATGATCAGCTGGACAATTGCTATCTATTTGATGATCCTTGAAATCTATGTGATGATTAGTAGGATGATGAATATATGCGTGATGACCGGTGGAATCTGTGCGATGACGGCTCAGTAGCGGAGCTGAATTGTTATTAAGTTAACAATAATCGAGAAGACTATTGTGATGGCCGGGGTTACCTACAGACGTCAGAGTGTGGGATTATGATGACTACTTTGACTTGAATTGCTTGACTTAATGTGACCTCCTGAACTAAATTATATGCAGGGGTTACTATGAATTGTTTTGCTTATTTTGATATGTGATTGCTTTGTTTCTTCTTGATTGTATTGATTGATGGTTTGATTTATCTTAAGAGCCATAGTGGTGACGAATTGTACTCTGTGGAGAGGATAGGAAGGTGATTCATTGATTTTCACCTTTGATGACAAAGGCTCCTGGGGGGGGGGGGGAAGGGAATGAGTGTGATTTGGAATTCACCTTAGTGCGTTAGAATGGCGTCAAACATTGCTTGAGGAAGTCTTGTTTGACTGAAATTTGTGTAATTGGATGCTAGGATTAAGGATCTGAGCATGAGGCTTTAGTCACCAGTTGACTTATGTAGGCACGATATGAAAGGTTAAGGAATTGATGGCCATAGGTGTGAGATATGTGCATATCATGTTTAGATTGAGGTGACTTGAAAATGTGTTTTGCTTTGTGATTTTGAGTTTACTCATACGGGCTTGCAAAAGCATACCGGGTTTTGTTGTGTGGAAACCCGGTACACTATTCAAACGGTGTAGGGTTTAATCTTGCAGGTCAGGATAATCGGGGCTGAAGCTGAGGTGGCGCCTTTGCAGCTTTACGGTAGGAAGCCATTTTTGTGACTTTACCGTTGATAAGGACTTCCGTTGTATAGTTAACTCTGAGCAGCACTTACGTTTTATTTTATTGTTGACAATTTAATTCGTAAGCTTATGTAATATATGACTCTATGAAGCGGGTCAATATTGACATAGTGGGTTCAGGGCAACAATATGTACTTGGGTTAAAAGGGAAAAAGTTTCTAGGTATTTTGTATTGATGATGGCTGAACGTTCACGCATATGTAATTATGGGATTATATATATCGATTTTCATGTGTGTAAATCAGGGGCGTGACAACATACCCATCCGCTGACACATAACAAAGACTAGAACAAGAATTCTTGGAGGAGCCACAATGGTACATGTTATAGACCAACTATATTTGAACCTATGGCTCACTTAAAAGCGAGCCTATAAGCTATGAAAAAATATAGCGAATAGACAAGCCAAACTACACTCGTTAGGTTCCTAATACAAGAAACTTATTGTAATTAGACAAAAAGCTAAAAACATAGGTTTGGGCCAAGAGCCTAAACCCTAGCCCAAATTAGAAGCTATTGGACTAGGGTAGAAACCCCAACCCCAACCCCACAATTGAAGCCCAGTAGGGTAGTCAGCCAAGAAAATCCCCCAGGCCCATCATCCTGGTTCGGGCCCAGTCCACCATCTTCTCCCAACCCTCGTACTACGTCACATTCCGGCCGAGTTCGACCCATGCCTCCAACCCGCTTCGTCGCAATCCACATCACCATGGCAGTGATCCAATAGTCCTGAGCCACGCCGCCGACCTGCGTCACCACCAAACAACACCATCCCTGATCCGAATCTTCACAACCCCGCACCGCCACCAATTGAATCCCATGTCGGCGTCCCGGGTCCAAGAAACCATTCACAGGGACCGATAACCTGCCTGTAACAGCACAGCCACCTACCCAGCCGAACCAAAACTGACAAAAATCGGGTGAACCCTCACTGATAGAGCCCTATGAGCAGTAGATATGGATCTCCCGTCCAGTAGCAAACCCCAAGACAGCGATGAGGCCAGAGGCAACTCGGACATCCGAGCGCCACTGGACGAGACCAGCTTTGCACCAAAGGAGTACGCGGCCTTAGGCTTTCTCTAGAAAATTTTTGTTGGGTAGTTAATATGCGAATTCATGGATTTTAACGGTTTGTACTTATTTATATGTTGTATAATAAAATAAAATAAAATAAACACCTAAACCCTCCTATCGTCCATCAATTTTTTTTTTAAACATTGATCCTAGTAGACAAAATATGTTCGTCTCCCATTGTTTTCAAGTTTTTCTTGTAGTTGCGCTCCCAAATCCCCCGCCCCCCCAAAAAAAAAAATTTACTTCCCCATCTCCTCCTGTAGATCACAATCATAATATTCATGGTTCACTAACAGCATGTTTAAATTCTATACATATGGGTCTTTGTCGAAGTAGTGTCACAACCTATGATTGTAATATGCTACTGGTATGCTCTCCAGCTAAAACCTAGCTACTTTATGAATATCAAGATTTATAATTTTCAAAAAGAAAATGATTGTTGGCCTGAATGAGGCCTATGATTTGTGCCCTTAATTTTAAGTGTCATGCCATGTCACATATACATATCACCTATTTGTGTAATCATGCCATGTAATTCTTGAAAAAAGACCATCTTATCCTTTCAAAATCTAATGGCTCTAAATTATTTTGGCTTTCTTCTAAAAAAGAAAACATATTTATTATTATTTTTTTTTCATTACACTCGTGCTTTGATTTAAACATCAATTTTTTTTTCTTCAATCAAAAATAGAAAAATTTTATGTATTCGATCAACAGATTTGTACATACATTCAATCAACAGAATTGCATAATACTTGTATATGAATTCGCAGTTTGTTGGGTTCCTGCAAATTATGTAAACATAATGTGAGAAATACACTTGCTTGTATGTATGTGTGTGCGTGTGCGTGTGTGTGTATATATATATATATATATTCCATTCAATTTAGAGAAATTTTATTCACACACCTCTAAATACTAAATACACGCCTTTCAAAAAAAAAACTAAATACACATCCCTTTTTGTACACACCCAACATCACATTTTATGGGTAAGTTAAATTACCAAAAGAGATATTTATATTAACAATAAAGAAACATAGTTGGAATTAAGAAATATATGCAGTTTTTTTTTTTTTCCAAGTTTACCGTAGATGGATATCATGAATTCGATTCTCAATAATTTAGCATGCATGGAATCAAGCCTTCTAATCAAATCTAGTTTCAAAAATGTATTAATTGTCCAAATGATATGGACAAACAAGAGCAACTGAAAACCGTTGAAAATTCCTCAAGAACTCTTGTGATGTATTATTGTTTTTGTTTCACTCCAATTTCATCATTAGTAGTTCACAAATCTCAACAATTGGCATATGAATATTATCTTGGTCAAGTCCTCAATGACAAGCAATTCCCCATTGGCATTTGACTATGTTCACCCAACAAGTGAAAAGCAATTAAAACATTCTTTGGGTGCCATTGTATTAACTTTAGTGATGACCATGTGATTTACTGAAACTCTCACATTCAGCCATTGGACCTCCACTAATTTTTGTAAAAATTTAATTCCTAATTTACCCCTATCGAAAACTAAATAACAAAAAAAATATAGAAAAATCACAACCAATTCTGTCTCCATTCTTCTCCCTCACTCTTTCTCTTACCTGGGTTTCGTATTAGCTATCAAATTATTGGTATGTCTATTCTTATATATTCATAATCAAGACCCAATTGTTAGAATTTAATTATTGATTAGTAATTTGATATATATGTGACTGATAACTCTTCCCCTGCGTTTGCACCGTTCTTGAAAGTTTCAGCCCTAAGAACCAAGCTTCTTATTGAGGTTTGTGATCTAGTCCAAATTTTTCTCTTTATCTCTGCCACCATTCAAATTCGAGGAATTCCCTTCATTTAGAGAATCCATTGCAATTGAGTTTCGAACAAAAAATCATACTCCCATTGAACTAGTTCATACCCCCAACGCATGAATTAAATATGTAAAGTTGGATTCTTGGAATATATGTCCTTCCTCCAAACGATTAAACAATAGGCTATAAGGATGTAGCTAAGGCAGTAGATGTAATCGCAGGATATAGCCAGAACCCAGAGAAATGGTGTGGAGGTCGACAAGAATAAAATAAAATAAAAAGGATAAAACTGGAAGATTAAGGGAGAAATATTGAAGATGAGGCCCAAATAGTAAATGGGGAGGTCTAATTAGAACCACCCTGTATTTATCTCAATTTATTTCGGAAAAAAAAAAAAGGATATGTATTTAATGAAAAGTTATTGTGTATTGTGAATGAGGATAGTTTAGGAGGTTTGGGATTGTGTTTCTAGTAAATATTAAAATAAAAAAGTAAATAGATTGTGTATTAACGAAGAGATGTGTATTTTTTTTTTTTTTTTGAGGTAGAAGAGGTCAGCCTTTATTAAGAATTTGAAAATTACATATGATAACGTTCAGCTGCAATAGCAGCTGCCAACAAAGGAGGAGGAGAAAAATAAAAACATTCATGAACTAGAGAGCTAGCATGCGTAGCCATTAGATGTGCAACCTTGCTGGCATTTCTTCTAGTGTGAGTAATCTGGAAATTGGGATTTGATGCAATATGGAGTTCAGATCCTCATAGATATGGCCCAGAAAGGAAGTATTAATCCCTTCAGAGCTACATAGTTGTCGCTTCACCATTTCAGAATCAGTCTCTATCACAGCTGGTACCAAATTCTGATCCAAGGCAAAGTCAAATGCCATCTTGCATGCCAACACTATGCCAAAAACTGCATCACACTACACTTTTTAGACAACGAAAAAAAAATTTCCGTTGTGTGATCACTGAAACTGCTTCAGACAACAGGTTTAATGAGATTGGCGTTGTATAAGGAGGTCATACATCAATTTTTTTGGGTCCAAGATTATTGTACAACAGTTTTAAGGATTTTTCTGTTGTCTGAATGTAAAAAAAAATTCCACCTCACCTTGCTCAAATTTGGGTCGAAATTTTGACTCACCTTGCACAACAGTATTGTTGTATATGTTGTATGAGAGTAAGTTGCAAAATAACATACAACACATTTTTTTGTTTCCGTTGTGCAAGTTTGGAAGAAAATCACATGTACCCCAAAATGTGAGTGAGTAGCCCCAAAAAGGCCAATATTTGAGTGAAATGCTGGTACACGATTTAAGCTCCTACAACGGAATGGCTTATTTGTGTTGTCTGAATGGGAAATGTATGTCCCTAACGTCAAAACTGCTACTTTGATTGCACATAGGCGGGAATTTTCAATTTGCCCGCCCGCGCCTGGCCTTTTTTTCTGATCAGTTTCACACATCCCAATTAACTTTAATTTTCTTTTTCTTCTATTTTCTTCTCGTTCTCTCTCTCTCTCTCTCTCTCTCTTTCGCTCCCACCCACCCTCTATCCCTTTTCTTCTCTATCTGAAGCAAGAAGCAGAAACAACTCGATTTTCAACCTCGGTCTTTTCCATTCAATCTATCGTCTCAATCTATCGTCTGTTTCTTCCTGAACATGCTACGGCAAGGTCGATCCCCATATCAAGTCAACGTTCTTTTGCAACAACAAGAAGAAGAGGCTGAGTTGCTCTCTATGGAAATTTCACAGGTTAAGTCTGAAATTTCTCTTGGGTTTTACTCAAATTGAGTATTTTCTGTGATTGAGTCTATTTGATTGAAGATTTCTTTACATGTTCTACTTTGCATTAGGGTTTTGGATTTGTGGTCGGTCTTGTAATTGGGCAAGATTGGCTATTCTTACTTTGCACGACCTCTCTCCTTGACTTACTCTCTCTGTCTCATGAATTTTTGGGTTGAATTGAATTTCTGGGTTTACAATCGATCTGTGTCTCACTCTTTCATTAATTTCTTGGTTTTCAGTTGAAGTATCGGGCTCGTGGTCAACTGATCTTGCTCTTGGAGACTTGGTTCGATTCAGAAATTTTCAAGCTCGGGTAAGTTGCTGCTTTACACTTGATTAAATGAATGAATGTTCTAATTGCTCTTGCTGCCTTGCTGTTGGTTTGATTTCATTATGTCAGTTCCAATTGGTTTGGATGTTGAGTCCTAGTTATTTCGCTTATCAAGTTATGCTTGGATCTTTGCAGATACAAGAGTATGTTGAAGCTACAAGCTTCTGTCAATTCTGGAGGTAAGGAACAGAAAATTAATGTTGAGATTTATGAATAATTTTCAGATGGGTTTGTTTTGATTTTTGTTGTGTTCTTGATTTTATTTGGTAATTTTTGTTTCCTGGTGGGTTTTTGGGAGAGAAGGGGCTTTTGAATGGCCAGGTTTTGCAGCTTTAACAGCTTTAAGATGAGAGCAACCCAGATTTTGTTGTGGAAGCGGTGTATCTGTTCTTTGATGATTCTGAGAAGCTTCTGAATTATATCACCAGAGCTCTGTGAGGCCCCAAGATTTTTCTTTTTCAATCTGTCTTTATATCTTTTGGATTGGGTTGCTTTGTTTTGTGCTGATGCTTTGCTTTTGGATACTTTGATTTTGTTGTTCATGAGGTTTTCCCTTTTTTTTTTTCATTGCACAAAGTGCAACCAAGTGTAGACTTAAGAAAAATTGGTGCCCATGTTCACCAGTTCAAAGTTAGCAGCTCCAGGTACATATATAATTCCCTTTTTTTTTTCTTGTAAATAGAAAATTACAGAAAGTAATGTCAATTACTCAGTCTCTCTCTCTCTCTCTCTCTCTCTCTCTAAATGTAGATATACATAGAATGTGTACTTATGGTTTTATGATTCTCAAATGGATTGATTTGGTTTTTTTTTTATATATATGGTTTTATCTTCTCATTTAGTTTCACTTTCTTTCAATCTTCTGAAGTTATAACTTTAGTATTCACTAGTGTTCTGTTTTTCACTTACTCTACTCAGTAGCAGCTGGCATAAGGTTGTTTGTAGCAAGACATTCCTCACCATCTTCACCATTTCTAACTACATTTCCTTCTGTGAATCTTGAAGGCAGTGAGAGATAAAGAAGGGATTCCTGTGTTGGAAGATGTGGGTGAAGGAGTAATAAGTGAGGAAAAGATAGTGGGGAGGGAGTTGTTGGAGCTTTTGAGAGATGTTAAGGACCATTTCATGAAGGCCTATGATTCTGGTTTGGATGTTTCAAGGATGCTAGTGTCTAACATGGTTCAGATGCTATCTGCATTGGAGGAGATTGAAGGTGGGGTCATTCTCTTTTTTTTTACTTGTGTCTTTGAAGAAAATTTTTGTTATTCATCTTTGCTAGGTGCAGCTCATTTCTTTATTTGATTTGATTAGAAGGCATTAGAGAGAACCATGATTGAATCCACGTGAAAAAAGTTGCAATTTATGTTAATTATGCCAAATAAAGGACCCATCTTTTCCTTCTGCATATGTAGAACTGTTAAGATTGCATCTCTTTGTGGCCCAACTTGCCCTTGTTCAAACATTGTATTCTGCTTAGATTGGCTTTCAGAGCAGTTGTCAAGTTGCCTTGAGGTCAAATTATCCTCCGAGTCCTTAACCATTTCCAAGGCAATAATCTGACTTAATTTATATGAATTTTTTTGTTTTTTTTTTTGTTTAGTGTCATCTTGTTGCATGCGTTGGTTATCTCGCTTGCAGGTCCTTCTATCCATATGATCACTGCTAAAATGTCCAAACAAATATGATCCTCTGGTACCTGAGATTGCTCACATGAACAACCGCAAAGTCATCGTCTGTGACAACGACACCAGAGTAAAACTTCCCTCTCTAACAATTACTTCATTACATTTCAAATTCAAAGTAGTAGGTTACTAGGTTTTGACAGTTTTGGTTAAACTATTTAAATCCTCTATGCATCACAAATTTACAAGGGTAGAAAGGATCTGAAAACTTGCAACTATGTGGTGTGTAGTTGTTTTCAGATATGCTATAGAAATCTGTGGAATAAGTGGCAGATTTGGTCTTTCATTTGTGCTGTGGTGAATCAAATGTTGAAAATTATTTGTGCTGTGGTGAATCGATGTAGATGCAAGTCTTTTTCTTTTTTCTTTTTCTGCAACTTCTTATATGTAGCAACTCATGCGTAGTCTGGCTTTTGATGTGGGAATATTGCATGCTGCCTCTTGAAATGAGTTGTTGTTTTTTGTTTGTGGTTGTAGATTATTCAATTGCAGAGAAGTTAATTTATTCTCTCAAGTCAATTTTTTAAAGGTTTCCTTCCCTTGGCTTGTTAACTAACATTACATCAGTGGTGGCAGAAGTAGAAGAAAGAAGAGAGGAGCAGCAGGAACAGGCATATTACATCAGTGGTGGCAGAAGTAGAAGAAAGAAAAGAGGGGCAACAGAGCAAGCATTAGTAGTGGGCGAAGTGGGCAAGCAATCATAAATAGTCCAATCATCACTGTATCCATTTCTAGCACACTTATGTTTTTGTCTCTGATGCAATGTAAGACAATAAATTGTCACTGATTCATGACTTTGTGGAATAATGACTAATACGAATGTATATATCTTGGTGGATCCAATGTGTTTTGAAGTTTAAAGTATGGGTTAAAGTATTGCTAGTTCATTTGATGGTTTGCATCAAATTTTATTTCCATTTGATCACTATTGTTCATTAGGTAAATGGATGTTTAAATGATCATACAACAGATTCTCATACATCAGACAATGGTTCTTTGAAAAAATAAAGTCTTCTAATTAACTCTCACACAACAGAAAACACTAGAGCTCCGTTGTCTGAAAAGCTTAACAAACAACGGACTTAAACAAGTTCTGTTGTCTGAAGGCAGCACCGCAGCTGCTGCGCATGGCATCTGCCGAGCCATCACACAATAGTTATAACACATACCCGTTGTCTGTGTGTTTATCAGACAACTGTGTTCCACCGTTGTCTGAATTTTCAACAGACAGCGGCTCGCTCTACATCGGTGGCACTCCAAATCAGACAACAGTTTCTGTCTGTCGTCTGATAAGTTTTTTGGCATAGTGCAAAACCTCTACATGTTCTTGCGAAATTAAACCAACCAAAGGCCGCCCTCCACCAGTAACCATACTGCCATATTCATCACGCACCACAAACCCAACATAGAGATGTGTATCTATCATTTAGCAATGTGTGAATAAAATTTCTCTTCAATTTATTAATGCTAAATTTTTTTGGATGGAATTAATTTATTTGGAAAGAAAAGTTAATGTCTATTTCTTGTCACCTAAATCAATATAGGGTGCAGTTATTGCCACCCTACTATTTTCTTAGTTCACCCTGCAAACATTTGAATTATTGAAAGACTATATTACCCAAGTGCAGAATGACTAATAAGTACACTAATTTTCTAAAATCCAAATTTGTAAGAAAAAAATAAATATATAAGTAATTAATTAAATATAAAGACTACATAATTTCTCATTGGATAACATTAATCTTTATCTTTTTCACCCAAATTTGAATTTATTACTATTTTTTTGTCTTTTTGTTGCCTCATCATCATTAATTCGTTATTCAATTCACAAAACAATTACCTTTAACTTTATCAAAATCTTTGCAATATTCTTTGTGAACACCGAAAGTAAAAATTTAAAACAAGAAGAAGAAAAAATCAATCTCTTCTTTATTGATCATAGTTGTAAATTTACTAATCTTTTGACATAGATTGAAATAGAGAACATTGAAATTGAAAGAAAAATTTTTAAAAATAGGAGTAAATCAAATTATGATTTATTAGGAAACTTTAATAAATTTTAATTTTTTATGAGTATAAATTAAATGAGATATTTTCATTAAAAATATTTATTTTTTAATTGAATATGTCATATAAGGATATTCTTGGAAAGAGAAATGGGTTAAATAAGTAAATTTAATGACTGAAATTAAAATGTAGGGTGTAATGAGCAAGTAAGGTGAACAAAGAAAATGGTAGGGTGACAATAGCCGCACCCATCAATATATTAATGGTATTTGGAAAGAAAAATTACAGGAAAAATTTAATTAAATGAAGAAAAACAATTAATGGTTGCTATTAACTTGCAATATATTTTTTTCTCGTCACCTAATTAAATTTATTAATGTCATTAATTCAACCCTAAAAATCTAAAAGAAATTATAAAAAGGTAAAGTTGTTGTTGTAAGATTATGATATGGAAAGATATATTATGTGGAATTGAAAATAAAATTTGTATTTGCTTACTGACATGACACCCAATCATTGCCTATTTTTAGAAATCGATCATGAGCTCTCAATCTATAACTCTATATATTGACAATGCAGGAGTTCAGAATGTTTAAGTCCATCAGAGTTGCTGTAAGATTTCCCAAACAGTGTCAACATGAAGTATGTGAAGTTGGCTTCCCATTTCTTGACAGCCAACCTCTTGAAACTCTTGTTAATTCCTATAATAGCAGTCATTGTAATTGAAGCCTCTCCAATGAATCTAGATCACATCCATCAGCTCCGACTCCAACTCCATTACAATATGGTTAGTGTCATCACTAGCTTTGCTATTCTTGTTTTGACTTCCACCATTTACATTATGACTCAACCCAGATCCGTTTACCTCGTAGACTACTCGTGCCATAAGCCCCCTAACAATTTGAAAGTGAAATACCAGAAGTTTATTAATCACTCCAGATTGACTGGGGCCTTTGATGAGTCCTCGCTCGAGTTTCAGCACAAGATTCTTGAGCAGTCTGGCCTTGGAGAGGAGACCTATCTCCCTGAAGCAATGCATTCCATTCTGTCGAGGTTGTCAATGGCGGCGGCGCGTGAGGAGGCGGAGCAGGTGATTTTTGGAGCGTTGGATAATCTATTTGCAAATACTAATGTCAATCCTAAGGACATTGGGATTCTTGTTATGAATTGTAGTCTGTTTAATCCAACTCCTTCATTATCTTCTATGATTGTTAATAAGTACAAATTGAGGGGAAGTATTAAGAGTTATAATTTGGGAGGTATGGGATGTAGTGCTGGAGTTATAGCTGTAGATCTTGCTAAGGACCTGTTGCAAGTTCAAAAGAACACATATGCAGTTGTTGTCAGCACTGAGAATATTACTCAAAATTGGTACCTTGGGAACAAGAAATCCATGTTGGTACAAAATTGTTTGTTTCGTGTGGGTGGGTCTGCGGTTTTGCTCTCGAACAAGTTATCTGATAGGTGTAGGGCTAAGTACAAGCTTGTGCATATCGTGAGGACTCATATAGGCTCTAATGATAAGGCATATAGGTGTGCTTATCAAGAGGAGGACGATGCCAGTAAACCTGGGGTTTCGTTGTCGAAGGAGCTCATGTCGATTACTAGTGTAGCACTCAAGACTAATATCACAGCTTTGCTCGGTCCTCTTATCCTACCTATAAGCGACCAACTTCTCTTCTTTGCTACTTTGCTTGCAGACAAGTTGTTCAATACGAAATTCAAGGCTTACATCCCGAATTTCAAACTCGTTTTCGATCATTTCTGCATCCATTCTGGTCGAAGGACTGTGATTAATGAGCTTGAGAAGAATTTGCAGCTTCTACCAGTTCATGTTGAGGCGTCACGAATGACACTCCATAGGTTTGGTAACACCTCCTCCAGCTCGATTTGGTATGAGTTGGCTTACACCGAGGCAAAAGGGAGGATACAAAAGGGGAACCGTGTGTGGCAGATTGCGCTCGGAAGCGGATTCAAGTGTAACAGCGTAGTCTGGGTGTCTCTCCAGAAAGTGAAACCTTCTCCTAGTAGCCCTTGGGAAGATTGCATTCATTCGTATCCAGTGCAGACAGTTCTCTAGCAGCACTCGCTCAACCATACACCACTGTATTATTAATTTGGGTTAAATAATTAAGACTCTATCTGTAGTCAGTGTTATTTATGTTTCCTAGAGATGTTTATGCTAAATGCATGCTACTGCATGCATAGTGAATTTCTTAGGGCTTTCGGTGGAAATAAAAGGAAAGAAAAAAAAAACTAGCTGGATATATAATTGGCATGTGCAATATATAGTTGTTAACGGTGAATTTAGATTCGATGATCGAGCCTGTAAGATTTGTGTGGATTGAAGGTGACCTTTCTCTACTTGGTTAATTTTACTGGACCAGGGTGTCACTACAGCAAAATCAGTCTTTTACGCCGCACATTTTATGGCGCACATTTGATAAAGCGCCATAAAAGGTTGTCATTTATGGCGCACATCTCATGTGTGCCGTCAGAATGTGTTTATTTGGGTCATTCATGGCGCGCAAATATGTGTGCCATAAATTTAGTTATCTATTAACAGCGTGCGCAAATATGTGTGCCGTAAATGAGTTATTTTACTAGTCTTTTACGACTTATTTTTCTAGCATGCCGTAAATGAGTTATAAAATATTAATATATTTTTTTATCGAAGTATATTAAATTTTTTATTTAAAAAAGAAAAAAAAAAGAATTCTCTTCGAAGTAAAATCCTTAGCTCATTTACATTTTGTTTTCTCTTCGAATTAAAATCCTCCAGAACCTTAAGCTCAGGAAGCTGAAGTACCTCTCTCTCAAAAAAATTCTAGGGGCGGTAGAAGGAGAAGCACCTATATAGATTTTCATACAACAGAAAGAAAGAAGTAGAAGCACCTCTCTCTCTCTCTCTCTCTCTCTCTCTCTCTCTCTCTCTCGGGGTAATTTCATTGAACACCTTCTCTGCATCTTCGATTTTCTCCATGTTAATACAAAATTGTTTGTTTCGTGCCAGCAACTCTCAAGAAAACAAGGACCCATGTAAAGAGTTTTATGCCAGCAACTCCCAAGTCAGTTGACTTTAGGGTACTAGATGTAACAAAGACATCCCAAATGACATATCAACTCGAGTCAATAGTTTTACAATCCACCGGGGTGACCATACCATTCCCTTTTCTTCCCAAACCTCATATCGTTCACCACGACCAAATCTTGTTTACTTTGGGAATAGCCTGGCCTCTGTAATAAATTTGTACCTTTTCAACAAGGAGCAACAACAATATTTACCAACTCCGTATGTGTGAATTAGGATCAAATCAACCAAGAAGATACTTACCACCACACAAGAGTATATGTGTGCTTGTGAGAATACAATGCGATGAAGAATATATTGTTCATGCTCAAGATTACAGAGCGATGCAAGAACTAATTCAAGACATGTTATTTAACTCATCACAATCAGATCTAAGGAAATACCATAACACTTGTCAATCTAATTAAGTTCAAATTGATCTATCAGACACTTGGGGATACAAACCTCACTTGCAATCCTGAATCGCCAGAAACTGAAAACAAAAATGTAGAAACAAAAAGAACAATGCACCTATGTCACGCCCCTGATTTTTAATAAAATTAAAAATCGATATATAACCCCATAATTATACATGCATGAACGTTCAACCATCAATACCAAATACCTGGAAAACTTGTTCCCTTTATACAATATACATGTTGATGCCCAGAACCCACTATGGCAATATTGACCTGCCCACAGAGTCATATATTATATAAGCTTACGAATTAAATTGCCAACAACAAGATAAAACGTAAAAGCTCCTCAGAGTTTACTACAAAGCGGAAGTCATAACAATGGCAAAGCAAATCAAATTGCTTCCTACCAGTTCTGCTGCCAACAAGATACCTCAGCTTTAGCCACGATTTCCATGACCTGCAAGATTAACCCCTACAGCTTTTGAATAGTGCATCGGGTTGTCACACAACAAACCCGGTAAGCTTTTGCAAGCCCGTATGAGTAACTCAAAACAACTCACACCAAATTACGGGATAAAAGCCCGCACAACTCACGCCAACACGAGGAAAACCTTTCGACTCGAGAATAAGGAAAACATACCATGCTTCCCAAAACAATACTCTTTTCCAAAAAGGAAATCACAAAAGTCACACCGTGACAAAATCATATAAATCGTTAACCTAACAATTCAAATATGATTAATTGATCCCACCTGGATAAAACACATAAGCACACCAATCAGTCCAACTTGGACGAAACACATCAGCGCACCCTCAATCATACCTATCGTTAACCTAACAAATAGAATATGATTCACAAGTCCTCCCAGGACATTTAAAAGAAAGAATCCCCGAAACTCTATTTTAAAAACACATACTCATGAGCATCAGATAGCTCCCCGCTAACCCCATGATGTACGAACAACAAATCAGTCTAACCTAGACACACAACACATCAACACAGATTCACCACGAAGCCACTAATACATGAATACGTATGTATATATATATATATATCCCATAATATATATATATATATATATATGTACACACATAGTCATTCACTCAGAAATACCACCAATACATGAATACATATGTATATATATATCCCATAATATATATATGTACAAAGACAACATGGTAACTAGGCTCATAACACTAATACCATCTAACACATAGTCATTCACTCAGAACACATAACACTAGGCTCATAACACATAGTCATTCACTCAGAAATGCCACTAATACCATCTATAGTCACAGTTAATTCCATAACTCAAAGACAACATGGTAACTAGGCTCATAACACAGATAAATCATTGGTCACCATCTGCAACCTATCACCGTCTGTGACTCTTGGTTTTCATACCCCGTCTGGTCTTAGAACCAACTGTTGGTCACCATCTGCGACCCATGCTTTTCAGACCCCATCTGGTCTCAAGTCAACTTTAAGTAAGTCACACCTGACCTAAAAACGTTACGACCATCTAGTTCCGGCTTTCCCCATCCCTGCTCACCATCTGTGACCCTTGGTACACGGACCAATACATTTAAAATGAGTCACACTTGACTCCAAAATGTAACATCAAACTCAATACTTTTCAAACAATAGAAAACATCTTTTTCCACAATATTGTTTCTATGAAAAGTCCCATTCAACAATAATATGAACCCATCATGCATATTATTCATCACACATCATCCACAAGAATATATATATTTCACATAAATATATATATACGTAGTCATTCGCTCAGGAATGCCTACTAATACCAACTATAGTTTGCAGTTAAATAATTAACGCCAAAACAATAATGGTAATTCCGTTCATAATGAACCTTGTGAGATTACTCACCTCGAAACTCCCGCTGCGTCTTCACACCACTAGACTACTTACAGAACGTCCTCTGTCAAGCACCTAAGGAAGTATAGCCTTGATTCAGTCAATGAAACACAAGGAATAACATTCGAAAACCCTAAATCGAACCAAAATTCCCAAAGTAACACCAATCGAGGAGAAACCACATCCGAGACTACCAAATGTCTCCGGAATACTTCCATGATCGATATATCAAATTCACAAGTCGATCGGACGCTCAATTCCTCACGGATCGAATCATCGAATGGTCCGAAACCGTAAAAATCACAACATATTCATACGATCTCCAAAAATTACAAACAATAGATCGAAATGCTCGTATCGACGAGTAGATCGAACTCAGGAATAGAAACTATCCCTGAGGTGGCGGGAAAACACCACCAAAGTGGCGGCACCGCCGCCGGACGAAAGTCGGAATTTGACAAAACTCCCAACACCAAAGTTCTTCATCTCAACTCCAATTTAAACTTTCATAACTAACACAAAGTCTAAATCATAGCCGTTTGGCCTGAATTTACCTCGCAATATCTGAAATTCGATGAACCCTAGAATTTCAAAGCTTCAATTCGTCCTCCACAAGTGAAATCGTCCCAAGCCGCTTTGGGAGAAGCATCAACGTCTTATGGGCTTCAAAAGCCCTCAAGAATCACCGGCAAAGGTGGCCAGAAAAAGAAGAACTGATGGAGGCGATTTCGTCCCCGACGAGGTTCTTTTCTCAGCCTTGTAGCGCCTCCTACAGCTCGTATTTCACTTTGATTTCTTCTACAAACTCGTAAAGGGGATTGAGACGAGAAAAACCCACTTTGTTTCACGTCAATCGGTGGCCGAATGAGGGAGAACGAGCCCGGTGAAGATGGCTGCTCGGGAAAACTCGGGAGAGAGGAGAGAGAAAAAATCCTTCCCAAAATGGAAATCTGATTTTTTGAATAATTTTCCGGAAAAATCCCATATATACCAAAATGGAAACTTTTTCCGACGGCCATAACTTCCTCATATGAACTCCGATTTCCACGTTCCACATATCCACGAACTTGTATAGACGCGCTTTACAACTTTTGTGAAGGAAGTTTTTGGAGAATCTCAACGTATCAAAAGTCAACCTTGAAACCCCCCCTAATTCCACACTTTACGAATAAAAATTCGTCCGAAACACTTCCGCTCCGTCCACGAGCCACGAAACCGTCTAACAACCATAAATTAGATTCCGGAAATTCCTCGGAAAATAATTACGAATTTCCGGGGCATCACAACCTATACTAATATGACACTACTACAATTATGGGCTTTAAGGATACCCTACAAGGACACATTTTTATTGAGGTGTCCTAACAACGTTACGAGGACGAGCCAAAAAAAACAGGAGCTGCCCCGCATTTTTTTTTGTTCAATTTTTGGCACTCCCCTCTCTTTTTTTCCAGAGACATTTTTAGTTCCCTCCATCTCACTCTCTCTCCATCCCTATCTGTTCCTCCTCGTATGAACCAAACCAAGAAGCTTAGATTCTTTAGCTCTGGGTAAAACAAATTCACTCACCGCAAATGGGTAATTCTCTCTCATACTCGATCTGTCTATCACTTTTTGTTCCGCCCAGATCTGTATGCTTTTGGTTAAGGGTAACAGTTGTTGGCACCGGTTCATAACTCTCTGTTAGCTTGCTTTCGCTATTATTCTTAAATTAATGAAAGTTTGCCGCTACCTCTACATCCTTCTACTAAATCTGTTTTCTAATTGAAATGCTCTATTTCACCCATAACCCCTCTCTCTCTCTCTCTCTCTCTCTCTCTCTCTCTCTCTCTCTCTCTCTCTCTCTCTCTCTCTCTCTCTCCCCGATCTCGATATCACCCACAAAATTGTGATTCGAATAACTTGGTGGCCACTGGGTTGACCTGGATAAGTTTTTTTTTTTGGGTATCTCAATTCAGTCTCTACTCTTGTCGAACCCGATTCAACGTCCGGGTTATTGGTGTTGGGCTAATTCCTTTATGCTTTGTTGTTTTGCAGGCTGAGCATCTTGCCGAGTTTTATGAGTATGGCAAGGGCTTGAATCTTGCTAGAACTTTTCAGTTTCCAACATGGCGAATCTCAGCCCTATGTGTGAGATCTCATTCTTGCAGACGTTCTTGTGCATTGCCTTCGCTGCTTGTTTCACTGAGGTATCCATCGTCCTTCTCTTTATATCTAAATTTCAATTCTTTTTTGTTAGTTTTAGTTTATAGTTGTGAAATTTGCTTATCTGGGTTGTTTGATGATCATTTAGCTTAAATTTATGTACTTTTTAGCTTCATCAGTGCATTTTCTTACTTGCGTTATGCTGAATTTTGTGGTGAGCAATCTAGAGTTCGCATGATGTCAATACATTTTCGGTTTTTATGGGTTTGTGTTCTAAATTAGTTGAAGTTAAACTTTAGGCCTGGTATGATGCATCAGGAAATTTCATAATGTGGATTTAAAGCCAATAAGGATGGTGATTTGTCTCTCTTATCTCTTTGATATACATGATTGTCTCTCTCATCTCTCTGATCTGATTATGTTAGGTTAAACTATTAGAGTCAAAATGTCTTGGCCAACATGATTTAGTCTAACTTAAGCAATTGAAGTACAATTTACAGGGCGCCCTCAACTTCATGTATATGTGTGTATTCGTAAGAATCACAGCTTGGTATAGACAGGAAATATGTTCTTTTGCAGTTCTGTACCATTAAGTTGGACACCGCTACAGTTAGGCTCCAGCTCTAAAAGAAAGAATCACAGGTTGGTATAGACAGGAAATATGTTCTTTTGCAGTTCTATACCATTAAGTTGGACACCGCTACAGTTGGTGCACCTAAGTATAGGGGCTTATTGGGTACTATGGCTACCATTGCTAGAGAAGAAGGTTTAGCAGCACTTTGGAATGGTATAATTCTAGGGTTACAACGACAATGCATCTATATATGGAGGCTTAAGAATTGGGTTATATGATATTATTCTTTCGTAATACATCCTGAATTGCCTGTTTAATGCTTTCTTTGTGATACATTTTGTATATCCCTAAACTACTTGTTGAATAGGTCAAACTTTTCCTTGTTTGGTAGTGCTTTTGTTGGAGATATTCCTATATACCATAAAGTGCTTGCTGCACTATTAACTGGTTAGTACAACCGATATCCCGCTAACCTTAATTGCATCCGAGTGTTATCATAATTCTATGCAAGTTTTTGGCAGTTGTAAAGGTGTCGAAATTACTGTGTATATATTCCTTGCCTTTTGAATTGAAAACTGGAAAATTTAACTTCCTAAATTCATAACAAACTTTTACATCAACAGGTGCTCTAGCTATTGTCGTGGCTAATCCAACAGACTTTGTAAAGGTTCGACTCCAAGCTGAATGAAAATTGCCCAGCCCACTGGAGTTCCTAAGCATTACTCTGGAGTAAAGATGCCTATTTCACTATAGTGAGGCAGGTTATTTTTCTTAGAGTAGAAGAATGTGCTTCTTTGCCCCTTCTTTCTTTGTATATTGTCTTCTTATCATCTTACTTATTTGTTTATTTATGTTTGGCAAAAATTAGGAAGGTTTAGGAGCTCTATGGACTAGGGTGGGACCAAATGTAGGATGAAGTGCTATTATAAATGTTGCTGAGCCAGCCATTTATGATTAAGTGAAGGAGGTAATTACTTTCAATCTTTGAAGTTCAACTATTATTATAGATCGCCAGTTACTGCTAATTTCTACATGTAGGATGATAATCCTAATGAATCCTAATTCTGCATACTTATGCAGACAGTTTTGAAAATTCCAAGGTTCACTGACAATATTTTCACTCATCTCCTAGCTGGTCTGGGTGCTGGTTTCTTTGCAGTTTCTATTGGCTATCCTGTTGATGTGGTATGCATTCTGAAACCTATTAGCCTTAATAATAAGTTTGCTGCTTCTATTTATCATTATAAGGAGGTAAATTTGTGTAGCAGTTTAAATTTCAATGATAGTGACTTGCATACGCATACAAAAACATATTGAAACTTCAAAGATTTTATTGACACAATAAACAAGACTCTCTTTTCTTTTTGTTATTCATCAACATATATTGTGACTCGCTTTCAAGAACTGAATGCTAAGGACATAGATGTAAGGAAATTATTACTAGCTCAGTTGTGAATATAAAATAGAATTTAGAATTTTAAATAAGAGTGTATTCAATGATAGATAGACCAAAGATTGACAACTCGAGGTGTAAGGAACTATTAATAGCTGATGTAAGTCTCTCTCTCTCTCTCTCTTCTTTGAATAATAGCTAGTTCCTTAGTGTCTACCAGTGCCTTCATTGAAGCCCTTATGGACTTCCTCTGTTTGTTATTTCACTTTTAATTAGATTACTTAGATGTGTCATGCTTGAATGATTTCATAAAAAAATTAGTATTGACAGAAATTTTCTTTTTTTCTTTTTCTTATCCTCAAGAAGTCAGTAAGCTGGCACGAGTTCAATGTATGGACAACTCAAGAGATTCTTGAAACTCCTGGTGCGTCAATTATAAATAAGGTTAGTAATACTATTTCAATGGAGCGATTTACTTGTTATTCCTTCAATCTAACTTACTGTTGATGTTATATCTAGCAAACTGTTTTTGTTTTTGTTTTTTATTTTTATAGATGTGTGTATGCATTTCATCGAAATCTAGTAGCATTATCTACAACGTTAATTGTATGGTACTGCCAGAATAAATATTTTTTATTTTTGTAGGTCTGCATGCATGTCATCAAAATTTAGTAGCATTATCTACAACATTAATTGTATGGTACTACTAGAATAAAAACACACACACACACATATATATATATAAATATATATATCTGTGTGTGTGTGTGTGTGTTTATTGGTGATTTTGATTACTTCTGCATGCTTAACTTCTTTTTTTAGTGTAATATACACTATAATATAATATCTATTGATCATTTCAGTTCAGGGGAAAAAACACTTACACTTAAGAAGAGATTGATGTAGTTTAAGTAGAGAGCGCAGAGCAGGTTGATGGATATATCCAAGATGAAGTAAAATAGTTAGCATGTTTGCAGATTTCTTATTTATTGGAATTATGAAGTTATATATATGTGAAGCCTACTCTATAGGAAAGTGCAGCAGCAACATTGAATTAAATTGGTCAAACTTGTAGCAATAGTACATTTTGGATCTTTATTCTCCTTCAATGAGATGAACTTGTGGTATTTGTAGATTACTTGTCTTGGATCTTTATTGGATGTTCTCTATATAAGTTCTCATATAAGGACTTGTTCTATGTGTCAACTATGTACTTTTGATAATATGAGAATGCATTTTTGTGTCCTCATATGGATTTAAGGACTCCATTTCCAGATCTTTGAAGCTATCCTTTGGGCAAGCCTTGTTAAGGCCTTTGAAGTCGACACACATCCGCCACTTTCCGCTGGGCTTCTTGACCATGATCAAGTTGGAAATCCACCAAGGGTAATTGACTTGGCGGATGAACTCAATGTTCTGAAGCTTGGCAACCTCTTCCCCTATTTCCCGATACCTCTCTTCATCGAAGGCTCTCCGCCGCTGTTTGATAGGAGAGAAGGATGGTTTGATACTCAGCTTGTGTGTGATGATCTCAGGGGAGATGCCCGGCATATTTGCATAGGACCATGCAAAGATGGCGGCGTTGTCACGTGGAAAATGAGTGAGTTCAGCTGCTACCTCTGGGGCTAGCTAAGCGCCTATGCGGACTGTCCGCTTAAGGTGGTCGTCGGAGATGCTTATAACCTTCAATGATGTTTCTGGGTTGACAGGCTCCTTCATTACATATTTCTCCTCGTCATCCCTAGGGTCCTCAAAGATATTTGGCGTTGGTGTATGGCTTCCTACCGTCAAGATCTCATGGTGGGGCGTTGACCGTGCCACAGTCATTGAATAACATTCTCGTGCCAGTTGCTGGCTTCCTTTCACACAACCTGTTTTATTGGGTGTCAGGAACTTCATGAGAAGTATGTATCCGGCTATGATGCACTTGAGTTTGTTGAGTGCTGGTCGACCAATGATGGCATTATATGAGCTGAAGCAATCGACAACGATGAACTCCATATGTATTTCAGTTGTACATGGACTGGCGGCGATAACTAGTCGCGTGTAGTCAGAACCGAGTGGTTGCGTGATGTCGCTGGAGAAGCTGAGAAATGGCTCATGATCTTGGAGTAATTTTCTATTCCGCTGGAGTTGGTTATAGCAACCATTGAAGATGATATTGACAGCGGATCCGTTGTTAACAAGGACCCTTCCCACTGATCATTTATCCAACATGGCGTCGAACAAGGATGGATCGTCGTGAGGTAGATGTACTCTGCGCTTCTCCTCCTCCGAGAAGGTGATGGGTTCCCAACCAGACTTTGGGAGTTTAGCGGATCTCTCATAGCAGATATTGTAAAATTCTTTGGGGTGGTTAGCGCGTGCATAGATCTTTCTTTCCCTATGAGACATGTTAGTGATTGGAGCAGCGCCGTCGATAGTGTTGATGCGGCGCATGGGTTCGATGTTAGCGACCACAGGTGGCGGTTGGCGCACCTTGAATTGTTCCATCTTGCCATCACGGTACAAAGTCTCAATAGCCATTTTGAGAGCATTGCAGTTGTTGGTGTGGTGACCGCTGTTCTAGTAGTATTTACACCACTTGCCGGTGTTTCTTGGTTTTCCCACTCTTGGGTACTTTTTTGGGGGTGGCAGTGGGATCTGGTCTTTACACTGGTCGTATATCTCTTCATACGAGGCTGTGAGGACTGTAAACACTGCGTACCGCTGGGAGGATTCCGTCGGTTTGTTACGGTTATCCCCATGGGATGAGCGGTTTCCCTCGTTGTAATGATGTTCTTGTAGTTGCCATGTTGCCACTCTCTCTTCTTATCAGCTGGAGGCGCAGCATGGGCTTTGTTAGCGGTCTCCTGATGGCTGGAGGAAGGCTGAGTGGCCTTTGCCGGTGTCGGCAGTGATGGTGGGGTTTCTCCATATGTGATGAATTATGCCTGTGCATGGATGACTGCCTCGCTCATGACGTGGTCATACGCGGCATTTGGATGATTGCAATTGAGGTGATAGAGAAACGACCTCTTGAGGAGTCCTTGCTTAAAGGCTGCTAATGCCATTGTTTTATCAAGTTCACGGCACTGAGATGCTGCCGCCCGCCACCTAGTGATAAATGCCTTCAATGTTTCCTCGTTGCCCTGTTGGACGTTGAACAACTGACTTGTGTTTTGGTGTTCGGTGGCTAATAGGATGAACCGAGAGAGGAAAGCATTTGATAATGTATGGAATGAGTTGATGGATCCAGGTGGGCATTCAAAGAACCAGCTCATTGCCTCACTGTCAAGCATTTCACTGAACAAGTGGCAGAGGGTGGCATCATCAAATCCCTTGTTGTTGGTGACTTTTTTGAAGGTGTCTATGTGGAAGAAGAGATCAGTCATGCCATTGTAATGTGAAATCTTTGGTGTTTTTGCATGAGCTGGTCTAACGGCCTGCAGGATCCTGGCGATGAATGGTCCTAGTCTAGATACAAAGAGCGGATTTGGTATTGGCGCTGGGGCACCTGACTCCTCCCGGATTAACCTTTGCTCTAATTGCTGCATCCTTTCCTGGATTTGGGCAGTTACGTCATCAGCGGGCCCTACTTGGAGATTCTGCTGGACCAGTGCTGTCCTAGGGACAGGTGGATTGCCCTTAGTCCTAGCCCTAGCCGCAGAGCGATTGGTGTGCGGCTGTGATTCTGCTTCCAGTTCCATCATTAGGCGGGACTGGGGAGGTGGACCCATTCCCAATAGTTCTTGAGGGTTCAGCGGTACCTGCATTTGTATGATAGCACCAATCCGCCGGTGTTGGGTCAACTACGTTTGGTGCTCTGCGATTGTGCACTCTGCGCTGGGTTAGCATTTGCCTCCAGCTCCTTTTTTAATTCGTCGAATTTTGTCATCAGTGTGGACACCTGCTTTTGGGCCTCGACCTTCTCTCTGCGCTCTTGTTCGCGCTTTCTGTTTGCCTTGTGGAGATCCGCTAATGCCAGCTCATACATAGCGGCGAGATCTTGGCCTGGTGGGCGACTGCTGCAGCGTTGGTTCTCCGCTGCAGTTTGAGTCAGCGGGACCTGGGATGAGCCCTGGGGTTCCGCGCTGGGGTTGACCGGAGTGTTGAATAGTGCACGATTTACATTAACCGCTGGGTTAATGTTAGCCGCGGGGTTGGTGGGATGGGAGTTGGCAGATTGATCCGCTTGTTCCTCATCGTTTCCCCCTCTACCGTTAGTCATGGTGGTTGTGGTGGGATGGCCTTTTATTCAAGGATTCCCACAGACAGCGCCAATGTTAATGTCTAAGATCTAGCGGTAGCTAAACCTTGGTTAACGCTGGGCCTATGGGCGGACCGCTACTTGTGATATAATTGACACTTCCGCTACCTGTCAAGTAAAATACAAAGGGGTGTCAGAGGGAGACCGCGCTGGCGGTCTTCTCTTCTCTGATGCCTAAGTTAGTCAATGTATTTATGTTGACAGTAACAATAGGTAAGTAGTAAATGCGTAATTAATGAGGAGAGAGGATAGAACCTTTTATAGGTGGGGAAGAGGCTAATCTCTTCCATGTTTTCGATGTGGGACTGATATGCTTCAATTCCCAGCTTCTGGAGCTTCTGATGCCATCTTGACGCGGCTCGTCGGCGGTGATCTGGGGGTGAGCCGGGGCTCAGGCGGTAGCCTACTTAGTTGTGCTTTCGTAGGTCACTCCACTGGTGGGAGTTGGTACCGCTGGCGGTGGCATGAGCGTGGCTCATTAGAGCTAATTATGTTTGGCCAATGCTCATGTAAGTACAAGTTTAAAGTGAAGATGACAAGCAAGTGCAAGAAGAAGTCTAATAGATTCAAGCCTTGCAACAGGTGAAAAGGTTTCATCAAAGTCAAGTCCTTCAACTTGTGTGTATCCTTGGGCAACAAGTCTAGCTTTGTTCTTAGTAATATTACCATGCTCATCACTCTTATTTCGAAAAATCCACTTGGTACCTATTACATTGCACTCACTAGGCCTAGGCATAAGATACCAAACATTATTCCTAGTAAATTGATTTAATTCATCTTGCATGGCATTTAGTCAATCATCATCATTCAAAGCATCTTTAACATTTTTTGGCTCAATGAGTGACACAAAACCACAATGAGAAATTATGTTAATGTTCGCTTCATTTTCAGTCAAGAAGCATACAAGTGCAGAATTTGTACTTACCTTAGTTGTAGCTTGTCTACGAGTCTGAATTCCATCATGTATGTCGCCAATGACATCCTGAGTAGAATGATCTTTCTGGACTTGCTTGAAGCCTATTCTCAAAACTGGTGGAGGATCAAAGATAGCAGGATCATCAGGTAAATCATCCATTTCCTCCTTTATTTCCACACTTACTCAGCTTCCTGAAGATTGATCTTCATCTGTGTCACTATGTCAATAAACTCATCAGACAACAGCTGAAGACTGTTGTCTGATTCAAAAAATTTAAGTTGTCTAGTAGCTTGATGTCTCTTAGGCCTTCAGACGACAGATATTACCCGTGATCTATATTTCACTCAAACAACATAGGCCGGCCAATAATCTGTTGTCTGATTATGTCGAGATATGCCGAATTATGACTTTCTGATGTTAAAGATGCAACAAAATGACAGTTATATGTTGTTGTTAATGTTTAAATCCGTAGGGATCTAATTAACGTTTAATAAAGAGAGAGAGAGAGAGAGAGAATGACACAAGCAAAGTGTAGTGGTTCGTTTCCCGCCTTAGCGGGAAACTACGTCCACTTGAATGTTGTACTATGTGTGTTTGGGGCTTGCGGCCCAAGTGGATTACATGAGTGTAATGGAGTGATGATCTAAGTGGGTGGAAGTCCATTTTATAAGTAAGGAAACCTCCCCTCTTACACTTGTTTTCCAATGCGGGATGCTAAAGCCACTATTCTAGTGTAGAAAGGTATATTGTGGAGGCATGTTGGCAAGGCCGGGAAGGTGGCTTCCCAGTGAGGTATTGGCTGCTTCCGACTACCGTGGCATAGCTTGGACATCGGGCTATGGGATGCATGTCTCGGTTGGGCCCCACCATGGCTTGTGGGCCCCCCAAAGAGGGTGTTACTTATGCTTGGTGATGTAGCAAAGTAGCTTGCTAGTAGAGGTATCTACAAGTCCCCAAGTAACATGAGCTTCTTGGTTGGGGAGTTATAAACATGAAGTCATCAAGCATAAGCAACTAGGCGGCCTGGAGCCCCTACAAGTTCCTGAACTCCGTAAGCAAGAAGGGACTTGTTAACCTGCACAACAAAGACAAAAAGATGCATATGGGGAATGCTTGTTGCATTTGGCAACAAATGTGAGTTGCATTGATATGCGTTGGCATATACGAATGTATGAGGAGTGTGATACATGTTGATGTATACATGTGAATGGTGCCGAGTTCGATCGGTTATGACGTAGAAACTCGAGAACGCATATGGTTGTGTGAGCAAACGGGTTGCATATGATAAATGCGTGATGCGCGCAAGAAAACGAATGAGGTCGAGTTTGACGAGGTTACGCTTGGGGTAAGTTGCATGAGGGCCATGAAGGCAAGCGTTTGTAATTCGTGAATGATGAATACCCGAACGCTTGTGTTTGTTTGGTTG